>NC_090436.1:113288919-113913919 GCF_031143425.1 Pleurodeles waltl | reverse complement strand
CCTTTCTTTCTGCTCCTCCTTCCTCCTGACTTTTCTACCTTTCCCTTCCTTGATCTGGGACAATGTGTGATGATAAAAAATAAGTCTTGGTTCTGAAAATTAAGTACCAGTAACCATCATCTGAAATCACTAGCACAAATTAAGCATTTATCAGAGGACCCCACGCAGGTGTGAAATGAAAAAAAAGGTGTAGGTATGTAAGCAAGGTGTAGCAACGTAATTGTAAAGTGTTAGTCTAGCAATAAAGCAATGGAGAGATCTAGACCAGTGGTTCCCAACCTGCAGTCCAGGGATCCTGGGCGGTCTGCAAAGCCTCCTCAGGGGGCCCGCGGCTGCTTAGAAAATGAATAATATTAACTGATTGATAAAGTTTATATGAATAAAGTGCTTGAAAATTTTAAAATATGCTGTAAATGTAAAGGAATTCGAAATTGGAGTCTAAAAATTAAATTAATATCCTCAGATTGATTTGTGGGAACGGCGCAGGTGCATCAAACAGAACATAGTATGGAGGATGTTAGGCTTAGAAAAGCTCCAACATTCCTATTACATTTTTTTCTAATTTATATTTGTTTGCAAATTAAATAAAGTGTGTTGTTATTTGTGTATGTGTTTGATGAATGCTTGCTTCTGTATTTTATGTGTATTGTTTTGTGGTTCAAATCTTTGACAATGTTCCGCCTTTCACTAATTACTCAGTGGGGGGGGGTGGAATTCCAAAAACTATTCCGTGGGGGACCCTGGGTTCCAGTAATGGTAAAATGGGCGTCCACGGAAGTCAAAAGGTTGTGAATCACTGCTCTAGTCGATCTTCTTATGTCTAGCGTGGACTACACACGTGAAATGTACACTAATCCTGATAAAGCAATATACGTATCTGATAAATAAATCAAGGAGTAGTGGATAAATGGCGAATCACTGAGATATCACAATGAATCCTGAGTCCATTAAATGTGAGAATACATTCATACTGAGAATTGGGAAGACCACTCTGCCCGCTGACTTCCAGTTTAAGAATCTAGGTCGGAACCAAGAAAAAATAAAGAACGACTTGACTTTGGATCAAAAATGCAGTGACAAAATGACCATTTCAGACCTACTTGTCGGTACAGCATAAAGAGGATTACATAAGAGGATACATTACTTAAGAGTTTGGAAATTGACGCTAGTTAGTTAAAAGTTCATCATCGCCAGCCTTAGAAATGGTTCCTACCACCTGTAGGACGACTTAGGGTCCTGATGCACTGGTGACAAACTAATGACGGAGATAACCATATGGTCAATGGAACCGTTGTATAGAACTGCGAAGAGTCGTGTCTGTTTCAGCGCGTGTGTCCTTTCTAAGGCCCATATTTATACTTTTTGACGCAAAACTGCGCTAACGCAGTTTTGCGCCAAAAAAATTAGCGCCGGCTAACGCCATTCTGAAGCGCCATGCGGGCGACGTATTTATTGAATGGCGTTAGCCGGCGTTAGCCGACCGGCGCTGCCTGGTGTGCGTGAAAAAAAAACACGTACAACAGGCAGCGCCGGCGTAGGGAAAAATGGCGTTTGGGCGTCCAAAAATGGGGCAAGTCAGGCTGAGGCAAAAAAAACGTCTTAACCCGATTTGCGCCATTTTTTTTTGGCGCCCAGACGCCATTAACATGACTCCTGTCTTAGCAAAGAGAGGAGTCATGACCCCTTGCCCAATGGCCATGCCCAGGGGACTTCTGTCCCCTGGGCATGGTCATTGGGCATAGTGGCATGTAGGGGGGCATAAAATCAGGCCCCCCTATGCCCCCCAAAAAATGTAAAAAAAATACTTACCACAACTTACCTTTTCTTCCCTGGGGTGGGTCCCTCCATCCTTGGGTGTCCTCCTGGGGTGGGCAAGGGTGGCAGGGGGTGTCCCTGGGGGCTTGGGAGGGCACCTCTGGGCTCATTCTGAGCCCACAGGTCCCTTAACGCCTGGCCTGACCCAGGCGCTAAAATCCGGCGCAAATACAGGTTTTTTAGTCCCGCCCACTCCCGGGCGTCATTTTTCCCCGGGAGTATAAATCCGACGCAATAGCATCGGAGTCATTTTTTAAGACGGGAACGCCTACCTTGCATATCATTAACGCAAGGAAGGTGTTCACGCAAAAAAATGACGCAAACTCCATGAACTTTGGCGCTAGACGAGTCTAACGCCACAGTATAAATATGGAGTTAGTTTTGCGTCAAATTTGCGTCGAAAAAATGACGCAAATTCGGCGCAAACGGAGTATAAATATGCCCCTAAATGTTCGTATGGCGTCACCTGATCTAACTTGATAGTCGGATACATGTTCTACATATAACGTTAATGTCCATCGGTTTCTTGATCAATATCATATGTAACTCGATTGATAACGCTGGTGTGCGTTTGTGAACAGTTTTACAGCGGGCATGTGCTTTGCAGAGAAGCACACGTATTATTGGTCGTGTGTTAAATTGCGCCATTATGCCAACTCTATCCACATCATGGGGCCAATCCAGTGGTCAACTCCACTGTCTCAAAATCAAACCAGACATCCGCAGGGAAATATTCTTATATCCTGATACCAGGAGACGCAGGATTGGCTAAAAAGAAACAGGGTACTGTTGTGTTTTTTAATTATATGACTAATTTCAATAACATTGGTCACTTGCCCTGCTACTATCACAACAGAATGCAATTTGACATAATGTCATATAACACCAACATAACATATTATCATGTAGCATTTGCTAGCCATATTTCCAAAGTGGTGCAATGCTTGCTTTGCGCCACTTTGTAACCCTAAGGCCACATTATGCCTACACAAGGCATAATATATGCAAGGGGGGCGTTCTGGCGCTAGGGGGTCGAAAAAAGGGCACAATGGAATCTATTAGATTGCTTTGCGTCATTTTCATTTGCATTTTTTAACGCCTGCTAAGAGCAGACATTAAAAGAGGCTCTGTTGGACTTTTTTCCTTATGCAGGGTCATCCCCAGTCTTTTTGCCTCCTGCCTTCTACTTTCACTGACCTGTCGCTGTTGGCTCTAGGACTCTGAGCACTTTATCACTGCTGACCAGTGCTAAAGTGCAGGTGCTCTCCCATCTAAAGTTGGTATGATTGGCTTATATTGAATTGGCTTATATTTAATTTACCTGTAAGTCCCTTGTACAGTGGTATCTCTATACCCAGGGCCTGTAAATTAAATGCTACTAGTGGGCCTGCAGCACTGCTTGCGCCACCCACTGAAGTAGACTTTCAAACCTGTCTCAGTTTTCTGCCACAGGGACCTGGCATCTAAATTTACTTGCCAGGCCCAGAACTCCCCTTTTACTACATGTAAGTCACCCCTAAGGTATGGCCTAGCTAGCTCTAGGGGCAGGGTGCCATGTATGTCGAAAGCAGGACATGTTTCAGGTTGCGTGGCCTGTCCAGGTAATGACAAACATCCTAACTTGGTGTCTCACTGCTGTGAATGCTGCCTTCTCATAGGATTGCACTAGAAATGCCCTGCCTTATGTGTAAGGGGTATTGTCTGATTTATGAGGGGTAGCTTAGGCATGTTTGGTATGGATGTGATGGTGATAATAAATGCTGGTTACTGGTGTAGGTGTATTTTTTATTACTATGACAGAAATGCCACTTCTAGAAAATGTGCATTTCTCTGTGTTTATGACTCTGGTGTTTTGCAGCTTGACTCCAATCCACATCTGGGCAGAATGACAGTTGGGGCTTTGTGCATACTTTTCAGACAGCCTGTACACAGGGAGGGTGGAGGTGTCACAGAGGTGCATCTGCATACTGAATAATCTTCCTGGGCTGAGAGAAGGGAGAGACGGGGTACACCTACATTTGTAAAGGCTGTGCCCTGGCCTCACACAATAGGGTTGTTTACCCCCCACTGATGTTTGGAGCCTATGCTGAAGGAGAGAGGGGGCACTCCCAGAACCAGTTATAACTGGATGGAACCTCCTCTCCCTACCATTGTAAAACACTGTAAGGACTGAGTATAAGTACAGAGGAATTTTCCCCACAATTGGGAGACTCTTGGAATCATCTTGGAACTGGACACAAAGGACTGGATGGGCTCCTGCTGCTGTGCTGACCTGTGACCTGCTTGGTCACTGTAAAGGACTTGCCACCTGCTTGCATCCCCTGTGCTGGTCTGCTGCAGGGCCCCTACCCTTATGGGCCTTGTTCTCTGACTCTTGTCCCCCCAGGGGCAGGGTGTTGTGGCCCCTGTGACGATCTTCAGGCACGAAGAATGCCTCAACCGGTGTCTGACTAGCGCTGTGGGAAGCGCTACCTCGGGAGCGTTGCTAGCGCTTAAAAAGAGCTTTTTCAGATTGTGGCCAGAAATTCACCTCCACAACCCAGGTTAATGTAATGCCTGAGTGCTTTAAAAAGCGCATCACTGTGCCTGGAATCACCACCGCAGCCCGGGGAAGCTGTATAACCGAAGTGTGAGTGAAGCATGCTTCACAGTGCCCCCGGGGCATGAAGGAAATCTTTCTGTCGAAGACCGGAGCAAGCATTCTCCTATTGGTGCCCTCGGTGCGAGGTCCGCACTGTAGAGTGCCCCCGGGGCACCAGGAGGCCCTGATTCAAGTCTAGACCTCGCCGGAGCCAGAAAGGAGAGGAGGACGTCTCTCCTTGCCCTGCGGAGCCCAGAAGGGCTCTTAGTTGGACCACGGGCGGGGCGGCAGCCTCGCTGGAGGCTCGCCTGCACCGCAGGTCCCTTGTTGACCCCTTGTGGGCCAGTGCCAGTTCTGTGGTCCCCCCCTGCCTTTGAGGGCAGTGCAGGCCTGGGGGGGTCCCGAGAGATCATGGGCCCGGGGGGGGGGGGGGCCGTCACCAATCGGAGGGGGTGCATGGTGACCCCCTCACCCCTAATTACTTGGAGGACTTTGGCCACCCTCAGGAGGGCTGGTTGAGGCCCAGGGGGGACCCCAGTGATCGCGGGCCCCTGGAGGGGCCCGTCAATAGCACAGAGGAGGTGTGTGACGCCCCCTCTGCCTCAAAGGATATCAGAGGCCCCTGTTTAGCGCAGAGGAACGCCGGAGGCCCCTTGTTTTTGCTCTCCAGGCACTGGAGGTGCCTTCATCATCAAACCAGGTACTCTTTATAAAGGACAATACAATCATAGGTTCTTTCTACAGACTTTGTTGATACATATATTGCCTACCTGTCTTTGATGCCTTCATATATGTACGCAAATGTTCCTATTATGGGCATACCATGCTAATATGTTTTTTCTGACTCCAAACTCTGTCAGATGGGCAGAGGTCAGGAGACCTGCTCCAGCCAGACTCTTGTGTGACCCTTGGGGAAGGTGTTTCCCTTGTGAGGGGTAGGTGTGCCCCCCAGGATGTCCTGGTGCGCCAGGCAATGGTTCAACCGCAGGGTGGTGACTCTGGGTTGGATGATCAGGTTCAGGGGGTAAGCTCTGACCTGGAAGGGGGTAGGTGTGCTCCCAAGGAAGTCCTGGTTCGCTGGGCAATGGTCCAGTCTAAGGGTGTCGTCCCTGGACTGGATAGACAGGTTCAGGGGGTAAACTCTGACCTGGTGGGGGTGCGGTTAGTGTGCTCACCCCTGGTGTGAAACTTCTAGTGGCTTCTCCCTAGGATTCTCCATTGTGTTCAATGGGCCTCTGGGAGCTTTGAAGGACTAGAGTCATCATTTTTTATGCGAAACCTGCAAATCACAGGACTACCGTCGAATATTATGACGCTAGTCCCCCTGACAACCGCCATGGTGCGTCGTATTTTGAATACAGCGTACACATGGTGGCATATAGGGGGCGCTAACGGGGGCAAGAAAAGTAGGGCTGCACTAGGTGCAGTGCTACTTTTCATAAATCTTCCCCTTAAAATTCCAGTTCCCAATAATGCAGTTCTTAATTTGAGATGGTGGTTTCCAGCGCAGTGCAAAAAGCATCGCAAAGGGAGATAGCAGAAAGCTGCAAGAGTGAGCTAAAGGGACAGGGAGTGGCTATAAATGGGTTAAGTAGGCCCGGGATGGCTTTATGATTACGCTACCTCCAGTGCTGGAAATGGAAAAATAGAATTGCAGATACTCTGTACCAGAGTACCTGCTTGTGTCTGAGAAGTGCGGTACCTTTAATTAAAAGTATCACGTTTTTCCTGAGAAGTGCAGGTACTCTCCCTCCCAAAATGAAAAAAGTGCCTGTACTCAGTACCGAGCAGTGCCAGGCCATTTAAAGCACTGTCTTCCTCTGTATTCTGTGCTCACACATGTAATTGCAGTAGCCGCATGTTTCAGAAGAGAGCTTTGGGCACCGGCACGTTTTTATTTACAAATTAAACACTGCCATAATTGCATTCTTTTAAAATCTGACATTGTAGTTTGTAACATCTGATCCTGGCAGGAACAATACAATGAGCTAAACTAATGACTGCAACTATGCCCACTTATTTATATTCTGGCAACAAGGTCCTGATCACCAACAAAGTCCAAAACTCTACATCCATGAAGAGAAAACAGCAGCTGCTCTCACATATACACCACCACCTGCCAGTGACCGCAGCAAAATAAACAAAAACTTAATAAAGGCCTGGGGAAATAGGATTGATGACTATTTTCATTTCGACTCCAGAAAATTGAATCATTTCACTGGGTTTCTTGTAGCAGAGTATGTAAATACATTTTTTATGTTTTAAATTTTATTTCTGGTCCACCGAGAGCTTTAGCTCTGCATTGCTTGCCCGAGGCCTGATAACTTTATCATAAATAGACAATTGTTCGTCTCCACAGTATACTTTCTTCAATTTTACCATGGCCCTTGGCTTGGAGCTGCATTTGTGAGGAACGGCCATCATAAGGATTCATTGACAAGGCCCAGAGGGAGAAAGTGGATAAAAGGTATTGAACATAAATGATGAAAGTAACATTTCTCATCTTTATTTCAGGCTTCTTAACTGGAAGCAGTCCTTGGGCAGGCTCTGTTCACATGAGAAGAACAGTGAAGTGTGAAATGGAACCAAGCATACTCTGCAATGTTCTGCATGAGCTCAGATGGCATTATCTGTCTAACCTATTAAATTCACCTTTCGTCTGATAGTTTCACGCATTGAGCAATCCCGTAGCTATTAGAAAATATGGGGCAGATTTAAGAAAAGTGGTGCTGCACCTAGTGTAGCACCACATTCCTTGCACCCCTTAGCGCCCCCTTACCGCCACCATGTGTGTGCTGTATTTAAAATACGCAAACCATGGTGCAGGGTAGGGGGCAATAATGTAATGTACACTATTGATGTACTCTGCAGGAGTATCGCCAAAATGTTCATGCTACTCCTGCAGAATACATAGGGGCCCATTATAAATAATGAAAGCCCTCTTTTGATGCCTGCTCTGAGCGGGCATTAAAAGTGCCAGAAAAAATGGCGCAAGGAAATTTCTTAGATGGGGGATCGCCCCCCTTGAATACATTATGTCTGGCACTGGCATAATGTGGCACAAGGTTTTATGAAGTGGCACAATGCATGCGTTGCGGCACTTTGTAAATATGATGCGGGGAAAATAACACATTAGCATTGCCTAAGCATAAAAGAATTACGCTATGGAAGCGCTAAGGTGGAGCTAGGGGCTCGTAAATCTGCTCCTATGTTTTTAGTATCCACATTTTTACTAACATTTCCCCTTACAGGGTGCAGCATGTATTCGTACGCAGTGGGGCCACATTGAGTTAAGCCATTACCCCCTCATCCGTCTTCTTATCCCAGTTCTTACATCGGTGAAGTTTTCTTCATTTCACAGAAAAAAGCTATTACATAAGCCTTAAAATAAACTTAAAAACAAATACTTATATTGAGTTGCTAAGCTAGGTTCCACCTCTGCCCTTTATGTCATAAAGTAGGACCCCCCCTTATAATACCTCCTGTTAGTTACTGGTTGCCTAGTTTTCCTGTCAATAAAAGTTTTCATTGGATAGTTTTGGGCCTAACTTCATATATTTAGATATTGTGGCACACGCCCTTTTGTCAAAAAATGGGTAGCTGGTTGTCTTGTTGGAGGAGTGAGCCCTTCTCAAACAACAGCCACAAGCCTTGTCAGGGTAAAAAACCGAAAAGTTACTAAATTAACCTGTGCTTAAACCCTGTAGTAGCTTGGGACACAAGCAGTCAGGCTTAACTTAGAGGCAATTTGTAAAGTATTGATGCAGCACTTAAACAGTAATAAAGTGAAAACACAGCAATAAAGTGAAAACACAGCACAAGAAAAGTCACTCACCAATTTAGAAAAATAGAGTAAAATATATTAAAATATTTGGCATGAAAACAACAGAAATCCTGTCACTAGAACCAGAGTTATGAATTTTCAAACATTTAATGCAATCTAGCACCTAAAAGATAAAAGTACCAACTGTGTACATCTAAGCACACAAGACCGGAGCAAAGTGAAAAGATTTGGCTGACCGCAATGGAGGATGGTTCAGATACATGAGGTGGCTTGGACCTGGTCGACACTTCCCTTCCAACTTATTAGAACTTTCACAGAAAAATGTCTGAGAAAGTAAAGTTTAGCAGGGCAAGGCAACCGTCAGTGTCTGAGGAGGATATGTCATTGTCCGGGACCCAGTGAACGTAGTTGTGGTGAAGATTTCTTTGTTTGGACTTAGGGCCTGATTTATTTTTTGGCGGAGGGGTTAACCGTCACAACGGTGATGGATATCCTGTCCGCAGACATCTAAATTTCATAGTTTCCTATGGGATTTAGGTTTTGGCAGATGGTAATATCAGTCACCGTTGTGATGGAGTAATCCCTCTGCCTCCGTTTGCTCTGTCTCCTCCCACCTGCCCCCCATTCATGTAATCCCTCTGCCGAAATCTAAATCAAGCCCTTAGTCTCTTTTTTGGGATGAACTACCACAAAGTCAGGCTGACCGGTGAGGCACCTTGAGCACATCAGCAAGCAAGTAGGTCCTGGGCTCCTCTCGGTTCCCACAGCACTTCGTGGAAGAAAATTTTGAAAGTCTCAAGTTTTTGGTTTTTACTGGTTGCACACCTTTAGCACCAGTTCCAACGGCTCAGGACTTGGGGGGACACGACTTGGAGGGTCAGGGCTAACTTCAGGCCCGGTCAAGGTTCACTTTAAAAGTCTTTGGAGCTTTCTGTGTCCCTTTAGCTCTGACCTGAAGGCCAGAAACTAGCCATTGCAGTCACTCTGGCGGTCCTGGGATCAAGCTGGGTTCTCAGGAGGCATAGCAGTCGTCTAAGGGCAAAGGGCAGGCCTCAGGCAGAGTGTTAGTCCTCTTGGAGCAGCCGGGCAGTCCTCTGAAGTGCACAGCAGGTCACAGGCAGCAAGGCAGTCCACTCAGAGTCCTCTGCAGGTCCAGAAGTGAAGTGAAGAGTGGATCTGAGGGTCTTATTTATACACCTAGTGCCAGCTTTGAATTGGAAGAAACTTCTAGAGTTCCCTCCTCACAGATGGACCTAGAATTTTCTGCCATCCTGCGATCATCTCTCTTTCACCTTACAATCCCTGTCCTCTTCAACCTCTACTTGGAGCCACTTGGTACTTTACTCAGTGATAAAATCATTCTGATTCATTAGTATGCTGAGAATACACATGTGTACAGAGTTCCTGCTGTTTGCTAAGAACAACAAACAAGTAACAGTAAAAACAAGGCTTAATGTCATGAAACTTGACAGCTTTGAATCCCGACTTTCAGTAAATGCCAAGTCAATGGATTTACCCTGCACACCAATCACAAGGAACACATTGCCACAAAACACAAAGTGAACCTAATACAAGCTCTGTCCTCAAAAGAAAGAGAACTCATTTCTTTCATAAAACAACTTCACATCTCCCATACAAGGATTTGTACTCACATCTGGATGGTGCTAAAGCCTGGATCATTGGCTTTCCAGACTCCACAAACACACCCCTTAAGGGCAGCCTATATGCCACAGAACATCATATCCAGCACCTGAAGAACTATGATGACAGAACCTCCAACATGATGAAACTCCACTGGCTCCTTTTGCTTGCCCGCACTATGTTTAAAACCAGATGCATTATTTACAAAGACATTACAAACCCATTACGACCAGCACCACTTATCTTGTAGACAAGCTTACCATCTCTGGTGGTTGGTGGAACACCTGAAGCCAGGACACTATCATACTGCAAAGAAAGAAATGTAAAAGATATTAAAAAAACAAGTCTTCAGGCCTTTTCAATCTAGACTTCCAGGCTCTCTAACAACATCCCTGAGTCCATCAGGAGCACACTAAGGCTGTTCAACTTTATAAAAGAGTTGAAGACAACCTCTTTATTGAACACTACATCACAATACAGTAATAGTCCACAAACCAGCTACCTGTACTATTACTCATTGATAGTATGTTTATGTTCACTCCTGTACAGTGCCCTGCAGCCTTTTGGCTCGGTTTGAATTATAGATATACTACACCTTGTGTCCAACAGCTCAGTCCTCAAGGAGATCTTTTCCTGAAGGACGTGGGCACTATGATCTTTTGAGCAATCCATTTTCCCATTCAGGGCCATAGTCTCTCTTCTGTTGTGAGTCCTTGAGTTCTTGCCTCTCAATGCTACTCTCCATGATCTTAAAAAAACATGTTCACTACATCCCAAAAAATTATTTTCTTTTCATTTTTTCCAGCATCCCTTTCTTTGGGATTCTATGTGTTGGTGCATCTTTAGGTTATAAGCACTGGAACAAAGAAGGCAAGCAACATGGGAATGCCTTGATTACTTACTGGTAATCTTACTCTAATGTCCTAATCTTCTTCCTGAATGTCCCTAGATAGCCACCCCCCCCCCCCCCCCCCTGTCTGGTTGATTTTCACCACCTTGGTGTTTCTATTTCAGGAAATATGGAAGGTGTGTCCCTTTTTTGAAACCCAAGGAGAAGGTTAAGTTAAGGACTGGGTATAAGTATTTGTTTCTAAGTTTTTTCTAGAGCTAATGTAGGTAAATTCTGTCTGAGTAATGAGGCAAACACCATGATGTGACAAGAATGACTAAGACTTACAGTAATAGAAATTATCAGTAAGATTTAGAAATTGGGTTTATGGTTGACAGAGTTATGCACCCTGTCCAAGCAGGAACTAGTCAGCATAAGTCATATAAACACCATAAATCAACGTGTGCTCTCCTTCTGGTGGTTTGGCAGAGAGCAGGCAGGTTTAACTTAGGAGGCAATGTGTGCTACACTTAAAACTGTAACACAGAGTAAATACTACACAAAAGTAATCCACACCAGGTTAGAAAAAAAGAGCATAAGTTAATGAACAAAACAAGACCAAATGACATAAATTTCAATAGGTAGAAATTGAGTTATGAATTTGTAAAGATGTCACTTAGTTGTAGTGCTTAGAAACATAAAGCACCAACCGGGGCAATATGATTATGCTAGACCAGGATCAATCCAAACGTTCACGACAACTACAATGAGCACTGGTCAAATACTGTCCCTGACAAGTCCAGCTGAAGTTTTACCTTGTCAAAGTTGAGCCAAGAGTCCAGTTTATGGGGAAAAATTCACTCAGACTAAGGCGAATGTCTCTGGCAGTTGTCCGCGGGCACGAAGAGTTGGCCGGGCATTACGGACGGGCTAGACTGGAGCCTTGCAGTTATGAGTGGTGATGCTTGTTGTGTGATGGGACAATCTTGTGGCAGCTGATGCTGATTCTTAATGCGAGAGGTGCAGTTCCGTATCGAGCTGGCCAGTTCCCGGTAATGAAGTGTCCAAAAACTTGATTTGAGAAGCCATAAAAAAACTTTCAAGGGCCCAGGATTGGAAGGGCACCCCTTGGGGGTCAGCAGCTTGTTGAAGATGGGTCCAGGAGCTTTAGCAGGAGAGATGGAAGTCTTTAGTGACTCTGAGACTTCATAGGAGCAGGAAGCAAGCCAGCAAGTCCTTGGAGACACTCCGTTTCTGGGTTGGAGAGATTCAGCTTCTCTCCTTCTCACTACCAGGCAAGGAAGGTAGCAGGCAGCAGGTCAGCACAGCAGAGCAGGAGTTCAGCAGAGTCCAGCAGAGAGACTGTCCTTTAGGCAGCACAGCAATCCTTTTTCCTGGTAGGGTATCCATAGGTCCAGAAGTGTACTTATTTGGTGGGGTCAGAATTCAGCTCTATTAACCAGTGGTGCCTTTGAAGTGGGGAGATTTCAAAGAGAGTCCCTGCCCTTCCTGGCCTGGCTCTAGACACAGTACAGGGAGTTTTGCAGCCCTTTGTGTTGGTGCAGGACTCAGCCCATTTAGGTGTAAGTGTCTGCTCCTCCCTCCCTCATCCATCCTGATAGCCCATCAACATGCAGATAGCCCCTTAGTAACAGCTAAGCAAACGTAGAAGCAGAACCCATTTGACTAACAACTGCTATATAGCTGAACCAGGAGTTTAATACAGTATAACACTTTTCCTCCTAGATTGTTTACGCTTTCTGGCTGAAAGGAAAACAATCGTTGGCCAGCTTCTTAGGAAATACAGAGAAACACATCGTAGTGAAGCACTAGTCACTTTTTTCCCCATTTAAATATTTTGACATAAGCATAGCTATCAAGAGATATATGTAAGAAATTGGGTTATTACCTAAGAGTGGTGAGAGCCCTACTCAAATAATAGTCATAATCCTTGTCAGGGTGAATCACAAAGTCACTAAATAAACCTGTGCCTAGCCCTTTGGTAGCTTGGCAAGAAAGCAATCAGGCTTAATTTAGAGGCAATGTGTAGTAAATAAAATGATACCAAAACAAAAAAAATCCAGTAAGTAGAACTGGAGTTAAATGTTTTAAGGGTTTAGGTAAAAAAAGCTGAACCACGCCAAAGACACAAGTTCAGGCCATCTTCGATGGAAAGCAGGTCAGATACAGGGACCAGGTTTGCCCCTTATCACAAGTGCAAAAAAGCTGAACCATGCCAAAGACAAAATTTCAGGCCGTCTATGGTGGAATGCAGGTCAGATACAGGGACAGAGCCGGAGATCGAGCTGCGCATTGGTGGGGGCTGCAAGGAGTCTGTTGCTGGCGTAGGGACGAGGTTGCCACTGGAGTTTCACTTTGACAGCTGATGCAGCAGTTGTTGTTTGGTGCGAAGAGCAGAGCATCACTGGAGCTTCACATTGGCAATCAACAAGAGCAACAGTGGAGGTAGTCGCTGGAGCTTCGCATTGGTGAGTGTTGCACTCAGTCACTGTTTGGTGTAAAAAGTCCAAAGCTTCTGGATTTTCACCTGGAGTTCAGAAGGGGTACCCTCTGATACCAGCCAAGAGTCAAGACCTGGGAGACACCTCTTGGGAATCAGGACTCACACCAGAAGAGTCCAGCAGGAGGGCTGAGACAGATCCAGCTGGTGCTGGTCAGTGGGACAGTTGCAGGGAGGCCTCTGGAAAGGTCAAACAGGAGGGCAGCCAACTGACCTTTGGTATCACTTTTGGGCAGCCTGGGTTCAAGGTAAGTAGGTCCCAAATTCCTTCTTCAGACAGCAGGCAATTCCTTCTTGTGGTCCAGGAGTATTCATGTGAGAGGTTCTGAAGGGGATAGTCTCATATGCTATGTTATGTTATATTATGTTAAGTTATGTAATGTCATGTTATGTTATGGAGATTTGTAGCTTATCACCCATGAGGGTATCCAGATGCCAGAACAGGAGTGCAAGTCCGGAGGTGCACATCTAGATCTCCAGCTTCTTGCAGAAGTTGAGCATTGGAATGGTGGTCTGGATATGTAGAGGGAGTTCATTCCAGCTTTTGCCCATGATGAAGAGAGAGTGTGACCTCCTGTTTGGCAGAGAGAAGTGCAGAGTAGGTGTCTGGAAAGTTGTTACAGTTGGAGTCGATCGTTAAGCTAGGCTGGTCCTGTGGTGTCGAAGTCTTTGTAGGCATGGTTAAGGAGCTGGAATTTGTAGAGTTTCTAGATGGGTAGCTAGTGCAGTTCTATGAGGAAGGGCATAATGTGTGCCTGTCCTTTTGGGGAAGTCTAAGATGAATCTGGTGGTGGTGTTCTGAATGATTTAGGGCTAGATGTTTGAAAGCATTTTGCATTCGCAAACAGTGCGAATGCCCGTTTGCGAATGCAAAATGCCATTTCAGAATGTATGAAATATATTCTGAACACAATTTTAAGGAATCGCTAAAATAGCGACTCCTTAAAATTGCGACCCTATTTAGAGAGTCGCAAATTGCGACTCTCTAAATTAGAAATCGCAAATAAGGATCCCTTATTTGCGATTTCTTAGCACATGTATGGAGCAATTCCTAAATGCGATTTTGGCATTTAGGAATCGCTAATTACCACCAAGTTGAACTTGGTGGTAACCATGTGCAAAATTTAAAAATGCATTTTTAAATTTTACATGTAAAGCACACATGCCCTTTTGGCATGTGGGCACCTTATATGTCCCCCAAAAGATTTTTGGGGTGCAGCAGAGGGGGCCTTAGTCCCCCAGCACCCGGGGTTTTGCATTTCCAAAATTGCGATTTCTGGCTCAGAAATCGCAATTTTGGAAATGCAAATAATTTGCAGATATGGGCCAAGAGGCCCATAGCTGCGAATGGGGCCGGTATTGCAATTTGCGATTTGGTAATAGCATTTGCGATTTTTAAGAAATCGCTATTACTGATTCACAAATGTGATACATGGCACTTTGCGAGTCGGAAATAGCGGTTTCTTAAAAATCGCTATTTCCGAATCGCAAAGGGCCGTGATGATACATCTGGCACTTAGAGTCTTTGAGTGAGGTAGCTGGAGATGCCGACATATAGTGCATTGCTATAGTCAAGTCTGCTGGTGATGAGGGTTTGGGTGACCATGCGTCTGGTGTGAGCAAGAGCCATTTGAAGATTTTGTGGAACCTTTTGAGGATGTGCCAGCAGGATGACATAAACGTTGATTTGTTTGTTCATTGAGAGCTTGTTGTCGAAGATGATGCAGAGGTTTCTGGCATGGTCTGTCGGGATGGGTATAGGACACTAATCATGTGGCCACCAGGAGGAGTATCAGGGGGAGTGCTTATTTCCATAGATCAAGAACTCTGTTTTATCTGTGAGACAGTTCTCTCGCATTCAGTTTGCCACTTCGGACATGCAGGTGGTGAAATTGTTGGTGTTATTCTTGTCGACGAGTGAGAGGATGAGCTGAGTGTCATTGGCATAAGAGACAATATTGATGTTATGCGTTCTTATGATGCGGGCGAGAGGTGCCATGTAAATGTTGAATAGTGATGGACTGAGAGAGGAGCCTGGGGGATTCCACAGATGAGCTTCTTGCGTGTTGGAGTACATCTTGAGGATTTTGTTGTGGAAGAATTCCACCAGGCTGTCTCAAAGCATCTGTGAGGGGGTGATGGTGTTGGTGGTAGCTGTTGGGTTGGTGAACACAGGGACACCCTGTGGGTGGAAGATGCCCTTTTTGTCTAACCTTCCCCATTCATGGGTTTGGCTTCAAACTGTCCAGGGCAACAAAGGGCAGGCAGGGCTAGGTGTGAGCTGCATTCGTCAGTGGCAGGCAAGGCAACCCATAAAAGTCAAGAAGGGGGTGAGCTTAGCCCTGCAGCTACACTTTGAACCTCAGGAAGGCCTGAGTACAACCACCTCAGAACATCCTGCTCAGCAGAGGAACATCCTGCCCCACATCCAAGGACCCTTTTGCACCCATGCCTGGTAGGGATACTCAACACACCACAAGCTAGTCATTCACAGTCATGTGACCCTGGGCACTGCTAGAAAGGCACATTTAGTTCAAATAGACAAATGGAGATTTTCTTAACGTGTATTTTCCAAATAGTAACTTAAAATCTGACTTAAACATTAAAGAGGATTTTAAATTACATTTCAAATTAATGGAAGAAGCATTTCTCTATCTGTTCCCAAGCTGAAGTTATAACCAAATGTCACACCATACCCACACAACACAGTTGACATAGCTATCACCACACACACGGGCACACACAAAACAACCAAACAATGGCACACAACACCACCACAACCCATCACACACGTCCAATGCTCAACTCAGCCTCCACATGCATGGAACCACACAATCATATCACACACACAAATCAGTAGCAGCTGTGCCAATGGCAGGCCAACACACACACACACACACACACACACACACACTTACATTTCAGTCACAACAGCCAGCACCACCAACACACACAACTCACACACCCACAAACCAAAGCCCACATACACAAACCAGACATGTTGAATGAAAGGCAGGACAAGTAAATCATCATCGTCACCAACAACAGGTTGGCCCTGATGTACTAAAACTTAAATAGAAATAAATAACTATATACAGGCAAAAGGCCATTGGCCAGTCCATGTGCCTCTGTGCTATGACACAAATGGCACTTCTCAGTGCCCCAACTTGACTCCTGACTGCAAATTCACCTCCATATGGTTGGGGATCAAGGGGGTCAGGCAGGCACCTCAAGGGTGAGGGGGTGGTGGTCGAGGGGGCGGTTGGGTTTGGGAGGGGGGTCCTTGGGTTTGGCCTTGGGTTGGGGGGCTTGGGTTTGGGTTTTGGTGGAGGGTCTTTAGGTTTGACCTTGGGAGGGGGGACTTTGGGTTTGGGGGTGGGACCTCTTCACGGGGGAGGAGCATAGGCAACACCAGGGGGGCACAGGAGGAGGCAGAGGTTGAAGGGCTGGAACTGAGCAGGGACACAGGGCTCTTCAGGGACTGACAGGGTGGGAGATGTTCAGGGAGCTGAGTAAACTCATAAAGCAAGGTCACAAGGGCGATCATGGGAAATGCATTTGGGAGCAGAGGGAGTGTGAGTGGTTGTCAGATGTGTCTTTGTGTGTGTCATAGTTGCAGCTGCGTGAGTAGAATGCTTGTGTGTGCTGGGTGTCTGTCAGGGGGGTGAGTGCCGGCGTTTAAGTACAGGAGGATGTGCTGGGAACTGCCATGCTGGATACGTGACTGTGTGTTGGGGTGGTGGCTGCAGAAATGGTGGACGAGCTGCATGTGGGGGTGTCGGTGGTTGTGGGGACTGCAGATATGGTGACCAGAGTGGATGTCTTTGGGTCAGCTACTGTGGTGACTGTGGGTGAAATGGGAGTTGTGGCTGGAACAGGGAGTGTTGATGTCGTACCAGCAGGTGTGAGTGGTGAAGTGTCTGTGATGGAGGGGGTGGTGGAGGTGTCTGTGCAGGCAGTGGATGTTGTTGTGTCTGCAGGTGGGTGTTGTCATTGTGCATGCGGGTGGTGGATCCTGTGGTGCTTGTGTTTGTCATGTGGAACTCTGTCTGTTGTAGTGGATGCATGCATGTTTGAAGGCATGCTCTGGATGGGTGTGAGGAGAGGGGATTGGGATTGGGAAGAGGTAGGTGGAGAGGGAAGGGCTGCCATCAGGGAGGAGGCCACAGCCTGAAAGGATCTCTGCAGGGCAGCCATGGCACTGTCAGTGCCTTCCAGGAACGCATTGCTCTGTGGCACTTGAGCCGCCAGTCCCTGGATGGCATTCACGATGGTGGTCTGACCCACAGAGATGGACCTCAGGAGGTCGATAGCCTTCTCAATGAGGGCAGCAGGGCTGACTGGGGCTGGGGCAGAGGTCCCTGTGGCAAAGGAGACAACCACTCTCCCGGGTGAGTGGGCATGGGCAACTGGGTGGGGAGCTACAGGGATGGCAGTGCTAGTAAGGGGGTGGGGGACAATGATGGTGCTGGCGTGGTCCCAGAGGGGTCTATCACCGCCATGGAGTGCCCACTGGAGGATGATTCCGAAGATGAAGCAGTGAATCTGGTCTCCCTTGTGGCACTCCCCTTGCCCTCTGTCCCACTGGGTCCCTCAGCCTTGCTGGAATCAGCCTCCTGGGTCCTGTGGGCTGTCCCTTCCCCACTTGTCTGTGACCCTTCTCCTTCTCCAGAAGATGTTGATGCACGCAAAGGGACAGAAAGAAAGGGAGGGAGAGAAAACAAAGGGAGGAAAAGGGTCAACACCTAACTTCCATAAAGGCATTTGAACATGTGCATATCTCACATAACATCTCATGGCTGGGCATGCCATTTCAATTGCTCTCCAAGTATGATAATACCTGTTGCCCATGGAAAGCTGTATTGGACAGGTAACATCAGATGTGTACACAAGTGCAGATATGGACATGAAAAAGGCAGTGACTCACCATTGCAGCAAAGGAATTGGCAGGGACATCTAAAGAATTACATGAATACACAATGTTGGTACTTCAGGGACCTACCAGGACACTCACAACATCAAGTACCATATCATAGTTGTAAGCCCAAGTCCACACAATGATATTAACAACAGCAGCAATTGCTGTACAATCTGCCCTCATGTAATCTCATGTAGCAGCATCCCAGTGTTGTTTCCCTACACATCCCTACACTCTGAAGGTGACATATGGTTGCATAGTTACCTATCAGGGCACTACTCCTGTCTCATTGAGGCCCTTCTTGTGGTGGAACTGTGAAGCCAGACGCACAATCAGTCCATGGCAGCAACTGTACAAAACCAAGACATTCTCAGTTCATGTAGGAGATTAACATAGATAGGATTGCACTTAAACCTCTTATACACTGCTGCCGATGGTTGGAGCTGGTTAGACACAATGCTTACAAAACTTCCCCAACCTTGCGAAATGTGACATTTCAATCCAGTGACAGCATTGTCTTGTCACACATAAATCACATTTACCCTGGCTGGGTCACTGATACCCATTGTCATTGTGCGTCTACCCTTGTCCAAAATCACTGTATTCCAGTAGTAGTACACCCAATCCCACTCAAGGACTGACAAGGGTGAGGTAACAGTCATTACTCACCCCCTTGTGGTTGCTGTGCTGCCCTCAAGTGCCGATCCACCAGAGGGTAGGCTACCACCAAAATGCAGGCCCTTAGAGGGGTCAGGGTCCAAGCTGCACCCCTCTTTCATTGTGAGTACATCCCCTTCAGGGCCTCTGTGGTCTTCCGGGACCAGCGTCTCAAGTGCCCACTCCCAGTGTCACCAGGACCTTCATTGTCTTGGGAGTGAGGGGTCGACTCTGATCCCTATATTGTGGGGCACACTACTGCTTGACCAGTCCTTGTGACACACGTTTGGGGATGAGGGGTTGGCTGTGCTGTTATTGCCACAAGGTAGGGGGGGTTGGATGTGGGCAGGGTGAGGCTGGGAGTGCTGGAATGACCAGGTGTTCCTGATGGGCCAGGTAAGTCATCAATGTCCAGCCTTCCTGAGGCATAGTCGTAACTGGGGCCTTCATCCTGGGGCGGGCTGGCATTCTCTGGCACCGTCTCAATGGTGGCAATGGCTGGGGTACCTGTGAATGGAGTGGAAGTGGGTTTCCTGGTGTAGGTGTGATTGGTTGTCTCTTTGTCCGATGCATACAGTGGCTTGACTTGATTCCCAGTTATGGCAATGACAGATGCAGCACTGCAGGCATTGTTTGTGAATAGTGGATTGTGGGGTAGGTCCCTTGTTCTATTGAGGTTTGAGGAAGGGGGATTGCATTTCTGTCATTGCCGTGTGTTGGTCCTCGGTCGGAGCATCCAGTTGGCGTGGCAGGTACAATACTTATACATGCAGGAGTTACACTGTGCAGTGGAAATAGCAGGTGTATTTGTAGATGGGTTGGTGCATTGTGGGATTTGTAGTAATTGTTGTTGGCCGTGCTATCCATGCACTTGGAAGGGACTGTGTGGGCATTGTGGCTGGGTAGTGGTGTGGCACAGAGGGGAGTGGTGTGAGGTGATTTGGTGTGAGGTGGTAGATAGGGTTACTTGGGGAGTGATAGGGTAGTGAGGGAGCATGTTGGGGAGTAGTACGTCGTTCCAGGAGAGTGTTAGTTACTTTCCAGACTCCAGGCCTCCAGGTATTCCAGTCAGGCCCTCAGGATGCAGTATTGCCAAGACATTCTCCTCCCATGTTGCAAACTCAGGGGGGAGGAGGTGGGGCCCCACTGCCAGTCTTCTGTATGGCACTTTGGTGTTGTGATGCCATGGAACACATCTTCCCCGGTAGTTTGTTCCACCTCTTCCGGATGTTGTCCCTTGTGCATGGATGGAAGCCCACTGAGTTCACCCTGTCGACTTTTCTCTGCCATCACCTAATTTTCCTGGCTATGGATGTTTGCTGGACCTGTGCTCCAAAAAGTTGTGGCTCTACACTGATGATTTCATTGACCATGACCCTCAGCTCTTTGTCTGTGAAGCGTGGGTGCTTTTGAGGTGATATGGTGGTTGTGTTGTGGGTGGTGGTGTGTGTTGTATGCAAGGGTGCAGTATAGGGTGGTTAGTGGGGTGATGGGTATTTGGTTGTGTGTGCTGATGGTATTTGGTGTTTGTGTGCAATGTGCGATGTGTGTATTGTGTTGCTGATGCAGTTGTGTGGTGTGTGATGCGCGTTAAGTGTGATGGTGCCTCTGGTATCAACATTCAGTGTCCTCAGTTCTCAGTTGGTATGCGCCTCGCTGTCTGTGTTGGAAGTTGGGTTGCAAAGAATTGTGGAGGTGTGTGAGGGTGTGTTATCTAGTGCAGTGAGCAGGTGTGTGTGGTGTGTGTGTGTCTCAGGTGTGGGGAATACGAACTGTACAATGTGGTGCTGTGTTCTGGTGGAGGTGATTTTTTGACCAAAGTGGTTTTCTGCTGTGCAGTGACCGATGTGCTGATTTGTGGGTCGTAATCTGGAGGGCGAAATGTGTTCGGCGTGGGGGTGCCAGTGGTGGGACCGCCTCTATCCTGTCCTCGGTCATCATGTTGGTGTTGGATTTATGACTATATTTTGAGGGTCTTCATTGTAGACTCTTAACACTGGTGGTTCTAACTGCGTGAAGCTTTAAAGAAGGAATATAAACTCATTTTCGGCGAAAGAAAGACAAGAAAGCAGTAATTCCTGGCCATGATACGCCTTCTAAATAGGTAAGAAGAGAAGGGCACTCCATGCATCATAAAAAGGTTTTTATTTTTTCACAGCAGTTTTCTATAGCAATAGTGTGTCTCCTTCTAGCCCCTTCATAACGATTCATTAATCAAAAGTCTTTCTAAGTTTATCATAAGTGTTTTGATATCAAGAATGGCATAGGTACATTCATCAGAGTGTGGGTGATCTGCCTCCATGTGTCTGAGGTTAAGTCGAGGTTGGGAGATCTTGTGAGATCTGATGATGTCAGGGCTCTGCAGGTTTGTGATGGACATTTATGAAAAGTCTCTCTAAGCAATGCTTTCATATTCTAACTAGTTCATAAGACTGGATGTCTCTGAACATGGGGAGTAAGAAGCTGGCATTATAATCTGTTCATTTATTTGGAGGTTCAACGGGAAGGCTGGAGTTGTAAACGATGCCGAGAGTTTTCACCCTTTTTCTGGGTGCCTAGACATGTTTATTTGAATATTATTGAGATGTCTTTGGAGTTACTGACTAAAAAGGTGTCTGTTTTTGAGCCATCTAAAAACAGGAACTATTTTCTCAATCAGAGGAAAACAAGATCCAAACACTTTCTAATATTTTGTTCAGATCAGCACCAATCTTTCATATATGGTTTTATCTCAGTGTTGTGGACTAATGGGTACCTCACAGGAGGGGTGAATTTTCACTCGAGAGAGGTACCAAGAGGCTTGTTTACAAAGTGATCTCACTGGAACCTGGCTCTCCTAAGAGACCGGATCTATCTTGGGCATGGTTTCACCCAGCAAAACTTGCCATGTTTCGTGGGAACCACCAGCTGTACTTACCTGACCTTGCTCTGGTGTTCAGCGCACCCTGGGTCAGATTTAAGGAAAGTGGCGCTGCACCCAGCGCAGTGTAACTTTTCTTGCACCCCATAGTGCCACTCTAATGCCACCATGTGTGCACCATTGCTGCGACATAGCGCACCATGGCGGTAGTTAGAGAACTTGCATCAAAATATTTTTGGAGCTTCACAGGATTAGCATAAAAAATGTTGACGCTAATTCTGCAAAGCCCATTGAGGCCCATTGTAAACTATGGTGTGCCTCCTTTTAACGCCTGCTCAGCGCGGGTGTTGAAAGTGTTGCAAAGAAATGTCTTAGATTTCTTTGCACCATTTTCTATGGTCCTCCCTAATAGGGGAACGTTCCCTTTGCTTACATTATGCCTGGCGCAGGCATAATGTAGCTCAAAGTATTACAAAGTGGCACAATGCATGCATTGCACAACTTTGTAAATATGGCGCAGGGAAAAGGCCACCTTATCGATACCTTAGCATCAACAAAATGATGCTAAGGTGGCGCTAAAGTGGCACTACTCCTTCTTAAGTCAGGGCCCATGTGTTTCCAAGAGTCCTGCCCATCTGTAACCAGGTGCTCCAGAGTAAACCCTCAGTCTGCAGTGGGCACCGTTCCTTAACACAAAACCTGTTGCTAATACAAAGCACAAGACAGCTACTAACATGCAACACTTACGCACCAATAGTCAGCACTCAGTCTCACTCACACAAATGAACTTAATTGTTTTGACAAACCCTCAGTCTGCAGTGGGCACCGTTCCTTAACACAAAACCTGTTACTAATACAAAGCACAAGACAGCTACTAACATGCAACACTTATGCACCAATAGTCAGCACTCAGTCTCACTCACACAAATGAACTTAATTGTTTTGAACAAGAGTAGCAAATTATTTACCAGAACAGAGTGCACATGTCAGAATTTGTGCCTGATTTAAAAGTCAAGGGAGAGAATACTCCATCACAAATGTGATAGATAGCCCATCCACCATATTACAATCCCCACAGGATAGAATTAGATCATAATATGGAAAACAGGATATCCATCACGTTTGTGACAGGGTAACCCCCTCTGCTGACTTCTAAATCAGACCCTTAGTTAATATTAATTGAGCAAAATGGGCATTAGCCTCTACCAGGCTCAAAATCTGTCAAGAAACAAGTCTTCACTGTCCAGACCCACAAAATTAAAATGTTTTGTGCACAGTGTTTCTCCAATAGTGCTTCCCTGCTTCTGCTGCATGTTCTGTCAGTTATGAAAGCTGTACTTCAGAATACTTCAGATGTTCTCCACTGGTAAGTCTGGGTGGTGTGGGAAAAGGAGTTTGGAGGTGTCATTGGTACTCATATGTAGCCAGTTGGTATTTGGTGTATGCGTATCTTTAGGGTGTCTCCCTCTTAGATCATACAGCAAGACATGGCAACTGACGAAGAGAAACAGGGCAATCAATAAGGCAAGGCCTCAGAAGTCTGACTGAAAATCCCTTATCTTCCTTCCCTTCTGCCCTGCTCACCTCATCATTGATCATCTTGTTATGGTTTACTTCTATTAAGTGTTATGGTAACAGAACCTGGGTGTGTAATAGAGAACTCTAGGAGCCCAGGGTTCTGTAATAGTCAGTTGACTGATGTATTCATGGAGGCTGCCTGCTTCAGTTGGCGGCTCTACACGAAACTACTTCTAACTCAACTGTATGCAGAGTCTGCTTAACTTATTTCCCTGGAAGGAGACAGGCATTGCCATGAACCTCTCCTTACTAGAACCCATGTAACTACAAAAGAGAACAAAGAAGACTGAATCTCCGCCTTCCCCATCGTTTCAGCAGATGGATTATAAGTGAGTATATGGCTAACGGTACCCCAACCATGTATTAATAAGACAGCTGTGGAGAGTTTCTTCACCACTGTCAGTGATCAGTGTACACGTCGAGACTGTGAGAGAACAGGGCTGATTGCAGTGGCCACCCAACTTTTTGCCCCCTGTTGGACTTTTGCTTATGCAGGGTCATCCCGAATCTTTTTGCCTCCTGCCTCCTATTTTTTTTCTGACCTGTCGCTGTTGGCTTTTGAACTCTGAGCACTTTCCCACTGCTAACCAGTGCTAAAGTGCATATGCTCTCCGTGTAAATTGTATGTAATTGGTTTATCCATGATTGGCCTATTTGATTTACTAGTAAGTCACTAGTAAGGTGCACTAGAGGTGCCAGGGACTGTAAATCAAATGCTACTAGTGGGCCTGCAGCACTGGTTGTGCCACCCACATACGTAGCTCTGTAATCATGTCTCAGACCTGCCACTGCAGTGTCTGTAAGTGTATTTTTACACTGTAAATTCGACTTGGCAAGTGTACCCACTTGCCAGGCCTAAACCTTCCCTTTTCTTACATGTAAGGCACCCCTAAGGTAGGCCCTAGGTAGCCCCAAGGGCAGGTTGCAGTGTATGGATAAGGTGGGACATATAGTAATGTGGTTTATATGTCCTGACAGTGAAATACTGCCAATTTCGTTTTTCACTGTTGCAAGGCCTGTCTCTCTCATAGGATAACATGGGGGCTACCTTTAAATATGATTAAAGTGTAGATTCCCCTAGAGAGTAGATGGACATGTGGAGTTTGGGGTCCCTGAACTCACAATTTAAAAATACATCTTTTAGTAAAGTTGATTTTAAGATTGTGCGTTTGAAAATGCCACTTTTAGAAAGTGAGCATTTTCTTGCTTAAACCATTCTGTGACTCTGCCTTGTTTGTGGATTCCCTGTCTGGGTCAGTTTGACAGTTGGGTTGTTTTTCACCTCGCACTAGACAGTGACACAAAGGGGGGTGGGGTGTAACCTGCATTTACTAATTAGCCAACTCTGCTAGGAGGGAGGGGTGGAGTGGTCACTCTCATCTGAAAGGACTGTGCCTGCCTCTGACAATGCTGGCTCCAACCCCCTGCTGTGTGTCTGATGCCTTGCCTGGGCAAGGCAGGATTTCACAAGTAGGTGTGAGTCCCCTTTGAAGAAAGGTGACTTCAAAGACTACAATGGGTATAAGAAGGGCACCCAGATCTACAGACTTTAGAAACACTTCTGTAACCAAGAGGAACCTCTGCCTGGAGAAGAGCTGATAGCTGAGGAAGAAGTGCTGCCCTGCCTGTGACTGTGCTTTGTGGAGCTTTCCTGCAGTGCTGCTTCTGCCAGAGTAAGAGGGCAAAGACTGGACTTTGTGTGCCTTCCATCTTGTGAAGAAATCTCCAAGGGCTTGATTTAGAGCTTGCCTCCTGTTGTTTGAAGTCTCAGGGACAGCAAAGACTTCTCTCTGCCAGCACCTGGAGTCTCTGGAAAGACTCCTGCCCCGACAAGTAGTTTCCCTATCCAGTCCCTGGGCCCTTGAAAGGAAAGCTGGTGGAATCCAAGGAAATCGACTTCGGACGACTTCGGACCAACGCCGCTGCTGAATCCAGTAACGCCGCCTGCACCTGACGCCGTGACCTTCGCTGGAACGCGACGCTCTTCGCAGGCCCAACGCCGCAGCAGCCCCGCTGAAGTCCGCGACTCCGTGGAAGACGCCGCACCACGCCGTGACCGACGCCGCTCAAAGTGCACGGATTCAACGTTTCGCACAGACGCCGCGATTCCCGACTCCGCACATCGGCTTGTTTTCACTCTTCACCAAAGGTACTGTAGTTGGGGGTCTACACGACTCGGTGTCCGGCGCCGCTGGTGTCGGCTTGTTGGGAACGACTCCGTCACGACGCCGTGTTAACATCTCATCGAAGCATTTTTGCTTCTAAGCGCTATTTTTCAGTTTAATCTTTAAAAATTCATAACTTGACTTGTGTATGTTGGATTTTTGTCGTTTTGGTCTTGTTTTGTTTAGATAAATATTTCCTATTTTCCTAAACTGGTGTTGTGTCATTTTGTAGTGTTTTCATTAAGTTGCTGTGTGTGTTGGTACAAATACTTTACACCTAGCGCTCTGAAGTTAAGCCCACTGTTCTGCCAAGCTACCAAGGGGGTAAGCAGGGGTTAGCTGAGGGTGATTCTCTTTTACCCTGACTAGAGTGAGGGTCCTTGCTTGAACAGGGGGTAACCTGACTGTCAACCAAAGATCCCATTTCTAACACCCCCATTTTCCACTTTTCTATGGTGTTTTCCTGACTCTGATGGTTCCCTGGGTACTGCTAACCAGTCCCAGGGCCTGTGCCCTGTGTAAAAGTATGCAAATTAGGCTAATTATAATTGGCTAAGTCAACCTACCTATAAATTCCTAGCATATGGTAGGGCATGGAGGTTTAAGGACCCCAGCATAGATAGTGCCCCCATAGGTGCACTGCTGAGGTGCCCAGTGCCATTTTAAAGGCAGGCCTGCCTTGCTGGCTGCTTTTAAATTAAAGTTACATGCAAATTCGACTTTGGAATTAAAAGTAGTTCCAAAGTCTTAAACTACCTTATTTTAACATATGAGTCACCCCTAAGGTGTGCCCCATGTGCCCCTAGGGCTGGGTGCCAGGTAACTATAAGCAGGGACCTTATAAAAATAGTTTTAGAACCCTTGGTGAAGTAAATCAGCCAAATTCGTTTTTCCCTCATTGTAGTGAATGGCCTCCATAGGCTAGAATGGGGAGACTTTATTATAATTTTAATTAAAATCTCCTTAAGTAACAGATACTAGAAGTTTGGTATCAGAGTAATTGTTATAATTAACCCCACAACTTCCAGGTGTTGGATTTAATATAACTTGTTCAGGTAAAGAGTTTTAAACTTTACCTGAAAAGTTGCCAACTTCAGCCCTGCAGTGTTTTTGCTGCTGTGCTCTGATTGGCCAGCCTCTGGCAGCCTGGCCAGGCAGCCTCGATGAGGTGTGAAGTGGCCTGGCTCAGCACAAAGATATGTGCCTGGGGGAGGAGATCCCTCCTCAGCAGATGGTGAAGCAGGAAGGGGGAGGGCTGCCAAACTGGTCTTCAAAGGCAGAGAAGGACATTAGGAGCAACCCAGCAACGTCCTCACATCCTACAAACCCAGACAATTAGGTGCCCTCTTGATTAGATTAGGAGAGGGCAGGAGAGGGGTGTGTTTAGGATTTTTAGCCACACCAGTGGGTGGGCTCAGCCATATGTAACCTCCGAAAATCACTTTCAGCCATGATGGATTTTTGAGGAATGTTGCTCCCTGGGACTGATTTTTGCCACACTTCCCAGGAAGTGGTCATCACAGGGGGAAGGACCCTGCCACTGATTGGAGAACCAGGACCCCCCTGTTTTTCACCCAGGAGCAAGAATAAAAGTGGCAGACCTGCACCAACACCTCAGATCCCCATCAGATTCCAACAAGGAAGAACTACAGGAGAAGAAGGACTGCCCTGCTGGACCCCTGACCTGCACCTGGACACTGCACTCTGGAGGACTGCACTCTGGAGGACTGCACCACCTGCACACTTGAGCTTCACCACTAAAAGGACTTTACCTGTCTTCTACTGCTTCAAGAAGGGACTCTCTGTTTGCTACAGGTACAAAAGAGCTGCACAGAGTCCCCTGCATCAAGTCCTGCAAGCAGAGCCCAGCTGACCAGCGTCAAGTGGCAATGTGAGGATTCTGACCAGGTGCATTCTGGGAATTGTAGTCCCAACTCCCAAAGAGCAACTCAGAGCTTCTGGAACCTTGGATCAAGTTGTGGACACTTCAAGGACACAAAAATGACCTCTGGAAAAAAATCCAGAAGTTTGGAGACGTTTGGAGCAATTCCAGAAGTAGAAGAGGTGCATTGTGGGAGTTTTAGTCCCAGACCCCAAGAGGCACACCAGAGCCTCTGAACTCTTGGCTGGTGCTGTGGACCACTTTCCTGAATCAAACACTTCTGAAAGTAAGTGTGACAGTGTTACCTCGTGGGTGGCCTGAACTCTGGACTCTGTTAATTTCCAGTGTGACCTTTTTTAAACCCTTTGAGCGCTTTGTGTTTCTATGCAATAGGAAACAATAATTCTTCAAAAATTCATATCTCCTGGTCCGCTTATCCGATTCTATTTGTTTTGGTTTCATTTTAAAGATAATAATATAATCTATTTTTATAAATTGATTTTGGATTTTCAAACTGTTTCCTGTGTTTTATTTAAGTACTGTTTTGTGATATTTGAATGCTTTCCGCTTTGTCTCCTAAGTTAGGCCTTGTCGCTCGTTGCCAAGCTACCAAGGGTTGAGCTAGGTTTAATTTACTGAGACCTAACTGGACCTAAGTGGAGGTTGGTGGCCTATTGCTAAGTTTAGGTACTTACCTGCCCTTGCCAATAACCCATTTTCCAACAAAGTGCAAGCGACTCTTGCTATTGCGAGGCTGTTGCTGTGTACCATTTGGAATGTTAGCCGCGGGAAACTGCCGGCATACTGTAATATTATCACTAACATTTTGATGGAGGGCATTGCTGTGCGCTGAGGTGAAGTTGCGCTTTAGAGGGATCACCGGTGGAATTGGTAGCTAAATGAGCCTTGTTGTTTCTAAGGATAGAGGAAACTTTGAGCCGCGCTGCGCCGACAGTGTCAATGTTGAACCTGTTTTTGAGATTGACATCATTTTTTTCTGAGGGGGCATTGCTGTGTGCTATGGTGGCCGCGCATTATGAATGACAGCAAGGTTTTAGGAAGAGCCAGCGTCAGAACATTGATGGATTTAAAAGAAAACTTTACTGCACACTGTGACCAAGCTGTGTTGCCAAAGGAATCCTATCTTTGAAGTTCCAGCTGCGTGCAGCCTGCCTCGTGCAGCAGCGTAGCCCTGCCTCTTACTCCCTGCTGACTTCACATTGGAATAGTTGTTTGTGTCTTCTGTTCCGCGTGACCCACATACAGAGGTCACTACAAGACGCCTCATGCTTGTTGGTTTATATATATGTACTGTTTAATTTACTTCATGGATGTCTGCTCATACGTCAGGAGGGTAACCATGAATGTGATTCAGGGACCATATAGAGCCTGAAAAAGGAAAAGTAACCCTGAAATGCTAATGTGAAGAAAGGAAACATTTTTTTTTTAGAAAAATATTTGCTCCTCCAAAACTTTTTTTAGGATACTTTGTGTACTGTATCTTTTAACTATCATTCAAATGTATTATAAAAAAATGGCTGCATGTCTCAGCCACCCACTTTCTTGTAAGAAAGAAGAAAAACTGTTTTGCCTTGGAAGCAATGGAAAAAACTTCTTAATTCATACCTGTTGGCCATAGGAGGAGAAAGATGTCCAGCTGCCAGAAAACAAGGAGTACTTTTACATAACCTAGGTGTGGAAGGCAGAAACATTTATGACAGTTTGTAGACAGTTCCTGTAGGAGAAGTGGATAAAGAATCAAGAGGCATATATGAAATGCGTGTAGCTATGTTGGCTAAACATTTTGAATCCAGATTAAGGGGGTTATTCTAACTTTGGAGGAGTGTTAATCCGTCCCAAAAGTGACAGTAAAGTGACGGATATACCACCAGCCGTATTACGAGTTCCATAGGATATAATGGACTCGTAATACGGCTGGTGGTAAATCCGTCACTTTTCCGTCACTTTTGGGATGGATTAACACCTAACTCCAAAGTTAGAATAACCCCCTAAATGTTGTCTTGGAGAGACACAATTTTTTATCAAGAATTCAGGAAGTAACAGAGAATGTAGGAAATGTTGTTGCAGCATTACGCAGGTTAGCGTGCACTTGTGAATTTGGAGACATTACAGATTCTTTGATCAGAGATCAGTTGGTGCGATGCACCAACAGCAAACGCGTGCCGAAAAACTATTAACAAAAAAATCCTGATTCAAAGGAAGCAGTTGCATTAGTTGAAGGAATAGAGGGAGTGCAAATAATTGGCTAAAAGAGATTAATGGCAATGATCCTTAGGATTGAGGATTGTTCGCATACTGATGTTATCAAGAAAATGCAAGGTGAAATGTGCTAAAACGTCAATATAGTGAGTTCAAGGTACATAATCTTTCATCCATTCAGGTTTGCAATGGATTCTAACCTCCTTTGCTACCTTAGTAGGAACCATGCTCTCTGATCCATGCTTATGTGACAGTGCACATGCATGATTCATGTTTGCCAGTGAACAAAAAATCAGCATTGGGGGTCCAGAGATGGGCAGTCAGGGGAGGAGTACGTGTCTTTAACCATGCACAGAACATTTCTGTCCCAACATACACCCCTCCCAGATCAGAACATCCCAAACCAAGTCCTAACCTGGTGAGGTTGGGTGGTCATGTTGGGAAAACTGCCAAGAATGTCTGTAATCATTCCTGTGGCTCTATCTGGCTTTATGGTCCACTGCAAAGTCTAAACATTGCAAATAACTAGACTTGGGCATTGAGGGCAGGGGCACACAATTTGACCATACTGAGGACTTTGCAGTTGCAACAGCTTCTGCCGGTGGAGTCAGAGGAATATGAAAATTCTGCATTACCCTTGTAACGTGGCATTACTGACAAATTCTGCCAGAATAATCTGCATTGTTTGTTGTTTCTAATACAGGGCTGGAAGAAGGAGCAGAGTCACTATGTTTGAAAATTACTCTTGCAGCCCTGTAGAGAGATTACTGTAGTGCATGCTCCTCAGTGCTCTTATATACTCTCTAGTAACTACTGCCGAGTATGTAGGAGCACCTAGGGGTGTGCACTGCAGAGTGATATGCAGTGGGTTCTAAAGTTTAGAAACCACTGCATATAACTCAGCGTTGGTGCCTTACATACTCTGCAGTGGAAACAGAGCATGTAAGAAAATAGTGCCAAATGGCCACTCTGCTCCATCACAGAATTCTGTGATATCACACAGAATTTTTATGTAATTCCACTGAAGTCCGCAGAATGAAACTCCATAAATTCTGCCCACCCCTTAAATTTATATGAAAGTTGTTCTTTAAAATGCACTATACACAACCCTTTCTACCAAAAGGGAAGACCCCACTGAGCCCTCCTGGAAAGAATCAGGTGTGCTGTCTTGTGTTCAGAATGAAACTCATTTTCAAATATTATCGTCCACCACTGATTTCTAACCATCTGATTCCTGGTTTTGAAGTTTATATCGAACCAAGGGTTCATGTGTATGCAGAATTCTGTGTAGTGTTGGCTTCCAGAGCTTGTGTGATATAAGAAGTAAACTGCTGACTGCTGTACCGATTACAGTCTTTCAGCCACCTTTATTTATTAATAAGGAAAAGTTAGGACAGTGAGCAGTGATTCTTAGGTGTAACTCTTGTTTTACTCCTGAATTTTTAATTCCTGATTCATACTCCCTTTGTCACAAACTGACAACTAGAAAACCCTTTATGGTTTAGTTGGACACCGCAGCCATAGCCAGACAATTTTGTGAGAATCACCCAGAGAGGGGCTTTAGGCTTTGACTCCACCCACATGTTGGGAGCCAGGAATACATGTTTTGATTGGTCAGAAGTTGTGTGCTTGCCTTCCATGCAGTAGTGATCATTTTATTTATTTAGCTAGCTGGCTGGCCTTGAACCTTAAGTTGAACACATGGCATTGTAATGCTGTTGAAGTGTTTCAAGGTATTACTAGACAATTGTCAATGTTTTTCTTTGTCAGCAGCATAGATGGAAGGAGGGCAGCCATTAATCTACATAGATTATTAGGTCAGACTGGACAGTGTTAATGTCATCTGAATTTATGTGAGCAACAAAAAAGCTTTCAGAGTCCTACTGAGAGGGGTTTAGGCTCCGCCCACATGTCGGTCCCCCTGAGTGTGGTTTGGCTTGTGGCAATGTTTATGCTCAATGCATGACTAATTGTGGCAGCAAGAAAATAGTCAAGGCTATAAATCTGATCTGTTTATTCTGAAATATTATGATAAAGGCACTGGCATGATGTTTCCATTTTGAAATGAATATGTTAAATTGGTCACCATTTAGGTGTGTATTGTTATTAGTCTATATTGAAGCCTAATGTTAGGTATTTTGTTGTGTGTCACAGAATACTTTAGTTGGCAAGGGCGTTGCGAACCAAATCTGACAACCCCTGGGTGGTTTCACTGAGATGATTCAGGTTAGAACCTGTTGAGAGGGGTTGTATATAGTTTTGCAAGCATTATTTGCTACATACGTGTAACTTTATAACTGTGCATGATGGTTGCAAGTTTATGTTTACTTGAATAGGTCAGTGTAAGCTGAATGTTGAACGATAAAGGCTTCATCAGTTCATTGGAAAAGGCATGCCAGAATTCACAGGTTTAATCTGTTTATTATGAAATATTATGACAAAGGCAGTAGGCCTGTTTTCATTATTGTGAAAAGCATTCATTAAAGACGACATGCCTTTAAAGATAGTCTGTGGTAAAGTCTTAGACAGGTACCACGGTAGGCAACGGTTTTAGTGATGGTGATTCACCCATACAAACTACGGGGTTAGAAAACATGCATTATGATAATCCTAATTAGGCTCTTTTAGGAGATATAGTATTTTGAGTGTGAATTGAAATTTTGTATTTATTTGTACTTTTATGACTGTATGCTGGATGGTTGCATTGTAGACAGCTTATTCCCAGGGCATAATAAAATCTTTGCACTTGATTGTTTATCATGATAATTGTGATAAAGATGGTAGGCCTAAAATATTGATTGTGAAAAGCATATGTTAAAGTCTGTAGAGACTTAAGTGTAGATTGTTAGTTCTCTGAACGAAAGTTTACAGGTTGGTTTTGTGTTACATAAAATCACATATATTCTTTTAGCTGACAATGCTTTATGTTGCTGATTACCACCTCTCACACACAATGAGTAGAGAAGATGTGCACTTTTGAGAATCATTTCTAAGCTTTGCTAAGAGATGTGCTATTTTGCTTTGTCAACTATAATTTTGTACATATTTGCAATTTATGTAGGCCTGATGGCTGCCTTGTGGTAACGCTTATGCTCAGTACAGTAGACCTGAGTTGGTTATGGTTACAAGCCAATGTTAACAGCTATAGGCTTGTCCATGGAATTGTAATGCCTGATGCCATAGGTCTACCTGTTTATTATGAACAGTTAATACAAACTCAGTAGACCTGGCTTATTTATTGTGAAATGCATATGGTAAAGCCAGTAGGCCTCTTCATTTGATTATTGTAACATTATGTTAGAGGCCATAGAAAGGTATTGGTTACATGTAATCTCATAGATAAGCATCACATATGGTGTTAGTCATCCACTCTATCAACCACTGGGAGTACAATTTCACTGTGATGATTCTTGATTGGCCCTATTAAGAGTGGCTGTACACTGTTTTGCCAACATAATTTTGTACATTCAAGAAATTTTATAAATGTATGTCTGATAGTTGTCACTTTCTGTGTACTTCTGTAAGCCCTTAGGTTAGGCTAGAGGACTTATCAGTTCAGTGAAAAAAGTAAATAATTTAGATGCAATCTGTTGTAATGTTTTTTAATGAAAGGTTGTGACAAATCAATTGTGAGAAATGGGGTGTCTGGATGGCAGTCAGTTTGCACTCTGTCCAAGCAGGGACCCTCACTCTAGTCAGGGTAAGGGAGTTACACTCCTAAAACAACCCCTGCTCACCCCCTTGGAAGCTTTGCACAACCAGTAAGGCTTATCTCAAAGGCAATGTGTAAAGTATTTGTACCAAAACACACAGTAATACAATGAAAACACTACACAATGGACATCACACCAGTTTAGAAAAACAGGCAATATTTATCTAAATCAAACAAGACCGATATAACAGAAATTTAACATGCACTAGTAAAGTTATGACTTTTCAAAGTAAAAATAATTTTACTCCATGGAAAACAATGGAAACGTTGTTACACAAAGTACCTGGCTTGAATAAAAAAAAAGTCGCCCGGGCCAGTGTGCGTCGAAAAAGTCAGCAATGTGGCGTTTACTCACTCGCAAGTGAGGCCGTGCTTCATTTTCCAGACAGGGTACCTCGGGTCCGCTCAGATTTACTTTGATTTCGACACCAAGCAATGATGCATGTGAAATCCAGCCACATGGTGATGTAAACCAGTGCTGCGCGTGGTTTGCGTCATATTCAGCAGCTGCAAGCGGGTGTTGCGTCACTTCTCCAGCCGCGATGCAGGTGATGTGTCCATTTCAGCCACAACGTGGGTGGCGCGTCATTGTTACAGCCGCGTTGCCGGTGGTACATCCTCCAGCTCTTCAGCTTTTCTCCCTGGCAGAAGTTCCTCTTGATTCCAGAAGTAATCTGAAAATCTGGGGTTTTGGGTCCACTACTTATACCCCTTTCTGCCTTTGAAATAGGCAAACTTCAAAGAAAAGTCCCTGTTGTTCACAAGATCCTGCCTTGACTAGGCTTCGCCCTAGACACGCACCAGGGGGTTGGAGACTGCACTTTGCGGGAGCAGGCACAGCCCATTCAGGTGTAAGTGACCACTCCTTCCTCCACTCTAGCCCAGATGGTCAATCAGGATATACAGCCTACACCCCAGCTACCTTTGTGTCACTGTCTGGGGGAGATTCACAAACAGCCCAACTGTCTGACCCAGACAGGGAATACACAAGCAGGCAGTGTCACGGAATGGTTTAAACAAGAAAATACCCACTTTCTAAAAGTGGCATTTTCAAACTGACAATCTAAAAAACAACTTTACCAAAAGATGTATTTTTAAATTGTGAGTTCAGAGAGCCCAAACTCCTTATATCTATCTGCTTCCAAAGGGAAACTGCACTTTACAGATATTTAAAGGCAGTCCCCATGTTAGAGATAGGCCGTGCAACAGTGAAAAACAAATTTGGCAGTATTACACTGCTAGGATATGTAAAACACATCAGTACATGTCTCTTTAATATACACTGCACCTGCCCACGGGGCTAGCTAAGGCCTACCGTAGGGGTACCTTACTTGTACAAAAAGGGAAGGTTTGGCCTGGCAAGAGGGTACAATTACCAGGTGTAATTGTCAGGTTTAAACTTCACACACAGACATTTCAGTGGCAGGTCTGAGACATATTTACAGGGGTACTCATGTGGGTGGCGCAACCAGTGCTGCAGGCCCGCTAGTAGCATTTGATTTACAGGCACCTCTAGTGCACTTTACTAGGGACTCACTGGTAAATCAAATATGCCAATCATGGAAAAGCCAATTACACATACGATTTACACAGGAGCACTTGCACTTATCACTGGTCAGGAATGGTAAAGTGTCCAGAGTACCAAAAACAGCAAAAACAGAGACCAGCACACTGTCAAAACATGGGAAGCAGAGGCAAAAAGACAGGGGAGACCACACCAAGGATGCTAGGTCTAACAGCAATCAGGCCTTATTTACATATTGTGAGAAAGTATGTGTTAAAGGCATACATCTTTTAAGGGGAGATTGTTATAACACTGCTCTAAACACTGTAGGCAGGAGTTTTGTTACATACAATCTCACAGATTACTGTAGTAGGCACAGGTTAGTGCTGGTGACCCACCTGAAGAAATTATGGAGATAGAAGATGTGTGCTACGATAATCCTTATCAGGTTCTCTTAGTAGGGAATTTGTATTGTTTTGACAACTGTATTTTGTACATTTCTGCCATGTTATTACAGTGCACCTAATGGTTGTCTTGTGGAAGGCATATGACCCAACACACTAGGTCTGAGTTGTTTATGGTGATAAAACAATGACAATAGTTACAGGCTGAATTGTTTATTATGAACAGTTACAATTAAGATAGTAGGCCTGACATACTGATTGTGAAACACATATGTTAAAGTCAATAGGCATTTAAGGGTAGGTTGTCACAAACATCTGAAAAATAAATGCTACGCAAAATATAGCAACACTTGTTTTCTGTAGAATCCATTTTTCAGATGCTTTTTTTCAGAGTTGGCTCCCCATTTCTCCCTGGCAATGAGGCAGACCCTTATGCATTTCAATGAAGGAGGAGGGTCACACTGAAGAAGCCAAAGGAAAAATGATGATCTACAAATACTCTTTTAGCATAAGCCAAGATAGGAGGGGCAACGTTGTAAGCCGATGTTGGAAGGTTCCAAGAGGAATACTGATCTAAAGCCCTGTGTAGTATGTATACATTGAAATTTGTACACTATGCATGGCCCAAGCACCATCCATATTAAACACAAAAATGCAGGAAAAAATGCAAACAAATGAATTGGGGGGGGGGCAAAATGTTCCTTCTACAGGCCAAACACCATAAAATAAAATCAAAGTACCCATAAAAACTGAACCGACCTTTGGGACTTCTCTTTCTATGAAAATGAAAAACTGAGCTTATTTCAGTGTAATCACCTAGAATGTGTCTTGGTTTGTTAACACATTTATGAGAACCAACATAAAATCATTAAAGTCATTTAAAGTTTTAAAAAGAGCTTCAGGCTAACATGTTTTACAGTTAAGGTCATACTCCCTAAGATATACTTCGAAATGTGTGATGTCTGTTAGCATACTGCAGAGAATTATGCAGCACAGGTGTAAAGCTATTGTCCCATGGAAGGATAAATGAGTCGAACAGATTTGCACTGTCCAGCCATATTTTCACCACTTGGCAATCTCTTTTTGATGCACTTGACAGCTAACAGTTTGCTCTCTTTAAGTGATACATTCCCATTCCCTGGGCATATGGCCTCTGTAGGCAAAAGCTGGATGATCACACAACAGGAGCCAGAAAATCGACATTGTGTAAACAACCTGGAGGGCACTGAAGCATATTAATAAGGACGCAGATGAGGGATTCAGCATTTTCAAGTTCATCGATGAAATCAGAACCTTTTCCAAAAAAAGGTCCGAATTAGAAGGCCATCTCTATGCAGCATGCAAGTTAGCAAGATTATATGCTGGCTGCATAAACTGCTAATTGCATTTTAGGTGAAGTAGTTCTGATATGCAAGTACCTGCTGCTTCTTCTTTTCAGAACATAAAAGAATGTTCTAAAAGTTGTCAAGAGATGTTTGAATAAAATGCAAGCTAAAGGTTAGAGGGTGCAGATGGGAACACATGCTTTTCTAGCTCTTCAGTAAGCAGTAATTTGTGTTTAATTAACTTATGTCTGTGTGGATGAATTAGTTTCTTTCGTTCTTTCTTTCTTTCTTTTTTTCATTCTTGATTTTGTAAAGAGCTGCAAGTTATCATTTTCATTTCATAACCATTATTAGGTTAACAGGTGGGCAAATAGACAGTTTGTCAGACTTGGCCCTATCTTCAGGATCACCCCCAAACCTTTTACCTTTACTTTTGTTTGTCTTAGGATTCTATGCCCTTTACCACTGCTAACAAGTTCTAAAGTGATTGTGTTCGCTCCCTTAAACATGGTAAAATTGTCTTACACCTGATAGGCATATTTAATTTACTCATAAGCTCCTTTTAAAGTGGTATTCCATATACCCATGGCCTGTAAATTAAATGCTACTAGTTGGCCTACAACACTTATTGCATCACACACTTAAATTGCTCCTTAAAACATGTACAAGGTCTGCCACTGTGTCCTGAATGCAGTTTTAAATTCCCAATTTGATTTGTCAATATAACACCCTTTCTAAGCCCTTAACTCCGCTCTTATTGCACCCCTATGGTAAGGACTGCTTGGGCCTGCTGTATACTACATAAGGCTGCTTTTCTGCACCTGGAAGGACTGCTTTGCTGCCTGGAGCCTGAGTTGAAACCTTAGTGGCCTGCCTTGCCGCTTGAGCCCTTTTTATCACTTGAACCAAGGCCTACCGAAGTGACTTGAAGGGCTAGTTTGCTGGCCACCTGATCAAAGCCTCAGGGACAGAAAAGGCTCCAACCATCTTTAACTAGCACCTGGATCCAGCCGAAGTGAGTCCCGACTCCCTTTGTGTTGCCCATACAGTCTTAGACCCTTGATGGGGGTGCTAAAGGTGCCCTGATAGCCAAAATCCCAAATATAGGACTTTTGGGGGGAATTTGTTGCTACAACTGCTCTGAGAACCCAGAAGAGAGCAGGAACAACCTGCTAGTCTATCCTCCCAAGGTGCATCATTGGTCAGCCTGGCTTCTCCCACTACATTCTTCCCCAAATCCTGTTCAGTGGTCCTTTGCAAAATGGGTTTCTGGCCTTGTATATCTCTTGTTGGCTACAGCCTCCAGTCTCATCACATTGGGGATTTTCGACTTCCAAAAAGTGAGACTAAGCCTGAACATAGAAATCTTCACCAAACTTTGTCCAGCGGCTCCCCGATTACGACGCTTCCTCCACGGACACCACCTGCAGACTTATCCTGCTGAATGTAACATTCTGAGAACATTTTTCTACTAAATTTCTTCAAAATCCAAAGGTAAGCCCAGATGAGCCCAATCCACTTCTTGTTTCTGACTTGAACTTCATCTCAGTCGGCCATATTTTTCAACTTTTATTCGGTCTGCATGACTAGATGTCCGTGAATGGCTGTTTGAACTTTTTGGCACCAGTTTTTACTTTAAAGTTTAAAAATTCATAACTCCGGTTCTAGTAATTGGATTTTTGTTCTTTTAGTGTCAAATAATTTACTTTCACACTATTTTCCTAACTTGGTGTGGGATGTCCCTTGTGTTGCATTTTAACGTTATTAATGTCTGTGTGCTGCATAAAAGCTTTACACATTGCATGTTAAGCCTGACTGCTTTTGTGCCAAGCCACCAAGAATTAATCACAGGTTGATTTAGTGACTTGTGATTCACCTTGACAAAGATTGTGACTGTTGCTTGAACAGGGGTCACCTCCTATTCAAACACCAACCCAATTTCTTACAAAGGTACACAGTCTACTGTTCCAAGAGATTGCAGGAGTAAGGCAAAACATAATTTTTTGGACATTTGGACAAGAGCAGGAGGAACAGAGGCAGAGAAGGGAAAAAATATAGTCAAAAACTGCAATAGTAGGTAAAGAGATATGAAGCATACAGCTCTTCAATAAAGAGGAATGAACGTGAATCCTGTCAAGGCAGGATTAGCATTCGGTCACCTTGAAATTCAGTAGCACCAGCAGTGGGGTCTTAAGTTTGTTTTTTAAACATGTTTTACAAAGGAAACTATGGCAGGTATTTCATTGGATGGTCTATTATTGAAGGGACTAATTATTATTATTATTGTTATTATTATTATGATTGTATTATTATTATTATTATCATCATCATCACCTGGGGTGGTATTATGCTTTTTATTATTATTATTATTATTATTATTATTATATTTATTATATGCTGTGGCGCAAGTGGTTAATACTTTTAATAAAAGTGATGAGCTGTTAGAGCTAGTTGTACAGTAGAACACTTATCTGAACATAGTTCAGAAAAGATATTGGTCCTCAACTAGAAGACAACAATAATATGGAAATTTCTGAGCCAACGTAACAGGATTGTAGAAAAGGTTCCATATCTATGGAAGAGAGAAAAAGACAATCCATAATCGTTTGTGAATGTGCTGTGGACAGATTTTCCAAAGAGTGTAAAATCAAGACTTTTAGGAATAAGGTGGCAGCAATGCTACCTATTGATAGATTGTAGCTGAGGAAAAAACAAATTCCTCAAAGATGAAGCGATCTGCCTTGTTGAGTGAAACAAATAAGTCAGTTCCAAGCTACATTGTGAATACCATGCAGTCAGCCGTGGCTCATATGATGATCCTCATGAAGTTAACCTCGGTAAAAGGACAAGAAAAAGTGGTGTTAGGAGATTTTTATTCAGGAGCTTCAGAAAATGATATAGCTATTTGATCTGCTCAGTCTTTGCAAATTCCAATCATTAAAAGTAGGATTTCTAAGGATGTTAAGGCAGTGGATTGTTCTAACCTATGTTCAGGTTTAGATTTAACACTCCTATGATTTCTCTAGTTTGCTATGAAAACCATCAGGATAACATTAATTTTGATTTATTTGATGCTCTTAAGTGTAAACGTTTGCTGGATGTTCTTTGGCTGACCTTACATAAACCTTATGTCTATTGGGTTCCCAGGACAGTTAAACTGAATTCCAACTATTGTCAAAAACATTTATGCTTTCATATGCCTCTAGGGAAAATTCCCTTCTAGTAGTCTTGGAAAAGCAAGTATGTTGCCCTTGGTTGGCTGTTATTTTCTGTTAACCTCTGTGATATTTTTGAGAAAAGAGGCAAATATGTTAGTCTACACAGAAGGTATGCCTGAAAGACTGATTGAAAATCAGGTGCATGAATTCCTTTGAAGTCAAGCTTATGAACTTTTTGAGTTTGAAGAGAATAGTTAGAAAGTAACTTAATAAAAATGTGTCCAATCAATGTTTAGGGCCTCACAACCTTTAAGACTTTAGGCCTCTTCCCTATTATTTGTTATATCCAAAAGGGGAGAGTTGAGATCATGCACAGACTACAGAGCCCTCAAAAAACTGCTGTGAAACAAACCAATTTTCACAGTATGCATTCATATTTTGCAAATGGACCTATGTATTAATATGTCAGTTGACAAAATACAGACTTTCAGTGGGTCGCAAGGCCTATCTAATAAATAATAATGAGATAAGTCACAATTATAACCCGCTAAGATTGGCTAATAAGATTGGCTATGATCAAAGGCATGGTGGCCATGCCTTCTGGTGTCTTCAGACCAACATGTAATTTGATCGCTGATTTATGAGATAACATTAGAGATGGTAAGATATTTACAATTGTGGATTTCAATGAAGTTCAGCTTCTAATTAGCATTCGCATCACATAAGGTGATGAATTGAACATGGTTTCCGTACTGTGTGGATTGAGTGTGCACCAAGTCATGCCTTTGGAACTCTGCAGTGCTCCAGCAGCATTTCAATATTGTATTGATAAGGTACAGAGAGGATGTTTGGCTGTTGACTGCATTGTCTATTTAGATGATATTTTGAACTATTCTGACATTTTTTCGGAACAGAGACACTATTTCTTGGGCAAACCACTCCATGGAAGTTTGCACAGACCACATGACTTTCCAGTTCTTGGAATCAGCATGAGCACCACTCAGATGCACTTTAGGACTATGATTTTGTGATTAAATTTAGACCAGATCGTACAAACGGGGAGGCCAATTCCATATCACAATAATATGAGTTGGAGAATGAAAATTAAGTGACTGAAGAATCACCATTATCTCCAAGGGGTTCATGTGATCATTTCAGTGTTTTGAATAATATAGGTTCATTTTTTACTAAAATACATGCAGAAAACCAATTTAGAAGCAAATGAACTTGGTGAAAGAAACAAGGGAATAGACAAGAAAAAGGTGACTTGCTGTGCAATTATCAAAGGATTACTTAACAAAATAGGCTATGAATAGGCATTAAGACTCCTAGGTGGCTACTCATCCTAGGTTTGCTAAGACTTTGTCAAGAGTAAAAAGATTTGATAGTCGTGTTTATTTATTTGCTGATGTTAAAGTCATGTAAAAATCTGGTCAATTCATTTTCAAATTAACAGTTAACATAGTAAAGCCATGGGTCTGTTGAGCCTGATTCCTTTTCTAACAAGATGTTGAAATCCAGGACCAAATTTGACCCTTCATGCAACACAACACAGCAAGGCAACTTACTGAGTTGCATGAAGGAGAGAGCTCAGAAATGTGACACATCTACTAAGATATGGTTCACTTCCACTCACTCATTGTGCTTGTGCAATTCAAACAGCCTACAGCCAACGCAGGCACCCTAGCGCCATGGTGCAATGGTGCCTGAGTTACAGGAAGGATTGTTTTTGTGCAGTAAGAGATGCCTTTCCTGCACAAAACAATCCTTAAAAGCATAATTTTCTTTTGATGCGGGGTAAAGAATGCAGCACATATGGAAAAAGGCAGTAAAGAAGAGAATATATTATATTTCTACATGTTACACCAGCCTCAAGAAGGAATTCGATATTAGCACAAACCCAGGTTTACTGCCTTTTGTAAATCTGGGTTTGTATCACAGTACATGGTGAGGGCCCATGCCCCACCCAAGTAAAGCCTACCCGATGTAGAGTCATGTAACTCAGAGCAAAGTGCTGTATTGCTTCTCTTTTTTTTTTACAATGTCATGTAAGGTGATGCAAATTGGCTCTTGCCTGACTTTGTAAATCTTGACTAGCATTTTACATTGTAGCACAACCATGGCACAAAATATGGCTCCAATTGTCAACCAATGTTATTGTTGAGCTGCCTAAGAGCCAGGCTTGTCTAATAATTGTAGTGGTTGTGTTAGAGTTTGATTACAATTAGTCATTTATACCTGTCCTAGTTTGCTTACATTTGAAGAGTTAGCCCAGATTTCTGAACAGAACGTTTTTCACTTGCATTGTGTGCCATAGACTGTCATTACTGATAAAGGATTTCAGGTTATTTGACAATTCTTGTCTTCCTTTGTAAGGTGCTTTGCCAGTTATTATCCTCTGCTTTGATCTGCTTCATAAACATCTTAATAAGTGAGATGAAAATGAAACGGAATTCTAGGTCCTCATTGCTCTATCATCCAGACCAATGGCACAATGGATTTAGCAAAACACATTTCTTCTCTCAAGCCATGAATTGCCCTTCATGTTGCCCTAACTTTGAGTTCGCTTAGCAGACAGTAAATAAACCCTACGATCTATCTGAGCATCAATCCTCTCTCTTCAAAGCCACTCCTCCCAGTTGGGAAAGCTGGGGACCTGGTGCGGGAGTCTTCATGAGAGGACAGAGGAAGGATTAGGTAAACTGAAGACAGCAATTCTATGCCAGCAGTAGGAAGCGGAAAATGTGTAGCAGCTATGTAACGTTAAATGCCATACCTCATTATTATATCTAATAATAATAAACTTTACCACATTGTGTCTCCCTGTAACAGAACCTATAGCAAAACACACCTCAAAATGCCAACCCACTATTGGTTATATTTATAAAAGTTTTGCGCTGAATTTGCATCATTTTTTAATGAAAATTCGGTGCACAACGAACTCCATATTTATACTTTGGCGCTAGATGGGTCTAGCACTAAAATTATGGAGTTAAAGTCATTTTTTGGACTGGGAAACCTACTTTGCATCAATGAGATGCAAAGTGTGCGTTCCCGTGCAAAAAATGACTATTTGGCCTTAGCGATACATTTATACCCCCATGCTAAAATCCCGCACAGGAGGGGTCAAAAAATGTTGCAAAGCTTGCTTTGCACAATTTTTTAACGCCTGGGTCAGGGCAGGTGTTAGAGGACCTGTGGGCCTATTTCCATGGTGGAATACCATGGAATGAGCCCACAGGTGCCCTCCTCAGACCCCAGGGACACCCACACCCACACCAGAGGGACAGCGGAGGATGGAGGACCCCATCCCAGGTAAATATAGGTAAGTACAGGTAAGTATTTTTTTTTTTTTTTAAGTGCCATTGGGGGCCCCGAAATGGACCCCCCTACATGGCACTGGGTGCAGTGGCCATGCCCAGGGGACCCTGGTCCCCTGTGCTGGCCATTGGGGTAGTGGGCATGACACCTGTCTTTTCTAAGAGAAAGTGTGGAGACATGTGGTATGGATGGTTTTGCTCCAGAAAATGACTCTAGGCAGGTTAGATTTTTTTTTTTGTTACTCTAACCTGCCTAACATCATTTTTCGGTGCAAACCCCCCTTCTTCTATACTGCCAGCCCCATCCGACTAACTGATTTTTTTTTTACACTAGCCTGCCCTTTGCACCGGCTTTCACCATTCTTAAATATGGTTCCCGGCTGGTGCACAGAAATGGTGCAACCCAATGATAAACTTTTTGGTGCAAAACTGCGTTAGTGCAGTTTTGCAACAAAAAAGTATAAATCAGGGTCTATGGGGTCATTCCAAGTTTGGCGGGCGGCGGTTGCCGCCTGCCAAACTTCCCCCGTCAAAAGACCGCTCCGCGGTCAGAAGACCGCGGGGGCCATTTCGACTTTCCCGCTGGGCCGGCGGGCGCCCGCCAAGGGGCGCCCGCCAGCCCAGCGGGAAAGGCCCTGCAACACAGGAGCCGGCTCGGAATGGAGCCGGCGGTGTTGCAGGGGTGCGACGGGTGCAGTTGCATCCGTCGCGATTTTCACTGTCTGCTGAGCAGACAGTGAAAATCATGCTGGGGCCCTGTTAGGGGGCCCCTGCACTGCCCATGCCAGTGGCATGGGCAGTGCAGGGGCCCCCAGGGGCCCCACAACACCCGTTCCCGCCATCCTGTTCCTGGCAGTAAAAACCGCCAGAAACAGGATGGCGTGAAGGGGGTCAGAATCTCCATGGCGGCGCTGCAAGCAGCGCCGCTATGGAGATTCAGCCCAGCCAGGGGTAATCCGGCGGGAAACCGCCGGATCCCCTTTTCTGACCGCGGCTTTACCGCCGTGGTCAGAATGGGCAGGAAAGCACCGCCAGCCTGTTGGCGGTGCTTTCCGTCGGTCACGGCCCTGGCGGTTTTTACCGCCAGGGTCGGAATGACCCCCTATGTGCCTAATATCTACCATATCTGCACATAGTTCAACTGGTACACACACCATGTTCCAACAATAGACAATGGTACAACAGTTATTCTTTACTACTGAATACACGCGACTAGCTGTTGCAGGTGTGACTCCTACGGTTAGTGCCTTCTTCCAAAGGGTATCAGTTAGGGACCAAAGAGTACAATATACCTCCACCCAACATTAGACAGCACACTTAATAACCAGGATGAATCGTAGAGGGTTTATTTGTTAGTGTGTTGTCCTTCTGTAATTGCTAGTACTTGACAGTGCTACTGGAACTATGTAATTGTGTGAAAATGTGTTTTATTGCACAATTAAGGATTTGCAACATTTGCCATATAGTCCGTCATTTGTTGCATAATGTGCAGATTTTAACAAACAAAAAATTGTTTTTGAAATGGATCAAAAGTTACTAAAAATGTTGCAGCATTTATTCCCCCAGACAATACTACCATGTGTAAAAATTACCATTTAATGCTATCAAAAACGTGCCACATTACGCAGCATAATTTGGCTTTTCTTGTAGTTTTGTTAACTCTGCCACATAATAAGGTACTCGTCTGCCACATAATTCCAGTGGCTGAGGGTTTGAAAGCGTGAAGCATGACTCAAATTATGTAGAGTAATGAAATGGGTAAACAAGGGCATTTACTTTATGTGTAATGCTTGTGTAATGCTTGTGTTTATTACAAGAGCTGTGCAGGTGAATCCCTGGCAGAAGGAGGACCAATAATAATCATGAAGTTCCACCTGGCTATGGGGACATAGTTGTACAAATGGCATATTTATTGAAATGTCAGCATAAACCAGTGGTAATTAAATAAGGCCTCTTTACAAGTTTGGCAGTGGCAGTCATACCGCCAACAGGCTGGTGGAGAAGACTGCCAAATTAGGACCATGGAAGTATTCCCAATAGAATACAGTCAAATCACCGCCAGCACCGTCACTTCGGTCAGACCACAATGGATGACGGATGGCACCTACAGGGCGGCAGATACTCTGTTCCTGTCAGACAGATTACGAGGCAGTACACAGCCAAGGTTTACGACGTGTTTGCACCGCCCTGGAAACCCAGAAGGAAATGAACTGCATAAAGTTAGACATGGACCTTCAAGAAGTCATACTTATCCGGAGCCACGATGGAACCAAAACTAGATGTCATCTGTCTGCTCCTGCTCGCACAAAGACTTTGGAATCTTTGTCGACGATGACAAAAGCAACCGTAAGTACAAACACTTACCTGTAACTGGTGTATGTTGTCAATGTTTGCACATACACACAATATATAATCGGGAAGGGTGTGCGAGGGCAAGAACCACACGCTACTACACATTGACACGCACACTCACGTACAACCACATGAACAACCACACATATACAGTACACACACTACGGCCAACATACACACGTCAAAAACACACACTTATGCATGGAAACACAGCACAGGCCCAGTCACACACAATACCACACAACACTGCATCACAACCAGACCATTGTCAATGGTTTGGCAGGCACTCACAATAGACACTACCCAGGGACACATCATACATACAACATAACCTACAACCAACAGACAACAAACACACACAATCATACCACAACCTTACAACTTACCAATTGACATACACATCACACACAGCACATCGTATCCATCATACCATACACTAAACACGCACACAGTCAAAGTACACAAAGCCACTTAACACAGCAACAAACATCACTCAATAGCATGACAACAAAATGTTTCGAACAGACACATGCCCTTCACACAACACACACCCTATCACTGTGGGTTAAAAGCACTGCACAGAAACCTCACATAATGCCCAAATAATTGAGGTAGCACATGCACCACACACAAATACTGACACACAACCAATGTCAGCCAAAAACAACTCTGTACTAGAAAAAGAAATGCATGACAAAGATGTTACTTCAAAACCAATAACAGGTTGGTTAAAATATATTTAAAATGTAGAAATGGTAAAATCACAGGCCATAGGCCAGTCCATATACAAAAGTCTGTATGCACACATTGCACATATGGGTGCCCCAAACTCGACTTCTGATGCCATGTAACCTCCACAGGTAGGGGCATCAAGGGAACAGACAGGCAACTCAGGAATTATCCAGGGGTCTTTTGGGGAGTTGGACTTCTGTTTGGAAAGGGGGCCTTTGGGATGTGGCTTTGGAGGGGGGTTTAGGTTTAGGCTTAGGGGAGGGTTGGGTTTTTTGGGAGGAGTAGACTTCTTGGCAGGGGGAGCGGCATGGGAACTTGCAGAGGGGCAGGGGAGACCTTGGAGTTAGAAGGGATGGACTTGGGGAGGGAAAGAGAATATTTAGGGGTCTCACGAGGTAGAGGGGTAGGGAAAAGTGCAAACTCCAAACGGGAGGCTTTTTTGATACATGGAGATAGAAATAGCAAAAGTGTTTGGGTGTGGAGGGAGAGGTAGTGGTTGTAATATGTGTTGGTGTGGATGTCTTGGGTGCATGTCTGTGGGAGGTATGCTTGTGGGTGCTGAGTGTCTGTTGGGTAGGTGAGCGAGGGCGTTTATGAGTCTTGGGAAGAGGGAGAGTAGGGGTGCTGGGGGATGCCGTGATGGGTGGGTGATTGTCTTTTGGGGTGGTGACTGCAGGTATGGTTGATGTGCTGCATGTAGGAGTGTCTGTGGTTGTAGTATCTGCAAGTGTGGTGACTGGGTTGGATGTGTGAGGGTCTACTGTGGTACTGTCTGTGGGTAGGTTAGGTGTAGTGGCTGGATCTGTGAATGTTAGTGTAGTTTCTGCAGGTGTGTCAGGTGTGCTGTCTGTGATGCTGGGGGTAATTGGGGTGACAGGGCAGGTTGTGACTGTTGCTGTGTGTGCATCTGAATGGATGGAGTGTCTTGTGGTGCTTATGTCTGTTTGACCTACCCTTGGATGTTGAGGTGGATGCATGGCTGTCTGTTTTTGTACTTTGGCTGGGTCTGGGAAGAGGGGTTTGGGATTGAGAAGGGGAAGGTGTAGGGGGGACAGTAGTACAAAGGGCGAATGGCTGCCATCACTGTGGAGGCCAGATCCTGAAAGGATCTTCGTAAGCCAGCCAATGAACCGTGAATGCCCTCTAGGAACGCATTACTCTGTTACATTTGAGTTTCCAGGCCCTGGATGGCATTCACGATATTCGTATGACCCACAGAGATGGACTTCAGGCGGTCAATAGCCTCCTCACTGAGAGCGGCAGGGCTAAAGGGGCTAGGGCAGAGGTGCCTGCGACAAAGGAGACACCCACCCTTATGGGTGAGCAGGCACCGGCTAACTAGGTAGGGAGCTACAGGGAGGGCGGTGGTAGAAAGAAGGGTGGTGGATAGAGACGGTGCTAGGCTGATTCTAGATGGGTCCCCCACCTCCAGGGAGGATCAATGGAGGAGGATTCCAAAGATGATGACGTGGATCCTGTCTTCCCCGTGGAACTCCCTTTTTCTTCCAGGTCACTGGGTCCCTCGGTGCCAGTGGCATCATGACTTCAGGTCACGTGGCCAACAGCTTCCCCACTCGGTTGTGCTCCCTCTCCTTCACCTGCCAATGCTGATGCTGGAAAACAGAAGGAGAGGTAGGATCATCAAATGCTTTTCAAACACGAACATCACACTGTACATATCAATCACATTACAACCACTTGTACTACTCCCCCAGGTAGAACCAGGTTAATGCCATCATGACACAACTAGATACCATCTACACCCCTACATTACAACAATGTCACACATCAGCTAAGCCAACTATTGCACACCTACTATAGCATCAAATCAGGAGAGCTAACCAATAACTAAGTGAAGGGAAAAAGTAGTGACATTCATTTCAACATATTCCATATATAAAATCCATACATACCTACATTATTAGCTGATGTAACGTACCAGGAAACTAACCGTATCGTATGCCAAACACAAGACAGCATGTTGCATACAAGCAAAAACCATTACATGTCACAGAGTCCACAACCTTCACAGTAGACATTTGCAAACATGCAACAACTATATTTGCCTTTTCATTAATTGGAGTATGATAGAGTCTAAACACGTCACCAATACATGTCCCAATCTTCATGTAGGAAAGAATGCTACATACTTTGTTTATCTACTTATCTTAGTCATTCTCCACCTGTAAACAAAGTCTTGTACACTAATAGGGACCAATTAAGCCCAGAGGAGTTACCCACAGGCAACTCCAGGTACCATACCAACATCTCAGATACAATGGACATCTGTCATGTGCATGAAGGCCACATGCATTACAACTAATCATGATGAATGGCAACATCAATAGCCCATTATTCAAGTGGCAACATCACTATCCACACTTCAGACATGAGCAATCTTGCATCTGTATTTGAACATTACAATGCCACAACACACTTCTGAGTTTAACATGATAGAGACGTACACATTGAGGCAAACCAAATGACTGACTACACATACCATTCCAGCAACATGTGAAGGTGAACTACCACACCTGCAGCACAATCAAGTCAGTACAAACAATAGGATTCCATGCATAAAGCCTTCAAAACATATCCACAATAGCAAAAGTATGTTTAAGTTGCATTACAATGTTGATATATGGCAGAACCTAACAACGTACACATGATGTTGGCAAAAATCAGTGTAGATTGTACCTATTAATAAGATGTCATGGCCTACTTAGCATGCCCACAACACATTGGAATAGGACATTTCTGGGTCGCCACTTACCATCTAAAGAACATGTACATGGTACCAATATTCTGAGCTCTCACATCAGTGATATGGGTTGCACTAGAAGTCTAGTTACACCACCATGGTTTACTACATGCAGGATGTCCATTCTGATAAAACATCACAGGTGCCAATGTGTAGTCCTCACCTACCATTGGGGACACCTCCTAACAGGTCTGAATAAGTGTAGCAAGTGAATTGTCAGATTGAGATCACAGCCTCACAATAAGATACTCATTGGAAACCTCAGGAATAGTAGGACTGTTTTCAACTTGTCAGAATATGTTGCACATGGAGATGGATCAAGGGGCATTGGAATGGACAGAGGGCAAAGACCAGGAAAAGTTACCATCAGAATATTGGGAGTAAGGATCTGTAGGTGGCAAGGAACAACCAGCAGGGTGATAAGAGCAGAATTGTGGTACACATATGACACAGTCACATGTGCATCATTATATGCTACTGTTCAGAAAGGATGATATAGGTGAGTAATATGTCACTTTACACAATACTATGTGCACACCTATGTCCCAATGTTGAGGACTACACATCTAGGTGTTCCTAGGGGACATACAACCTTTTGCACTTACCACATTGTCACAGCTTAGAGTCTTTCACATCATACACTATCTTGGCAGAGGGATGTAAATGAGTGTAGTCTGTACTTACCCCCTTGTGGCTGCTGTGCTGCCCTCAAACGCCCATCCAAGTCAGAGTAGGCCACTACCAATATGTGGGCCATTAGGGGGATCAAGGTTGACGGGCACCCCTTCCTCCTTGGGAGGACATCCCCAGCTGGGCTTCAGCAGTCTTTTGGGCCCAGCATCTCAGGTCCTCCCTCTGCTTCCCTCAGTGGGTGCTCCGCCGGCTGTGGACCCCCAGGGTCCGTACTTTCTTGCTGAAAGCAAGCTAGATCCCCTTTTTCTGATGGACATGAACCTGCATGTATGACACAGAATAAGAGGAGAAAGTCACGTCCACATTCTCCATCAGAGTACATACCTCACACACTACCTACTATGTATCAGGGTTAACAGTCTTTCTATGCACATGTCCATTTACCAACACACGCTATCTCAATCCTTCATTCCTGCACATTTCATCTACATCATCATACACTCTAACTTTCACCCATTGGTATTGCATTGGACTCACCTGCTCCTCTGGTGCACCATATAGCTGTTCATTCAGGAGTAGGATTTCCTCCACAAGCTTGTCCAACTCTTCAGGATAGAAGGCGGGGGCCCTGTCAATTGCAAGACGTGGAATGATTGCTCCCAGAGGCCATACACAGCAGCTCAGGTCATGGAGGTCTTGCTGGCAGAGAGATTGTGCATAAGATGGTGGTCACGTCCGTCACGTACAGGACGGTCACCACAGAAGGACGTTGCCATTGGCCCAAGTCCACCAAAGGCAGCAAGATGTTCCAATGGCAATGTCCACTGTGGTTGTAACCACCTACCGCCATGATGACATCCGCCGGCAGACTCTTCCTGATGTCCTGTACAATAGGTCAGGCAGCTGTCATTATAGGGCTCAAATATGTATGATAAAGTTATGAAAGTTGCATAATTGATTGAAAACTCATGTATCTGATAATGTGTTAATTGCTGGCTTACTGTTTACAAGTTTCAATGTGCATGTCATTGGTAGAGGAAGTGAATTGAGGTATTTTGGGTTATGTACATGAAACAGTGTTGTCACCATACAAATGACAATCTGAAGATAGCAAACATGCAACAAATATGTCAACTGGGTTGATGTAACGTTTACTGTCAGTGACATGTATCTCCATTAAGAGAACATGCAAGGGTTTAGGGGATTCGAATACAGTACACTTTCATTTATTGCAAAGCTATGTGCTGAAAACTACATACTCACTTTTTCATATGACATGATTTATATATATGTGTGATGTTTTGTGATCATACTCATGAGATATAGCTTGAGTCATTCTTTTAAAATCTGGCGTTGTCTCACATAGTTACCCTGGCTTGAGGAGAGCAAGACAACCTCCAGTGTACTGTCTGCTCGCAGACCTGCAGACCATGGAGGAGCGACACGTAATCCAAATATATTGCTATGATAGTCATACAATTATGGGTCTATGTCATCAGTTGGAGCCAGATCTGATGCCTGCCATTCACAATCCCAATAGCATACCTCCCATCGTTCAAGTCAAGTCAGTGCTGCCCTTCCTGGCCATTGGGTCCTTTCAGAATACAGTAGCTCTAGCTGCAGGGATGTCTCAGCCCACATTAAGTCTGGTTTTGAAGGCTGTACTGTCTGCATTGTTGAAACACTTGGACAGCTACATCAGATTTCCCCAATGTGAGGATTTGGCCCATGTGAAAGCAGATTTCTATGCTTTGGGACACACTTCACATGTGGTTGGAGCCAAAGGTGGCACCCATGTAGCCTTGGTTCTCCCAAGTGCTAATGAACAGGTATATAGGAACAGGAAAAACGTCCACTCCATAAAGTCCAGGTGGTCTGTTTGGCTGACCTATACATTTCACACATGTGAGCAAGGTAGCCAGGATCAGTCCATGATTCATTCATCATGTGGAACAGCAATATCCCACTGCTGATGACACAACTGTACACAAAGAGGGCCCGGTTGGTTGGTATGTCATATATATCATGTGTGACTGTACCTTTTTTCCTGCTACAATATATGTGGATGTCCAAGATTAAAGTTTGGATTGGTGTAACTATACCTAACAGGGGACTCTGGATACCCAAACTGTCCTTGGTTATTGACACCAGTGAGGTACCCAACGTCGCCAGGGGAAGTCCCCTTCAATGAGGCCCACCAAAGGAAAAAGTGAGTCATGGAGTGGACCTTTGGGCTCCTGAAGGCAAGATTTTGCAGCATCGACAAGTGTGGAGGAGCCTTCCTCTACTCACCTTACAAGGTATGTCAAATAATTGTTGCCTGCTGCATGCTCCATAACCTTGCCCTGAGACGTAAAATACCATTCAAACCAGATGAGGGGGAGCCTGCTGATCCTGTGAGTGGAAATGGAGATCTGCCAAGTGAGGATGATGAGGATTATGCTGGAGACATCAGGGCAGATGTCAACAATTAGTACTTCAACTGACTCAAGGTACTGTTTAGCATGATATTTGTGGTGTGTGTTCAATGCCCAGACTGTCGGGACAGTGGGATGGAAGTGTCCTTTTCCACAAAAATGACCTTTTTGGTGATGCAAGTGGCTCAAATGGTGGCGTGTGTGTGTCCATTTGTGTGTAACACATGTCATAATGTGGTATCTAGACCCTCAACCATCATTATGGTTTGTTTTGTATGTGTACAAACCTGTGCATAGCTGTCAGTGTGTTTCATCATTGCAGACCAATGTGTCTGAAGATTGACATAGGTGAGTGCCAAGCTTACAGATAATAGATAGCTGTCCATGGTCATTGGAAGGTTCCATGACTGGGGAGATGAGTACTGACCACTCAGTTTCATGGCCTATGGTTATTTGTAAGCTAAGGTCTGGGTATTGTGATAAGGCTTTAGCTGATGATACATGGAACCAATATGTCTGACTTCTGGGATGGTAAAAGAGTGATAGGTCCCTAATGTCTGTATTCTGTGAGTTGGTAGTGACTAACACCTAAGCAGGAAAACTGAAGTCCATAGCAGTACTTCGCTATATGCTGATTGGCAGTCTCTAAATAAATATGTGGACATGTACAATACAGGTGATATGTGTTGTGTTTATGTTACAATCCCAATGCATTATGTATCCTGGTTATCCAGTACATGTGTCATGACCATGAAAAAGGTTTAACATTGGAGAGGAACATTTTGCTACAATAGTTATCATGTATGACAGTTGTATATGGCTGATACATCACACGTACACAGACTCGTCGTTCAAGTGGTATTTTTTGGGGAGCATACAACAAAATGAGTGATTAGAAACAGGAATAACACAAAGTTAACAGTGAAGGGTTCAGTCATGGTGCACAAAATCATCAGGGTAGTTGCTACATGATTTGGAAACACAAGTCCAGTGTCCTTAAAGCATAGAAAAATGGAGTTAGATGTGAGAACAGTCAACAGGTGTATCAGCGAAACACAAGGGGAGGTAATCAGGAGAGGTTCACTTCCTAGCAGTGGGTTTTGTCTTGGCATCTGCTCCTGCTGGATGTCTGGGTGGATGCCCACGTTTGCGAGGGGTCTTCTGCTATAGGGGGTGGGGTGTCTGAGGCATTCCCTTCCCCGTGCAGGGCCTCAATTCCACCAGCAGCCACAGATGTTGAGGGGCCTGATGTCTCATTGCTAGTGGATGAGGCCTGATAGTGGGTGCTAAACCTACTCAGGGGTGTCCCTCAGCACCCCAGCAATGGGCCTGCCACTGCTGCATGGCCTCCTGGTGGTTGTATCTCTGCAGCTGTTGGATCTCCCCCATCATGGTCAGTACCTGGCCCATCATACCTTGAAAAATGTTGGTAGGCTCCCACGACTTGAGAGATGGTCTCCAGGTCAGTTGTGTACATTGGAGCCCCCTTTCTCTGGCCCACACCATCCCTCCCACAGACCATACTGCCAGATACCTGAGCCTCTGGCACTGTGTGCCCACTTCCACTGGTGGCAGGACAATCATTGTCAATGGTGACATTAGGAGACTCAGGTACCTGTACTGGGGGAACAACATGGAATAGACTGTCCTTGGGATGCAGGCTTGGGGTTGAGTGGTTGAGAGGAGTCACTGTGGCAGGGTGAGGCTGAGAGTCGTTGACTGACTAGGTAGCCCTGATGGGCCAGCTTCATCCTCAGTGTCCAGGGGCCTTCAACCAGAGAGGTAGTATCAGTCTCTGGTGTCCTCTCCATGTTGGGGATGACAAGGTTACCAGTAGGAAAAGCGGAACAAACAGTTGTTGTATGTGATGCAACAAGTGATGTATAAAGATGAGGACTAAACATGGAATGTGAGATGCAAAAACTGTCTTTACATGATCCTCTGAAATGATAATGACAGCTGCTACTAAATCTGGGTTAGTGCAATGTGGAACACAGATATTTTCAATTGCATACAGCATGCTCCAAGCTCTTAGAGTACGTTGGTACTTAGATGGCTGCTGATACCCTCATATCTTTTCTGAGCAAAGACATGACAGTATACATTTCTCTCTTAGTTAGTGTCAGGAATCCCCAAGGTGCCTCTGTGTTATCTGTCAGCATCCCCAGGGATTAGGGTTAAATCATATCTCTGTTCTTGGTTAAACCTTCATGTTTCTAAGTAAACATAATGTGCTGTGTTGCACAATTGGTTTTATCAATGCTTGTTTTACCAATGCTTGTTTGCTAATGTGAGTAGGTGTAGACATGTGCTTCTAATTGGGTGTGGTGTAGACAAGTGCTTACAATTGGGTGTGGTGACTCATCCACATGTGGAAACTCAACTGCTTTCCTGAGTGGCTATAAATAGCAGAGTGAAGCATGCCTCCCTGCTTGGCTTTGTTTTGCTTCCTGATCTGAGCATCTGATTTGGTAGTCCAGCCCCTGCTGTCATCCTCATTTTCAGGACTTTTGAGGCAATTCTTTTCTTTGTTCCTGTACCAGCTGACACCAGGCATTCCTCCAGCACTCCGGAAAAGACTGCAGCTAAGTAACTAGTATTTTCCAGGAAGTTTGTTCTTTGAGCGCCGTGCTTTCCTAGAACAGCTGGTGTATTTCAGACCTCGTATTTTGGCAGAGTGCTTATCTTGAAGAGACAAATGCATTTCTGAACATTCTACATTATTATTGTAGTTACTTGCCTAAATGTGCTTCAGGAAATCTGCTTGAGCTCAAGTACTACAAAAAGTGACAGTGCAATTTTAAAAGAGCATTTACGTGACTTTGCTTTCTCTAATAGCATAACTCTTGAATTTAAATTGTGTCATTCGTGCCTGTGTTTCAGGTTTGAGGAATTTGCTTTTGAAGGGTTTTTCACACACACAGTGAAACCAAACCAAACTGTGCCACCCTAACTGTTTAAACCCAGAGTGGACATTTATATTTCTTGGATTGTTTTTGTTCCTTTTAGTTTAACCCTATGCATGCAGGAAAGTTATATGTGATATAATTAATGCCCTTGCTTGTCTTTCTTGTGCATGATAAGTGCAACCACAGTTCTAATTGTAGTGTGTAACATTGAATCTCTGTGAAGACAGCCCTAGTGTCACAATACATATTGTTATGGTACTCAGTTTGGGTTTTTGATAATGCAGTGTTAGTAATTGGGCCAACAGTTATTATTATCCACGAAAAGTGCTGGAGCATCCTGGTGTTCTTCTACCACTTCCGTGCCCATATCAGAAAGAGAGATTCAGTTTCAAGGAAGTTGAGTACACTAACTCTACTATCTACAATAACGACCTGCCCCCCCCGAAGATACAGGGTGCCTGGCTGGACTGGCAAGACGTGGTAGTGTTTTGTCTCTTTCTCTTCCACTCCCTCTTTCCTTTTGGGACACCTGATGGGGTTTCTGTGTCCACTAGGAGGTGCTGAGAGGCATAACATCGCCCCTGCAGACATCCTGATTTTCAGGTGAGTGGCCCATCTCAACAGTTAGGTCTGTGGCATCATTGAGTCAACTAGAAATGGAACAATGTATAATAGTGTCAGAGCTGGCACATAAGTAAGAGTTATAATTTGACCTGGGCCTCTGTCTGGATGTACAGCAAGTGCATTGAGTTTGCCATTTAGTTGTCCTCCCAGGTAAATATATGACTTTATTAGGGAGGTTTTTTCAGAGGCCAGTTTAGAATGGGACACAGCTGTTGATGTGATTTGCTTTAGTGGTACTGGTAGTGGGCCATTGCATAGCTCTCATTGCCATGAACTGTTAAATGGTGGACTGTTCAGGATGGATTACTTTGATTGTTAGTTTCAACTGCAAGACATTTCAATTTTAATTGACTGTTCTGGTTTTGTTAATAGTGTAATAGTGCCTTCTGGGAGTTGCAGTGCTGTCAGTTCCCAGTACTTTACATGCCCTTCCCATACTCTGTGGCCAAGGAGAGTTCCCTTGACATGTGGCATGGCAGAGAGAGAGGTATTTGGGTATTTGGACAGAGGGGTGGTGGGAGTTTTGGTCATTGCAGTGGGGAAAGGTGGTCAGTGAGCATGCAGGACCAAACTGTTTGGTAACATGAAAGTTGTTGTTACTACCCGACTTCACTCCCCCAGGTATTCCTGTCAGGCCCTTAGGATGCATGATGTCCAAGACCTTCTCCTCCCATGATGTGAACTATGGGGGAGGAGGTGAGGCCCACCGTCAGTCTTGAAGACCGCCAGCTGGTGTCCGGATGCCAAGGAATGTACCTTTCCCCTCATGTTGTTCCACCTCATCCTGATGTTCTCCCTTGTGCATGGGTCTACAGCATTCACCCTGTCAACTATCCTTTGACACAACTCCATATTCCTGGCTATTGATGTGTGCTGGACCTTTGATCCGAATAGATATGTCTATACCCGGACAATTTCATCCACCAGGATCCTAAACTCATCATCAGTGAAACGTGGATGTTTTTATGGGGACATGGTAGTGGTGGCAAAGACGGTGAGGTAGTGAAAAAGGGATGAAAAAGGTTAGTGATGAGGTGTAGGTGCTTTGATGTGAGTGGGTCACGGTTGTTGTGTATTGTGAGGGTTGGAAAATTGTGTCTTGTGTGTATTGTCTAAGTGTGGGATGAGTGCTAAGTGACATGTGTAGGAGTACCTATTGTTTGTTTATCTTGTTCTTATTTGTTTGCTAGTCTCTGGCTGTGAGTGGTGTTCTGGTTGCAAGGGATTGCGGGTTGTGTAGGGGTGTGTTTTATAGGGCAGTGTGTACGTGTATCAGGTGTGTGGATATGTGTCAGGTGTGGGGTATTCAAACTACCCAATGCGGTGTAGTGTTCTGACTGATGTGAGTTCAGACTGCTGTGGTTCACACCCCCATGGTTTTCCACCATGGAAGAACCGCAATTGTGGTTTGTGGATCATAATTAGATCGGTTGATTATTGTCGGGCTGGCAGTGCTGGTGATCGAATCACCTTTTTTCTGTCCTTCAGTGTCTTGGCGGTTTTTAAATGGTTTTTGGCAGTCTGAGCTGTGCAACTCTTAATACGGCCGTTGGATGACTGCCAACATGGCGGTCCTCTGGAAGCAGCCACCTCTGCAGTCTTACCATCAGAATGCCAAAGTCATAATAAAGCCCATAATGTTCAGGGGATGGGGGACTATAAGTAGAGCAGTTCTCTGAGCTAGACAAAGGCAGAGTGGAAATTTTGTGTTTTCAGGACTTAATGGGATTTTTAACCTTTCAATCCAAGATGTTTTAAGAGAACATCACTAGATGTAGAAGAAGAACTAGCTTCCATACCCTCTGTACATAGAGAGGTGGATAGGCATTAAGGGCCTGATTACAACTTTGGAGGAAGGTGTTAATCCGTCCCAAAAGTGACGGATATATCACCAGCCGTATTACGAGTCCATTATGGGGGTCATTACAACATTGGCGGTATAAGGTGCTTACCGCCGTGCAGAAGACCGCCAAAACACCGCCGCGGCCACGGTAGACCGCCACAGCAATTATGACACACATCTTGGAATCCGCCGAAATTCAGACACCCACACAATACCGCCACACCAATGGTCAGCGATAAACATGCGGAAACAAATCCTCCACCTCCACGCCAACAGAAACACACCCATGCTATTACGACCCACGAATCCACGCGGCGGTCTTTCAACCGCGGTATTCCATTGGCGGTACACACCGCCGCGCTCAAAATACACACACAGCTCCAAAACACCGCCACATTGGACAATTCAAAATACACACACCTGATACACATACAAACAACACTCCCACACACCCAACACAATATAAAACACCCACCCACATCACCCACAAACCCCTACGAACAAAAATTCTGAAAGAAGGCCAGAGAGACAGCACTGATTAGACAATCCCACAACACAGAGGCACACAACACCATCACCCACACAACATCCACGCACAAAACACCACATACCACTACACTCACCACACTCATCAACACATACACCACCCCACACATCACACACAACACCCCATGGCACGCCAAAGACACCCCCGCTTCTCCGAGGAGGAGCTCAGGGTCATGGTGGAGGAAATCATCCGGGTAGAGCCACAGCTATTTGGCTCAGAGGTACAGCACACATCAATAGCCAGGAAGATGGAGCTATGGCAAAGAATAGTCGACAGGGTCAACGCTGTGGGACAGCACCCAAGAAATAGGGAGGACATCAGGAAGAGGTGGAACGACCTACGGGGGAAGGTGCGTTCAACGGTATCCAGGCACCACATCGCGGTACAGCGGACTGGCGGCGGACCACCACCTCCTCCCCCTCAACTAACAACATGGGAGGAGCAAGTCTTGTCCATCTTGCATCCTGAGGGCCTCGGAGGAGTCGTTGGAGGAACGGACACTGGTAAGTCAAATCTTAACTATCATAACCCCCACCCTACCTGCATGATATCACACACCCCCACCATCACACCCTCCCCTATCACCCCAGATCCTCACCTATCTACCCATTACACCAACCACCCATCCCAAACCCAAGCCCTGCATGACATAACTAAGCATCGACACCCATCACCAAAGCATGCCCACTGCACAGACCCAGAACACCCCCAAACCATCAGCACACAAGCCCCCACAAAGGAATGCCTGCACTGGTGTTCACGCACACCCAACCATTGCACACCATGAAACACACACATGCAATAATCATGTACTTATACCCCCGCAGGAACCCGCAGGAACCCGAAGGAACGTCACCACACCAGAGGGTCCAGACAACACCACTCCACCCCCAGAAGAGGCCCACAGTGACGACAGAAGCTCTGCCCCACTGGATCTTGATGACCAGCCCGGACCATCGTGGGCCTCAGGACAGTCGGTTCCCCTTGCCCAGCCGCAGCCCAACACCGAGCTTCCACCCTCTGGTAACACCAGCACAGCACCCACCCAGCGGGCCCAAACCTCCCTACCCAGGACAGGTCAATCAGCGGTGTGTCCACCACTACAGGGCACCCAGGCTAACCCACCACCCCAACAACAGGGACCTGGGGGCAGTGGTAGCGGGCACATGGTCCAGGGGACGGAGGCACAGGAACATAGGGGAAATGGGAGGGCTGCTGTGCGACAGAGGGAGGACAGGCCAAGGGAACCCACTCTCCACGAGGCCCTCTCCTCCATCATGGGAGCATACCACCACTCCCAGGAGACGATGGCCACGGTCCTGGACAAGTTGCAGGAGACCCTGCGTCTGCAGGAGGAACAGTATTTGGGGTTCAGGGAGGAGCTCAGGACCATCGGCTCCGCCCTGGGCACCATCGTAGGTATGCTGACGGACATTCAAAAGACCTTGAGGGACACCGTGGCACTCCAAGGGGCCCCTGACACTAGCATGGACGATGAACTGCCCACCACCTCCGCCGGCGCTAGTGGACAGGACGCCCCGCCACGGGACCACCACACCAGCACCCCACCCCCTGCAGATGGACAACCACCACGCAAGTGGGCCCTGAGAACCAGGAACAGGACAGAGCAAGATGGCAAGATCCCCGCCAGGAAATAAGACCACCCTGATAGTCCTCCCACTGTCCCACTTTGTTACCCTGCCCAAATCGGAACTGCCCCAGCTCCACTTCCAATGCCCAGATCTGCAATGTACCTGTGAGACTAATACACTGGACTCTGCCATGGACATTCCTCCACCATCACCCATCACCATTTTACAACCCCCCTTCATTTTTGTGCACTTAAATAAACACCCTTCAAACACAAAAAGATATTGAGTCAGTCAATGATTTGTAAATCTGTATAATCAATTACAGTTGCATAATGGGTTACCCATTGGAAGGCTAACATACCTATGTCACACATCACAAGCCCTTCAAGGATGCAAACAGTTGACACGTAGGTAACCACATTTGTGGAACTGAAATGGAAGGGGACAACTCAGTTAACAAATAGTGAGTGAATTTGAGGTACAGGATAGAGGTAGATGTGTGAAAGTGAATGTAATGGTAAAATAGAAAATGTGCTCACCTGTGTGTCACTGGAAATATTGCTGTATGACTGACTCCCTGTTGTCGTTTTCGTCTTCCTCAGCTTCATCCTCATCACTATCCACAGGCTCCACAGGCTCCACAGCTGCTACAACACCGTCATCTGGATCATCCTCCTGCAGAAAAGGCACCTGGCGTCGCAAAGCCAAGTTATGGAGCATGGAGCAGGCGATGATGATGTCGCACACCTTCTTCGGTGAGTAGAATAGGGATCCACCTGTCATATGGAGGCACCTGAACCTGGCCTTAAGAAGGCCAAAGGTACGTTCGATAACCCTCCTAGTCCGCCCATGGGCCTCATTGTACCGTTCCTCTGCCCTGGTCCTGGGATTCCTCACTGGGGTCAATAGCCAGGAAAAGTTGGGGTAACCAGAGTCCCCCAATAGCCATACACGGTGCCTCTGGAGTCCACCCATCATATCAGGGATGCTGCTATTGCGCAGGATGTATGCGTCATGCACTGAGCCAGGGAACATAGCATTTACCTGGGAGATGTACTGGTCTGCCAAACACACCATCTGGACATTCATCGAATGATAACTCTTCCGGTTTCTGTACACCTGTTCACTCCTGCAGGGGGAGACCAGAGCTACATGGGTCCCATCAATAGCACCTATGACGTTGGGGATATGTCCAAGGGCATAGAAGTCACCTTTCACTGTAGGCAAATCCTTCACCTCAGGGAAAATTATGTATCTCCTTACGTGTTTCAGCAGGGCAGACAACACTCTGGACAAGACGTTGGAAAACATAGGCTGGGACATCCCTGATGCCATGGCCACTGTTGTTTGAAATGACCCACTTGCAAGGAAATGGAACACTGACAGCACCTGCACGTCAGGGGGGATTCCAGTCGGATGGCGGATTGGTGACATCAGCTCTGGCTCCAACTGGGTACACAGTTCCTGGATTGTGGCACGGTCAAACCGGTAGGTCACGATTAAATGGCGCTCCTCCATTGTCAACAGGTCCACCAGTGGTCGGTACACCGGCGGATTCCGCCATCTTCTCATATGTCCCAGCTGACGGTGCCTACGAAGGACAACAGCGAGGAAAAAGTCACTATTCTTCCAGGTATGTACCCACAGTCACACACAAGACTACCCCAGACAATAAACCCTTCCTGTATGTGTGTTGAGTGTAGGCCTCAGTATGTGTGACGCAGTTGCAAATGAATCCATGTGGGCCCCTGAAATGGCGGCTGCCTGACCTCTAAACTGGGACAATGGGATTGTGGGGTAACAGCGCTGGCGTTGCTAACCATGGCGGTAGGCGGTCTTAGAGCGCGGCGCAATGCTGCATTGGTTAACAATGGACCCTATGGGTCCCAGGAGCCAATGAACAGGTGCGCCGGCGGTGATGATGCGTCCCGCCGCGGACGTCACCGCCGCGGACGTCACCCCCATTTTCTATCTCTTCATTCACTAGATACCTGACGTTTGACAGGAGAGGACCTACACTGCTAGTGCTGCTGTGACCTCGGTCTGGAAGCGACGATGGCTGCTGCGTCTGGGGAAAGGGCCCCTGCCTTCACATCGGAGGAGTTGGAGAAACTTGTGGATGGGGTCCTCCCCCAGTACACGCTACTCTACGGTCCTCCAGACCAACAGGTTAGTAAACAGGGAGCACGTTGTACGGGGTAGGCCTGGGTGGAGAGGGCTGGGTGGAAGAGGGAAGGGGGCAGAAGTCATACTACAGTAAAGCATGGGAATAAATGGGCCACATGGTCAGAGTATGGAGGGGGACACACACATTGATGGTGCAATTGGTAATGACTGTTCCTCTTCCCTTGTGCATGTCATGTAGGTCAGCGCCCACCAGAAGAGGGACATTTGGCATGCCATCGCCAAGGACGTCCGGACCCTGGGGGCCCACCAGAGACGGGGCACCCACTGCCGGAAGAGATGGGAGGACATTTGCCGCTGCAGCAAGAAGACGGCGGAGGCTCAGCTGGGGATGGCCTCCCAACGTGGGAGGGGTTCCCGTCGTAACATGACCCCCCTGATGTTCCGGATCCTGGCGGTGGCCTATCCGGAGTTGGATGGGTGCTTAAGGACATCACAGCAGACACAAGGGGGTGAGTACAAACTCATTCTGCGGACTTTGCATGCAGTGGAGGGGTCTGGGTGGGGGAGGTGGGCTGTGGGTGTCCGTAGGCCAGGGCGAGTTAGTTAGGCCAGGCCCCTCCGTTATGTAAGCCATTGGCACTCTACCCCACCTCAGCAAACTAGCAAGTTGAGGTATAGTTGCCCCTGTGGCATCCATGTGCACTGCTTTCCAGCATTGCCATGTAGCCCATATCCATGAAATTGCATGTGCAGAGGGCAGGAGTGCGGCGTTGTGCATGGGGCAGCTGCGTCTGTCTTGTCTGCCAACGGTAGCGGTATGCCATGTACTAAAACTCTCTTTCTTCTGTCTCCCCCCCCTTTTCCTGCTCTCCCTGTCCGTTTGTACATCAGCATCAACAGGCGGAGGTACAGTGGCACCGGAGCACGAGGGAGCTGCATCCCACATGGCCATGGAGGGCCACACCACAGACTCTGAATGCACCAGTGGGACGGAGGGTGAGGGGAGCTTCACGTCGGCCACCGGATCACCAACCAGCTACACAGACTCGTCCGCCGATGTGAGGTCCCCTGTGGTGGCGGCACCATCTGTGCGCACCACTTCTACAGGTACAGCCACCACCCCCCCTACCAGGACCGCCTTCCCAGCGGCCCCTCAGTGTTCGCCCTGTGCCCGCTCACCCAGGAGGGTGGGCATCACCTTCGCCTCTGGCACCTCAGGCCCTGCCCCAGTCACCCCTGCTGCCCTCAGTGAGGAGGCCATTGACCTCCTCAGGCCACTCACTGTTGGGCAGTCTACCATTGTGAATGCCATCCAGGGTGTAGAAAGGGAGTTGCAATACGGTAATGCATTCCTGGAGGGCATTCATTCTGGTCAGGCTGTCCTTCAGCGAACCCTGCAATCTCTGGCCTCAGCACTGATGGCAGCAATTGTCCCTGTGTCCAGCCTCCCCCCTCCAACTTCCTCCACCCAGACCCAATGCCCTGTATCCCAGCCCATCCCAAGCACACCTACAGACCAGCATGCAGACAAGTCAACACACCCAAGTAGCTCAGGCAAACATAGGCACCACACACACCACAAGCACTCACACAAGCATCACACCCATACAGTCATGGCAACATCCACTGTCTCCACTGTGTCCCCCTCCTCCTCTTCTCCCTCCTCCTTCCCAGTCTCGTCTACACACACACCTGCATGCACCACATCTACAGGCACTAGGACTCGCACCAGGACACCCAGCACCACACGCCGCTCACCTGCACTCACCACCCCCACTGCCATTTACACGTCCCCTGTGTCCTCTCCCAGTGTGTCTGTGACGCCCCCTCCCAAAGTACCCAAACACCGGCAATCATTCACCCAACATCCATTCACCTCACGACAGCCTCCAGTACCTGCACCTTCACCCAAAACAGCTAAAGTGACACCTCCTACAACCACCTCCTCTTCCTCCACTCCCAGACCCCCTCCAGCTACCCATCCCAGTGTTCGTCAGAAACTGTCCCTCTGTCAAATTGACCTTTTTGCCCCCCCCCCTCCAATTCATCAGTCCCGTCGTAGCGCCTCAGCCAAAAAGCCTCGAGGACCAGTGGTGCCTGTTCAAGGTTTTTGGAGTGTACCGTCCACCAGGGCAGGCAGTAGGACCCGGAGCCAAGGCACAGGCAGCCCACCCCCTGTAAAGGCTCCGAAATTGGAGAGTGGACGACGAGACCCTGTCAAGTCTCCTGGTGGGACAACAAGTGAAATGGGATCGAAGGCGATTGGTGAGTCAGCTGTAACTCCTAAAAAGGTGGGGAAGGTCCAGAGGAAGTCTGCCAAGCCTGTTGTGAGTGTCACGGCGGAGAAGTGCGCCATCATTTCCGGCGGTCCAGACACAACCGCCAGCACCGTCGTCACTGGTCCAGAGACCACCGCCAGAGTCACAGCCCAGGAGGGCTCAAGTATCGTCACTGGTCCAGAGACCACCGCCAGAGTCACAGCCCAGGAGGGCTCAAGTATCGTCACTGGTCCAGAGACTACCGCCAGAGTCACAGCCCAGGCGGGCCAGGATGCCACAGCACTGCTGGTCAATGATGGAACGTCATGCCACACACCAATGTCCAGTGTGGAAAGCGTCATGCCACACACCAATGTCCAGTGTGGAAATCGTCATGCCACACACCAATGTCTGTATCAGAACCGCCATGTCTTGGCACCGCTGAAGAGGTCAAAGACCGCCATGTCAAAGCACTGCAGAACAGTCCTGAAACACCATGTCATGGCACCGCTGAAGAGGACAAAGACCGCCATGTCAAAGCACCGCTGAAGAGGGCAAAGACCGCCATGTCATGGCACCACTGAAGAGGTCAAAGACCGCCATGTCATGGCACCGCTGAAGAGGTCAAAGACCGCCATGTCAAAGCACTTCAGAACAGTCCTGAAACGCCATGTCATGGCGCTGCTGAAGAGGGCAAAGACCGCCATGTCAAAGCACCGCTGAAGAGGGCAAAGACCGCCATGTCATGGCACCGCTGAAGAGGTCAAAGACCGCCATGTCATGGCACCGCTGAAGAGGTCAAAGACCGCCATGTCAAAGCACCGCAGAAGAGTCCTGAAACGCCATGTCATGGCACCGCTGAAGAGGGCAAAGACCGGCATGTCAAAGCACCGCTGAAGAAGGGCAAAGACCGCCATGTCATGGCACCGCTGAAGAGGTCAAAGACCGCCATGTCATGGCACTGCTGAAGAGGGCAAAGACCGCCATGTCAAAGCACCGCTGAAGAGGGCAAAGACCGCCATGTCAAAACACCGCTGAAGAGGGCAATGCACTGGGTAGGAATGAATGGCCCACCACATCAGGCATCCTTATCCCATGTGCAGCTGAGACAGTGACAGGACACTACCATTCACGGGGAGACTCATCCAGTCTGGGCACCAGTCACCCCCCAGTATCAGTATGGACCTGTATCAACTGTAGAGACTTGAGAGACTGTGGCTTTGCACTCCCCAGGATTTGACAGTGGGCAATCCACCCACTGTATGGACTAGAGAGACTGTGACTTTGCACTCCCCAGGATGTGACAGTGGGCAATCCACCCACTGTATGGACTAGAGAGACTGTGGCTTTGCACTCCCCAGGATGGTACAGTGGGCAAACCACCCACTGTAGAGACTTGAGAGACTATGGCTTTGCACTCCCCAGGATGTAACAGTGGGCAAACCACCCACTGTAGAGACTTGAGAGACTGTGGCTTTGCACTCCCCAGGATGTGACAGTGGGCAAACCACCCACTGTATGGACTAGAGAGATTGTGGCTTTGCACTCCCCAGGATACATCAATGAGCATAGAGCCCCGTCGTGGATCTGGCTTTGCGTTTATGTGGCTGAGGTGCCCCCCCTTCCCTTCCCCCTGAGGTTCCTGTAGTGTTTCTATCTGATGCCCCGGCAGTGTTCTCTCCGATTTTGGTCAGGTATCTCTTGTGGGCCTCGCCCATGCATTTTTGGACAGTTTGTGCACGGACATTGTTGTGTACATATCTGCACTACTTCTCGGATTGTATATATGTAAATAAGAGTGATTTTAGTATACATATATTTGTTTATTTTTGTATGACATGTATATTGGCACATTACAAAGTTTGACCGAATTTCGCATTGTCTTTGCATTCTTCCGGTGGAATTGTGGGTTGTTACTGTGATGTTTGTGACTGCATTGGTGTGTATGTTGTAATATGCGAGGGTGGGCGTGTTTGGTGGGTGTGCTCTGTTTCCCCCGTGTCGTAGGTGCTGTACTCACCGGTATCTTCTGCGCCTATGTCGCTGTTGGTCGTGAAGGAGCAGAAAGACAAGGGCAGGTAGTATATGGAGTTCGGGGTCCATGGAGTCGTCGTTCCTCGTGGGATGTGTAGAAGGTGAGCGTTTTCCCATAGCAAAAGCTGTTTCCGCCGTGTTTTTATCCACGGTGAATCCGCCCCGGAAAAGGTGGCGGATTGGCCTGTTGTGATACTGTGGGCGGTACATTGTCTCCCGCCTGTCTGTTGGCGGTGACCGCTGCGCTGCTTGTCTGTACCGCTGTGGCGGGCGAAGTGTTAAAGTGGCTGTCTTTGTTGGCGGTTTCCGCCAGGGTCATAATTCCCTTTTTTTGTCCGTCTGGCTGTTTGCGGTATTACCGCATCTTTAACATCGTCCGCCAGGGTTGTAATGACCCCCTATATCCTATGGAACTCGTAATACGGCTGGTGGTATATCTGTCACTTTTGGGACGGATTAACACCTTCCTCCAAAGTTGTAATCAGGCCCTAAATTCTGTCAGGTTCAATCCCAGATTTGTAGCTGGAATTTAGAGTGACAACTTTGCAAGGCAAGTAATGTCTTGCATGACTGCTAGGCTACTTAGGGAAATATAACCAGGCCATTTGCGGTTGAACATGAGCTGGCCATCAGGATTCTGAGTTCGTTGTTGTTTTGAAACATATTTTATGCCATTTTCAAGTAGAGATTAGGCTACTGCGAGCACTAATACAATTTTGTGTTGGGGTTACAAACCTATATTATGGCTACATGTAATTTTCTGACAGCAATAAAGCTAGAATTAAAAATATGTAATTACCTTAGAGCTGCAGCTTTCCATGACTCAAAAAAACATATTGTGCTTTTCCTGATTTTAGGCATCATTCATTAAAAATGCATTCAGTAAAATTAAATGCAATTTGTTTACCAAATATCACAAAATGCATTTATATTTTGCAAATGGACCTATGCATTAAGAGGTCGGTTCACAAAATACAGAATTGTAGATCAGGTCACAATTTGGCCTAACTCATATATATTAATAGGCAAGTCTCAATTATAACCCACTAAGATTGACTAATAAGATTGGCTGCAATCACAGGTAAGGTGCTCAGACTTTCTGGGGTCTTCAGACCACCATATCTGTGATTGATTTTTCTTAAAGCTTGTTTTTCCAAATACTGTAGAAAAGAAAATGTGTTCAGAAAAAAATAAATGTTTTACAAACATGTTTTACTAGTAGGCAGTGGTCCCATCGACCACTGTCTTCACCTAAAAAACATTTTTGTAAACATTCACAGAGGGGAAGGGCTCACTTGATGACGTATTCCCGTTTGAGAATGAGTTACCACTCCTTTGATTTGGTGGTAAAAGAAAGTATGTTTTGCAAACAGAATATGGTTGCAAAACATTAATACATCCCATAAGGAATGGGTATTTGGAAGGGATGCCCTTAACACGTCCCTTCCAAATGCTGATTCATACAGGTTTCCTAAACCCATTTACTAAGTCAAAAAAACTTTTCCTAACTGCTAAATGGGTGCTGTACATTTTATGAAGGGTTTAGCATTCACACACACCCTGATTTATTTATTCACAAGCCTATCTCATCTTATACTGATTGCCTGCCAGTTCCTAATATATCTTTGTATGACAGTCATATATTTCAATCTTCATGTGTAACAGGCACTGAAAGACTAATCACAGCTATAATATTACATTTTGGAAAACAACTCTATAAGCTTTACTACAACTCAAGTGTCAATACACTTGATTTTACAAACTGCAGTGCTGTAGCTACTACACTCTGCATTTATAAACAATTTGTACAAATGTCAATAGGAATAATTCACTATGAAGTACATTAGAAAATTATAGCCCTCATTTGGAGATTGGCGGTATAAAACGTATACCGCTGTGGTGACCGCCACCAAAAGACCGTCGCCGCGGCTACCAGCCGTCCGCCATATTATGACCACAGCTGGATTTCCACCAGAAGAATGGCATAAATCCGGCTGTGGCCAAGCCGGCGGATGACGTAAGGTGGCGCTGCTACCACCAGCAGAATTCCTTGTCACTGATAGTGCCTACCACAATGGTTTTCGTGGTGTTAAAGAAGCCACAAAACCATGGCTGTAGGTGGGGTCATAATCCCGCAGGCGGAACAGTGATGGCCGCCGGGCTGGAGAGGGATACTGGCTGTTACCGCCGTGGCGGTCGGAGTGGTACATTGGAGGGTTGGCTTCAGCCAACCTGCCGATGTCATAATATGGCGGTAAGTACCGGCAGCCTGTTGGCAGTACTTACCGCCATATTAATGCTGACCGCCGGGATCATGATGACCCACTATGGGGGTCATTCCAACCCTGGCGGTCGGAGTTAAAGCGGCGGCCAACCCGCCAACAGGCAGGCGGTAAAAAAAATGGAATTCTGACCCTGGCGGGAACCGCCAACACAGCCCGCCACTTTAACACTCCGACCGCCACGGCGGGACAAACAAACAGCGCGGCGGTCACCGCCAACAGACAGGCGGGAGACAATGTACCGCCCACCCTATCACGACCCACCAATCTGCCACCTTTTCCGGGGCGGGAGCCCCGCTGACAAAAACACGGCGGAAACAAAGCACGAAGGGGAAAACGCTCACCTCTATACACTCCACGAGGAATCTGGACAGCATGGAACCCGAATTAAACATCCTACCAGCTATTGTCTACCTGCTCCTCTACCAGAAGCACAAACGCCGCCGCAGGAGACAACAGTGAGTACTGCACCTATGACACAGGGGAGGGGGGAGGAGAAAAGGTTACGGGCACACACATACGCGACACCCCCCCACCCCCACCCACCCCCAAATTCCTACACACCAATGCAGAGCAACAAGTCAGAGTGACACCCCCCGAACCCCCCGGAAAAATGGCAAGACAAAATATAAAGATCATTAAAATGAAGTATAGTATAGTATATTTGAACTTAAGTGAAATATGAAATCTATAAAAAAAAAATATTACAACATTAACAATATATACATAGTCCAAAAGTCCGGCACATATTGGCAACATTCCATTGTTCGTGGGCCAATGTGCATAAACACATGGGCAAAGCCCATACACAAGACCCGATTCCATTGGAGAGAACACTGCAGGGGCATCAGATAATAAAACGACAGGCACCTCAGGGGGAAGGGAAGGGGGGGCACCTCAGCCACATGAGTCCACGACGCCAGATCCACGAGGGGCCTCCATGCCCACGGCACCATCCTGTGCAGTACAAAGCCACAGTCTCTCAAGTCTCTACAGTGGGTGGATTGCCCACTGTACCATCCTGAGCAGTGCAAAGCCACAGTCTCTCAAGTCTCTACAGTGGGTGGATTGCCCACTCTACCATCCTGGGGAGTGCAAAGCCACAGTCCATCAGGTGGATTACAGACTCCACAGGTTATGGAGGAGGCATGTTGGCCAGAGTGCTTCGTGAAGCCCTGCCCGACACAGATCCGGCCCTGCCAATGGGCCAGCGGTGCTTGAGATGAAGGGCCCGGCGGAGCAGTTCAGAGATGGCGGTGCCCAGCGGAGCGGTGCTTGAGTTGAAGGGCCCAGCGGAGCAGTGCTTGAGAGGAAGGGCCCAGCGGAGCGGTGCTTGACTTGAAGGGCCCAGCGGAGCGGTGCTTGACAGGAAGGGCCCTGCGGAGCGGTGCTTGAGATGAAGGGCCCAGCGGAGCGGTGCTTGACAGGAAGGGCCCAGCGGAGCGGTGCTTGACAGGAAGGGCCCAGCGGGGGGGTGCTTGAGATGAAGGGCCCAGCGGAGCGGTGCTTGAGATGAAGGGCACAGTGGAGCGGTGCTTGACAGGAAGGGCCCAGCGGAGCGGTGCTTGACAGGAAGGGCCCAGCGGAGCGGTGCTTGAGATGAAGGGCACAGCGGAGCGGTTCTGAGACGGCGGTGCCCAGCAGAGCGGTGCTTGAGTTGAAGGGCCCAGAGGAGCGGTTCTGAGACGGCGGTGCCCAGCGGAGCGGTGCTTGAGTTGAAGGGCCCAGCGGAGCGGTTCTGAGACGGCGGTGCCCAGCGGAGCGGTGCTTGACAGGAAGGGCCCAGCGGAGCAGTGCTTGACAGGAAGGGCCCAGAGGAGCGGTGCTTGAGATGAAGGGCCCAGCGGAGCGGTGCTTGAGATGAAGGGCCCAGCAGAGCGGTGCTTGACAGGAAGGGCCCAGGGGAGCGGTGCTTGACAGGAAGGGCCCAGCGGAGCGGTGCTTGAGATGAAGGGCCCAGCGGAGCGGTGCTTGACAGGAAGGGCCCAGCGGAGCGGTGCTTGACAGGAAGGGCCCAGCGGAGCGGTGCTTGAGATGAAGGGCACAGCGGAGCGGTGCTTGAGATGAAGGGCCCAGCGGAGCAGTGCTTGACAGGAAGGGCCCAGCGGAGCGGTGCTTGACAGGAAGGGCCCAGCGGAGCGGTGCTTGAGATGAAGGGCCCAGTGGAGCGGTGCTTGAGATGAAGGGCCCAGCGGAGCAGTGCTTGACAGGAAGGGCCCAGCGGAGCGGTTCTGAGACGGCGGTGCCCAGCGTAGCGGTGCTTGAGTTGAAGGGCCCAGCGGAGCGGTTCTGAGACGGCGGTGCCCAGCGGAGCGGTGCTTGAGATGAAGGGCCCAGCGGAGCGGTGCTTGACAGGAAGGGCCCAGCGGAGCGGTGCTTGACAGGAAGGGCCCAGCGGAGCGGTGCTTGAGATGAAGGACACAGCGGAGCGGTTCTGAGACGGCGGTGCCCAGCGGAGCAGTGCTTGAGTTGAAGGGCCCAGCGGAGCGGTGCTTGAGTTGAAGGGCCCTGTTCAGCGGTGCTTCTCACGGCGGGGCCCTGTTCAGCGGTGCTTCTCACGGCGGTGCTTCTCACGGCGGGCCCTGTTCAGCGGTGCTTCTCACGGCGGGGCCCTGTTCAGCGGTGCTTCTCACGGTAGGGCCCTGTTCAGCGGTGCTTCTCACGGCGGGGCCCTGTTCAGCGGTGCTTGTCTTGTGTTTCTAGGGAACCAGATCTGGCCAATAATTGCCACTCAGTCGCCATCCGACCTTCCGCTTGCGGGGCCCTCCTGTGCTGGAGTCCTGGGCCCGTGGGTGTCCTCCGTCATACCCCAAATGGGGCTGGTGGGGCCCTCCTGGGCAGCTCGCCTGCTGCCGGACTTCTTCGCCCTGCTGCCCTTGCCCTCCTTGGCAAAATCTCTGGGGCCCTTGCCTCCCTTGGTGGATGGGCCAGGTGACGGTGCAAGGCTGGTTTCCCTGGGGGCAGCCGTCTCAGGCCTGTGGTGCCGGCCCTTCCCTTTTTTGGTTCTTTTCCCAGGGGTTGGGCTGCCTGTCCCCTTTCTGCTGGCCGATGTTCCTGCCCTAGGAGCTGGTGGACTCCAATAGCCCTGAACGATGGTCCTAGTAGGTGCAGGGCTTGTGGTGGCTGAGGTGCTGGTTGGAGTCTTACGAGATGGAGGGGGTGGGTCAGTTGTTGGAAAGAGGTCAAGGTTGGAAAGGAAAATCAATTTAGAAAGACAGGGACGGGTAGTTGTAGTGGGTATGGGAGTGGAGGAAGAGGATGTGGTTGTAGGAGAGTCAAGTGTGCTGTCTTTGGGTGCAGGTGCATGTGACGGAGGCTGTCGTGAGGTGGATGGCTGTTGGGTGGGTGGCTGCCTGCGTTTGTGTGGTTTGGAAGAGGGGGTGACAGACACACTTGGAGAGGACACAGGGGACGTGTAAATGGTAGTGGGGGTGGTGACTGCACGTGTGCGGACTGTTCTGGTGGGTGTGGTGGTGATGGACGTACTGGCTGATGGTGGTGTGCATGCAGGTGTGAGTGGAGACGTCACAGGGAGGGAGGAGGGAGACGAGGAGGAGGGGGACACAGAGGAGGCAGTGGCTGTTGGCATGTCTGCATGTGGATGTTGCTTGTGTGAATGCTTGTGTGATCTGTGGTGCTTATGTCTGGATGAGCTGCCCTTGGGTGTTGATGTGTGTGCAGGCTGGTCTGTAGGTGTGTCTGGGATAGGCAGAGGAACAGGGGAGTGGGACTGGGTTGAGGAAGTTGGAGGGGGGAGGCTAGACACAGGGACAATTGCTGCCGTCAGTGCTGAGGCCAGAGCGTTGAACGATCGCTGATGGGCAGCCTGACCTGAATGAATGCCCTCCAGGTATGCATTGCTCCGACGCACCTCCCTTTCTACCCCCTGGATGGCATTCAAAAGGGTAGACTGCCCAACAATGAGCGTCTGGAGGAGGTTAATGATCTCCGCACTGAGGGCAGCAGGGGTAACTGGGGCAGGACCTGAGGTGCCAGGGGCGAAGGAGATGGCCGGCTTCCTGGCCGAGCGGGCACGGGGCGAAAGCTGAGGGGCTGCTGGGAGGGCGGAGCTGGTGCGCTGGGTGGCGGCTGTACCTGTTGTTGCGGTGGGCACGGATGGTGCCGCCATCACAAGGGAGCTCCCTTCCGAGGACGTGTCGGTGTCGCTGACGTCTCCACGGGTCCCCGTTGTGGAGCTCCCCTCGCCCTCCGTCTCACTGGTTAAGTCCGAGTCGGTTGCAGGGCCCTCCGGGGCCATGTGAGATGCAGCTCCCTCGTGCGCCGATGCCACTTCTCCTCCGCCTGATGATGCTAATGCACACATGAACAGGAAAACCAACAAAAAGGGGGGACAAGAAAGAAAGACATGTTGAGTGCATGCATTGGCGGCACCGTTGGCGGAGAGGACAGACACAGAAGCCCCCTGCACTACGCCACGCACTCGGGGTACACTACTCAATTATAGTGACTTGGCCTACAAGTCTATGGACGACAAATGCACACATAGGTGAGCCCGGGCCATGGATAGCTGTAATTAGCACCCTACAGAGGTGGGGGGCGGGGGCACAGGGCCATGTCTAACGGAGGGGCCTAGCCTACAGAAACCGCCCTGGCCTAGAGATAGCAACAGCCCTCCTCCCCCACCCAGACACCTCCACTGTGCGCTGATATAGCGGAATGTGCTGATACTCAACCCCTTGTGTCTGCTGTGATGTCCTCACGTGCCCATCCAAATCGGGGTAGGCCACCGCCAGGATCCGGGACATCAGGGGAGTCAATTGACGACTGGCACCCCTCCTACATTGGGAGGCCATCCCCAGCAGAGCCTCGGCGATCTTTCTGCTCCCGCGGCGGATGTCCTCCCACCTCTTGCGGCAGTGGGTGCCCCGTCAGTTGTGGACCCCCAGGGCCCGGACGTCCTTGGCGATGGCACGCCAAATGTCGATTTTCTGATGGGCGCTGACCTATGTGACATGGACAGGGTTGAAAAAGAAATATCATACATTTGCTGCATGGTCGATGTGAGTGGCCCCCCCTCCCCAACCTTGCCATGTGGCACATGCTCTCATCTGTCGTGCGTTGCACTCCTCATTCGCTCCCCTCCCCACCATCTTACATCCACCCCACTCACCACAGGCATAGCCGATACTACGTGCTCCCAGTGTACTTACCTGTTGGTCTGGAGGACCGTAGAGTAGCGCATACTGGGGGAGGACCCCATCAACGAGTTTATCCAATTCCTCAGATGTGAAGGCAGGGGCCCTTTCCCCAGTCGCAGCAGCCATTGTCTCTTCCAGACCGAGTTCACAGCAGCACTTGCAGTATAGGTCCTCTCCTGTGGATGATCAGGTCTCGAGTGATTAAGCAGTTAGAAAATGGAGGTCACGCCCGCGGCGGTGCGTACCACAGCGGTGCGTACCGCGACCACCGGCGCACATCGTCATTGGCTCCTGAGACCCATAGGGTTCAATGTTAACCAATGCTGCTTTGCGCCGCGGTCTTCGACCGCCTACCGCCACGGTGTGCCACGCCAGCGCATTGACCTCACATCCCATTGTCACACTTCACAGGTCAGGCAGCTGCCATTTCAAGGGCCCACATGGCTTAATTTCTACTGCGTCACACATACCTAGGCCTTGCATTGCCACTCATACAAGCCATTCAATGCATAGCGAATCGTGTACTGTGCAAGCTGTGGTTACGTACCTGTGGGTTGCTTGACTCTGTGCTCCATGTTGCCCTTCCTAGGCACCGTCCGCTGGGACGTGCGAGGAGATGGAGGAATCCTCCCGTGTACAGACCGCTGGTGGACCTGTCGACAATGGAAGAAAGACATGTCATACTTACATATAGACTTGACCGAGCCACTATACAGGAACTGTGTGCCCAGCTGGAGCCAGACCTGATGTCCCCCATTCGCCAACCCACAGGGATTCCCCCTCTGGTGCAGGTTCTGTCAGTACTCCATTTTTTGGCAAGTGGATCATTCCAAACAACAGTGGCCAAATCATCAGGGATGTCTCAGCCTATGTTTTCTAAGGTTTTGTCCAGAGTGTTGTCTGCCCTCATGAAATACATGCGGAGATACATTGTTTTCCCTGAGGTGGGCGATTTGGCTACAGTAAAGGGTGATTTCTATGCCCTTGGACATATTCCCAACATCATTGGTGCCATTGATGGTACCCATGTGGCCTTGGTTCCCCCCAGTGGAAGTGAGCAGGTGTACAGGAACAGAAAAAGTTATCATTCTATGAATGTCCAGGTGGTCTGTTTGGCTGACCAGTACATCTCCCATGTATATGCCAAGTTCCCTGGGTCAGTGCATGACGCGTACATCATGCGAAATAGCAGCATCCCTTATGTGATGGAACAGCTACAGAGACACCGTGTGTGGCTAATAGGTGACTCTGGTTACCCCAACCTGTCGTGGCTACTGACCCCAGTGAGGAATCCCAGGACAAGGGCAGAGGAACCGTACAATGAGGCCCATGGGCGAACTAGGAGGATTATAGAAAGAACCTTCGGCCTCCTGAAGGCCAGGTTTAGGTGCCTGCATATGACAGGGGGATCCCTAATGTACTCACCAAAAAAGGTGTGCCATATCATTGTGGCCTGCTGTATGCTTCACAACCTGTCTTTGCGACGCCAGGTGCCTTTCCTGCAGGAGAATGGTCCAGATGGTGGTGTTGTAGCAACTGTGGAGCCTGTGGAGAGTGAAGAGGAGGAAGAGGACGGGGACGACACAGACAACAGGTACACAGTGATACAACAGTATTTTCAGTAGCACACAGGTACGAATCAACCACGCCATTTTACATTTACTTAAAGTCTCCTGCCTCTCTACTGTCTGAGTTCCCCCCCAGTTCCTGTTAACTGAGTTGTGACTTTCCCTTCCGTTTTCAGAGCTGTGGGCTCCACTGCGTGACCTCTGCTTTGTTTGCACATGGACTACAGCTGTGTGACAGTGGTATGTGGACAGTGGTATGTTGTCATCACAATGTAACTGAACATTTTGGCACCGTTATGTCTAATACATTTGTTCAAAATACAAGCAGAGTCAAGATTTTTTTAGTGCAAAAAATAATTTAATTAAAGTGCTAAATTTAGGAACATGATTGCAGGGGCAGTTCAAGGTTGGACAGGGTGACAATGTGGGACAGTGGGATGACATCAGGGGGTATCGTTTGCTGGCGGGGGTCTTGGCATCCTACTCTGTCTTCTTGTGAGATCTCAGGTTCCGCTTGCGGGGTGGTTCTTCTTCTGCAGGAGGTGGGGTTCTGGTGGCCTGTCGTTGTGTGGGGGCCTCCTGTCCACTAGCGCCGGCGGATGTGGTAGGCTGTTCCTGGTCCAGGCTAGTGACAGGGGCCCTTTGTGGTGCCACATGGTCCTGCAATGTGGTGACTATCTGGTTGAGAACCACGACGATGGTCCCCATTGCGGAACTAATGTTCCTCAGTTCCTCTCTGAACCCCATGTACTGTTCCTCCTGCATGACCTGGATCTCCTGGAACCTGGCCAGTACCGTAGCCATTGTCTCCTGGGAGCGGTGGTATGCTCCCATGATGGAGGAGAGGGCCTCTTGGAGAGTCGGTTCCCTTGGCCTGTCCCCCCCCCTGTCGCACAGCAGCCCTCCCAGCTCCCCTGTGTTCCTGGGCCTCTGTCTCCTGGACGGTGTGTCCACTACCACTGCCCCCCGGTCCCTGTTGCTGTTGGGGTGGTGGGTCAACCTGGGTGCCCTGTAGTGGTGGACACACCGCTGATTGACGTGTCCTGGAGACAGAGGCATGGGCCCGCTGGGTGGGAGCTGTGCTGGTGTTCCCAGAGGGGGTTGGGTCTGGTGTAGCCTGTGGCTGTCTGTGGGGAACCGACTGTCCCGAGGTCCCCGATGGGCCGGGCTGGTCATCTGGGTCCAGGGAGACAGAGCTGCTGTCATCACTGGGGGCCTCTTCTGGGGGTGGGATGGACATCTCTGGACCCTCCTGTGCGGTGTGGTGGCGTTCGGGTCCTGCAGGGGTATAAGAGTATGGTTATTGCTTCTGTGTGTGGCATTTCGTGTAATGGGTGGTTGGCCATGTACCCCAGTGCTGGCATTCCCTTGTGGGGGCTTTTGTGACGGTGGCTTGTGGGGGTGATGGGTGTGTGCAGTGGGCATGCTTTGGGGATGGGTGTCCATGCTTTTGGGACGCACGCAGGGCTAGGTTTTGGGATGGGTGGGATCTGATGGTGAGCCATTTGCAAGGAGTTGGTGTGATGGGGGTGGGGGTGAGGGTGGGGGTATGATTTGGCATGCATGTGGGGTGGGGGAATGAAGTAGTGAAGATTAGACTTACCAGAGTCCATTCCTCCGCCTACTCCTGCGAGGCCCTCAGGATGCAGGATGTGCAAGACTTCCTCCTCCCATGCTGTGAATTCTGGGGGAGTAGGTGGGGATCCGCCGCCAGTCTTCTGCACCGCAATGTTGTGCCTTGATACCATGGAACGCACCTTCCCCCGTAGGTCGTTCCACCGCTTCCTGATGTTGTCCCGATTGCGTGGATGCTGTCCCACAGCGTTGACCCTGTCCACTATTCTTTGCCATAGCTCCATCTTCCTGGCAATGGTGGTGTGCTGCACCTGTGCCCCGAAAAGCTGGGGCTCTACACGGACTATTTCCTCCACCATGACCCTGAGTTCTGCGTCGGAGAACCTGGGGTGTCTTTGGGGTGCCATGGGGTGGTGTGGATGAGGTGAGGGGTGGTGTATGTGTTGTAGAGTGTGGTGAGTGTGGTGGTGTATGGTGTTTTGTGCGTGGAAATTGTGTGGGTGATGTTGTGATTTGCCTCTGTGTGATGGTCTACTTTATGCTGTGCTCTCTCTCTCTGTCCTTCATTCGCAATTGTGGTCGTAAGGGTTTGTGGGTGATGTGGGTGTGTGTTTTATATTTAATTGGGTGTGTGGGAGTGGTGTGTGTATGTGTCTCAGGTGTGTGTATTCTGAATTATCCAATGTGGTAGTGTTTTGTAAAGGTGTGTGTATTTTGACCGCAGCGGTGTGTACCGCCAATGGAATACCGCGGTTGAAAGACCGCTGCGGGGATTTGTGGGTCGGAATAGTATGGGCGTATTTCTGTTGGCGTGACGGTGGAGGTTTGGTCATCGCCAGTTTCCCGCTGACCTTTGGTGTGGCGGACTTTTGTGGATGTCGGGTTTTTGGCCGTTTTCCAGTTGCGGGTCAGAATTACCGTGGCAGTTTACCGCGGCGGTGTTATGGCGGCCTTCTGACCGGCGGTGAGCGCCTTTTACCGCCGAGGTCAGAATGACCCCCTATATATGTTAAAATGGTAAGTATTTCTAACAGTGAGAGTGCTGTGGTAAAGGTGAGGCAAGGGACAAGGGCTAGATTCACTATTAAGTGAAGAGTTTGTTGTAATGCTAAAATTATCACCAGGTTTAAAGTAATGTATGGGCGATGATAAGGTTTATGATAGTGATAGATTTAGGATTATTCTTATAGTTAGGTTTAGAGTTAGGGTCTGGGTCAGAGTGAGAACTATTTTTTAATTACAGTTATGGGTAAGATGAAAAAGTTTGATTGAACTACCTTTCCTTCAGTGTAGAATTGTGGTAAAAGCTTTGCTACTGTGTCTCATCTAATGAAAATGAAAGTTGTGTTTATTGAGGATTCTCTGTAGTATACAATGGTGGAAAATTGAGTCAAATAGATGTAGTGTTATTAAGTCAGACAGATAGCCTAGTTCTCTTTGGCATAGGTTATCAAGATTCTACACTTCCTTTCATGTGGTCTTCACCTTTATTTCCCATTCTTAGACTACCATGCTTTACTCAGCTGGCAAGAGAAGCTAAATCAATTGTCATTTTGCATCTCTGAGTGAAAACCTTTCATAAGAAGTGAGAATTGGCAGTGTTGCTCTAAATCTTAAATTTCTCCAAAATCTGCTCTTATTTCTACAGATTTAACCAACAGTCTAGTATCACTACAACATATATCTGGCTTGAAAACACCATATGTTTCTATACTACAATACGACCAATCAAAAGTATCAGCAAGACATATGAAAATGAAAGGTCACATCTTAGAGAAAAACTGATCAAGGAAATGGATGAACATCATGATTTTTAGAGTGCATTGCTACCCCAAGTGGGTCCTGCAATGGGATCAGAGATGGAAGACAAAAGAAAGAGAATAAACTCTGAAGATAGTAACCTTCCAGGTATTGACAAATTTTAGAAAGACATCTTCATAGGTTCAGGTTCAGGTTTATTTAAATGCACAGTTATAAAAAATAAATGGATCATACACACATTAAAAAAAAAAAAAAATACATCCCCTACTTTACACCTTAAAAAGGATCGAAACTTTCCATTTTAATCTAAAAAAATCTTTCTGGTATTTACGTGCAATCCAGCATGTCTAACCGTGACTTTATAGTGTATATTACATCAGAAAAATAATGTTGTTAAATGTTTATTGCTAGTAGTAACCTCTTATTTAGAAGCGAGAATGTTATTGTCGTGCAATATTTGTAAAATACATCATTTTCCAGTGCCCCTCATCTTTATACATGTGATCCAAATATACCATAGAAGTATATTTTAGGTCCAATTAGTTTTATCTAAAACTAGGAGCTAAAAAATATTTTCGTAGGTACTGTATGGGCCTATAAGCCAGCAGGTTCCTATGTTATATTTATACTAATTATGAACTTGTAGTAATTTTTTGGATATCATTGTAAAAACGTTGTAAATTTTGCATTCAAAACAAAGTGAGAAGGTTTAAAGCAAGTAATCAGTGCTTGTCTACAGGACTGTATTCCCCTTTAGTTGAATGCTTACCTTCATTTTGTAGGTTCAGGTGCGTCATATACAAATCAGGTGGGTTATATCTTCCAGTCCACATTCGTGCAGCCTACTCTGAGGAATTGTTGCAGTGCGTTCCCATGGGGATCGATGGGCACCACCAGGAATAATGCCAAATTGATGTCTAATGAAAAGATCCTTGTCTGCTTTTGACCACCCAGCCTCCAAATATGGCAGATTTTTCAGGAGTTTGTACTCATTTATTACCATCCAAGAGCGTGATCTGGTAGCTAATAGACTCTTATCCATAATTAACAATCTTTCCTTCACTGTTCAGTTTAAGATTTTTTTGAACACATGGTGGGAGAGATTTGAATTCCATAATTCCTATACTTCCAAGTCTTGTAATGCCTGATCTAAATACTGTCTTGACTTGGCTTTAGGATTTGAACTAATCTCCTTCCAGAGTGCTTGGCAAAGCTGATTTCCTAAATGTTTTCAGGTTTCAGTATAACTGGATTGCTTAGATAGGCACTGGTTTAAATATCCAAACTCCAGCCTATTTTGTGCTTGGGCGGTATATTCTGGTAACTTGAATAGAGACCTAAATACTTTTCCAGTGATTCTGTTTAGGATGGTGGCATCTTGTCCACGCAGCGCTTCACTACCATATCCTAGAGTCGAATTCTGTTTAGCTGCAATGACTTGCAGCAAGGGATGGTAGATAGGGCCGTTAAGCAGCTTCCTCAAGGTGCAGAAAGCAAGCAATAGAACATTTCCTTTTCTATATAGTTCCTGCTTCTGAGGGAGAAAAGACCCCCGTTCATCAAATAATACGCCCAGGTATCTATATTGATTTACTTTTTCCAATTCTCCCCTTTGTGTGTGCCTTTTTTTAGCTCTGGAGATTTTATTACTAATTTCCATCACTTTGGGGTTTTTCCGATTGATTTCCATTCCATTCTGTTCAGCATATTCCGATAATTTGACAATAAGCCGGTGTAGTCCTACTTTGGTTTGACTCAGAAGTACTACATCTTCGGCATATAGCAAATTGGAAGTAAACAAGTCACCAACCTTAGGGGTGTGTGCATTCACCTTATTTAGCTTCACAGTCAGATCAGATTAAAAAGAAATGGTGCCAGCACGCAACCCTGTTTCAGACCTTGTTTTGTCTCAAATTCCCTTGAAAGGAAGGATCCGTCCCCTATCTCAACTCCACTCCATGTATCTGTCTATAACTGCTGAATAGCTATTAGCAGATTCTCCGGTATTCCCCAGGAGGCTAATTTCTCCCATAAAAGGCATTGCTGTGCCAAATAAAAAGCTGATTTGAAATCTACAAAGCACAGATTCAAAGGTTGGTTCCTTTGTTTGCATTTGTGAATGACAATGGAGAGAGTTAGAATGTTTGTGGCCGTTCCAGGGCCCTTTGCAAAGCCTGTCTGATTTGGGGAAATAATGCTGTCCTCGGTTGCCCACCTGCGAAGATTCTCCAACAGTAGCCCAGCATAATATTTTGCCTCTACATCCATTAAAGTAATCAATCGATAATTCTCGGGGTGAGATTTACTACCTCCTTTAAATATTGGATGGATTATGGCCCCCCTCCAAGATTTTGGAATACTTCCTAGTTCTGTGCAGTGGTTGTAAATTGAGACCAGTTTTTCTCCCCAAAAGGCTGGGTTAATTTTGAACAATGCATTTGGGATCCAATTTGGACCTGGCGCATCTCCACGTTTGCTGTTCTTTATTAAGTTTACAACTTCCGACATTGTGAATGTTAGTTTTTCAGTTTCCTTTTGGAGAGTAGAGGGCTTTAATGTAACTGCTTTTAGGCTTGACTCATTTGATGTCTTGTCTGGGTTTTTGATAAATCTCTTTTTTCCGCCAAGGTGGTGAATTAAATAATCAGACCATACGGATTCCAAAATATTGGAGCGAGTCAGGGTCATTGGAGCATTATTCAAGTGATTTACCACTTTTCAAAATCCCTGTGCATTTGATTTTTTGTTTAGAAATAGAGCCTTTGCCCAAAAGTCATGATTTTCCTGTTGTTTATGGTCCCATATTTGTTTCCGATAAATATTGTTTACATTTTTTAGGTCAGCTTTAATCCGGCAGTCAGTTGGATCTGTTTTATGTAATCTTAGAAGTCTGTTTCGTTGTCCTCGTAATTTAATAATGTGCACTGAAATTTTTATATTCTTGTTTGTTTTTGCTTACCCTTGATTTTGATAATTCTTTTGTGATCTATCTGTGAGGAGACCAGCTGCAAATCTGTCTAGGATTGTCGACCAGATATCTATTGAGTCCCTGGTTGTATCGTTATAGCCGTGGTCGGTTTTCACCATTGACTGTTCTCCTATGGATTCCACTTGATTTTTCAGCCCATCGAAGTTTTTGTAGTTCATTGTAGTGACATCCCTTGGTGTAGTTGGTGCAGGATTAAATATGGGAAAGCCACATCCAATCTCCAATCATTGTTGACCATGGTCACTCTTATCTGATTTTACAATGTGATACTTTGTAATTGGAGTAAGTAGAAATAAGGAGTCCACAGTGTAATCAATTGTTGCTTGAGTTCCAGTGACATAGCAGGTGGTTGCCGGAAGAGTATCTTATGGAAACCTCCAGTTAAGGAGCCTGAGCCCAAAGGCCTCAAAATCTTTTACTAAGGAAATTACCTCGCTCTATTGAACCCAGGGACTGCGGTGGTACTGCCCACAGTTGATCTTGCAAGATAGTTTGGGCATCCCTTTCAAAGGGATTTAGTAGTTTCAAGTTGAAGTCCCCAGCTATTAAAAACTGCAGGGATCCTAAATCCTGATGGGCATTTAATATTGTATCTATCAGTTTGGAGGATAGATCGTGCATCTGGATGGATGTAAACATTTATTAGCAAGAGAAGGCTTGAGAGTTCTTTATTCCATCCGTCTAGCTTTCCTAGCAGGAACTCTTTTTTCCTCATATAATCGTGTGCATGATATATTTAGCCCTGCTGAAATAAAGATTGCTAATCCCCCTTTGTATGGACAAACCTTTTCTCTCTGATTGCTGGGGAAACCCCCCCTATAAATCCGTCAATTGAGAATGGATTTGCAGCCCAAGTCTCCTGCAGAAAGATAATATGAAATTTATTGAATAAGCTTGTCAGATCTTTTTGTTGGGTATTTGATCTACCCCTGTTTATGTTCCAGGAGCAAACTTGGAGGGGTTAATCAAGTGGAGTTACCCACCCATAGTGAGCCTGGCTGTTCGGAAGTCACTGACGATTTTCTCAACGGATTACTTCCGACATCCAACCCAAATCTAACTGTGATAAAGGGTGCTTGTTAGACGCTTTAAACCCTGTGGAGTGATCATAATTTTTTCCAATTGCAGATCTGAGAACTGAAAAAGGTTTATTTAACTCTTTTGAATTTGTTAGGTTCGGCCTATTGATTTTGTCCTCTAGAGGGTCAGGATAACCTGTTTGTTTGGTATACTGAATTTAATTCCCCATTTTAAGAAGGAGATTTTTTCTTTAACAACTCTTCTAGCCACTTGTGGTGTCTTCCAAGTTACCAGGGTTGATTCGTTTGATCTTCCTTCATTATTTTTTACCACCGGTAGAAATTCTATAGAAACAATATCAGTAGACTTTATAACCCGTATTTATACTTTTTTAGCGCCTTATTTACACCGCTTTTGGATGCAAAAGCGGAGCAAACTTGCAAAATACAATTGAATTTTGCAGGTTTGCGCAGCTTTTGCATCAAAAAATGCCTCAAATGCATGGCAAAAAAAGTATAAATATGGGCCTATATCTTTTAGAACCGGAATAGCTTGTAACAATTTTAATATATTTCCTCTATTTAAAATATCATATGAGCCCCTAGATTGATATTTTGGTTCCAGAATTAATTGTTTACAATCTGTAGACGGGACATAATTGGGACTTCTTATAGAGTCATCTGGTTCTTCCATTTTGGCTGTCACTTTATGTTATGTTACTTCTGTCTGTGATGGAGCGTCTCTAATTGACCATCCTACATTTGCAACAATTTGCCTCACAGCTGATCTGTTTGGGGATTCTCCCTCTGAGAGTGGTCTAGGCACTCTTCCTTTTTTTGGCTGGTGCCGAGCCGTTTGTGCCCCTGTTTGAGCTCCTTGACACTCAGCATATTCAGGATTGACAACTGTAATGGTTATGCCCTCTTCATCAAATGACCTACTGTTAGTCACGGGACTAAGACTTGATTCAGCTTTCACCTCCCATTGATGTAGATTGATGTTCTGTGATTCCTGCTCGGTTTGGCCTATAACGTTGGGAATTGGGGAAACTCATTGGTCCTTGCATTGCATTAACTCCACATTGGAGTATGGTTTGTTTTGGCCCTTTAGGTTTGGAAGAGTAGGGCCCCCTCATTTGAGAGTTGAATAATAGGAACAATTTATTTGCCATTGGGATACTTTTTTTGTTTCTATTGGGCCATAGGGCTTTGACATACCATTACTTAAATCCAGATTTGAAGAGGGGCTTGGCTTTGTAGCAGGAGGGCCCATAGAGACAACTCGTATTTTGTTCCTTGCTTTTCCCTGTTTTTTCTTTTGTCTTTTTGTAGGTGGCTTTTCTAAGCATAGCAGATGCCCCACAGATTTGGGGGGGGGGAGTGTATTTATTTGAATCTCCGGCTGACATCTTTTCTCCATCTCAGGAGATTTTATTGAGCGTGCATTTTCCTTTGGTGCTCCTTCTTGACTGCATCCTGGTTCTTCAGGGGATTCTATTTCCTTGTCAGTTTTTTCTACAGGGCAGCAATAGGCTCTGGTGCCCATATTTTTGTTGTAACTGGCCTCCTCCCTTTGCCTAGGTGATTCTTCGGCTGAAATTTCACCCCCTCTTTTCATATTGAGGTTTTCTTTGAGGTTAGTTATTGAATTTAGCGCTTTGGGAGTGTAGCCAGCTTGTTGATTATGGGCTTACAGGTGCAATCAGTTATTGTCATTGCTGCAAGGTTCTAAGCTCGCTTTATCAGATTGTTTAAGTTTGCCAGTTTCTGATCAATCCCTGATACTGATTTGGCCATAGTGTTCAGTAAGTCGACCTTGACGTCCATTTTAGAGGACTGATAGGAAAGGGCATCCAGCGTTAGTTGCGAGGTTTTAAAAAAAGATATCCCAAACAGCGTTTTGATCAAGTTGATTTTGAGTATTTTGTGAAGGCATTGTGTTCTCATATTTTTCCTCGAGATCAATTATTTTAGCTTTTAATATGGCAGAGGTATTTGGGGATCTATGTTCCATGGTAGAAGTATCCAGTTGAGTTCCTGAGATTGCAGTTTGCTCTTCATTTGGATTTTCCCCCATATCTTGGAGAAAGGACCCGTTAGAGGTGTGTATAATGGAACTCAGATCCACTTGTAGATGAGAAAGATTTAATTCTGGTGATTCTGAATAATTAAAATCCTTCAAGGTGTGGATAGTTTCTAGAGGGTGATTCCCTTTCCACACTTTACCGGCCTCTTGTGGCCTCAAGGCAGGTAGACTTAGGCCCTCATTCCAACCCTGGCGGTCGGTGTTAAAGCGGCGGCCAAACCACCAACAGGCTGGCGGTAAAACAAATGCAATTCCGACCCCGGCGGAAACCGCCAACAGAGACCGCCACTTTAACACACCGACCGCCACGGCGGGACAAACAAACAGCACGGCGGTCACCGCCAACAGACAGGCAGGAGACAATGTACCACCCACCCTATCACAACCCACCAATCCGCCACCTTTTCCGGGGCGGTAGCCACGCCGATAAAAACACAGCGGAAACAGACATTTCAAATGGAAAACGCTCACCTCCATACACCCCACGAGAAATCTGGACAGCATGGAACCCAAACTACACATCCTACCAGCCATTTTCTTCCTGCTCCTCTACCAGGAGCACAAACGCCGGCGCAGAAGACAACGGTGAGTACTGTACCTACGACACAGGGGAGGGGGGAGGCAAAAAATTACGGGGACACACATATGCGACACACCCACCCTCACCCTCAACCCCTACAACACACACATCAATGCATAGCTACACATCACAGTTAAACCCCCAAACCCCCCGGAAGAATGCAAACGCAAAAGGAAATGATTATAAATATAGAATTATATTGTAAGACTGAGTATAAAATATATCACACATCTATAACTTTATATATATAAATTGTCCTGTCCGATATGTCCATCAGCCATTGTTCGTGGGCCACTGGGCCAAAACACATGGTCAAAGCCCACACAGGATACCTGCCTCCAACGGAGAGAACACTGCAGGGGCATCAGATAGGAAAACTGCAGGCACCTCAGGGGGAAGGGAAGAGGGGGCACCTCGGCCAGATGAGTCCACTACGCCAGATCCACGAGGGGCCTCCATGGCCACTGTGCCATCCTGGGGAGTGCAAAGCCACAGTCTCACAAGTCTCTACAGTGGGTGGGTTGCCCACTGTGCCATCCTTGGGAGTGCAAAGCCACAGTCTCTCAAGTCTCTACAGTGGGTGGGTTGCCCACTGTGCCATCCTGGGGAGTGCAAAGCCACAGTCTCTCAGTCTCTACAGTGGGTGGTTTGCCCACTGTGCCATCCTGGGGAGTGCAAAGCCACAGTCTCTCAAGTCTCTACAGTGGGTGGTTTGCCCACTGTTCAATCCTGGGGAGTGCAAAGCCACAGTCTCTCAAGTCTCTACAGTGGGTGGTTTGCCCACTGTTCAATCCTGGGGAGTGCAAAGCCACAGTCTCTCAAGTGGATAACAGTCTCCACTGGTACTGGAGGGGGACTAGTGCCCAGAGTGCTTCATGCAGCCCTGCCCGACACAGATGCGGGCCTGCCCCTTCCGCCAATGGGCCAGCGGTGCTTGAGATGAAGGGCCCAGTTCAGCGGTGCTTGAGACGGCGGTGCCTAGCGGAACGGTGCTTGAGACGGCGGTGCCCAGTTCAGCGGTTCTTGAGACGGCGGTGCCCAGTTCAGCGGTTCTTGAGACGGCGGTGCCCAGCGGAGCGGTGCCCAGCGGAGCGGTGCTTGAGATGAAGGGCCCAGTTCAGCGGTGCTTGAGAGGAAGGGCCCAGTTCAGCGGTGCTTGAGATGAAGGGCCCAGTGCAGCGGTTCTTGAGACGGCGGTGCCCGGCGGTGCCCAGCGGAGCGGTGCTTGAGATGAAGGGCCCAGCGGAGCGGTGCTTGAGATGAAGGGCCCAGTTCAGCGGTGCTTGAGATGAAGGGCCCAGTTCAGCGGTGCTTGAGTTGAAGGGCCCAGTGCAGCGTTTCTTGAGACGGCGGTGCCCAGCGGAGCGGTGCTTGAGATGAAGTGCCCAGCGGAGCGGTGCTTGAGATGAAGGGCCCAGTTCAGCGGTGCTTGAGATGAAGGGCCCAGTTCAGCTGTGCTTGAGACGGCGGTGCCCAGCGGAGCGGTGCTTGAGATGAAGGGCCCAGCAGAGCGGTGCTTGAGATGAAGGGCCCAGCGGAGTGGTGCTTGAGATGAAGTGCCCAGCGGAGCGGTGCTTGAGATGAAGGGCCCAGCGGAGCGGTGCTTGAGATGAAGGGCCCAGTTCAGCGGTGCTTGAGACGGTGGTGCCCAGCGGAGCGGTGCTTGAGATGAAGGGCCCAGCGGAGCGGTGCTTGAGATGAAGGGCCCAGCGGAGTGGTGCTTGAGATGAAGTGCCCAGCGGAGCGGTGCTTGGGATGAAGGGCCCAGCGGAGCGGTGCTTGAGATGAATGGCCCCGTTCAGCGGTGCTTGAGATGAAGGGCCCAGTTCAGCGGTGCTTGAGACGGCGGTGCCCAGCGGAGCGGTGCTTGAGATGAAGGGCCCAGCGGAGCGGTGCTTGAGATGAAGGGCCCAGTTCAGCGGTGCTTGAGATGAAGGGCCCAGTTCAGTGGTGCTTGAGATGAAGGGCCCAGTTCAGCGGTGCTTGAGTTGAAGGGCCCAGTGCAGCGGTTCTTGAGACAGTGGTGCCCAGCGGAGCGGTGCTTGAGATGAAGTGCCCAGCGGAGCGGTGCTTGAGATGAAGGGCCCAGCGGAGCGGTGCTTGAGATGAAGGGCCCAGTTCAGCGGTGCTTGAGATGAAGGGCCCAGTTCAGCGGTGCTTGAGACGGCGGTGCCCAGCGGAGCGATGCTTGAGATGAAGTACCCAGCGGAGCGGTGCTTGAGATGAAGGGCCCAGTTCATCAGTGCTTGAGATGAAGGGCCCAGTTCAGCGGTGCTTGAGATGAAGGGCCCAGTTCAGCGGTGCTTGAGATGAAGGGCCCAGTGCAGCGGTTCTTGAGACGGCGGTGCCCAGCGGAGCGGTGCTTGAGATGAAGTGCCCAGCGGAGCGGTGCTTGAGATGAAGGGCCCAGCGGAGCGGTGCTTGAGATGAAGGGCCCAGCGGAGCGGTGCTTGAGATGAAGGGCCCAGTTCAGCGGTGCTTGAGATGAAGGGCCCAGTTCAGCGGTGCTTGAGATGAAGGGCCCAGTTCAGCGGTGCTTGAGACGGCGGTGCCCAGCGGAGCGGTGCTTGAGATGAAGGGCCCAGCGGAGCGGTGCTTGAGATGAAGGGCCCAGTTCAGCGGTGCTTGAGATGAAGGGCCCAGTGCAGCGGTTCTTGAGACGGCGGTGCCCAGCGGAGCGGTGCTTGAGATGAAGTGCCCAGCGGAGCGGTGCTTGAGATGAAGTGCCCAGCGGAGCGGTGCTTGAGATGAAGGGCCCAGTTCAGCGGTGCTTGAGATGAAGGGCCCAGTTCAGCGGTGTTTGAGACGGCGGTGCCCAGCGGAGTGGTGCTTGAGATGAAGGGCCCAGCGGAGCGGTGCTTGAGATGAAGGGCCCAGTTCAGCAGTGCTTGAGATGAAGGGCCCCGTTCAGCGGTGCTTGAGATGAAGGGCCCAGTGCAGCGGTTCTTGAGATGGCAGTACCCAGCGGAGCGGTGCTTGAGATGAAGTGCCCAGCGGAGCGGTGCTTGAGATGAAGGGCCCAGCGGAGCGGTGCTTGAGATGAAGGGCCCAGTTCAACGGTGCTTGAGATGAAGGGCCCAGTTCAGCGGTGCTTGAGATGAAGGGCCCAGTTCAGCGGTGCTTGAGATGAAGGGCCCAGCGGAGCGGTGCTTGAGATGAAGGGCCCAGTTCAGCGGTGCTTGAGACGGCGGTGCCCAGCGGAGCGGTGCTTGAGATTAAGGGCCCAGCGGAGCGGTGCTTGAGATGAAGGGCCCAGCGGAGTGGTGCTTGAGATGAAGTGCCCAGCGGAGCGGTGCTTGAGATGAAGGGCCCAGCGGAGCGGTGCTTGAGATGAAGGGCCCAGTTCAGCAGTGCTTGAGATGAAGGGCCCAGTTCAGCGGTGCTTGAGACGGCGGTGCCCAGCGGAGCGGTGCTTGAGATGAAGGGCCCAGCGGAGCGGTGCTTGAGATGAAGGGCCCAGTTCAGCGGTGCTTGAGATGAAGGGCCCAGTTCAGCGGTGCTTGAGACGGCGGTGCCCAGCGGAGTGGTGCTTGAGATGAAGGGCCCAGCGGAGCGGTGCTTGAGATGAAGGGCCCAGTTCAGCGGTGCTTGAGATGAAGGGCCCCGTTCAGCGGTGCTTGAGATGAAGGGCCCAGTGCAGCGGTTCTTCAGATGGCAGAACCCAGCGGAGCGGTGCTTGAGATGAAGTGCCCAGCGGAGCGGTGCTTGAGATGAAGGGCCCAGCGGAGCGGTGCTTGAGATGAAGGGCCCAGTTCAGCGGTGCTTGAGATGAAGGGCCCAGTTCAGCGGTGCTTGAGATGAAGGGCCCAGTTCAGCGGTGCTTGAGATGAAGGGCCCAGCGGAGCGGTGCTTGAGATGAAGGGCCCAGTTCAGCGGTGATTGAGACGGCGGTGCCCAGCGGAGCGGTGCTTGAGATTAAGGGCCCAGCGGAGCGGTGCTTGAGATGAAGGGCCCAGCGGAGTGGTGCTTGAGATGAAGTGCCCAGCGGAGCGGTGCTTGAGATGAAGGGCCCAGCGGAGCGGTGCTTGAGATGAAGGGCCCAGTTCAGCGGTGCTTGAGATGAAGGGCCCAGTTCAGCGGTGCTTGAGACGGCGGTGCCCAGCGGAGCGGTGCTTGAGATGAAGGGCCCAGCGGAGCCGTGCTTGAGATGAAGGGCCCAGTTCAGCGGTGCTTGAGATGAAGGGCCCAGTTCAGCGGTGCTTGAGTTGAAGGGCCCAGTGCAGCGGTTCTTGAGACAGTGGTGCCCAGCGGAGCGGTGCTTGAGATGAAGTGCCCAGCGGAGCGGTGCTTGAGATGAAGGGCCCAGCGGAGCGGTGCTTGAGATGAAGGGCCCAGTTCAGCGGTGCTTGAGATGAAGGGCCCAGTTCAGCGGTGCTTGAGATGAAGGGCCCAGTTCAGCGGTGCTTGCTGGGCGGTGCCCAGCGGAGCGATGCTTGAGATGAAGGGCCCAGCGGAGCGGTGCTTGAGATGAAGGGCCCAGTTCAGCAGTGCTTGAGATGAAGGGCCCAGTTCAGCGGTGCTTGAGATGAAGGGCCCAGTTCAGCGGTGCTTGAGATGAAGGGCCCAGTGCAGCGGTTCTTGAGACGGCGGTGCCCAGCGGAGCGGTGCTTGAGATGAAGTGCCCAGCGGAGCGGTGCTTGAGATGAAGGGCCCAGCGGAGCGGTGCTTGAGATGAAGGGCCCAGTTCAGCGGTGCTTGAGATGAAGGGCCCAGTTCAGCGGTGCTTGAGATGAAGGGCCCAGTTCAGCGGTGCTTGAGACGGCGGTGCCCAGCGGAGCGGTGCTTGAGATGAAGGGCCCAGCGGAGCGGTGCTTGAGATGAAGGGCCCAGTTCAGAGGTGCTTGAGATGAAGGGCCCAGTGCAGCGGTTCTTGAGACGGCGGTGCCCAGCGGAGCGGTGCTTGAGATGAAGTGCCCAGCGGAGCGGTGCTTGAGATGAAGTGCCCAGCGGAGCGGTGCTTGAGATGAAGGGCCCAGTTCAGCGGTGCTTGAGATGAATGGCCCAGTTCAGCGGTGCTTGAGACGGCGGTGCCCAGCGGAGTGGTGCTTGAGATGAAGGGCCCAGCGGAGCGGTGCTTGAGATGAAGGGCCCAGTTCAGCGGTGCTTGAGATGAAGGGCCCAGTGCAGCGGTTCTTGAGACGGCGGTACCCAGCGGAGCGGTGCTTGAGATGAAGGGCCCAGCGGAGCGGTGCTTGACATGAAGGGCCCAGTTCAGCGGTGCTTGAGATGAAGGGCCCAGTTCAGCGGTGCTTGAGATGAAGGGCCCAGCTTAGCGGTGCTTGAGATGAAGGGCCCAGTTCAGCGGTGCTTGAGATGAAGGGCCCAGTTCAGCGGTGCTTGAGATGAAGGGCCCAGTTCAGCGGTGCTTGAGATGAAAGGCCCAGCGGAGCGGTGCTTGAGATGAAGGGCCCAGCGGAGCGGTGCTTGAGATGAAGGGCCCAGTTCAGCGGTGCTTGAGATGAAGGGCCCAGTTCAGCGGTGCTTGAGATGAAGGGCCCAGTGGAGCGGTGCTTGAGATGAAGGGCCCAGTTCAGCGGTGCTTGAGATGAAGGGCCCAGTTCAGCGGTGCTTGAGATGAAGGGCCCAGTTCAGCGGTGCTTGAGACGGCGGTGCCCAGCGGAGCGGTGCTTGAGATGAAGGGCCCAGCAGAGCAGTGCTTGAGATGAAGGGCCCATTTCAGCGGTGCTTAAGATGAAGGGCCCAGTTCAGCGGTGCTTGAGATGAAGGGCCCAGTTTAGCAGTGCTTGAGATGAAGGGCCCAGTGCAGCGGTTCTTGAGACGGCGGTGCCCAGCGGAGCGGTGCTTGAGATGAAGTGCCCAGCTGAGCGGTGCTTGAGATGAAGGGCCCAGCGGAGCGGTGCTTGAGATGAAGGGCCCAGTTCAGCGGTGCTTGAGATGAAGGGCCCAGTTCAGCGGTGCTTGCGACGGCGGTGCCCAGCGGAGCGGTGCTTGAGATGAAGGGCCCAGCGGAGCGGTGCTTGAGATGAAGGGCCCAGTTCAGCGGTGCTTGAGATGAAGGGCCCAGTTCAGCGGTGCTTGAGATGAAGGGCCCAGTGCTGCGGTTCTTGAGACGGTGGTGCCCAGCGGAGCGGTGCTTGAGATGAAGTGCCCAGCGGAGTGGTGCTTGAGATGAAGGGCCCAGCGGAGCCGTGCTTGAGATGAAGGGCCCAGTTCAGCGGTGCTTGAGATGAAGGGCCCAGTTCAGCGGTGCTTGAGATGAAGTGCCCAGTTCAGCGGTGCTTGAGATGAACGGCCCGGTGGAGCGGTGCTTGAGATGAAGGGCCCAGTTCAGCGGTGCTTGAGATGAAGGGCCCAGTTCAGCGGTGCTTGAGATGAAGGGCCCAGTTCAGTGGTGCTTGAGATGAAGGGCCCAGCGGAGCGGTGCTTGAGATGAAGGGCCCAGTTCAGCGGTGCTTGACATGAAGGGCCCAGTTCAGCGGTGCTTGAGATGAAGGGCCCAGTTCAGCGGTGCTTGAGACGGCGGTGCCCAGCGGAGCGGTGCTTGAGATGAAGGGCCCAGCGGAGCGGTGCTTGAGATGAAGGGCCCAGTTCAGCGGTGCTTCAGATGAAGGGCCCAGTTCAGCGGTGCTTGCTCGGTTCAGCGGTGATTGCCTTGGCAGTCCTTGCCATGTTCAGCGGTGCTTGCCTTGGCGGTCCTTGCCCTGTTCAGCGGTCATTGCCCTGTTCAGCGGTGCTTGCCTTGTTCAGCGGTGCTTGCCTTGGCAGTCCTTGCCATGTTCAGCGGTGCTTGCCTTGGCGGTCCTTGCCCTGTTCAGCGGTCCTTGCCCTGTTCAGCGGTGCTTGCCCTGTTCAGCGGTGCTTGCCTTGGCGGTCCTTGTCCTGTTCAGCGGTGCTTGCCTTGGCGGTCCTTGCCCTGTTCAGCGGTGCTTGCCCTGTTCAGCGGTGCTTGCCTTGGCGGTCCTTGCCCTGTTCAGCGGTGCTTGCCCTGTTCAGCGGTGCTTGCCTTGGCAGTCCTTACCATGTTCAGCGGTGCTTGCCTTGGCGGTCCTTACCCTGTTCAGCGGTGCTTGCCTTGGCGATCCTTGCCATGTTCAGCGGTGCTTGCCTTGGCGGTCCTTGCCATGTTCAGCGGTGCTTGAGTTGGTGGTCCTTCATTGCCCAGCTGGGCTGTGGCTGGCAGTCCTTCATTGCCCAGCTGGGCTGTGGCTGGTGGTCCTTCATTGCCCAGCTGGGCTGTGGCTGGCGGGGCCCTCCTGGGCAGCTGGGCTGTGGCTGGCGGGGCCCTCCTGGGCTGCAGTACCGGGCCTGTGTGTGTCCTCCTGCACACCTGGGATGGGGCTGGTGGGGCCCTCCTGGCCAGCTGGCCTGCTGCCGGACTTGTCGGGCGTGCTGCCCTTCCCACCCTTCCCTGCACGCTTGTGGCCCTTTCCCACCTTTGGCGGTGTGCCAGGTGGCACCTCACTTCCTGACGGAGCCAATGTAGGGATTTGTGTACCTGGGGTCTTTGGTCGCTCGCGCCGGGCACTGGCAATCTTAGGATGCTTTTCCGGTAGTGGGCTGGCCGTGCCTTGGCTCCTAGCTGAACTGGATGCCCTTGAGAGTGGGGGACTCCACAGTCCATGGACAACAGTCGTCACTGGTCCCGGTTTTGTGGTGGCTGAGGTGCTGATTGGAGCCTTATGAGATGGACGGGGTGGGGGAGTTGTAGGAAAGAGGTCAAGTTTTGAAAGGAAAATCAATTTGGAAAGAGAGGGACGGATAGGTGTAGTGGGTATGGGAGTGGAGGAAGAGGATGTGGTTGTAGGAGTGTGAAGTCTGGTGTCTTTGGGTGCAGGTGCTTGGGCTGGAGGCTGTCGTGAGGTGGATGGCTGTTGGGTGGGTGGCTGCCTGCGTTTGTGTAGTTTGGAGGAGGGGGTGACAGACACACTTGGAGAGGACACAGGGGACGTGTAAATGGTAGTGGGGGTGGTGACTGCACGTGTGCGGAGTGTTCTGGTGGGTGTACTGATGATGAACGTAGTGGCTGAAGATGTTGTGCATGCAAGTGTGAGTGGAGACGTCACAGGGAGGGAGGAGGGAGACGAGGAGGAGGGGGACACAGTGGAGGCAGTGGCTGTTGGTATGTCTGCATGTGGATGTTGCTTGTGTGAATGCTTGTGTGATGTGTGGTGCTTATGTCTGGATGAGCTTCCCTTGGGTGTTGAGGTGTGTGCAGGCGGTCTGTAGGTGTGTCTGGGATAGGCAGCGGTACAGGGGATTGGGTCTGGGTGGAGGAAGTTGGAGGGGGGAGGCTAGAGACAGGGACAATTGCTGCCATCAGTGCTGAGGCCAGAGCATTGAACGATTGCTGATGGGCAGCCTGACCAGAATGAATGCCCTCCAGGTAAGCATTACTCTGGTGCACCTCTCTTTGTACACCCTGGATGGCATTCAAAAGGGTAGACTGCCCAACAATGATGGTCCTTAGGAGGTCAATGACCTCCTCACTGAGGGCAGCCGGGGTGACAGGGGCAGGGCCTGAGGTACCTGGGGCGAAGGAGATGCCCACCTTCCTGGGTGAGCGGGCACGGGGCAAACGGTGAGGGGCTGCTGGGAGGGCGTTGCTGGTGCGCTGGGTGGCGGCTGTACCTGTTGGTGCGGGGGCACGGATGTTGCCGCCACCACAAGGGAGCTCCCTTCAGAGGACGAGTCGCTGTCACTGACATCAGCACGAGTCCCCGCTGTGGAGCTCCCCTCGCCCTCCGTCTCACTGGTGAAATCCGATTCTGTTGCATGGCCCGCCATGGCCATGTGAGATGCAGCTCCCTCGTCCTCCGATGCCACTTCTCCTCCGCCTGATGATGCTAATGCACACATGAACAGGAAGACCACAAAAAAGTGGGGGGAGGAGAAATAAAGACATGTTGAGTGCATGGATTACCGCTACCGTTGGCTGACAAGACAGACACAGAAGCCCCCTGCACTACGCCGCGCACTTGGGGTCCACTACGCAATCCGTGGGACATGGACTACAAGCCTATGGACGACAACTGCACGCATAGATGACACAGGGCCATGGATACCTGTACTTGGCACCCTACAGAGGTGGGGGGCGGGGGCACAGGGCCATGCCTTACGGAGGGGCCTAGCCTACAGAAATCGCCCTGGCCTAGGGATACCCACAGCCCTCCTCCCCCACCCAGACACCTCCACTGCACGCAAAGTCAGCAGAATGAGAGTGTACTCACCCCCTTGTGTCTGCTGTGATGTCCTCACGCGCCCATCTAAATCGGGGTAGGCCACCGCCAGGATCCAGGACATCAGCGGGGTCAATTGACGACTGGCACCCCTCCTACGTTGGGAGGCCATCCCCAGCAGAGCCTCCGCCGTCTTCCTGCTCCCGCGTCAGATGTCCTCCCACCTCTTCCGGCAGTGGGTGCCCCGTCTGTTGTGGACCCCCAGGGTCCAGACGTTCTTGGCGATGGCACGCCAAATCGCGACTTTTTGGTGGGCGCTGACCTATGTGACATGTACAGGGAGAGAAAAACTGTCATCACCTTCTGCATGCTCGATGTGAGTGGCCCCCCATCCCCACCCTTGCCATGTGGCACATGCTCTCATCTGTCGTTTGATGCATGCCTCAATCGCTCACCTCCCCACCATCTTTCATCCACCCCACTCAACCCAGGCATTGCCCACTAAGTATGGTCCCAGTGTACTTACCTGTTGGTCTGGAGGAACGTAGAGTAGCGCATACTGGGAGAGGACCCCATCCACGAGTTTCTCCAACTCCTCCGCAGTGAAGGCAGGGGCCCTTTCCCCAGTCGCATGAGCCATTGTCTCTTCCAGACCGAGGTCACAGCAGCACTTGCAGTGTAGGTCCTATCCTGTCGAAGATCAGGTATCGAGTGATTAAGCAGATAGAAAATGGCGGTCATGCCCGCGGCAGTGCGTACCGCGGCGGTGCGTACCGCGACCGCCGGTGCACATCGTCATTGGCTCCTGAAACCCATAGGGATCAATGTTAACCAATGCGGCTTAGCGTCGCGGTCTTCGACCGCCTACCGCCGCGGTGTGCCACGCCAGCGCATTGACCTCACATCCCACTGTCGCACTTCACAGGTCAGGCAGCCACCATTTCAAGGGCCCACATGGCCTAATTACCAACTGCGTCACACATACCTAGGCCATGCACCAACACTCATACAAGCCATTCAATGCATTGGGAATCGTGCAATGTGCAAGCTGTGGTTACGTACCTGTGGGTTGCTTGACTCTGTGCTCGCTGTTGTCCTTCATAGGCACCGTCCGCTGGGACATGCGAGGAGATGGAGGAATCTTCCTGTGTACAGACCGCTGGTGGACCTGTCGACAATGGAGGAACGACATGTCATACTGACATACAGGCTTGACCGAGCCACTATATAGGAACTGTGTGCCCAGCTGGAGCCAGACCTGATGTCACCCATCCGCCAACCCACAGGGATCCCCCCTCTAGTGCAGGTGCTGTCAGTACTCCATTTCTTAGCAAGTGGGTCATTTCAAACAACAGTGGCCATATCATCAGGGATGTCCCAGCCTATGTTTTCCAAGGTGTTGTCCAGAGTGTTGTCTGCCCTGCTGAAACACATGCGGAGCTACATTGTTTTCCCTGAGGTGGGGGATTTGCCTACAGTGAAGGGTGATTTCTATGCCCTTGGACATATCCCCAATATCATAGGTGCCATTGATGGGACACATGTTGCTTTGGTCCCCCCCAGCAGGAGTGAACAGGTGTACAGGAACCGGAAGAGTTATCATTCCATGAATGTACAGATGGTGTGTTTGGCTGACCAGTACATCTCCCATGTTAATGCCAAGTTCCCTGGGTCAGTGCATGACGCCTACATCCTGCGGAATAGCAGCATCCTGTATGTGATGGGTCAACTCCAGAGGCACCGGGTGTGGCTATTAGGGGACTCTGGTTACCCCAACCTGTCCTGGCTACTAACCCCAGTGAGGAATCCCAGGACAAGGGCAGAGGAACGGTACAATGAGGCCCATGGGCGGACTAGGAGGGTGATCGAGCGAACCTTTGGCCTCCTGAAGGCCAGGTTCAGGTGCCTCCATATGACAGGTGTATCCCTAATGTACTCACCAAAGAAGGTGTGCCAGATCATCGTGGCCTGCTGTATGCTTCACAACCTGGCTTTGCGCCGCCAGGTGCCTTTTCTGCAGGAGGATGGTCCAGATGGTGGTGTTGTAGGAGCTGTGGAGCCTGTGGAGAGTGAAGAGGAGGAAGCCGAAGAGGACCACATAGAGAACAGGAACACAGTAATACAGCAGTATTTTCAGTGACACACAGGTAAGAGTACACACCGGCATATTACATTTACTTAATGACTCCTACCTCTCTACTGTCTGACTTTTTCCCCCAGTGTATGGCAACTGTGTTGTGACTTTCCCTTCCGTTTTCAGAGCTGTGGGCCCCACTGCGTGACATCTGCTTTGTTTCCCCATGGACTACAGCTGTGTGACAGCGGTTTGTTAGCATCACAATGTGAATGAACATTTTGGCACGGTCATGTAAAATACATTTGTTCTAAATCACAGCCAGACTCCAGATTGTTTTGTGCAATAAGTGTTTTTATTCAAGTGCTCTAAATTGGATGGGTGGTTGCAAATCGGTGAGGGGTGATGGTGGAGGATTGTCCATGGCAGAGTCCAGACTATCAGTTTCACAGGTGCATTGTCCAAATGCCTGTGCGAAGTGGAGCAGGGGCAGTTTAAGGTTGGACAGGGTGACAATGTGGGACAGTGGGATGACAATCAGGGCGGTATCCTTTGCTGGCGGGGGTCTTGACATCTTACTCTGTCTTCTTCCTGGATCTCAGGGCCCGCTTGCGGGGTGGTTCTCCTTCTGCAGGGGGTGGGGTTCTGGTGGCCTGTTGGTCTTGTGTCGGGGCCTCCTGTCCACTAGCGCCGGCGGAGGTGGTAGGCAGTTCTTGGTGCATGCTAGTGTCAGGGGCCCTTTGAGGTGCCACAGTGTTCCGCAATGTGGTGACTACCTCATTCAGGGCCACTACGATGGTACCCATGGCGGAACTGATGTTTCTTAGTTCCTCCCTGAACCCCATATACTGTTGCTCCTGCAGAAGCTGGATCTCCTGAAACCTAGCCAGGACCGTCGCCATCGTCTCCTGGGAGCGGTGGTATGTTCCCATGATGGAGGAGAGGGCCTTGTGGAGAGTGGGTTCCCTGGGCCTGTCCCCCCCTGTCGCACAGCAGCCCTCCCAGTTCCCCTGTTTCCCTGGGCCTCTGTCCCCTGGACCGTGTGCCCACTACCACTGCCCCAGGTCCCTGTTGTTGTTGGGGTGTTGGGTTAGCCTGGGTTCCCTGCAGTGGTGGACACACCGCTGATTGATGTGTCCTGGGGACAGAGGTATGGGCCCGCTGGGTGGGTGCTGTGCTGGTGTTCCCAGAGGGGGGAAGGTATACTGTGGCCTGTGGCTGTGTGAGGGGAACCGACTGTCCCGAGGTCCCCGATGGACCGGGCTGGTCATCTAGATCCAGGGAGACAGAGCTGCTGTCCTCACTGTGGGCCTCTTCTGGTGGTGGAGGGGACATTTGTGGACTCTCCTGCGCGGTGACGTGGCGTTCGGGTCCTGCAGGGGTATAAAAGCATGGTTATTGCTTCTGTGTGTGTCATAGCGTGCAATGGGTGGGTGCCCGTGTACCCCAGTGCTGGCATTCCTTTGTGGGGGCTGTTGTGACGGTTGTTGGGGGGGGGGTTTGTATGTGTATGTGCAGTGGGCATGCTTAGGTGATGGGTGTCCATGCTTTGTGGACGCATGCAGGGCTAGGTGTTGGGATGGGTGGGTTGTGATGGTGAGACAGTTGCAAGGAGTAGGATGTGATGGCGGTGAGGGTGAGGGTGGGGGTATGAGTTGGCATGCAGGTGGTAGTTAAGATTTGCCTTACCAGAGTCCATTCCTCCGCCTACTCCTGCGAGGCCCTCAGGATGCAGGATGTTCAAGACTTGCTCCTCCCATGTTGTAAATTCTGGGGGAGGAGGTGGGCGTCCGCCGCCAGTCTTCTGCACCGCGATGTTGTGCCTGGATACCATGGAACGCAACTTTCCCCGTAGGTCGTTCCACCTCTTCCTGATGTCGTCCCGATTTCTTAGGTGCTGTCCCACAGCGTTGACCCTGTCGACTATTCTTTGCCATAGCTCCATCTTCCTGGCAATGGTGGCGTGCTGCACCTGTGCCCCGAACAGCTGTGGCTCTACTCATACAATTTCCTCCACCATGACCCTGAGTTCATCATCAGAGAACCTGGGGTGTCTTTGCAGTGCCATGGGGTGGTGTGGGTGATGTGTGGGGTGGATTGTGTGGTGCTAAGTGTGGTGATGTGTATTGTTGTGTTGTGTGAAGTGCGTGCAAATATTGCTGGGTGACAGTAAATTGGGCGTCTGGGTGCTCGGATGTTTTTTCTCTGTGCGTGTTCACGAATCTCTAGGAGTGGAGGTTTGTGGGTGATGTGGGTGTGTGTTTTATATTGTAATGGGTGTGTGGGAGTGGTGTGTGTATGTGTCTCAGGTGTGTGTATTTTGAATTGTCCAATGTGGTTGTGTTTTGTAAATGTGTGTGTATTTTGAGCACGGCGGTGTGTACCGCCAATGGAATACCGCGGTTGAAAGACCGCCGCGTGGATTCGTGTGTCGTGATAGGGTGGGCGTATTTCTGTTGGCGTGACGGTGGAGGTTTGGTCATCGCCAGTTTCCCGCTGCCCTTTGGTGTGGCGGATTTTTGTGGATGTCTGTATTTTGGCGGTTTGCCTGTTGTGGGTCAGAATGACCGTGGCGGTTTACCGTGGCCGCAGCGGTGTTATGGCGGTCTTCTGAACGGCAGTAAGCGCCTTTTACCGCCGAGGTTGGAATGACCCCCTTAGTGTGGAGTCCATGGCTCCCTTAACAATTTCATTTACCTGAAGGGACGGTTGAATACCTATTTGTAGAAAGTCAGTTTGATTTTCCAGAAATGGAAGGTTAGAAGTATCGGGGGATGGCGATGATGACCGGAGGTTCAGTAATTCTAGGTCACTGATTGAACCCCAGATGTTTTCTTTATAATTGTCGTCCGTTGATTTTTTTTGTGTTACTGAGGTGTTTTTTTTTAGACTGCCCCTCCTTCTTGAGCTCGCTTTTATCACCTTGCTCATATAGCAAGCTGCTTTCACTTTTTATTGGAGAAATTGGATGGGGTAGAATCACAGAGCCGTTAGGTAGGGAAAAAATCGCATCCACGGGGTCTTTCAGGAAGACAATTTTGTGGGGAATGTTCACCGATTTTTGCAGACTTTGAAAGAAAGGGGTTATAGAGGAATTTAAGGGTTGATGTTTTGACTTCATTTTTGCTTCCCATTGTGAAGTTGAAGGTGGAGAGGAGGGTTTATTGAGCTTCTTACTTCTTTTTTCTTGCAGCTGAAAGGCCCTTTCTTTTCCTGATCGCATCTTCGCTGTCTGTAAAGTTTCCCTTAAGATTTTCTTTTTTGCTTCCTTCTTGCCTGATAGACACGCCGCCACACCTCAGGGTTTGAGGGGCACGTGCATGTGTGGTCCTCCTTGAATGCTGCCCAATTTTACCGCTGGCTCTTGTTTAGGTCGCTGGAGTTCTGGGTCTGCTGTGGCAGGCAAGGGGTCCCACTGAGACCGGCTGGAGCTTCTCCGGGACTTCCAGAACACCTCAGTTTCCCATTGGCCTCACCTCTGCTGTTTCAGGGGTACGAGCACGGGCAGAGTTCCTTGATCTGTTCCTGGATCCTGCTGGGCCCAATGGAGAAACTGCTATCGATCTGAGTGGCCCTTGGACACTTGGTGGATTTTGAGGATTTGTGTTGGTTTATAGTTTGAGGTTTTGGTGTTTGGTGGCTTTTTTCAAGTTCATAGTGTGGCATGGTGAGTAAGGTGAGTGGGACAGTTTTGCCACCACAAGCCTCACCCAAACCTGACTGGGCCACTTCTGTGGTGGCCTGGACTCACCTGACCTTGCCTGCACTACCCTGCCGCATAAATAGTGTGGCAGTATGATAGTGTGGTGGAATGGCTGTTTGGTGGATGGTGTGGCAGAGCGGTGATGTTTCAGGATTTTGGCAGAGATCAAGAACAAAGGGCCAGAAAGCACCAATTTCTTTCATGCGAGGACTACTGTTAGATCTGGGGCTTGAATGCCAATAACAATTCCTAAAGTGGCAGCGTGGAATGTCAGTTGTTGACAGTGCACTGGTTGCTCATGCTGCTTATACCAAGATTGGCCATGAGGTACAGGTACAGGTGGCCGGTAACAGGAGTGGAGGCAGCAGCACTGGTGCCCTATTAATTTACATTGCCCGGGTGGGTCCCCTCGAGCGTGAACCACTAGGCAATTCTAGTAGAAGTTTCCCTTTTTTCTTTTCGAACCCTCAGGAGCCACTGCGCCCAGCTTGCTAGTGTTGTACCTTTTTTTTCTGCTCCTCTGTGGCATGTCCACTGCTTCCAGCCACCTCCTGATTGTACAGCGGGACCCCCCCCGGGCTTCTGTCCGCCCGTTCCTGCCACCGGTGCGCATTCAGGTGCAGGTGCGGGTCTTCCAGGGATTCAGGGCAGACTCGAGTGCCCGGCCAGTCCCAGCTGCCTCCGTCTGTCCACGGATGCAGCGCTCGTACTGCTGGGGTAGACTCCCGGTGCGGCAGCGCAAGCCGAGGGCAGGCTGCTCCTCACCACGAACGCTGAACGTCGAACGCTGGACGGGCGCCAGCAACTGCAGAGACACTAAGGAAGGACTCTCACCAACCGCAACTCCCTTCTCCGGACAGATCTTCCTCCTCCCTCTCCACTCTAACCAAACCAACTAAAATGGATATCTTCATAGTACTTACCATGAAGAAAAAACTGGATAAAAAGTACAGCTCCAATTCACAAGTTCTGAATTTCTAGACCATGGTCAGAAAGGACGGGGAAAAGTGAAGCACTCAATGGAGAGTATAGACTATGAAATTTGTACTCATGGAAAATAGGGTCAGTATCATGAAGAGCTCTCTGGCAGATGCATATAGATGTAAAAATGGTTCTTCTTGCTACTGGGAACCAATAAAGGTGGCAAATCTGGTTTCATATAGATGAATGACCTTTCAGGCCCAACCAAATTCTAACAGTGGCATTTTGCATACTTCAAAACTGCTACAGGTATTCTTTTAGGAGTCCTAGATAAAGAGGTATGATAGTCAATTCCAGGTAGAAGCTTAGATGTATCTTTTTTACAGTCCCTGAGTCAGAGAGGAAAGAAGTTTTAGATGATGCCAGCAAGGCGGGGTGCGGTGTATCATTGGGTATGCCAAAATAACTTTGTTAATTTGCTGTGTGACATTGAATCTGCCAAGATTGTTGGCAGTAGTAACTTTTGAAAGGGTTTGAATGATAACTTTGGTGTTGCTGTGGCTCAGTTCCCTTGCATCAACAAGGCAACTGTCTTTAGGCAAGCACCATAATTGAAGATAATTAATTCAGTGTTGTCAGTATATACGATAACTGAAAAACCAAAATTATGATATTATCAAAGCCTAATATTCAAATGCTAGGGAACAAATGTTCAGATTAGAAAGAGAAGAACAACACAGATTATATTTTGGATCCAAAACAGTGGGTGGAAAAGTGAACAAATGGGTTATGTCACTTAGGAAATATGTGATTCAGCTAAACTCTAATCCAAGGATACTTAGACTGCTGGCAATATAATGATATAATTGTTGCTGCGGAGAAGGTGAAAAGAAGCTTTATTAGGGTTCCGTAATTAATTAGCAGCAATGAAGATGGTTATTTTTGATTAATTTATTGTATTGAAATCCTAGTAGGGAAGAGTAGCATCAAGAAGGAGCTGGCATTTCGGATAACAGTAGGATCTGCCGAAAGCTTTTTCGAGATCAGTATGTGTCTTTTTGTCCACTCTGTGAGCACTGTGATCTTGCAAATGGGGGGATTAGAAAAGAGATACAAGAGTAAAGGTGATGATAAGACTGGCTTTTTACCATACAGTGCAAGAATCATAGGGGTAACCAGATTTAGTAGCACTGAAGAGGGATAGATTTGTGTCTAATATGAGTAGGGCAAAATATTCAAGACTGGACAGAGGTTTTCAGTATGTGAAGATTAAAGGTAGAGTGAGTTGGGAGTGGCCTTGAGTGATTGCTAAATCTACTATTTTTATCTTCTAAAAAATTGTATAAACAATTACAGGGTTCATGAAAGGGGAAATAGTCAGAAATAGAATTCTATGATTGGTGGGATCTTTCGTAATCTTAGACAGTGTTTGATAAATGGTATCAGTAGAATTGGCTGAATTTATCAGGCACTGTTTGCGGATCTACATGGGCAATTTTGGCAGCAGTGAGGGGTGATGTGCATCAAGCTGCTGGGGACTTTCTGGTCATGAACAGCTTTCTTATAGGGCACCAGGGTCCAGATTTATACTCTGTTTGTGCCACATTTGAGTCATTTTGTTACACAAATTCGGCGCAAACCTAACTCCATATCTATACTTTGGTGCTAGACCCGTTTAGTGCCAAAGTTTTGGAGTTAACGTCATTTTTTGCTGCCGGAAACTACCTTGCATCAATCAGATGCAAGGTAGGTGTTCCCGTGCAAAAAATGACGATAAGGCCTTAGCACTATATTTATCCACCGTGCTAAAATGACGCACAGGGGAGGGGGGCCTTAAGAATCTTGCTCAGTGCCACTATTGAACACCTGGGTCAGGGCAGGCGCTAGGGGACCTGTGGCCCTATTTCCATGGTCAGAGACCATAGAATTGGCCCATAGGTGCCCTTCCGTAGCCCCAGAGACACCCCCACTCACACCAGAGGACAGTACACATAGGTATTTCCAATTTTTTTTATAAGTGCCATGGGGGGTCTAACTTGGGCCCCCCTACATGGCACTGGGCCCAATGGCCATGCACAGGGGGCACTGGGGTGGTGGGCATGACTCCTGTCTTTACTAAGACAGGAGTCATGTCCATGGGGGTTGCACATCAAAAAATGACGCTAGTCTGGTTAGAACCATTTTTATGCCTCTACCCAGACTAGCGCACAACCTCCTGTTCCCCCCTTGCCCCCCCCCCCCCCCCACCCGGCTAGCATCCTTTTTTATGACTCTAGCCGGACCTTACCGCCAGCTACCGTCATTCCATAAATATGACGCCCGGCCAGGGTCTTTGAATGGCGCTAGCCGGCGGTAAACTTTTTCACACAAAACTGAGTTAGCGCAGTTTCGCGTTAAAAAGTATAAATCTGCCCCTAAGTTAGAGGAGGAAGCAGAGAGCCAACAATTATAACTATCAGGGTTAAACAAGGCTGATGTAGAATAAGGGAGGGAAATGAGTGTGATGGCAAGATGATTGTTTGAGTCTGAGCAAGGAATTTTGTTTAAGGCACAGAAGAATTGCTAGTAGGAGGGTCAGAGATATGTACTATTTAGGGACCCTAATGGAGAAAAGAGTGGCAACATGGTCTGACCAGATCAAGGGAACAGGTAAGACTAATAGAAGCAAGAGAGTTGGCCAAAAGGCTGGAGTTGGAGGTCTCTGTGGCATCCAGTCAGATATTTAAGCCATTACAAAACTAGAAACTTTAAGGAAATGGGACAAACAGAATCTGCTAAGGTGGTATGAACTTCTAAGGTATGTAATAGCAATAAACAGCAAGGTAACAGAAGGAATTATTGAAACAATCTCAGCCACTGGGAATTTCTGGGGCCACATTTCAAACAATCACCCGTTGTGTCATTCTCGACAGAAACCCACTTTATGCAAATCAATTTTTGTCTTGTTAAAGTAGGGATAGCTTAGGCTAAACTGCCATGCCAGGTCCCCTCTAAATATGTACACAGAACCTCCAGGCAATTGCAACCTGATTAGGTCTCATTAACGAGGTATTGCATGAGTCATAGGGCACAGAGAACAAGAGACCCACTTCTGGGCATACACATCACACTTAGGGTGCTTACTGAAAAAAATATCAAGGTGGTGGTAGGAATTCTTAACTTAATCTCAGCCACTGTTGATTCCTCAGGCCTCATTCCAAACCACTGTGTTCCGCCACTGTGCTATTCTAAACAGAAACCTGTCTCATGCAAATCAGTCTTGGTCCTGCTCAAGGGAAAACTGGTCTTGAGCTGCATGTGTGCAGTGTCTGGTTTAGCAGTTTGGGCTAAACTGTTCTGATAGGAGTAGGGTAAAGGTTGATTTGCATACCGACGGCTAGGTCCAAACTTGTGAGAAATGGTGTTGTTAGTTGAGTGGGGTGTCAACAATGCTCAAGTAATACTCTCAATCCTTGTTCTCATGAACCACAAAAGTCATTAAATTAAGCTGTGCTTAATCCACTGGTAGCTTAGCACAAAACCAGTCAGGCTTAACCTAGAAGCAATGTGCAAAACATTTATGAAGGACACAAACAGTCATAAGGTGAAAACACAACACAAGAAAAATCCCACACCAATTTAGAAAAAAGAGCAAATTCAATAAATTATTTGATACCAAAATGACAAATAATTAATTTTTGTTGGTAAAAACTAGTGCTTAAAAGATCAACGTACCAACTACAGACACCTAGTCACATGAGACTAATTCAAAATCAGAAAATATGGCCAACCACAATGGAGCATTAATCATATTGAGTGAATTAGGCCCAGTCGGGGTTTAGCTTCTGACTTAGAAGAAATTTGAAGAAAAATGTTATGAGGAAGTAGACAATCAGAGGGGCAATCCTGCAGGCTGTGTCCGAGGAAGAGGCATTGTCGTCAGTAAGCTGCTTGACAAGGTTGTGGTGAAGATCTCTACATTCCGATTTAGCCCTCTTTTAGAAGTCAAGAATCGCCAGCAAGAAGAAGCTAGAGGTTGTAGTCGACCAAAGTTCCACGAGAATGGATATCCCCTTGGCGAAAGACCACTGAACATGATTTGCTGCTGCGGAGGTGTTTATAGCAGGAGCTGCTGCAAATTCAGGATGACCAGCAATGCACCTTGGACTGATAGAAGAGGAGGTTGGTGCTGGTGGCCTCTCAGTTCTCAGAGCAATTTTTAGACAAACATTTGCTCCAAGTTGGCAGCATGAGAACTGCAGGGGTGTCAAGTTATTTGTGTGAAGGCAGGGCACAGGCTATTCAGATGAAAGTGGAGCTGTGCCCAGCTCCTCCCACCCGTTCTGCCAGTGATGGCCCATTCAGGCAACATAATCCCGCTATTGTCTAGCTGTCTGGCAGAATAAACAAAATCCAATTGCCAACTGCGCCCAGCCATGTGACCCAGGAACAAGCTGCGATGCCAATTAGGGCAGGAAAATGCCAACATTCTAAAAGTGGCATTTTCAAAATTGTAACTTCAAATCCCACTTTAACATTAAAGAGGATCTTATATTGCAATTTCTCAGGATAAAAGGTTTACCTATTCCTAATCGAAAGTTAGCACTTACTAAATTTAGTAAGACAATCCAATGTTATCCTGTGGGAGAAATATGCCTCTCATTATTAAAAAATGCATTTGGCTGCTTTTCACTACTAGGATATGGACTACCTAAAAGTAAATGTTCAATCATTTAATGACAATGAACCTTGCCCTGTGGGCAAACTGGTGCCAGAATTAGAATATATGAACTAAAAAGGGGAGTTTAAGGTTCGGATTTGCACATGGCTGGGTCCAAACTGTGGTGACATCAAGGTAGAAGAATGATGGGTTTTAAACCTTTTGTGATCACCCTGAGCACCTCTTGAAATGCACATTTCTCAAAAGCAGCTTAACAGATTTACACCAGCAAGAGACATACTTGACTGGTAAAGTTCTAACTTTGTTGCTAAACTTAGTGTAATTCAAATCAGCTTTTGTTTCTATTGTTACTTAAAATTTCCTAAGAGAATTAACATGGCAATCAATGTTTTCCAAACTTCCTTTTTCTTGGCCCCTACTTGACAGATCACCACAAAACGTTCAAGGAAGGACTTGAGTTGGATGAACATGTTTTTAAAGTTTCATGAAGAGTTGTTAAAAGAACAAAAATGACTGATTAAATAAAATTGTCTTCCAACGAAATGGGCTTCCCATCTAAACACTGACCTCAATACACAATGACGACTACCACCACCTAAAATATATACATTTAAAAGATTGAACAAATTTAATTAATGTAACCTTAATTCTCATGGAGTATTATTGTAATTCCCTTTACACACTTGTATTTACAAGAATGTGTTGCAATACAAGTGCTTGGCCATGAGTGGTGCTTTCCCTTCTCCATGGCTTGCCAGCAGTACATTTGAGCCTGTTTCAACAATTTAGGGCTATAGTAATTTTGCAAGTGTATTTATTAAAAGCAATTATCTTACTCCTTTGTGGGTATGCTCCTCACAGACTTCATAAATCTCCCCAAAGCCTTCCACTTTAGTAGTAATTATTCCCTACTATCCTGAAGCCCTCATTGGTCCATCCTACATTTTGGATTAATTCATATACTTACACGTGTGGAGATCTCCACCACCATGGTTTAGATCTTCGCATGGATTGGCAACACAAGAGAGGAGGTCTCTGGATGAAGGTTTGTAATTTGCATTTTGTAAGTTATGAGTTGAACTACTGTAGTACTATTTTACATACTGTTAGAAATGGGGTCTTTGGTTGGCAGTCAGGTTACCCCCTATCCAAGAAAGGACCCTCAAACTAGTTAAGGTAAGTCACACACAATCCAAATTATCCTGTGCCCACCCTCTGGTAGCTTTGCAATGAGCAGTCAGGCTTAACTTAGAAGGCAATGTGTAAAGTATTTGTGCAATAAATCACACAATAACACAGTAGAACACCACAAAAATACACCACACAGTGTTTAGAAAAATATATAATATTTATGTGATAAGGTGCAAGTCAAAACGATCAAGATGCAATAAGTATACATTGAAATATCACTGTAAAAATGATATAAAGTGTCTTTAGTCTCTTGAAAAGAAACAAGTGTCTCTTGCAAGCACAAAGTACCTGGATTGCGTTCAAATTCTCCGCAAGAGACCGCAGAGGAGGAGATGCGTGGGAAACGGGGAGGTGTGCGTCAATTTCTCTGGCCGCAATAAGATGATACCTCATTTATTTTCCCTGTAGGGAAGGCTTTGCGTCGATTTCTGGTGGCGGACTTGGATCCTCTTCGGGTTGCGGGGTTTTTGGACGCCCTGGGTATGATGTGTTGAAATCCAACGCTTGCAGGACAAAGTCACAGGGGCTGCACTGATCCGGTGGGTGATGCGTGGAAATTTGTACCACATAGCAGGCCCTGCATTGATTCCTCTCAGGAAGTTGGGCTGCGTTGTTCTGGCTCGGCTTTGCATCGATCTAGTGGGCTGTGCATCGAATTTTCGGTCACCATTCTGGTGCTGCTTCAATCTTCTCCTTGCGAAGTCGGGCAGCGTCGTTCCATTTTGGCGTGCAGTGATTTTCTTGCAGGCTATGGGTCGATTTTTGCCACACAAGGAGTTCTTTTCAGGAATGAAGTCTTTTTGGTCCTGAGACTATCCAAGCCCTTGGAGAGCACTTCTCAGCACAGCCAGAGAGCAGCGAGCCAGCAGGGCAACAGCAAGGCAGCAGTCCTTCTAAAAAAAGCAGTCAGGTGAGTCCTTTGGGCAGCCAGGCAGTTCTTCTTGGCAGGTTGGAGGTTCTTGTTCAGGATTTCTTCTCCAGTGGTATCTTGTCCAGACGTGTCTTGATGAAGTGTACTGTCTACCTCAGAAGTGTCTGAGTTGGTAGGGTCAATGACCCTGCTTAAATACCCAAATGTGCCTTTGAGGTGGGAGTGATGTCAAAGAGTGGCTTAGAAGTGCACAAGGTCCCCTTTCAGTTCCATCCTGTCTGCCAGGGTCCAAGTAGGGGGTGTGACAGTCCTTTGTGTGACCTTTGACATGTAAGTGTCAGGTCCTCCACCCTCCCAGCCCAGGAAAACCCATTCAATATGCAGATGTGTGCAAGTGTGACTGAGCATCCTGTGTTTGGGTTTGTCTGAGTGAATGCACAAGGGAGCTGTCAATTAAACCTAGCCAGACGTGGATTGGAAGGCACAGTAGAATTTAAGAGTAGAGAAATGTTCACTTTCTAAAAGTAGCATTTCTAAAATAGCAGTATAAAATCCAACGTCACCATTAAGCAGGATTTTGTATCAACATTCTGGCCATACTAAATATGACCTGGCTACTCCTTTCAGATCAGAATCTACCACTCAAACAGTTAATGAGGGTAGCCCTAATGCTATCCTATGAAAGGAGCAGGCCTCACAGCAGTGTAAAACGAATTTAGAGGTTTTACACTACCAGGACATATACAACACACATTTTCATGTCCTGCCTTTCACCTACATAGCACCTTGCCCTATGGGCTACCTAGGACCTACCTTAGGGGTGACTTAGATGTAGAAAAAGGGGATTTTTATGGCTTGGCAAGTACTTTTAAATGCCAAGTCAAAGTGGCAGTGAAATTGCACACACAGGCCCTGCAATGGCAGGCCTGAGACATAGTTAGGGGGCTACTCATGTGGGTTGCACAACCAGTGCTGCATCCCACTAGTAGCATTTAATTTACAGGCCCTGGGCACATGTAGTGCACTTGACTAGGGACTTACAAGTACATTAAATAAGCCAATTGGGTATGAGCAAATGTCACCATGTTTTAAGGAGAGGGCATATGCACTTTAGCACTGATTAGCAGTGGTAAAGTGCGCAGAGTCATAAAGCCAGCAAAAATGAGGTCAGAAAAAGAAGGAGGAAGACAAAAAGTTTGGGGGTGACCCTGCAGAAAGGACATTTCCAACACATACCTATAGCAAATCCAACGTTTTTGCCTTGTCACCCCAGATATTTTGCCTTTTTCAAGAACCTATTTTTGCTTGCATTAGACCTGTATGTACTGTACCCCTGCTAAACAGGAGTAGAGTGCCTGTGCTCCCCATTGAAACATAGTTAAATTGTTTATCCCTGGCTGAGATATTTAACTTGCCTTTAAGTCCATATTGTATGGCATAGAAAATACACTCAATGTCTCAAAGTTTAATGGCACTTGTGGACTGCAGTACCTATTGTGCCATCTACAAGGTTGAACTGTAAAACATAGTTTCAGGACTACTATGCGTAGGCTACCAGTCGCAGCCTAAACAATTGCCACTATAACCCTTTTTGACAGACTGGAAATCTTACTTTTAAAGAATAATAAGCCACCCTTAAGTACACATGAACAGTTAATCTGTAGCTTGTGACAGGAAATATCTAAAGTAAACATTTAAAGTCTAATGTTAACATTGTTTAAAATTATATACAGAAAAGTATCATTTAGTTACCTTTTTCCTACCTGAAGATCCTGGAGGCTAATTTGTATTAACCTGGCAGCAGCTTCCAAGCCAGTGCTTGAACCCAAGAAGTGTGAAAACTGCTCCCAAATCAGGACAATAATTTAGGTATGGTGACAAGACATACTGGGTGTGGTGCATGTGATGCTTATCAGCTGAGGAAGGACAGCTGGGATGGGCCCACTAAATTAATGTATTTGAAAGTGACAGAAGTGAAGCCTGTATATGCTTATGTATATTAGTATAAGTGGAGACTTGAAGAAGGAAAAAAGAATCGCAATATCCACACTAGAGGGACTAGACGCAAACACCAAGAAGCAATTTTGAGAGAACACAGAGAAGGCACCGCTCACTTCCCTAAACATACCCCTGACTATCACACCAATTCTCTTCAATAGTGGAAGGTCTGTCCCATCTTTGGTTTCTCATAGAATGGCACAGTGTGGGATAGTTTGCAGGAAAGCAAACACAATGTGCTGCACAAGAGGGGCAGTTAGTATCCAGGAGATTTTCTCCATTTAATGAGGAGCATTCACAAGTAGTCCCAACCACTGGCTAGCGCAACCATAATGTGGTAACCCAAGGAAACCTCCTTAGAACACTTTCCGAGCCTGCTGAAAATCAGAAGAGGACTAGACCTTGCCGTCTGTGACCTGGGATGACCTCTGAACGACTGGACAATGCTTTCCCAGGACAAAGAAATGGACTCCATGGATCAGTTGACTGACCCCCTCAGTGGCTACAGGGACACAACTGCAAGGACCCAGAGGAGGTGCTCCACAAATTCTGAAAAGTTGGTACTTGGAACATTTTTGGACTTTCAAGACCTCTAAAGCTGTCAGCTGGACCTCAAAGCAAATGTTTACAATTTTGATACAACTTCCTTGGATACAGCTTCAGGCTTGGCCAGCTAGAGAATTTTAAGCTACATAAAAAGGACTTAATCAAAAGCTACAATCTTTGTCTGGAATTAACACATTTGCTGTATCCAACAGGTGGGCCACCATCGTGGTTAGTCTGAGATCACTCCTAGGTACCAGTCGCCCCCTTCTGCGCATTATCATTGAGAGCTTAGTGCTTTTTGACACCATTTTCACTTAAACTTTTAAAAATGTACATCCCTGTTCCTCTTATGGGCTTCTTTTGTTTTGATGGCATTACTTTTATTAAAATGTGAAAGTTTTCACTAAATTGGTTTGGGATTTGTATTGTCTAGCCCTTTAACTTTAGTATAGTTTAGGTACTACATAAATACTTTGTTCTATGTTAACTTGTCTTCTCTGTGTCTTAGCGTTCGGGGGGGTGGGGGGGGAGTGGTATTTGAGATCAGGTAATGTTCTGAGTTTGAGATTCACCCTGACAAGACAGTGTTATCTTTCCTTGCGGTAAGAGACTACCAGCCTTCAAGTTATAATTCGCTTTCATACTATAATGCAAAATACATTTTCTGAACTGGGCCGATGTCTATGGCTGTAAGATTATTTTTTGGAAGAGGTGCATGCAAGTTCATGTCATAAAAGGCCCTTGATGGGTAATACTTGCAATGTGCATGCATAGCAAAATGGCCCTGAAGACGTACTGAGCAGAACTGAGCTGTTTTTCAAATTTCTGCGAGTGTTTGTCTAAAGCACATAATCTACTGGTTTGCTCATGTTTTTGTAAACCCCTTGGTTATTTTCGTTATTCTTTCTAACAGCGTTACTGCGAGTTCAGCGAGTAAAAAAAACAGAAAAACATTGATTTTAGGGGCACTGCCAATGCGCTCTTTACGGCAAAGAATGTAAATCCTTCTGATCACACACCACAAAACACTGTTGACGTATAGAATGGCTCTAAAGTCCCTAGAGGGCAAGCAGAAGCATCGAGACTAATCCTTTCAAATCCTCAACTCTAAACTCTACTATAAAACAGCGGAAAGCAAAGACAATCTGAGAAATCCGCCTTCTCCCCCAGGCTTCTAATACTACAGATACGCGAGGTGAGGAGTGGAGCAGTGGGTGATCTCACCGCGGTTACATGAGACCTCTGCCACACAGCATCCCATCTGCATTTAATTGCTGCTGAGAAAATAAAAAGCGAAAAGTGAAAGCAGCCATTGACTGACACTTAGACAACACCCCCCATTGGTGGACTACCGCGCAGTGATATTTAGCTCTCTTGCCTCGAGTGTATGCACTCCCTGCATCAGTTTTGTTGTGATGCTGATAAGATTCCATATGACAATGTGGCCCATGCGTCAGTAAATGTATCAGTTTGCGTTATTGCTGCTTCATTGGAAGATGCTCACGAGCGCACAGCAGCGCCATGCGTTTTCGGCCAGTTACGCACTGACTTTGATATGTGGTGATGGATCAAGCTCGGTGTCAGACACTATTGATGCCGGATGCTTTTCACCGCGTCTCGCTCAATGCCCTTGAGCATAATACCTGAGAGGAGCAGCTTCACAGAGCCTAATTGGATTACATTATTTATTGGTGCTGGGAGGCTTGATACAACACAAAGTGAACATTTCACCCTGCAAGGTGTGGGGGATTGTGTTTAACTTAAGTAACGAGGAGCCATCGCATTGAATGAGTAAAATAGGAAGGAAAATGTGGCAAAGTATGTTGAAAAAAGGAATACGCCGAGGCACATATGCAGCAGTTTGCCGGTTGTCTAAAAAGCAAACATGGATGGTTTTGCACCAATGAACGAACACGTTTCCAAGACGTCAGCTGAGAGTAAACAATATTGTCCATTTTATAAGCCGTTAAGTGTTGTTTATTATCCCCAAGGGAAAAGCAGCAGTGCATAATCAGAAGTAAAGGCAATTAATATGAAGAGTTAAAACGGCACACCAGCCATTCTGATTGGGCGCGACTGTTTCCACATTTCGAATGTTGTTTCGACTCATTTTTCAAATTGTTGTTTATGTGACTCTTTGATTTACTTAAAGAAAGTGAGTACATTTTGATGCATGGTGATTAACTGAACAAACATTCCTCACCTGCCTCCAGATGAAAAGCATAGCTGATGTGTGGCAGGTGTATCACTGTCCTTTGTCTGGATGTTTCCTTCACCACCTGCCATTTTAGAGTGGCATTACGTTTCTACCATTGCTCTATCTATCTATCTATCTATCTATCTATCTATCTATCTATCTATCTATCTATCTATCTATCGATCCTTCTATCTATCTTTTGTTGAAGTTATTTTCTGATTAAAATAATAAATTAAAACCTAATAATATGAGTCATTTGCAATTAAGATGAAAATGCTGGGATGTACAGCCCAGTCATAGCGCAGTAATGTCCTGACATGGTAAACAAGGCCTCAGTTCCATTTCGAAATAGCATAGTTGCTGTTTCACAGTATTCATTGTGTGTATATATTTCTCATTGACACAGAACACAGTTACATATATACTGTTTGTTTTGTAATGATATGTTCTCGAAGAACTCCAGAGGAAGCTTTTAGATACTTTTAGGAGGCTTTTCATGTTCGCACACTATTACATTCACTCATGAGTCCTTCTATGATCTGTGTAACCATATTTATCCTGACACCTTCTATGACATTATGTCGGCAGGGGTTCATTATTATTCATGTTGTAGGATAGTGCTAGGATGATGGCATTATATAGCGTTTTATAATACTGAACTGTGATTTTCTGTATTTTTAATGCATTTGCTCACCTCATACTGCTAATGTAATTTTTATTGCTTTCTATTGCAAAATTTGTGATGCAAACCCTTGATTTTGCAAGGTGAGCCAGATCTTTTGGGTCTCTACTACAAATGTTATCCGATTTTCTTTTGATTTGCTGCACATTTTAGACTTAGGGGTCCTTCCGACTCTGGTGCCACATTCTGACCGCGGCTGAACCGCAGCAGTCAAACCGCTGACACCGCCAGACTTCAGTCAGCCTCCAGCCTGGTGGTCCCGGTGGTTGTAATCCACCATGGAGTGGATTTAGAGTCCCATTCCGCCAGCCTTTCCATGAAGGTTTAAACCGCTGTGGAAAAGCTGGCAGAATGGGGGTGACCGGGGTCCCGAGGCACAGCCCTGTTTCGCATTTCACTGCCCGAATTACAGGCAGTGAAATGCACGACGGGTGCTGCTGCACTGACTGCACCACCACATTGTCACTGGCTCAATTCTGAGCTGGCATCACTGTTAAGGCCCTGCAATGAACTTGGAATAGGGCTGGCGGTGTCCTGGCGGCACCAGTGGTCAGGTGGCGGGTTGAGTTTGGTGGGTGGACTGAGAATGACTCCTTAAGTCTATTATTCAAATTTTGCTCATTGCTGCATCTCTGTTAAACGCTAAAGAGCCTTCATGTCAATTGATTTCTATTTCCTTTAACTGATTTATTGAGACTGCTACATTGTTTTTACTTTTCTGCATTGAACCATAATATTTTAAAAAACCTTCATTGATTTCTAAGTTTACTAATCTCAAACTCTTTTTTGAGTCAGTCTTTACTAATGAATGTATTTTAACCCCTTCGCTGCCAGGCCTTTCCCCCCTCAGGTGCCAGGCCCTTTTTTGGCTATTTGGGGCAGTTCACGTTTAGGCCCTCATAACCTTTTGTCCACATAAACTACCCACGCCAAATTTGCGTCGTTTTTTTCTAACAGCCTAGGGATTCTAGAGAAACCCAAAGCTTGTTGGTTCCCCTGAAGGAGATCAAGAAATTAGCCAAATATTGCAAAACTTTTGTTTAAAAAAAAAAAATGGGCTACAGAAAAGGGGTTGTGATTTTTTCCCCTGAAAATGGCATCAACAAAGGGTTTCTGGTCCTAAATAACCATCTTCCCTGCTTTCAAGAACAGGCAGACTTGAATCAGAAAACCACATTTTTCAACAAAATATCGGCATTTTACTGGGACACACTCCATTTTTACTATTTTTTGTGCTTTTAGATTCCTTCCAGCTAGTGACAGAAATGGGCATGAAACCAATGCTGGATCCCGGAGAGCTAAACATTTCCAACAAGTAGACAATATTTTGAGTTCAGAAAAGGGTCATTTGTGTAGATCCTACAAGGTTTTTCTAAAGAAAATAACAGCTGAAATTAAAAAATATTGAAATTGAGCTGAAAAATACAGCCATTTTACTCCACGTTTTACTCTGTAACTTTTTCCTGTGATGTCAGATTTGTGAAAGCAATATACTATTATGTCTGCTGTACTCTTCTGATTGTGAGGATATATAGGGCTTGTAGTTTTATCAAGAATCTTAGGTACCCAGAGCCAATAAATGAGCTGCACCTTACAATCTATACCCGGTATGCAGCAATTCTTTTGGTGAAATATAAAGAGTGAAAAATAGGTATCAAGAAAACCTTTGTATTTCCAAAATGGGCACAAGATAAGGTGGTTACTTGCACATCTCTGAATTCTGGGGTCCCCATACTAGCATGTGAATTACAGGGCATTTCTCGAATAGACGTATTTTTTACACACTGTCTTACATTTGAAAGGAAAAAATGTAGAGAAAGACAAGGGGCAAGAACACATGTTCTGCTATTCTGTGTTCCCCCAAGTCTCCTGATAAAAATGCTACCTCACTTGCGTGGGTAGGCCTAACGTCAGCGATAGGAAACACAACATGGACACATCACATTTTTATATTGAAAACTGACGCGGAAAGTGCCTAGCTGTGGATTATGATCTGTAGCTCAGCCAGCAACTAGGGAAACCTACCAAACATGTGCATTTTTTAAAACTAAACACCTAGGGGAATCCAAGATGGGGTGAATTATGGGGCTCTCACCAGGTTCTGTTACCCAGAATCCTTTGCAAACCACAAAATGTGGCAAAAAAAAACCTTTTCCTCACATTTCGGTGACAGAAAGTTCTGGAATCTGAGAGGAGCCACAAATTTACTTCTACATAGTGTTCCCTCAAGTCTTTAGATAAAACTGGTACCTCACTTGTCTGGGTAGGTCTAGTGCCCACGACAGGAAATGTCCCAAAACACAACGTGGAAACATCACATTTTCCCAAAGAAAACTGACGTGTTTTTTGGAAAGTGCCTATCTGTGGATTTTGGCCTGTAGCTAAGCCGGCATCTAAGGAAACCTGCCAAACCTGTGCATTTTTTTAAACTAGACTCCTCAGGGAATCCTAGATGGGGTGACTTGTGGGGCTCTCACCAGGTTCTGTTACCCAGAATCCTTTCCAAACCTCAAAATTTGGCCAAAAAACACTTTTTCCTCACATTTCAGTGACAGAAAATTCTGGAATCTGAGAGGAGCCACAAATTTACTTCTACACAGCGTTCCCCTAAGTCTCCTGATAAAAATGGTACCTTACTTGTGTGGGTAGGCCTAAGGCCCGGGACAGGAAATGCCCCAAAACACAAAATGGAACACATCACATTTTCCCAAAGAAAACAGAGCTGTTTTATGCAAAGTGCCTAGCTGTGGATTTTGATCTCTAGCTCAGCCAAATCCTAGGGAAACCTATCAAACCTGTGCATTTTTGAAAACTAGACACCAAGGGGAATCCAAGATGGGGTGACTTGTGGGGCTTTCTCCAGGTTCTGTTACCCAGAATCCTTTGCAAACCTCAATATTTGGCCAAAAAAACACTGTTTCCTCAAATTTCGGTGACAGAAAGCTCTGGGATCTGAGAGGAGCCACACATTTCCTTCCACCCAGCTTTCCCCCAAGTCTCCGATAAAAATGGTACCTCACTTGTGTGGGTAGGCCTAGTGCTTGCAACAGGAAATTCCCCAAAACACGACATGAACACATCACATTTTCCCACAGTAAAGAGAGCTGTTTTTTGCAAAGTGCCTAGCTGTGGATTTTGGCCTCTAGCTCAGCCGGCACCTAGGGAAACCTACCAAACTTGTGCATTTTTGAAAACTAGACACCAAGGGGAATCCAGGATGGGCTGACCTGTGGGGCTCTCACCAGGTTCTGTTACCCAGAATCCTTTGTAAACTTCAAAATGTGGCCCAAAACACATTTTCCTCACATTTCGGTGACAGAAAGTTCTGAAATCTGAGAGGAGCCACAAATTTCCTTCCACCCAGCGGTCCCCCAAGCCTCCCAAGCCTTCCAATACAAATGGAACCTTACTTGTGTGGGTAGGCCTAGTGCCGGCAAAAGGAAATGCACCAAAACACTATCTGGACACATAAAAATTATCAAATACATAACTACCTGTTTTGCGGGGGTGGGGGAGGGGGCACCTGCGTTTTTGGTCCTGGGATCAGCAGCCATACAGGGAAACTTACCAAACCCAGACATTTCTGAAAGCTAGACACCCGAGTGAGTCCAGGGAGGTGTGACTTGCGTGGAACACCCAGTGTTTTCTTACCCCGAAACCTCAGCAAACCTCAAATTTAGCTAAAAAATAAGAAAATTCCCACATTTCTGTGTGGGATCACCCCACCGGGACAAATTTCCTACCACCCAACGTTCCCCTCAGTCTCCCAGTAAACATGATACCTCACTTGTTTAAGTGGGCCAAGTGCCTGTGACAGGGAAGAGCCAAAAACATGTCGAAATTGAAGGGGAACCAAAGCGGGTCCAAAAGGGCAGTTTGAAAAAAAAAAATTCTAGGCTGAAAAATGGGGCAGATATTTTATCGGTATCGATGAGACAATGCTGGGTGGTAAGAATGTTGTGGATTCCTGCAGATTCCGGAAGGTTCCATAACAAAAATGTGGGGAAAATGTGTGATTTCCAGCAAAGTTAAAGGTTTGCAGGGCATTGCGGGTAAGAAAATGGTGCGGGGTGCATGTGAAGCACACCACCCCAGACTCACCCAGATGTTTAGTTTTCAGATGTGTCTAGGTCTTGTGGATTTTTGTACATGGCAGCGTCCCAAAGTCCAAAAAATGGAGCCCTCACCATTCTAAATGGGACGATTTTGAAAGTTAGCCAAGCTCTCATGGCCCAAATGTAAAACCAAAAACCAAAATAATCAAATGTCCTCTGGCTTGCTGTGGGATAAGATGTTTTAGTGTGTGGGGGGAGAGCTGAAAGACTGTTACCCCCTTCTGGGATGGGGGCATAATCATGCCCATATTGGTTGGTACCCACCACCCCACTATTTTTTTTTTTACATTCCCTGACATCTAGTAGGCTTTTTGCCCCCCCTCCCCACCCTGGGGTGTAGATCGGGGGTAATTGCACCATCTGCCCACTGGTGGGCAGAATAACTTTGGCCTCATTTCTTTGGAGTGGGAGTATGGGCATACCCCTACCCGCTTTTTTGGAGAAAAAAATCTCCGCTGGTCTCTGGTGGGCTTTCTGCCCCCTTGGGGGCAGATGAGCCTTCCAAAAATAGGCTGATCTGCCCCCAAGGGGGGCAGATATGGCCAACAGCAATATGCCCCCATGGGGAGTAACCCTTGCCCAAGGGGCTACCCTCCAAACAAAACACACACATACACACACACCAATCCCTGGGGCCTAAGTGATTTCTGCCCCGGGGGCAGATCAGCCTAATAGAAATAGGCTGATCTGCCCTCTAGGGGAGTAGAAATGGCCTAAAATAAATTTGCCCCACAGGGAGTGGCTCTTGCCTAAGGGGTCGCTCCGCTTGCGTGAAATTACCGCATAAAAAAGAAATCCCCGGGGTCTAGTGGTTTCTGCCCCCCCCCTTGGGGGCAGATCGGCCTAATAAAATAGGCCTAAATGGCCTAAAATAAATTTGCCCCCAGGGGAACGACCCTTGCGTGAAATTGATGCAAACAAATAAAATCCCTTGGGGGCAGGTTGAAGTAATAAAAACAGGCTGATCTGCCCCCAAGGTGGGAAGAAGTGGCCTAAAGACAATTTGCCCCCCAGAGGAGCGACCCTTGCTAAGGGGTCAATCCCCTCACATGAAACTGACAAAAAAAAATCCCTGATGTCTAGTGGTTTCTGCAGATTGGCCTAATAAATATAGGCTGATCTGCCCCCCAAGGGGAGCAGAAATGGCCTGGAGTTAATTTTGCCCCCAGGGGAGCGACCCTTGCCTAAGGGGTCGCTCCCCACATTAAAAGAATAAACACAAAAAAAAAAAAGATCCCTGGTCTCTAGGGGTTTCTGCCCCCCCCCCGGGGGTCAGATCGGCCAAATTATAATAGGCTGATCTCTCCCCAGGGGGGTTGGGGGGGACAGAAATGGCCTAAAAATAAATTGTCCCCCTTATGTATAAATATAAATAATAAAAAAACAAATCCCTGGTGTCTAGTGGTTCTGCCCACCTTGGGGGCAGATTGGCCTAATAAAAATAGGCTGATCTGCCCCAAAGGGGGGCAGAAATGGCCTAAAAGTAATTTTTTTCCTCAGGGGAGCGACCCTTGCCTAAGGGGTCGCACCCCACATATAAAAAAAATAAAAGAAACCAAAAAAAAATCCCTGGTGTCTAGCGGTTTCTGCCCGCCCTGGGTGCAGATCGGCCTAATTACAATAGGCGGGGCAGAAATGGCCTAAAAATAAATTGCCCCCCTGGGGAGCAGCCCTTCCCGCAATCGGGCAGCAGAAATGCTGAGAGAGACATAAAAGGAGAGGAAAGGCCTTTCCTCTCCCTTCATGCCTCTCTTGCCCTCGCCACGCGATCGGAGGAGAAATGCTTTTGCAGAAGAAGAATGTGTCATCGCTATGTATAGAAAGAGAAATGTATGCAGAAACTTTAAAATGGATTTGACTGAAGTAAAGTACACAGAATTGTTATCTCTCCATGTAAAGATCAGATATTGGGTTGATTGCATTAAACAATGGACATGTTTGAAAAAAGTACAGATATCAAATGGGAACAAAGTTCTATTGAAAGGAAAAAGATGGATGCACTACAAAAAAGAACTCTTAAGCCAATCATCTTCCTTTGCAGATACCAATGCTTGTTGTAACCCCAAAAGAGACCGGTGCTTGATTGCAGAGACTAGTGCTTGTTGGGACCAATGCTTGTTTAAGATCATGCTTGTTTCGGACACATGCTGCTCAAGCCTCTAGCATCCCTATTACTCAGACTGGGTGTGGCCAGATGGAGCAGGTATTTAAACCACACCCGGCCTGAGTGAATTGCTTTCTGTAAAGGTCACCGGCTGCAAAGAAAAAGCCTCTGCTTTTCCACATTTGATCTTCACGTTCAGTCTTCTATCTTAGAAGCTGCTTCTCGGGAGAGGAAGAGATCAAGAGAATTAACTACTAAAAAGGAGGAAACGCACTGTGCGTGCTCTAAAACCATTTATTTCTGAAAACCTTACATTTGCTGATTTGATATTCGACAATCAAATGTTTTTCAGCACATGGTGTACTTAAGAAGGCACATCATTGGTGTATAGGGTCACTGGGATGCTGGCCGCTTGTCGCGTAGTAACGCTTATCATTGTTGCTTCCTATCGCAGAAAGGAAATTAGTTTGTGCAATTATTATTAAAACATTGTATTGTGAATACGTTTGTTATCGCTAAGTTTAATGTGGCATTTGCCTAGTTCTAAATTGATGCTGGTGATACAGAGCATTCTGTGTATGGACTGAAACTTTTTCATTGCTATGCTCAACTTACGCTTTAAGCTTATGATAAAACTGATCACTGATGCAAATATTGCACTGTGATCTTTTGATAATAGCCCTATGTTTTCAGTGTGATCGAAGACACTGAATTGTGTTCCTTGGAATAATAAGTACAGTGTGGTAATTAACCCATGAATGCATGCCAGCCCTAATTACCTGAGAATTTGTTGTCATTGTTGTCAATGTTAGTCATCTATTTAAATGTCTATGAAGTTGAGTGAGGCAGCATCTTGGCAATCCTCAGCAAGGTTAATAAAGCAAGGTATCCACAGAACCTCAAGAGCATTTATGTAGGTGTTTATGTAGGCATTAATTGAGGTAACTTGGGACCACTCTGGGGTCATAGTGGGAGTAGCTATAAATACTGTAGGAGGTTCAAGGTTCCTATTTAATTACTGGTAGCCCACATAATTTCCCAAAAATTCCTAGAGAGAGAGGGAGAGCTATATAAAGCAGGAAAGTGGACCCTAGCAGGTACACCTAGCTTGCACATAGTACTCAGCAACTAGTAGATACATGGGTTATGAGTGATGAGTTGTTTTACTGATGTGTAATTTATCACAGGAAAATTCCAGCTCTTGAAGAACCATCACTATTCCTTTGGATCCGGACCTGCGGCTTCAGTGTCTCTCTCTCTGTCTCTCTCTCTCTCTCTCTCTTCACCTATCCCCTTTCACCCGGGACGTTCCGGGGCAAATCACTTGCATTCAAGTGGGTGGCACACAACGTCTGGGAGGAATGGGGAATAAGTAACTTGGTCAACATTGTGTCTCTGTAAGACAAAAAGGTTAGTGCTTGACAGCGGTCATAAGTGAGCCTAAAACAGAAATGCTTGTGACAGAAATACTTATGTTAGAAGCTCATGGTTGACTATGTTCCTTTAAAAAGGTCTGATCTCTAGGCAGCAACAACAACTTTTCTAAAATGGAAAGAAGAACCAGATAAGCAGTACACAAAGACTGAAAGATTAGTGACTATTTACAAAGTGGGTTGGGCGGATTTGAACGCTTCCCTTGAAATTATAGTTCCTAAAGATTTGTGGTCTGAGTGCAAAGCAGTGGTTACCTGTCCCACAGAAGGGTCTCAAAGAGTGGCTCCTACTAAAGATCTGGCTCCTATTGTGAAGGAAAAATACAAAGTAGTTATAGAGCATTTGAAACAGAAGGTGACAGAGAAAGAGATTAATTAAGCAATGATTAAGAGAGCTATATAAGAACTGAGTTAGTGCATACCTACTATGAGAGGCCTATGCAGATCTCTAGAAAGTACAGTGGAGTCGAAGAGCCAGCAAAATAATAAATTAGCGGATTGTATCAGCTTTCATTCCGGGTTTACGTTTAGAAATTAGTTCTCTTATTCAGGAAAGTGTGATGTGTTAGCAGACCAAGAGTATCAATGAGATACATAAGTATGCCATTAGTATAACATTGGTTGTGACTCTGTTTTTTGATGGTGCAAATTCTGGTATGAATTACATTTTTGGGATTCAAGGAGTTGAAGTAATATGAAATAATATGTCATCTATACAGATTGGAAAAGTGGTTCTATACAGCAGAGTTAGAGGGTTTTTTAATAATCATTGAATAAATGTGAACATCAACATGCTTAAAAAAGTACCGTTTGTGACGCCTGTGGGAAAATTGGCCACTGGAAGGGGGAGCATAGACAGACTCCTGATCAAATCCAAATTGGATTTCTTCCTCAGAGGTTATGTTATGTTACACAATTTATAGAGCGCATGGCTACCCTCGGGATTCCCAGCGCTACTAAACCCTAACCACAGAGGGGAAGAGAGTGATACGCAACAAGAAAGGAATAAAAACAACTGGACCTAAAATAACCAAGTTTTCAAGGCCTTTCGAAATTCCAGTTCTTGCTCCATTAGCCGAAGATTAAGAGGCAGTGAGTTCCACAATTTGGCTCCTAAAAACATCAGAGAGGACCCATCCCATCTTGCTTTCTTTATTTTCGGTACAGTTACTAAAGCAAGAGTAGTGGACCTCAAATCTCTATTCGGCCTATAAAAATTGGCCAAGTTCCTAAGGAGCATAGGTCCTCTATCATGCAAAGACCTGTGGATATGACATAGAGCCTTAAATTTGATCCGCTGTACAACAGGCAACCAGTGCAAGGAGGCCAATCCAGCTTTCACAGAAGAACTTCTTGGGATGTTCAGTAGTAAATGAGCCGCAGCATTTTGAACTCTTTGTAATTTCTTTTTAACACATACTGGGGAACCTAGAATAAGGCCATTCCCGTAGTCTAGCCTTGAAAGAATAACAGCTTGCACAATGAGTCTTCTAGAGAGTGCTGGAAGAATAACAAAAATCTTCCTAAGAAGTCTCAGTAAGGCAAAGCAAGTAGTAGATATGTTCGTAGCCTGCAGGTCTAGCGTCAGAAGGGGATCCGGACTGATCCCCAGGCTCTTCACATTCTTTTTGGGAGGAGGGAACTCACTAGGGCCCGTATTTATAGTTTTTGACGCTAAACTGTGCTAACGCAGTTTAGCGTCAAAAAGTTTAGCGCCGGCTAACGCCATTCTGAAGCGCCATGCGGGCGCCGTATTTATTGAATCGCGTTAGCCGGCGCTAGCAGACCGGCACTGCCTGGTGTGCGTGGAAAAAAACCACGTACACCAGGCAGCGCCGGCGTTGGGGAAAATGGCGTTAGGGCGTCTTAAAAATGGTGCAAGTCAGGTTGACGCTAAAAAATCGCCTCCACCCGATTTGCGCCATTTTTAACGACGCCCAGACGCCATTTACATGACTCCTGTCTTAGTAAAGACAGGAGTCATGCCCCCTTGCCCAATGGCCATGCCCAGGGGACTTATGTCCCCTGGGCATGGTCATTGGGCATTGAGGCATGTAGGGGGGCACAAATCAGGCCCCCCTATGCCAAAAAAAAAAAAAAAAAATTATACTTACCTGAACTTACCTGAATGTCCCTGGGATGGGTCCCTCCATCCTTGGGTGTCCTCCTGGGGTGGGTAAGGGTGGCAGGGGGGTCCCTGGGGGCATGGGAGGGCAGCTGTGGGTTCATTTTGAGCCCACAGGTCCCTTAACGCCTGCCCTGACCCAGGCGTTAAAAAGAGGCGCAAATGCGGGGTTTTTTGCCCCGCCTACTCCCGGGCGTGATTTTTGCCCGGGAGTATAAATACGACGCATTTGTGTCGCAGTCATTTTTTGGGACGGGAACGCCTACCTTGCATCTCATTAACGCAAGGAAGGCGTTCACGCAAAAAAATGACGCTCTTTCCTCATACTTTGGCGCTAGACGCGTCTAACGCCAAAGTATAAATATGGCGTTAGTTTTGCGCCGAATGTGCGTAAAAAAAAAACTACGCTAATTCGGCGCAAACGGAGTATAAATATGCCCCTAAGTGCCGAAGGACAGGTGCGAGAAATGCCAGGCTTTGGTTCAGAGCCCAGTATCATGACTTCCGTCTTCTCCTCATTTAGTTGCAATTTACTCTGAGTCATCCAGCTTGAGACCGCTTGCATACAAGTAAGGAAAGCGGCTCCTTCTGAGGTCTCATTAGCAGAAAAGGAAACCACCAGTTGGGTGTCATCAGCATAGGACACTAATGCTAACCCAAATGATTCCACCAAAGAGGCCAAGGGAGCCATATACATGTTAAACAGTGTCGGACTAAGGGCAGAGCCCTGAGGTACACTACACCTGCACTGTAGTTTGTTTGATAGGAACGATCGATCTAGGACCTGAAAGGACCTGTCCTGTAGGAAGGAAGTAAACCAGGCAAGTGCCTGTTCCTTAATTCCGAGCTCCCTCATTCTCTGGATCAATACCTGGTGGTCTACTGTGTCAAAAGCTGCGCTCAAGTCCAGCATAATAATCACTGTGGTGAGACCCTGGTCAACCCGCTTTCTAGCCTCTTCCGTAACTGCAATTAATGCAGTTTCTGTGCTGTGACCAGTTCTAAAACCCATCTGAGTGGGATGGAGCAACCTATTCTCTTCTAAAAAGGTAGAAAGTTGCCAATTGATGTATTTATCCAAAATTGTAGCGGGGGTGGGCAAAAGGGAAATGGGTCTAAAATTCTTCAACACTGTCGGGTAGAAGACAAATCATATGACACAGTTCAGTGCCCAACCCAACACCACCCTATGCAAAATGTGCAAAATCATGGGCAATCCTGTAGCTCCTGTGCTGCAGGAAAACATGAGAAAGAAAATGTCACGTTGCCAGAATTCAATATCTTAGCCAAATCTTTTGACATTGAACAGTGAATTTTCAGAGTCTTCTTAGTTGATACCGATACTGTTAAGTCACAATGACAGAACCTGAGGGGGTCAGAGGAATGCATGTTTTGTGCAGTCCGAGAGGCAGACCTGAGTGCCCCATATGTAGGTGATATAATTCCTGATTGATACCTGATTGATACTGTTACTAACCCCTCCACAATATGTTCCATGGAGGTTTCACACCTACCCCTTTCAGAAAAGGAAGTACAAGTTGTAGGAATAAGCAATAAACACATTATGAATCAGGTCTCAGCAAATTTTCCCATAAAGTTTCACTCTATTGAACATAATCACCAATTCATATTTTGTTATTCCAGTCATTTTAATTTGCTTGTCAGACACTTTCTTGCCAATTTAATTGTGTGATTTACTGTACATTGGATGGTGTCGCAATTTCAAACACAGAATGAAGATTTAGAGTTCAAAAGTTCAGTTGTTTCCAGTTCTTACAAAAGGTGACCTGCCTCTTGATTTAAGACATACAGGCAAAGAGGAGCTGGAAGATTTTACAGGTAAAGAGAATGGAATAATTAAAAGTATTCTCAGTGTTGTTCCTCCCCTTATGTGCCTCGTACCAGGATCAGACTGTGGAAGTAGCCAGGAGTGCTTGTGCCAGCAGGTATTCCAAGATCAAACAGGTGCTTGCCTAGTCTGGGTGCTGTGGCATGGCAATCACAACCCTTGCACACGTGTGCTGCCCCACTCCAACCTGGCAGCTATTTCCACCTTGGTGTGCCCTGTTCTGGGCTACCTTGACTCCTTTTTCTCCCCCTGTAGCTCGTGCTGGCTCCGAGGGTTCTTGGGGTAGCACTTGGGACTGACTTCTGACTTTCTCCACTGTCTACCTGTGGTCCCTGCTGGTTTCAGCTGTATCCGCCCTGCCTTTTAGCCCATTGACCCTTGTCCAATGCTGCACCATGCCTGTGACAAATTTGCCTTAGTGATCTGAGCATTTATATGTTGGTAAGAGGCAAATTTAGAAAGATCTAGTCAAATGGTTTTCCAAACTCCTTCACTCGTCCTCATGGCAATTTATAAAAGAAGCATAGTATTAGGAGCATATTAGTTCTCAGAAGGAACAACAAAGAGAAATGGAAATTAGTCATCAGAATCAGCAGCCTACTTTGCATATAATTAACGTATCTACCATGAGCAGCCTAAATATGCAGGTCAAATGTAACAGAAAAGAGGTTTGTTCAGAAGGAAACACCCCTGTTTTTCCTATTACTGATCAGTCCCTCTTACAAGTGGAGAAAAAAAAAACTGAGCCCTCACACTGCCTAGTGGGGTACTGCATTCAAGCTTGGCAGACAAAGCTGCAACTACAGTGCCTAGCCTTACTACTGAAAACAATGTGGGCTTTGAACTAATAAAACTAGCTTCACCTCTGGGGATAAAGGATTAAATACCATCTGAGCTATACAAAGCACTTTGTAAAAGCCTGCAAAAAATATGTGTATCAAAGATGCATCCTCTAAATCAAATGATGTGCATATGATTCTAGTACGTAATCCTCCACACATCGAGGAAATCTCCCTACCAAAGACTCTGACAGTACAATGAAGGGAATCAATATGTAAATGGTGATGGAATGAATCTACAAATCTCATATCCAACATATATCCCAGAGAACGTATGCTAGCCAATAACTAAGCCCATATAGAAAAGATGTTCTAAGGCACATAATAAAAAAGATTCTGTTCCCCAGAATTCAAACTAACTAGCAACGGTCCTACCTATTTTCCAAATTTTAACATAGCTGTCGAAAAAGATCCCATGACTTTAACTAATGTAGGACCATTCTACCCTGATGAAAAAAAGGGTCTCACAAGCATTGCAGGAACAGGGGGAAAGGATGAAAAAAAGAGGCTTTCACAACAAAGCATCTACAAGAGAAAAGGGAACCCTCAGCCTCAGTTTTGGTTTAATCTTTCATTATGACAGAGACACCCATAGACTCTGTTTTTCCTACTGAGCACCATGAGTTTGGAAAAAAAATCATGCTATCCAGCTAGTGGAGCTGAAAGTATGTACAACTCCGCTGTCTAGGCAATCAGACAGTGGACCACACTCAGCTTTGGAATAAACAAATCAAGTAAAAAAAGGGAAATAACAACCACAAATAAACACATTATTCTCCTACCTGTTGAGTGTCTAATGCCCCAGAAAATCGGCGAATGTGGATTGTACACTTACACAATCTAGCCAATTTGTGTTTCATTCACATTACAAGTCTAAGGACCATTTTAATACCTTGAATGGGGCAGCATTTTGAAGTTTTTACAAGCAACGAATGTTTTAGCACATATTAGCACAAGCAATAATAAATCTATAGAGTTTGTTCCATTGACCTACTCTAATGGGAAAGAAATAACTTTAGTCACTTGATATTCACTCAATGTTAAAAAATATGTGTGTGAGCAAAAATCACAATTTGAAACATGGGAAACTGAACTATGGTTAGAAGTAGTTCCTAACTACTCGATGTACTTTTGCCATAGAACCAGACCTCATCTTATCTTATGGTTTCCAGAGGTACTAATCAGAACCACAGCCGGTTGTGAGGGGCGCCTGTCCCTGAGAACAATAAGTCCCATATTTATCCTTTTTGACGCAAAACTGAGCAAACACAGTTTTGAGTCAAAAAGTTTTGCGCTGGCGTACGCCATTTTTTAGCACCATCTGGGTGACATATTAATACTATGATGCACGATGGAGCTAACAAATGGTTAGAGTAAAAATATTTGTCGGAAACCCTTGTACCCTATTGTAAGTCAAATCGGCACGTAAACATGTCGCAAATTGACATGTATCATTTTAACCCAGCATTTGCGTCAACTTTAGATGCTAAAGCAGGAAAGGTTGCAAAGCAGAGTGAAGATGGAAGCATCAGGCCAGGAGAGACCCCAGGATGACCCCATATACCCAGGAACAAGCCAGAAAGAGACACAGAAGTCCCAGTGTGAGGAAAAGAAAAAGCGCAAGTGTCGGTTTAGTGAGGAGGAGCATGAGATCCTTGTGAGAGAGGTGATGGAACACCAACACCAGCTGTTCGTCACCTTCAAATTGCCAATTGACAAGAGAGTGGCAATATGGCAGCAAATAGTGGACAAAATCAACAGTGTGGCTGAAGTGAAGCAAACTGTCACCGAGTGCAAGAAACGCTGGCATGATTGTAAGTGAAGAACTAAGGAGAAAATGGACAGGATCAGAAAGGCAGCACTGCAAACTGGAGGTGGAAGAGCTGGTCATCCTGGAAGAGCTGGTCACAGGAATACAAGGGCAGGACAGCGCAGACTCCCAACAACCACCATAAATCCAGGGAAAGTTGCATGGGGGAAATAACTGCTAATTGTACAAATGCTAGAAGGGGGAGGCACATAGGACACACTCAATGCATGCACAAAGAGTGCAGTGGGACAAATTGCCCATGAATCAAGTTGCACCATTGAAACATAGGCAACACATGTACACACGCCTTGGTCGTGCCATGCACCACAACACATTCACAACCTGGACATACGTCAATCATCAGGGCTATATACCAACATGTACATATGCCGCACATAGGATGGAAGGCATGTCTAATTACTGTGCCTGTGTCATCACAACACCTTTTGCAGACAGTCAGAACTACCCTTCACACACAACTGAGACATCAGAGACTAGGAAGTCAGTCAATACCATTCCTGGGGGTTACGTCATGGTGGTGTCTTCTGCAGAAACACTTTGCAACTGCCATGACCCATTGCCAAAACACGTGTGCTGCATCTTACGGCCCACATTAAAAAGGCACCTTAGTTAACATCACTCAGACATGTGCAGGAACCAACAGCACCCCGCACATAAACAACACATCCTCATAAGCCAGTCACTTCTCCATCATGCAGCAAGAATGCCTTTCTGGGTGCAGGGAAAACTAATCTCTGCAGCTGCTGGGGGAATTGCAGGGTGGTCCCATATCACAGGAAACATGGCATTATCCTGTGTAACTAACCGGGTACAGTGTGGAGCCACACATATTGACGCTGATCAGAACTGTGCCACTAGAGAACATATGCACTACAGATTGCAATCTGTATAACACAACACATACAGGCTGAGCCCACAACAACTCTAACACAACCACAACCACAACAAACACAACATATGGTGTATGTCTGTGAACCTTAATAACACATTGACAGCCGGGGGGTGGTGCATGGACAAGTCTGGCGTTGGTGAGACTGTGAGTGCAGTTTGCCCTTCGCGGTTGGCAGGAGGTGTTACACACTGCAAAGGAGGGTAGAAATCTGTCTCCTCATGCCAGTCTGTGGGGCAGTCACCACAACATTGTTGCTGGATCAAATAGAGCCAGCGCCAATCTTGGGGTACAATGGGCATGACAGCACACGTTGCACTTGTCACTGTAAATCAGGCAGCGGAAGGCACAAAGGGTCTGGCCATGGGGCCCCGTGCACTGCCCATGCCAGGTGCATGGGCTGTGCAGAGGCACTTAGAGGCACACCACACCACATTACCACCAACCTTTGCATGGGGGTTGGACAGCCATGCAAAGGCTGGTGGAAAAGCGGTAACATACCTGGAGGGTAGCGCTGATTGTAATGCTGGGCGGGTGTCACAAGGTAGTCTGTAAGCTGCCGAAAAACCTGCCAGTGCCAGGCCATTGGCCCATGGGTCATTCCCTATGGTCAACATTTGCCAGTTCCACCTGCGCTGTTGGTGGTGGTCGTATTGCCAATGGCAGTCTGGTGGTTATAGGACTGCCAGACTTGTAATGAGGGCCCATGTATGCACCAGTACAACTATCTGCAATAAACAATAAAACAACCTAGAGGCCCTGATCAAAGTTGAAAATGAGTCAACTGGCTTTGTCAATTATTTGGTGGCATCAGGCCCTGTCATGTAGAAAATGATGGACAGATCAACAAATGATACCCCTGTGCCTGTGTTGAATTAGCTTCACTGCCACAGTGTTGCATCCCTTGCACCATAGTGAAAGTTTGGGTGCATTGAGGGGGAGACATAAGTAATGTAGGAGGAGCACCTTTCAGCACAACCAGAAACTGAACTGACAATCTGCTAGGTCCATTTGTGCCTGGGAATGCAGCACACATATACATACATCAACATGATGAGCAATCAAAGGAAACTTCAATATTGCACCTTGGTAATGCCATCCCTGGGGTGGTGTAAGGTTTTGGTGCCGCCCTGATGTATGAAAAACCTCTAAAGCTGGGACAGAGGCAAATTGCAATGTGTTTTGGTATGGCTTGACCACTGCAACACCCATTACAAGTCTCTACCATGCAAATTGATGCACAGGAAGGGGCCATAATAACACGATGGTGTCAAGCCACCAAAAGGAAATACATTACACCTTGTAAATATGATGCAGCCTATTGCACCACTTGAGCTTCCCTTTAAGTGACACTCAGGTGGGGCAAAGGGCTGATAAATTGCACCCATAATGTATAAGAACAATGTCTGGGGTGTAAGTTGTCAGTGAGCCTCCAATAGCAAATCAATGATGTGACATGTCAACTGCCACAACAAAGAAAGACTGATTTTACACCATCTCATTGCATAGGGTGATGGGTCTCTTTGCTGATCTGCCTGTCCTGGAGTTCTCTAATGGCCTGGATGACCAGATGACAACCATCAGCCAACAGACCCTCCAGGATGTCCTGGTATCCCTCCAGACACCATCTCCAGTTGCAAGGAAGACAACCAACGTAGCAGCCATCCCAGATGACCCATCCAACACTCAAAATGTACAACCTGCCAGTAGAGACACAGCTCAGGACTCCAAAGACCCAGGGACAAGCTTCCATAGGACAGTGGTAGGAGTCCAGCGGGAGCTGGCCAAGCAGGTGCGGGTGAGGATGGAGACCGTGGCAACCAACCTAGAGGTAATGCGCACGTGTCTCATGACAGGTAATGAACGCACAGCTACCAACCAAGGCACACACTCCCCACTATGTGGAGTCCACCAGTGTCTGAAGGACATAGCTGCTGCCATGAGGGAGATGCTACAACAACTGCTCTCCACAACTGGCAGCAGCATGATAGAGAACAAGCTGGACTCCATTCAGTGTGAAGTGTCCTCTCTCAGGGAAGACACAGTTGCCTACCACCGGGATGCTGCTGCTATCCTATAGAATCAGCAGGTCCTCCTTCCTGCAGTGATACCATATGTAATACCACAAATGGCAGCTGCCAGGAATTGGAACTCCACATCTTCAACCACTGAAGTGTGTGTGCCCCCCTTTTCCTCCCCACTACCACCACCAATGGCACAGGAGACACCACACACATTGGAGGATGAAGATGTAGAACAGATCACCTTTACTCGGAAGAGTACTCAGTACCACCAGTCTATGCCACATGGGCAGTGTTCTCCTTTGTTCCGTGCTAAAGATCATGCCACTGTTGTCACAGTAGGATATGTGCACTCTTCACCCACACACTGTTGACTTGTCTGCTATGGACTGTCATTGTCTCTCACTTACCAATTGGTAATTTTTGTTCCTCCACATTGACACAACTCTGAAGCATATCTCAGGACATGTCCTTCAACCCTGAACTCTGATTGTGTCAAAAACTGTAAATTCACAAATGGGGTTTCACACATGGATTTGTTGATATATCACATAGACATTGTTACCTGTAAGTAAACACTTTGTACACATATTCCATGTCAATGTTTTTTGTGATCCATCAACTCAGCAAAATAATAGTATTTTATGAATCCATGTCAATGACTTCAGAAGATCAGTACCTGAGTGCTGAACTGTGGGGCCACAAAGCTACACACAAGGTTCCAAACATAACAATGGTTGATGATGTAGACTTCTTAGAAACTGATGGATACATATAGACTTTGGTTAAGATATATGGAAGGTCAGGCAGAAAACTGAGTAAAAAGCAATGTAGCCAGCTGGGAGTACCAGAATAACTCATTGATGTGTTACAGAGGTAGCTAACCTCATCAGTGATGGGCACCGGTCTATGTTGCAGGATAGAGTACCATTTGGGTCTGATGTCAGATCTATCACAATTCACAACATTGTCCAAACAGTACCACAACAATGACAGCTGAAGGACACGACTTACCTGTCCAAGAGAAAGCATACATAGACATAATTAATGGTGGCTATGCTGCATGGCAAATGCATGGACTAGTAGATGTGATATTGAAGCCAATGTGACAGCTCTGTTGTCAATAGGTGACGCTCATGTTAAGAGAGGGATTTGAAGGCAGGACGGATTACCTAGGCCAACCCTAAATTTTCCCTGTGCACTCATGGGAAGACCCTGAGACTCAAGCATATTACACAGATTGTATGGGAGAATGCAAAACTATTTATTAATAATTCAAGAAGCCTATCCTATTCTAAACTAACCTATACTAACTAGACTTATCCAACAACTAAAGCCCATGCTAAACTTAACTTACAGACTGCACACACTCTAAACATTGCCCTCCTCCACCCCCCTTAAGTAACAAAACACAAGCAGGACAACTATTACTATTACTACACATTTAATAACTAATCCTAAACAAAGATATCTATTTTTGTATTTTTTTAATTTTTTCTATACATTTTTTATTTTTTTTAAAACACATATACACACCAACATGACCCCCCACCCAACCTCCTACAAATAAACACATAAGAATTAAAAAAACACCCCAACTACACTTATCCTAACTAATCTATATACCTACACTAACCTAACACTAACCCCCTAACACCCGCAATAAAATATATGGTAACTTCATAAGGTAGATGACTGAACTGGGAGGCAGCGCATAACAAGTAAAGTCAAAGTTTGGCCTTCTTAATCTTCCTCTTGATGTATCTCAACATCTTTTTGTTTTCCGCACCTTTCTCCTCCAACTTGTCCAAATAATTTAGAATGAGGGACGCATCCCTTTGCAGATCCTGCAGCAACTGTGTCAAACAGGTGGCAGGTGGTGTGAACAGTTGTGTCTGTGTGGCGACCGGAGCAGCCAATGTCGTTGGGGTGGGGCCAGCTGTGCCCCCCTGCACTGCTGAGGATCCAGAACCTTTGTGGACTTTTTTAGGGTGTGTGGGAGCCCCAAGTGGGAATGCCCGTCATTCCCCTGTAGCCTTCTCTGCCCAGAAGCAGCAACCTATCCGTCGGTATCCTGACTCCACTTCCAGGATGTGGCGGTACCTTACTGCCCTCTTGTGGAAGTCACACCTCTCCTCATTTGTCATGGTAGCAGCTGTAATAGGAAAACAAGCAACCATCAGTGTCAGCATTGGTTGGATTACTAGTTAACACTGCTACATCTAATAACACATGCACTCCAACACACATTGGGGAACAGATAAAATGCCTCCTATTCTGTGTCTAGTTCCAACAGTACATCACCAGTATCTTGTATATATCAGTGGGAAGAGTGGAAACTGTTGGTAACCATAAGGGGTCAGAGCTGTTAGGTACACATGCAAGCCTGATCACCACAACTGTCACCTACACTGTTAGCATCACGTCTTTCTACAAATTTGGTATTCCTCTCCCCCTGAGCCTAAGGGGGGTGGCCATGCTATCCATCATCTCAACAGTCCTGGCCATCCACCAAGGCCTGACCACTCATTCATGGAGTCATGAAGTGGACCATTTGATAGGGGGGCTGCCAACTAGAAAGTTGGTATCCAAAGGTCAATCACATCTACATTCATGTGCCCAGGTGTAGACACCCATGAATATGTGATATGCCATTACCATTCTTTTCACACATGCCAGCACACGTTGCCAGCCAATGACATTCCACAAAAGTGAAACATAGATGGGCCCACATTTATACTTTTTTAGTGCCGCATTTGCGTAATTTTTTGACACGAAAGCAGCACAATCTTACAAAATATAATTGTATTTTGTAAGTTTGCGCCGCTTTTGTGTAAAAAAATGACGCAAGTGCTCTGCTAAAAAAGTATAAATATGGGCCATAGATTGCAAAACCTCAGGGCCATGCTGGAGGAAAATTTGTAGCCCAGTCCTCTGCCTTCATAACAACATAGGGATGCAACAAATTAAATCCAATATGGTACACCCCTGTGCTGTCACCTATGCCTGGGCACATATTGCTTACATACGTCAATCCAGGGTGCCTTGCCACATGGTGCTTAGTGGCGGAAGGGACACATTCCAATACAATTAAGTAACCGACAAAGAGACCATTCAATTTAGATGTGTCCTGCATAATGCATCATCCATTGAAAGATCCCAAACAGAGGATACGTAAGAGCATTTATCCTTTTGCGCATTTCTAAGGCCTCACTTTGGGGTGTATGCTGAATTTGGCACTGCCTTTGGTGTGAGCAAGTCTGTAAGTCTCGGACTGTGTCTAAATGCAATGGGCGTTGCTGTGGTTGTGCCACAGCCACACCCATTGCAGTTCATTATGCTGCCCTAGATATTAGAGTCTACTTAGACCTGAGTCCGAGAAAATGTGGCTAACCCCACACCAGGGGTGGCTTTAGCAGGGTGCAATGAGGAGAAATGTTGGCATATCCCCTTGTTTTTTGCTCTTTCTATGCATGCTACACTCTGATGCATGTAGAGTAGGAGCGAATTGCATAGGGAGATAGTTTTTGTGAAGGAGGGTGTCCCTCCTGCACAACAACTATCCCCCCTCTCAATGCAGTTATCCATGCACCATGGCGCAAGTGTGGCTGCGTTGGGGCTCAGCTGCAAATTTAGCAACAATGCAGGGAATAACATGGGGTTCACTGTATACGATTAAAAACAGTGCATCCCTGTGTTGTGAAAATGAGGGAGTGTGGCGCTGCCAATTTTCACACAGTGTCGCACACTGTCATTCTTAGTTACATATGCCCCTAGATGTGACTTGACACCACCCTGTATACACGGTGCTGGCCGCAGTGCACCACAAGCCTCACAAGATGTGACCCTCTGGTGGTGCTTGTGGCTCTTAAAAATGGGCCATAGTATCACCATACAGCCTACTGTGATTTCTGGCCATTGGACAATCTAAAAAATCTGTCATTGCATTCCACACTCATGACTCACTCACACCAAACCCTGGATTACTTCACAGGACACACATTCTCACACTTTCTGGATGCATCAGGGTCTTCAAACCACATCACTTCACCAATTGTGTAGGGGGGTGGTCCACCTGTAAGACATTAATGGTAAATCATGCTCAGTGTCAATTAAAAGTCACCACAAGTGGACAACAATGTTTAGTGTAAACTAGTTAATCGGAGTGAGCTAGTCATCCTAGTGGAAGATCACAGCAACAGACAAACCACTACGATCACTCAATGACACATACACTCAGATGAGGTAGAGCCACACATCTGAACACTAGCACTGGGTCAGAGACTCCTGTGGTGCTACACCCTGCAACATATATATGTGGCATTGTCATGCAGCTGTCTGTGAGCATGTCACCTCCATTACCAAATGGGACTGTTTGATCATGTATTTTCCATCTGAGGGCCATGCTATGGTTGTTGCAGTGGCAGGACCATTGTCACACCCTTAACATTTCTGCCTGTAACAGATGTAGGAAACATATATGTCATCATCATAGCTCAAATACATGCTACAACCCTGGGATTGTGTGGGTATTGCAAGGTGTTGGAGATTGGCATTACACACCCTGCAATGAACAAAGTTAAATGTGTGTGCCATCACAAGGCAGACACACTTCATGAATTGCTATAGCTGTGGAATACCTGCCTGCACTTTGACTGAATTGAGACATGTGCGTATTGCAAATAGTGTGTGGCCTGCCATTGTTGCCATTGTATACCTTTGTTAATCCAGTGAGGGTTAAGGACATGGGCATAGAAAAATCGCTCAACACAGACACACTTGCTCTGTGGTCAGAGGATGCATCTGGTGTTGCAGGTTATTGAGTGATGTGGCAGAGATGCAGCTGATGCAGTGTAGTCCAATACTATTAGTGAGGAGTTGTAGGCTAGTGGAACAGACTCTGCACTTGTGTGTGATGTAGGGTGGTAGAGGCTGTCTGTGATAGATCATGAACTGGAACATGGAGCTGCCAGTAGTCTCTTCCCAATTCATGTTCAAGCTCCCTTACATGGCCTTGCCTAATGACACAAGAGGGCTGATAGGACTACAGTGGTACAGCACCTGGGACTTGATTAATGAAAAGTGAGCACCGCCTTTGCATCATTTTCAGACACAAAAGCAATGCAAACTTACAAATCATAGGTGTAATTAATAATTTTTTGCTGCTTATGCGTCAAACAATGATGCAAGGGCAGCACTAACCTTTTATGAGTCCGGCCCCTGGCGCTGCCCCCAATGAAGTGTGCCCCTTAACACAATCCTGACAACACCATGTGTGGGCCGTCTTTACAAAATACTGCACCATGGTGAAAGGGGGAGTTGTTGTGAAAATACCTGACACTACCCTGCCACTTTGCAGTACTTACATCTCAACTTCTTATGCTAGTCCTGCAAGGCACCCAGAGGCGCTTTGTAATTGAAGTGTAGATCTTTTGAATGTCTGCAATGATCATGCATTAAATATTTTGTTACTAATGTGATACGATGAATCAATTGTGCCATATTCATTGCCTCCTTAGGGTGGGTAAACCCCCTTTGCAAACATAATGCCTGGGGCTGGGCTCATGTATGTGAAATGTTGACAAAGTTGCACTATGCTTGCATTGTGCCACTTTGTTGACACAATCCTGGAAAAATGGTAGGGTGGCGGTGCCTTAGCGTTTCATACATGACACAATGCTGGTGCACAGGTGGCACTATGGGCTCTGAAATTCATGCTTTTGTGATGGTTGTGCAGGACTCATCAAACATCTGACCTGCATTGGTTCTATTGTTGGACATGTGAACTCCAGGCCTGAAATGGTGCAGAGACTCTTCTTACCGGTTTTATACAATCTGTTCACAAGCACTGCATGAAGCAATCCAACTTATCTGCTACTGTCATTCAAAAGCAATGAACAGTCAATAGTATGCCAATGGGAGACTTACCAACAGTTCCGCTGATCTCGATCCACAAGTGATCCAGCAGATCCTGCTCCCTGGACACCAGATCTGCCCAGCGATGCTTGATCTGGTGATCATTCCGGCCGTTGTTTTGGATGTGCCTCAGGTGGTGGAGCACCTTGCCTCGCCGCAGCTGCTGGCCTCTGTCCAGTAGCTAAGGATCACCCAGCCACTCATTTGCAGCATAATTGGCAAGTAGTGGGCGATGACACATGTAAATTCCCCCAGCTCATCCGCAGACATTTTGCTTATCCTCCCTTTGCCAGACATGTCCACAGGTGAATGGAGTTCATCCAAAAAAAAAGGATAAAAATCAAAGGAAACTTAAAGCCACCAACTTAACCCAACTACCCTAACTAATTAACTGACCCAGATAGACACCCCACAATACAATGGCAAAACTGAACAATCACTAAACAAAACTACAACTTATTTGACTGAATCCACACAAAAAACACAGCACAAGGGACACTACAAAATTGCAAACATACTCAACAATCGACCACCAGCTCCAATACACAACCACACACAGTCACAAAGGAACAGACTGTAAAGTGAAAGTGAAACTACAACCACTGTACCATGCTTGTAGACAGGATTTCCTGTTACATCACTTCTTGGGCATGTGCGTCACGTTTTTCAGTTATTGGTGTTTTTATTTGATACATTAGCCGTATGCGTCATTTTATGTGACGCATGACACACGTGCGTCGTTTATATTGATGCATGATGGTAATGCAGCGACTCCACCTGGTCCAGGCGTCAAAAAGCCTGTGGACGTCTGATTCAGTTTCTGGGTATAGGCGTTATTAGGGATGGTTTGTAATTAGATGTTCCATCTTGTTGCTCAGCTTCACGTGTGCCACGTGGTTACCCATGCATCTCAGTTGCTGGTGATATCATTTACACCTGTGTTAGTGCAATATGTTTTATGTCATGTGTGTGTAGAAAGAAGTGTAAGTGCATTTTCATAACACATTACGAGATTGGTGTCTGAAGGGGCTGTTCAAGGTCACATTACAATCTTACAGCATGGGCAGATTTTGGAATTTGGCTATTGCATATGCAGTCACATCACTGGCACCTATACATTTTGTATATAAGAACACATGTGAAGATAATTAATGAATGTCACAGGTGTTTTGCTACCTATGCCTTTGTTGTACTGCTAGGTTGTTTTCTGCCCTGAATCCTGACACGTTACTATGCCAGGGCCATCATGTTTGAAAGTGTGCTGAGAAATGTTGAATATGTGTGCCAGCCTCCAAATGGACTCTCAGATTTGTCTAGTTCAGGTTTGTCATTACTGTCACATACTCTGCTGTACCACAGGGTACTAGTGTTGCAGTGTGGCATAGATTGCAGGCCTACTCTCCATCATCACTGTGTGGGTATGTATGGCAACATAAACACATTTGATTGGGAAGCTGCAGGTTTCTGGTGTTCCACTTTGTTTTTGCCCCTGTGCAGCTACATCAGGCACCTGACTATGTCATATTTTGATGTAGTCAGGACAGTGGTCTGTGGCTTAACAAAGCTGGGATCTCGGCCATTAATGATCGGAACTCAGCAGCCTATGCAGACTCCCCAGTGGTTCTACACATGCACAAATGTGTTGATGCAGACCAGTATGTGCTGCTTTGCTATGCAGCACTTGATGTCAGTCCTTCACCTCTAAGTTATAGTGCTCAGCTGCATGCACATGTAGGACATGTCTCATTCATGGGACTCGTTATCTGTTTTCATGTGCAGCATGTGTAGGGGTTGTATGAGGGTGGTGATCTCACCGATCAACTAATGGCATGGTACAGATGGTGCTGTACTTGACAGGGTCATGTCATGGTGCCAGGTTAAGGCCAATTACCATGTTATGGTAGTGCCAAAGATGTCTCGGTCATGTATGTACCTGGCCAACCACAATATACATATGTGCAGGAAAGACCTGTAGGCATTGATGTGTTGCACTGTCTGTTTTGTAGTATCTCTGTTCATTTATCTACCTTTTCAGGCATTACTGTTAAGATATGTATTGTGTCCTCCATTAATCCCAGATATTTAGCAGCTACTGCTTTGTACGCATCTTCTACAACAACATTGTGTAGTGATGTGGGGACAGAATCCAACATATGACTTGGATAATGTTGGGATCTTGCCTCCTCCTACTACTGGTAACATGTTAGTTCCTGTACCATTAGTGGTATTTGTGGGATGTAATGAGTGCCACGCACACATTTCATAACTTATGGCACAGCACTTGTGTAGTCACCAGGTGACATGGGGCCTGATTACAACTTTGGAGGACGGTGTTAAACCGTCCCAAAAGTGGCGGATATACCACCTACCGTATTACGAGTCCATTATATCCTATGGAACTCGTAATACGGTAGGTGGTATATCCGTCACTTTTGGGACGGTTTAACACCGTCCTCCAAAGTTGTAATCAGGCCCATGGTGTGTTCTATTTTGAACTATCAGTCGGTATCTCTGTGGTGTCCATCCACACCCTTCATGGAACATTGTCATGCAACTCTTCCAGCATCCCACAACCTAGCTGACTCTTACCATGACTGAATTATGTAACGTTTAGAAGTAATCTCAGGTCTTTATTAATCTTTTGGAACAATCTTCCTACATGGCTGGGTGTACTCCGACTCAATGTGATGTTGGATGTCTGATTGTATTGGACATTGCAACACACAGTAGCGCTCCCAATTCAGATTGTGATTTTGGAGTCCAAAACATGTATGGGATCCATTTTAACAGTTAGTACATGCAATTGTTCTGTATTGTGAGTGGGATTGAGTATTGTGTTTTGGTATGTGATGTGTGATGTCATACAGAGCAAACTATTTAACGCTGCATACAGAGGTCAGGCATTGTGATGATGGGCTAACTGTTGCTACCTAGGAAATACAATCACACATCTTTCTCCGTATTTAGATATGTATTTTCTGGAGATGTCTGAAGACAGCATATTTGTGTGACAAGTGTACATTTTTGGTACATAGTGTGTGTAACACGCTCTGTCTACATTCCACCCAGAATATGCTTTGATCACACATTTCAGAATTAACTCATTGCCTTTGCCAATAGTTGTTGTATTTGTATAGTGGACCTGCAACCCTAGCTACATGAATTCTCATCCAAACCAATGTGCATTCCACAGACGTGTGTGTGCAGTGGCAGGACAGTATCCCATGGATAGACTGTGCAGGCTCAACTTCTATTGGTTACTATCCCTGGGCAAATCATGATGACCATAGTTACAGATGAAGTCCCCTCTCGTCACACATTTTCCACACAGCCATTACAACTATCACACTGAGTTGTGACTGTGTTCATTTCCAACATTACCTAAGTTAATTTTTTTGACATTCCCTAACTTATGTGTGGGCCCCTTGCATACATTCTATTAGGCCATGTTGTAGTTAGGTGTGATGGGCTATTAAATTGCAAGTTTGCAACATGAATGTACACAATATGTAGTGGTCCACAGATTGTGTCCTTCAGTTGTCACATACCAGTAATGAGGCTGTGAGTGATATGTGTGATGGATGCAGTATGATCTCCTACATCACATATGATTTTGCTACAATACTTGTCACTTAGAGTCACATTCCTATGGTATATGTAGTGGAGATTAAATAGACCAAGAGAGAATTGATGGAAAATAAACAGAAGTGTTTATTTACAATATTTACATGGTGATTTCTGTGTTTTTTATGTATACGTTGTCTCTGGCGTACCCCAGCATCTGTGTTGTGCTGTTCCCCCTCCAAATCGTCAGCACCATCCTTCTCCTCCTCAAGCAGGACAGTAACCTGGTTATACAATGGCAGGTTCATTCGCACACATATATTGTGCAGGATGGCACATGTGAGGAATATTTTACACATAATTGGTGGGGAATAAATGAGGCTGCCTCCTGTCAGGTCCAGGCACCTGAACCTGGAATTGAGGATGCCAATGTCCTTTCCACCACATTGCGTGTCTGATGGCATCCCTCACTGTAGGCACACTCTTCTGCTGTGTTAGGGTTAGCAAATGGGGTCATCACCTATGGCTGTATGCCCTAAACCTGATCCGCTGCAAAGGTAAGAGATGAAAGTTGTCATTAAAGCTTGCAACAGGTTTTGTATGTAGCATGGCAGTTGTTAGTTGGAGTTTTTTGGTGAATCAGATGTGTTTGTGTTATGGTGTGAGGTCCTGGCCTTGTGCTAAGATTTACTAGCACTCTCTTGTTGGACATTACATTCTGGGGTATTGCCTCAAGGACCTGAGACATATAATTATGATTCCTAAGTGATGCTCCGTATGTATATTCCATGTGTTGTGTAGTGCATCTTTGTAGCAGTGTGCTATTTCTATAGGGGACATGACACATCCTTGCACCACAATGTGGTCACATGGCAGCTGATGTTTGTGCCAGCCATCAGGTGTATAAGGGTGTGATCCCATTGTTTCAGGATGATCTACATTACTACTGGTGTTTCTCATAACTTCCAATACATGAATCAACATTTATACTGTCAACACATGCAAAGTGCAGGCTATGGGATGGGGCACAGCTACTTTACAAATGTGTCCCTTAGCACAGTGCATGTAAGGTCAGTGATGTCGTCTGTACTCCTATGGGGTCCCACTATGGCATCCATGATCTTTACTGTTTGACAGTGACTCTGCCCCATGATGGGCCATTTATTGTCTACAGTACAGATAGGATGGTGTTGGGGGTCAGTAAGTGCTGCATGTGAAGTGGCACTCCAGTAGGTGGGGTGCCGCTTCTCACAAATCTGGCACATGGTATGTAATCACTGTTAATTTGGTATTCCTATATCTGTAACCCAATGCATCAAACAGATCTTTGTGCACACTACAGGTAAGTCAGGGATGTGTAGATGAAATGTAATTGGTATTGGCATCAGTTGTCTGGCATTTTATGTATGTTCTGCCAAGGACATGTACAACATAATTTAAGTGGGGCTGTGCCTATGTGTGACTTTCTTTACATGACCATGGTGTATGCCATTGATATTGCTGTGCTACTCTTTGTTTGGTGGGGATGTGTGTGTGCAGTGTATTTAGTAGCCAACATGTGGGTACTTGTAGTGCTTTGTGGACCTCTTCTGTTAGCAAAGGGTACATAGCTCCCCCTGTCCTTCACGTCGTGTGCCTGTGAAGTTGAGGGTGTGTCATACATGTGGGTGTATGTGTTTGTGCTGTGCAGTGATTGTGCTGTACTACAGCTTGGTTCATATGTATTATTACCTGCACATCTGTTTTACCCTGGCCATGTGTTGTTGGAGTGGTGTATGTCTTGTGTGTCCTACAGGGTTGGTGTGTTGTGTGTATATAGCTAGGTTTGTTGACTTACCCACGAGTAGGCCACTGCCATATTGGCCATCCTGGAAGTGTTGGTTGATCCTGCAGTGCCTGAATATGTAGGCATCATGGACATTACCAGGATACTTGGCTACAATGTTCGTGAATAGCCCACAGTGATCCACTATGGCATGCACATTTATGGAATGTGTATGTTTCCGGTTCCTGTATAAGTGTTCAGTTGCTGCAGGTGGGACAAGTCGGACATGGGTGCAGTCCATTGCACCCAGCACATGCAGAAACCCAGCAATTTGGCAAAAGCCTTGTTTGGTCTCCTGCTACATTGCTGGGTGTTGGGGAAGCAGATGTGGTGGGGTGTCAGGGAGATGATTGCATCTAATACCTTCGTCAGGAAGACCTAAAAAGACGGCTGTGACACACCGGCAATCAGTGCACCCGTTTTCTGGAATGAGCCATTTGCAAGCATATGCAGGACATCTAGCAGGTTTGTGATGGGTGGTGAGGCCAAGAATGATTGTCCTGTTCCAGAATATCCTATCCTGCCTTCTGCCTTGCCTTTGTGGGTGCCGTGGTGGTGCTTGTGGTTGCTGCGGTAGTGGTGGAGGGTTCTGCTGTGGTTGCTGACCTCTGCGTTGTGTCCCAAGCTGGAGCAGTAACACTTCTATCTTATACTGTGGGTTGCCAATGTTGCTTCTGTTAGGTTGCCTTGAGTAGTGGTGTGTGTGCCTCATTTTAATGCCTGATCTGACCCAGGCGTTAAAATTTGACGCTAATCGGGGTTTACGTCATTTTTTTCACCCCACTTCTTAGTTGTGCATCATTTTTGCGTCTGTGGTTAAATATGGCACTAGGGGGGTTGGCATAATTTTTTGGATGGGAACACCTACCTTGCATGTCATTGTCGCAAAAGGACGCAAGGTGTTTTAGCGCATCCAAAAAATGATGGCAACTCCAATATTTTGTCGATAAACGTGTCTAGCGCCAAAATATAAATATAGTGTTAAGTTTGCACCAAAAGTTGTGTAAAACAAATGATGCAAATTCAGCAGGATTGTGTTGTGATTTACCCTGACTAGGTTTGTGGTCCCTACTTGGACAGGGTGCATACCTCTGCTAATTAGATACCCAATTTGTAACAATTAATAATCAGCATCAAAAATAATCAATCAATTGATATTCGATATAATTCATTAGCATCTGAGCAAATGTATAAAGCATGTTCCATGAAGGAAAGGTCCCTATTCTGAGAGTAGAGAATGATAGAAAATCATGAAGCTTTATTAATCAAGGGAGCACTTCTGAACTCAGTACAGTCCCAGAGCAGCAGAGATTCAGGCAGGGAAATAAATGGGTCTCTCAGAGTGAATCTGAAAAACATCTGCAAAAGGGCTCTGCAGAGGAGTCCTCAAGAGAGTGTGTAGAAAATCTCCTTGCCTACTCTAGGAACATGCATTTGTATAAAGTATAATATGAGCGTGAGAAACATGTTGTTTCCATCTTTAATTAGCTCGTCCAATCAGCTTGCAAAGACTTCATTGGAACAGAGAAGCTTCCATTATCTAAGCAGTCAAAAGACAATGGCTTACAGATATTAATATTTAAAATGAAACATTATGTGAAACATTTTGTTAAACACAGGAGAGTTCTCGCTATCAACGTACTATAAGACAATTACACTTCATGGTTAGGCCTTTGCATTACACCCATTAGCTTGTGGGTGTCTCATCCATCTAAACTAACTGTATGATTGTTTATATAGAAAGGAAGACATGCCATTCAGGGCAGATGTTTTGGCCTCCTCATACTATCATTGCCTTCTTTCAAATGACATCCCTCACTCCTGAGGAGGAAATGTATTACACCAATTTGAAGGACTGGTCATCCAGGAAACCCTGCAAATTATAGACTAATTGCCTTGATACACATAGAGGCAGAGATGTTTGCATCTATTTAATTGAAAGATTTACAAGCATGGGTAGATCGCCTTTACTTCATCCCAGTAGAATGGATGGGCTTTCAAAAAGGGTATGGTACAATTTAAAACTTGACCGTTTTAGCCATTTTGATTAAAACGTTTTATCATGAGGACCTTTTGGACCCACGTTGATCACCACTGTTTTAGCTTCATTTCATATTTCATATTTTATTCGTTTTAGCTAACCTGCTTTTAAAGATGACATTTACAATGATTTCGTACATGATAGGTTTCTAGGAATCTGTGCTTTCTTAGCCTTTGCATGACCTGTAATCAGTACTTTCTTTCCAAGGCTGAAAACACTAGACACAGGGGGTTATTCTAACTTTGGAGGAGGTGTTAATCCGTCCCAAAAGTGACGGAAAAGTGACGGATTTACCACCAGACGTATTACGAGTCCATTATATCCTATGGAACTCGTAATACGGCTGGTGGTATATCCGTCACTTTACCGTCACTTTTGGGACGGATTAACACTCCTCCAAAGTTAGAATAACCCCCACAATGTCCTAGTTTGTGTTGTCTGTTCAGGGGACAGCTCTTAACACCTAGACACAGCATTGCATCAGCACTGTACTTCCAACACAATATGGTTTATTGTGTAAACGGTGCACTGACCCCTACGAAGCAGAGGGCATTCTGGCCAAGACCATCCTGGTCCGCATGCTATGTGATGTAGGTTGCTGTCACTAAACTACCAGCCTTCTAAAAGGGGTTGCCATCTACATCGCAGGGTGACTCCTGATATTGACTCCAGGTATGAGGTTGGGGCTAATCCTTTAGATCAGGCCAGGCAGAAGGGTCCACCTCTATGCTCTCAGCATAGACTTAGGGTTAGATAGGAACCTCAAGAATCTGTAGAATGTCTAGAACCACAGTCACCATGGCGGGATTGTTTATCTTCTTTACCATGTTTGTAATGCTGATTACCTTGCTTTGTTTAATTTGCCTAATTATCAAAGCTCACTGTCTTCATGCCAGATTCCAATAGTTTTAGTGAATGTATTGAAAAACTATCTTGCATGTCTATGTGTCTTGCCTTGGCATGCATAAGTAATACCACAAAAGAATAAGATCTGTCTCCTTGACTTCCCTGGGGAGCAGGAGTTTCACGTTTAGGTTGCCATAATAACATTCCACCCCAGTAGCTCTGTGAGCTAGCCAGGAGTTGGGCCGACAGTTATAGATGGTGTGGATGGACTCAGTCTCCCACATTCTGAAGTTCTGCCATCCTAAAAATGCAGTCCTATCATCTGAGTAGGAACTGCATAACATGGCGCCACCAATGTATCAAGGTCAGTTATTTATTTAACTTGTCTCCTAAGTATTTTTTTCTTGTGTGCCTAAGGTGCCATATTCAAAATTATACAGATATGTCTGTGGTTGTAGGGAAATATCCTCTTCAGCAGTATGGGTAGCACCTATATTTGTCTGCAGGTTGCTCTTGCATGAACATATAAATGTATAACCCATTCAATATTTAATTATCTGAATTCCATTTTTTGAAATGACAAATCCAGTTGCTATTCAAGTAAATTGTTGACATGCTGTCACACAACATTTACTTCAAAATGGGCAACTTAGTGGAGGTGTTATGTTCATGTTTGAACACAATGGTGGTCATTACAACCCTGGCGGTCGGTGTTAAAGCGGCGGTAAGACCGCCAACAGGCCGGCGGCAAATTTTTTGCAATTACGACCGTGGTGGAAACCGCCAACAAAGACAGCCACTTTAACACTCCGACCGCCACAACGGTACAAACACACAGCTTGGCAGTCACCACCAACAGACAGGCGGAAGACAAAGTAACGCCCACAGTATCACAACTTACCAATCCGCCACCTTTTCCGGGGCGGATTTACCGCGGTTAAAAACACGGCGGAAACAGGATTTCAAAGGGAAAACGCTCACCTCTACACACCCCACGTGGAATCAGGACACCATGGAGCCGGAACTCCAAATTCTCCATGCGATAGTCTTCCTGCTCCTCTACCAGGAGCACGAAAGCCGGAGGCGAGACCACAGTGAGTACTGCACCTACTACACAGTGGCGGGGGGAGGGAAAAAACAGGGACACACATGCAACACCCCCACCCTCACCCACTACAACACACACACTAAAACATGATAGTTACACCCCACAACCCCCCCGGAAGAATGCAAAGACAAAAGGAAATGAGTGTAACCATTGTAATATATTAAAATCAAGTAGGCAAAATTATATATATACACCATAAACAAAATATACACCAAGCATAGTAGTCCAGGTAGTGCTCCAATTAAGTCCGTGGAACACTGGGCCCACACGGTATGGGCGAGGCCCACACAAGATCCCCGACCATGACAGAGAGAACACTGCAGGGGCATCAGAGAGCAAGAAAACAGGGACCTCAGAAGAGGGACTTGGGGGGGCACCTCAGCCGGTTGAGTGCACAACGCCAAATCCACGAGAGGGCCACATGCCCAATGTTCAATCCTGGGGAGTGCAAAGCCACAGTCTCTCAAGTCTCTACAGTGGGTGGGTTACCCACTGTTCCATCCTAGGGAGTGCAAAGCCACAGTCTTCACTGGTTCTGGAGGAGACATTGTGCCCAGAGTACTTCATCCTGCTAAGGACAGAGGTAGTGGATGTATCTCTCCACTGGTTCTGGAAGGGCCTTTGTGCCCAGAGTGCTTCATCCTGCTAAGGACAGAGGTAGTGGATGACAGTCTCCACTGGTTCTGGAGGGGGCTTTGTGCCCAGAGTGCTTCATCCTGCTAAGAACAGAGGTAGTGGATGTCTCTCTCCACTGGTTCTGGAGGGGGCTTTGTGCCCAGAGTGCTTCATCCTGCTAAGGACAGAGGTAGTGGATGTATCTCTCCACTGGTTCTGGAGGGGGCATTGTGACCAGAGTGCTTCATCCTGCTCATGACGGACTCAGTAGCGTCAGTGCCCTTGGCACTCATGGGCCAGCGGTGCTTGAGGCGGCGGTGCCCTGTTCAGCGGTGCTTGGAGCGGAGGTGCCCTGTTCAGCGGTGCTTGGAGCGGCGGGCTCCTTTGCAGTGACTCAGCTGCTGGCGGTCCTCTCTTTCCCAGCGGGGCTTGTGCTGGCGGTCCTCTCTAGCCCAGCGGGGCTTGTGCTGGCGGTCCTCTCTGTCCCAGCGGGGCTTGTGCTGGCAGTCCTCTCTGTCCTAGCGGGGCTTGTGCTGGCGGTCCTCTCTAGCCCAGCGGGGCTTGTGCTGGCGGTCCTCTCAAGCCCAGCGGGGCTTGTGCTGGCGGTCCTCTCTAGCCCAGCGGGCATGTGCTGGCAGTGCTGGTGCTGGCGGGCCTTTCTAGCCCAGCGGGGCTTGTGCTGGCGGTCCTCTCTGTCCCAGCTGGGCTTGTGCTGGCGGTCCTCTCTAGCCCAGCGGGGCTTGTGCTGGTGGTCCTTTCTAGCCCAGCGGGATGGCGGTGGTGGCCTCCTGGGCAGCGGGGATGATGGCGGTCTCCTCCGCCGTGCTGCTCTTCCCAGACTTTCCTGGTTTCTTGTGGCCCTTCCCCACCTTGGAAGGTGTCGCAGCTGACTCCACACTCCCACCGGGACCCCTGGGAGCGGCTTTAGTGGCTGTAGTCTTCCCCCTCTCCCGTTGGGCACTGGCCAACTTTTGATGCTTCATAGGTGGGGGACAGTCTGTGCTGTGGCTCCGTGCCACACTGGCTGCCCTGGTGGCCGTGCACTCCAGATTCCGGTGAATACAGGCACCACTGGTCCCGGAGATGTTGTGGCTGAGGTGATAGTTCGGGACCTAGGAGACGGACGGGGTGGGGGAGGTGTGGGAAAGAGGTCAAGGTTGGACATGAAAAGTTTTTGGGAGACACTGGGACGGGTAGCTGGAGGGGGTTTGGGAGTGGAGGAAGAGGTTGTGGTTGTAGGAGGTGTTGGTTTGCTGACTTTGTGTGAAGGTGCATGCGCTGGAGGCTGTCTTGAGGTGGATGGCTGTTGGATGTGTGTGTGCATGCGTTTGTGTATCTTGGAAGGTGGTGTCACAGACACACTGGGAGAGGACACAGGGGACGTGTGAATGGTAGTGGGGGTGGTGACTGCACGTGAGCGGGGTGTGGTGGTGGGTGTGCTGGTGATGGCAGTAGTGGCTGTAGATGTAGTGCATGCAGGTGTGAGTGGACACGACACTGAGAGGGAGGAGGGAGACGAGGAGTAGGGGTACACAGTGGAGGCAATGGATGTTGCTATGTCTGCATGTGTGTGATGCTTGCGTGAGTGCCTGTGTGATGTGTGGTGCTTATGTTTGCCTGGGCTTCAATTGTGTGTTGACGTGTGTGCATGCTGGTCTGTGGGTGTGCTTGAGATAGGCTGGGGTACAGGGGATTGGGTCTGGGTGGAGGAAGTTGGAGGGGGGAGTGCTGAGGCCAGAGTCTGAAAAGCTCGCTGAAGGGCCACCTGACCAGAATGAATGCCCTCCAGGAATGCATTGGTTTGTTGCAACTGCCTCTCTACACCCTGGATGGCATTCAAAATGGTAGACTGCCCAACAGTGAGGGACCTGAGGAGGTCAATGGCCTCCTCACTGAGGGCAGCAGGGGTAACTGGGGCAGGGACTGAGGTGCCTGGGGCGAAGGTGATGCCCACCCTCCCGGGTGAGCGGGCACGGGGAGAAGGCTGAGGGGCTGCTGGGAGGGCGGTGCTGGTAGGGGGGGGTGGCGGCTGTACCTGTAAATGGGGGGGCACAGATGTTGCCGCCACCACAAGGGAGCTCCCATCAGAGGACGAGTCCATGTCGCTGGTCTCAGCTCCCGTCCCCGCCGTGGTGCTCCCCTCGCCCTCCGGCCCACTGGTGAAGTCCAAGTCCGTAGTGTGGCCCTCCATGGCCATGTGGGATGGAGCCCCCTCGTGCTCCGGTGCCACTGCTCCTCCACCTGATGATGCTAATGCACACAAGAACAAGGAGACCACAAAAAGGTGGGGGGGCGACAGAAGAAAGTCATGTTGAGTGCATGCATTACCGCTACCGTTGGTGGACACGACAGACACACAAGCCCCCTGCACTATGCCGTGCTCTTGGGCTCCACTGTTCAATTCCTGTGAAATGGCCTACTAGGCTATGGACGACATCTGCACACATGGATGACACAGGGGCATGACTGGGTGTACTTGGCACTCTACAGAGGTGGGGTGCCACATGGCCTGCCTTACGGAGGGACCTTGCCTACAGAAGTCGCCCTGGGATAGGGAAACCCACAGCCCACCTCCCCCACCCAGACCCCTCCACGGCACGCAAAATCAGCAGGATGAGAGTGTACTCACCCCCTTGTGGCTGCTGTGATGCCCTCAAGCGCCCATCCAACTCCGGGTACGCCACTGCCAGGATCCTGAACACCAGGGGGGTCATGGTGCGACGGGCACCCCTCCCACGTTGGGAGGCCATCCCCAGCTGAGCCTCCGCCGTCTTCTTGCTCCAGCGGCGAATGTCCTCCCATCTTTTCTGGCAGTGGGTGCTCCGTCTGTGGTAGACCCCCAGGGTCCGGACGTCCTTGGCGATGGCATGCCAAATATATATTTTCTGGTGGGCGCTGACCTACATGAATTTTACAGGGGGAGGAGGAACTTATTACCAACTGCACCGTCACAGTCATTGGCCCCCATCCCTACCCTTGCCATGTGGCACATGCACTCACCGTCGTTTCATGCACGCCGCAATCTCCCCCCCTTCTTACATCCACCCCACTCCACACAGGCATAACCCATACAGCATGCTCCCAGTGTACTTACCTGTTTGTCTGGAGGACCGTAGAGTAGCGTGTACTGGGGGAGGACCCCGTCCACGAGTTTCTCCAACTCCTCCGTGCTGAAGGCAGGGGCCCTTTCCCCAGACACACAAGCCATTGTCTCTTCCAGACTGACGTCACAGCAGCACTTGCAGTGTAGGTCCTCTCCTGTCGAAGATCAAGTATTGAGTGATTGAACAGGTAGAAAATGGCGGTCACGTCCGCGGCGGTGCGTACCGTCACCGCCGGCATACATCGTCATTGGCTCCTGGGACCCATAGGGTCCAATGTTAACCAATACAGCATTGCGCCGCGGTCTTCGACCGCCTACCGCGACGGTGTACAACGCCAGCGCAGTTACCTCACATCTAATTGTTCCACTTTACAGGTCAGGCAGCCGCCATTTCAGGGGCCCACATGGCTTCATTTTTAACTGCATCACACATACCTAGGCCTAGACTCAACACACATACAGGCCACTTTTTGGATTATGATTTGTGTTCTGTGTAAGCTGTGGGTACGTACCTCTGAGTTGTTTGACTCTGTGCTCGCTGTTGTCCTTCATAGGCACTGTCCGCTGGGACATGTGAGGAGATGGCGGCATCCTCTGGTGTACCGACCGTTGGTGGACCTGTCGACAATGGTGGAAAGAGAGGTGATCATCACCTACAGGCTTGACCGTGCCACAATCCAGGAACTGTGTACCCAGCTGGAGGCTGACCTGATGTCAGCTATCCGCCAACCCACAGGAATCCCCCCTCAAGTGCAGGTGCTGTCAGTGCTCCAAGTGGGTCATTTCAAACAACAGTGGCCATAGCATCAGGGATGTCCCAGCCTATGTTTTCCAACGTGTTGTCCAGAGTGTTGTCTGCCCTGCTGAAACACATGCAGAGCTACATCGTTTTCCCTCAGGTGGAGGATTTGCCTACAGTGAAAGGTGATTTCTATGCCCTGGGACATATCCCCAACATCATAGGTGCCATTGATGGGACCCATGTGGCTTTGGTCCCCCCCCACAGGAGTGAACAGGTGTGCAGAAACCGGAAGAGTTACCATTCTATGAATGTGCAGATGGTATGTTTGGCAGACCAGTACATCTCCCATGTTAATGCCAAGTTCCCTGGCTCAGTGCATGACGCCTACATCCTGCTGAATAGCAGCATCACTTATGTGATGGGTCAAATCCAGAGGCACCGTGTGTGGCTATTAGGTGAGCACCTGGAAGCAAGACAGTGGGAATGGTTGTCTGGTCTGGGGATATCCCTACAGGTTAGTGTGTTTCTAACAGTTGTCCCTCGCCATTTGCAGATGACTCTGGTTACCCCAACCTGTCATGGCTACTGACCCCAGTGAGGAATCCAAGGACACGGGCAGAGGAACGCTACAATGAGGCACATGGGCGTACACGTCGGACCTTCGGCCTCCTGAAGGCCAGGTTCAGGTGCCTCCGTATGACAGGTGGATCCCTATTCTACTCACCAAAGAAGGTGTGCAAGATCATCGTGGCCTTCCCAACTTAGCTTTGCGACGACAGGTGAGTTTTCTGCAGGAGGATGGTCCAGATGGCGGTGTTGTTGGAGCTGTGGAGCCTGTGGACAGTGAAGACGAGGAAGCAGAGGAAGAAGACATGGACAACAGGGACTCAGTGATCCAGCAATATTTCCAGTGAGACACAGGTAAGAATACAAACCAGCCTACTACATGTACTTTAACACTACTACCTCTCTACTGTCTTTCGTTTTCACCCAGTGTATGGTCACTGAGTTGTCACTTTTCCTTACGATTTCACAGATGTGTGTCCCACAGTGTGACTTCTGCTTTGATTCATCATGGACTACAGCTGTGTGACATAGGTATGTTGACATTACAACTGAAAGACCATTTTGCCACAGTAATTGCTAATACACTATTCCGAAATCACAGACTGACTCCAGATTGTTTTGTGCTTTAAGGGTGTTTATTTTAGTGCTCAATATTGGAGGGGGTAGCAAAATGGTGAGGGGTGATGGGGGAGGAATGTCCATGGCAGAGTCCAGCCTATTAGTCTCACAGGTGCATTGCCCAAATGGGCATAGGAAGTGGAGCTGGGGCAGTTTAAGGATGGACAGGGTGACAAAGTGGGACAGTAGGATGACATTCAGGGTGGTCTCATTTCTTGGCGGGGGTCTTGGCATCGTTCTCTGTCTTTGTCCTGGATCTCAGGGACCGTTTGCAAGGTGGTTCTCCCTCTGCAGGGGGTGAGGTGCTGGTGTGGTGGTCCTGTGGCGGTGCCTCCTGTCCACTAGCGCTGGCAGAGGTGGTGGGCAGTTCATCGTCCAGGCTGGTGTCAGGGGCCCCTTGTAGTGCCACAGTGTCCCTCCTGGTGTTGAGTACTTCCTTCAGCACCCCTAAGATGGTGCCCAGGGTGGAATTGATGGATCTGAGTTCCTCCCTGAAGCCCAAATACTGTTCCTTCTGCAGGCGCTGGGTCTCGTGAAACTTGGCCAGTACCGTTGCCATAGTCTCCTGGGAGTGGTGGTAGGCTCCCATGATGTTGGAGAGGGCCTTGTGGAGAGTGTGTTCCTTTGGCCTGTCCTCCCCCTGTCACACAGCAGCCCTCCCAGTTCCCCTGTGTTCCTGGGCCTCCGTCCCCTGGACCGTGTGCCCACTGCCACTGCCCCAGGTCCCTGTTGTTGTTGGGGTGGTGGGTTAGCCTGGGTTCCCTGTAGTGGTGGACACACAGCTGATTGACGTGTCCTGGGGACGGAGTTATCGGCCCGCTGGGTGGGTGCTGTGCTGGTGTTTCCAGAGGGGGGATGCTCTGTAGTGGCCTGTGACTGTGTGATGGAAACTGACTGTCCTGAGGTCCTCGATGGGCCGGGCTGGTCATCTAGATCCAGTTGGATAGAGGTACTGTCATCACTGTGGGCCTCTTCTGTTGGTGCTGTGGACATGTGTGGACCCTCCTGTTCGGTGACGTTGGGTAGGGGTCCTGCAGGGGTATAAAAGGATGTTTATTACATCTGTGTGTGTCATGGTGTGCAATGGGTGGGTGACCGTGTACCCCAGTGCTTGCATTCCTGTGTGGGACCTTGTGTGATGATGTTTTAGGGGGGTGTATGGGTATGTGCAGTGGCCATGCTTTAGTGATGTGTGTCCATGCTTTGTTGTTTTCATGCAGGGCTTGGTGTTGGGATGGGTGGTTTGTGATGTTGGGACATTTGTGAGGAGTTAGAGTGATGGGGGTGAGGGTGAGGGTGGGGGTATGTGATGGCATGCAGGTAGGGTGGGGGATGTAATAGTTAAGATTTGACTTACCAGAGTCCATTCCTCCACCTACTTCTCCGAGGCCCTCAGGATGCAGAATCGCCAAGACCTGCTCCTCCCATGTTGTTAGTTGTAGGGGAGGAGGTGGGGGTCCGCCGCCAGTCCGCTGAACCGCAAGGTGGTGTCCTGAGACCACGGAACGCACCTTCCCCCGTAGGTCGTTCCACTTCTTCCTGATCTTCCCGATTTCTTGGGTGTGCTCCGAATAGCTGTGGCTCTACCCGGACGATTTTCTCCACCATGACCCTGAGCTCCTCCTCCGAGAACCTGGGGTGTCTTTGCCGTGCCATGGGGTGTTGTGGGTGATGTGTGGGGTGGTGTGTGGGGTTATAAGTGTGCTGATATGTAGTGGTGTGTTGTGTGAGGTGCGTGGAAGTTATGTGGGTGTTGTGTGCTTGTGGATGCTAGTATTGTTGATGGTGGTGTCTCTCTCTGGCCTTCTCTCGGTAATTGCGGTCGTAAGGGTTTGTGGTGATGTGGGTGTGTGTTTTATATTGTATTGGGTGTGTGTATCAGGTGTGTGTATTTGGAATTGTCCAATGTGGCTGTATTTTGGAGATGTGTGTGTACTTTGAGCGCGGCGGTGTGTACCGCCAATGGAATACCGTGGTTGAAAGACCGCCGCGTGGATTCATGTGCCGTGATAGTGTGGGAGTATTTCTGTTGGCGTGACAGTGGAGGTTTTGTTTTCGCCAGTTTATCACTGACCTTTGGTGTGGCGGACTTGTGTGGGTGTCTGAATATTGGCAGATTCCGTGCTGTGGGTCGTAATAGCTGTGGTGGAATTCCGCGGCCGCGGCGGTGTGTTGGCGGTCTTCTGCACGGCGGTAAGCGGATTTTACCGCCAATGTTGTGATGACCGCCAATGTGTACACAACTGAAACATTTTACTCATGGGTCACCTTTCTTCGTGTCCATGCCAACCCAAATAAATTTCATACATACATGATGGCTAATTCATCAGCAAAATATAGAGCATACAACTACTTAAAAATCCCCTTGACATATCAGGAACACAAAAATTGGTTACAAGGAGCCCTGTCACATGTTGTTGAGCATGTGAAATTGGCTCCCCTCAGTAATGACAAGGCCACATGGCCAGTTCTAGCTGCCTACACACCACATCCAAACATACAACATTTAGCAACAGTTTATCTGTGCCCATTATATAATAACCTAGTTAGACTATATAGACTACTAACACAATACATGCCCTAAACACTGCCCCAGCAAGGGCTGCTCAAGCTATCCAACTACAAATGCCTATGCCTGGGATTAACCCAGTGTATCAATTCTATTGTGGGTAAGGTATCCACCAGATGGGAGGCCATTCTGTTCTGCATTGCTCAGAAAACAAATCAGCTTAAAGCAGTATTTACCCATACGGGCCCCAAGGTAAACATAGAATTCTCACAACATGCTTGCCACTTAGGATTGGACCCTATATTGATTATTGTGCTGAAATGTATACCATAACCCATGGTACACCATCTCTTGCTGTTTTACCAGAAGTCTTAAAACAGATGCAAAATGAATATGGTGCTGTCCCTGCCCTGGATTGGGGGATGAAATTAATTGGCAGCTTTGCCACAGTGTTCTCAATTATTCTAGGAAACATATAAGGGAAGCAGCAGAACTAGTGGTTCACCAAGGTCTCACACAAGTTCCTTTATTAGATCAGGAGCATGAGTTACGAAAAATAAATGCCAAGACATACATGGATAGGTCGCAATAATTTGGGGGCCACAGTAAATAAGCCACGGTTTAAAGGTAATCCTGAAAAGGCTAATACCAAGCAATCACATAAGTCTTCTAAGAATGCTGGGACTCACAAATATCAAACAAAATCACAGGGGAAATGTCCTCAGTGGGAGAACTCTGAAAAGTATTATAATTTGCATAACTGTGATCATTTGAAACAGCCTGACATATAGCAGTCTACTTGTTAGAAATGGGGTCTTTGGTTGGCAGTCGGGTTACCCCCTGCCCAAGCAAGGACCCTCACTCTAGTCAGGATAAAGGAGAATCACCCTTAGTTAACCGCTGCTCACCCCCCTCGGTAGCTTGGCACAAGAAGGCAGGCTTAAATTCAGAGTCTACGTGTTAAGTATTTGTATCAACACACACGGTAAATCAGTGAAAACACTACAAAATAACATGACACAGGTTTAAAAAATAGGTATTATTTATCTAAACAAAACAAGGCCAAAACGACAAAAATCCACCATACACAAGTCGAGTAACACTGTTAGCATGAAAAGGTACCTGGGTTGCGTCAAAATAACACCTCACGGGTGAGTGTGTGTCGGAAAAGGCCAGCGAAGCATCGATTTCTCACTCGCAAGCGAGACCATGCGAGACCTGGTCGGGTCAGCATGCGTCCTTTTTCCTCCCCACAAGAGAGTGATGCTTCGATCCGGACAGGCACCTCTGGTCCGGGCTGGCTTTGCTTTGTTTTTCCGCACCTAGCAAGGTTTGTGTCGAAAATCCTGCCTCACAATATCAGCAAAACTGTGCTGTGTGGGTTGCGACGTTATCAGCTTCTGTCAGCGGGTGTTCTGTGTCGTTTCTACAGCCACGTGCGTTGATCTCCCAATCACGATTCAGGTGTAGCGTAGATTTCAGCCGCGAAGCCAGTGGTGCATCATTTCTCAGTCACATCTCAGAAGGTGCGTCGAAAATTTCCCCGCACGGCGGTCTGTGCATAGATTTGCTGTCTTGGTCGGCAAGCTTCACCTTTCAAGGCCCCAGGAAATGGATAGGGCACCACTTGGCAGGGCAGGAGTCTCAGCAGAGAGTCCAGGTGCTGGCAGGGGAAGTCTTTGATGGCCCTGAGACTTCAACAACAGGAGGTAAGGTCAGGACAAGCCCTTGGAGATTTCTTCACAAGCAGAAATGCACATCCAGTCTTTGTCCCCTTGCACAGGCAGAAGCAGCAACTGCAGGATAGCTCCACAAAGCACAGTCACAGGCAGGGCAGCACTTCTCCTCAGTTCTTCAGTTCTTCTCCAGGCGGAGGTTCCTCTTGATGTCCAGAAGTGATCTAATTATCAAGGGTTTGGGTGCCCTTCTTATACCCAGTTCTGCCTTTGAGGTAGTCCTACTTCAATGGAAAGCCTCTCTTGTTTGTGAAATCCTGTCTTGCCCAGGCCAGGCCCCAGACTCACACCAGGGGGTTGGAGACTGCATTGTGTGAGGGAAAACACAGCCCCTTCAGGTGTGAGTGACCACTCTCCTCCCTCCTAGCACAGATGGCTCATCAGGATATGCAGGCTACACCACAGTTCCCTTTCTGTCACTGTCTAGAGAGAGGTGATAACAGCCCAACTGTCAAACTGACCCAGACAGGGAATCCACAAACAGGCAGAGTCACAGAATGGTTTAAGCAAGAAAATGTGGCATTTTCATACACACAACCTCAAAACCAACTTTACTAAAATATGTATTTTTAAATTGTGAGTTCAGACTCCACATGTCCATCTGCTCCCAAAGAGAATCTACACTTTAATCATATTTAAAGGTAGCCTCCATGTTAACCTATGAGAGAGATAAGCCTTGCAGCAGTGAAAAACGAATTTGGCAGTATTTCACTGTCGGGACATATAAACACACATTACTATATATCCTACCTTAAACATACACTGCACCCTGCCCTTGGGGCTACCTAGGGCCTACCTTAGGGGTGCCTTACATTTAAGAAAAGGAAAGGTTTAGGCCTGGCAAGTGGGTACACTTGCCAAGTCGAATTTATCGTTTAAAACTGCACACAGAGACACTGCAGTGGCAGGTCTGAGCCATGTTTACAGAGCTACTCGTGTCGGTGGCACAACTAGTGCTGCAGGCCCACTAGTAGAATTTGATGTACAGACCCTGGGCACCTCTAGTGCACTGTACTAGGGACTCACTAGTAAATCAAATATGCCAATCATGGAGAAACCAATTAATACAATTTACACAGAGAGCATATGCACGTTTAGCACTGGTTAGCAGTGGTAAAGTGCTCAGAGTTCTAGAGCCAACAAAAACAGGTCAGACAAAATAGGAGGAAGGAGGCAAAAAGATTGGGGATGACCCTGCAAAAAGGGCAAATTCCAACAATCAGCATCAGGACCCTTGCAGATATTCCCTCCTAACATGGGATTGAATAATGAAATAGCCTCCAAGAAGGAGCCACAAGGAACCTTTGGTTGTTGCAGGTGCTTGACTGCCTGTCAGGAACTTGGGGGTCAACAAGTGCAGCCCACCTGGTGAGTGGGGAATGACCACTATTGCTATAGTGAGGATGGAGTAAAACACAGGGAACTGCCTCAAAACTTTAGAGCCCTGACCTCAGGAGGACTGTGAAGGTGTTTGTGAATGTCGTATTTCCTTCAGCAGTAAAATATTTTTTTCTTATCGTGAAAATAAGCGTTTGGGTGGACAATCAGTCTTCAAATCCCAAGTTGAGCACATTAGCTCCTGCTTGCCTCACGGCCCTCTGAGCGGGGTTACAATATTCTGTTTATTTTCTGAATAAGTAATTTGCAGATTTCCTCTTAGTTAATCCTGACTGTTTTTGTTCCAAGCTACCCAAGGGTTAAGCACAGGCTAATGTGGTGACTGTGGTTCATCATGACAAGAATTGTGGTTGCTGCTTGATAATGGATTCCTCCGCCCATTAACCCAATTTCTTACAATTCTGATTCCAATGTCTTAAGTTGAGAAGTAGTTGTCCTGTGTAACAGCACACTCACCTTACTTTTTGAACATGAACACGCCTGCGGAGGACATATGTTGAACTAAATTGTAAACCTCCTCTCCATCAGCAAGGTACACCTAGACTTATTTTTCTATCACCTCAATTGTGCTAATAAGTGTAACTTTTCACAACACAAAGCACATAAAGCAAATATGTGAAGGAAGACAGATTTAGTAGATTTCCTGTTATTTAGCTGTGTAAGAAATGTACTATCTTCGCACCGTCTTTGTAGACATTAATGAATCACTACTGTCTGGTAATTATATATATTAAGGACCTCATCTGGCACAAAATTTTAAGTCAATGGCTTCACATTAATACCCTGACAAGGAACCCACAACCAGACCCTATGGACCACCCTTCAAATGTTGTAATAGTACCCTACACATATTTTAGAAATTAGCAGTAAGAATTACACCATTAGAAGTATGTTTACAATCATGGTGCAATTTAAACCGCCTATAAGATAGTAAGCCATAGATTGCACATTCTTCAACAATGCAAAATGTCTTAAAACATTCAGTGAACTGCTAGAAATCATTATTTCCCCCTTGCAAATCTCTACTTTATGCACAAGTGGTTATTACACTACACAACAGTGCTTTAATATCAGCGTGAACTCAGTTACCAGACATTTACTAAATACTTTGGGCCTGATTAAGATTCTGGTGGACAGAGTATGTACCATCAGCATGACAAAGTACTTTTCTCACACGATGGCAAGGGTACAACACCCATCAAATTTAGAGATGTTCACTGGCCCAATGATGCAGGTCCTTGGAAATGCATTGAAAGTTTGATGGACCGCTCTGTCAACATAACAGAGCCGTACATCAAACTTTAATATTTTTTTTATTTTCAAAATTGAATTTTGAAAAAGCAGGATTTTGTTTTATAAAATGAAAATAAATGAGACCTCGCCATAGAAGTTTTGACATTTTAGAGTTTTTTTGTCTTTTACTTTTACGGACAGTGAAAACATGCCATTTCTGTTCATACTCTAAATAGGGTTAGCGGACAAACTGAAAAACGTCCAATGGCCATTACTCTGTCAGGTCATTGGAGGTGTATGTCAGCAGTGGAAACGGAGAAGTTTCTGCCATCGACATACTGAAGGTCTGTCCAACTCTAAATGAGGCAACCAACCTTCAGTTGGCAAAGAGGGTACTATGTAACCTTTGCAGCAGAGTATCCTCTCCACCAAACTCCAATGGGACCTTTTGGTTTTTAAAATGATCTAGCAGTTTATAGAGTCATTTGAGGACACAAAGAATGAAGAGTAGGAGAAGAAGGGCAGATACAGGATGAGCACGCTGAGAAGGGAGGGCAGGCAACATGGGGAGTGGCAACACATTGGACCAGAGATGATAGGGAGTTAAAGCCACATGGATAATAGAGAGTAGGAGGTCAGAGGGCTAGTGCAGGGACACCCCGCTGATCTCAGGAGGCAGGTAGAAGAGGGCAGAGACATGTAGAAACTCAGCAGAAGGCAGATGGAGGGAGACAAAAGTAACAAGCATTTTTTAAGTTTTAAGTCCGTAATTAAAAACAAAAAATAATTTAAAAAAACTTTGTTTTAGTATATTTTTAAAACTTTTATTACTTTCCTTTAAGTGCATTATCCAATGCATCAGTGTATACTCTCATGTTAGACTCACCTAAAGACACCACCTGGTGATATTAATTGCAGTATGCTGTTAAATATTGCAGCCTTGAAGCTCCTGTTGGTATTTTAGTATATCAGCAGGTGGTCTTTGTACTTTTTCGCCTGCTGCATGTCCTTTCTTGTATTTAGCCTAGTCAATCTTGTTAAGGTGCATCCATCTCTGGTGCTTCCGTATTATGTAGGTGCCCATTTAGTTGTTCCCAGAATGTCCACAATGAAATTCTTGATTACATAATGTGTGTGTGTGTGACATTTTTCAGAATTGATTTGTTTGATATATATAAAGAAACTGATGCACAACATTTCTTCTCGTGCCTAGACGATGGTGGTACTGATGATGTTCTATGCACCAAAATTGTATCTTCATGAAGTTCCAGACACCTACGTTTCAAAGGAGGGGCAAGTGACTTCAAATTTAGTCAGGATCCTCTTCATTCACCTACTGCATTCATCACATACACCAAAATAAGTTAAAGACGTTAAAGTTTACAATTGAGTAGACATTAAGGGGGTTATTCTAACTTTGGAGGAGTGTTAATCCGTCCCAAAAGTGACGGTAAAGTGACGGATATACCACCAGCCGTATTACGAGTTCCATAGGATATAATGGACTCGTAATACGGCTGGTGGTAAATCCGTCACTTTTCCGTCACTTTTGGGACGGATTAACACCTCCTCCAAAGTTAGAATAACCCCCTAAATAATTTTCCAGCATTTTCTGAAACTTAATTTTGCATATTTTTACAAATTATTAGCATATTGTTTCATATTGTTTTCTCACATTTACAGTGTAGTTCTCAATATTCAGATGTGCAACTTTATCAGCACTGTCATATTCAGTGCACAGCTGTAGTGTGAAGTAAGCTATCTTCACTATTTCTAGAGACAAATGCTAGGCCTAGATTAAATCTACATTTTCACAAGTTATGAACTCTGTTTTTGCAGGTGCTCCACATGACTTTAGTAACCATTTGCTTCACTTTGTAAATACTGCAAAAGAGCAAAGGATTTTATCTCAGGTCTATGTACAAAAAGTGAAACAAAATCTTTGAAAATCTGACCCAGAGTGTGTTACAGCTATGCTCACTGTGTGGAATATGTAGTTTTCAATCGTAAAACCTGTGCAAGTATACTTTGTATCATAATTTCATCTCAACACTTCAAACTCATAGAAACCCCTCTAAGCCGACCTTGCTATTCCCTTTCTACATTGAACCACTACATACAATTAAAACATGTTTCACTATTATCCCTTCTGTAAGAATAGCACAATATAATACCACATTCACCATATATTGCTTCCAAGCACCTCACTTGTTAGTTATATTTGTAAAGGGTTCAGGTAGGACTACACAAATTTCCACCCCACTAATATACACCAACTTCCTAGACAACGACGTAAGAGGCTTGCAAGCTGGCCTGCAGTTTAAAAGTTCAAAAACCATGCTGTGCTTAACACAAGGCTCCAAATATTACAAATGGCAGTCCTCTTGTTTTGATAACGACTTTATACCAATAACAATACTTAAACCAAAAACTTTACTTCTGACTTTATCTTTTCCAATCAATTTTTCAATCAATTATGATTTGCAAAACAAATGGCATGAACAAGGCGCCTAACCTATTGGTTTACTTCACTAGTGGCAACCAATTACAAAACTAAAGACAGGCCTATTACAGACCAAAAGGACATTTATTTTCTCTTCATTGTACACACTGCTTCAGAGCACTTCTCATTCTGATAGACTCTTTCTCTGGGTTGCAGTAGGACACAGTACTATGACCAATGTCTGGATTGTAGGCCATTTTTGTGTCTTCTGGGCTCAGGAGAATGTGGAAAAATTAGGTATTGACAAGGATCTAAGGATTTCTAAAGTGGATAATACTTGAATTTACCTTTGCAAAGACTGAGAAAACGTCCCAATAAAGTAAATCTGGCATTTCTCTAAGACTACAGTAAGGGCTTCATCCACCACAATATAATTTGACATGTATGACACCTTAATTAGATAGCGGAAAGGAACAGGCTCTACCTAAGCAACATAAAAGAATGTAGCCAGCTCTACCTATAAGTGTGCACAACACACTATTAACACAGCAATTCTTGCCAGAGTCACACTTGCTCACTAATATACTTGTTATTAAAAATTTTGTCAAATAATGTTTGGTGACTTCTGCACTACTGCAGTACTGAATTACTATCCATTTGGCCCATTTTGTTAGTGATGCTTGGTTGACAGTAATGTAGAAGTACCAGGGAACCATTCTTGAACCAAACAAACAATTACACCATCCATCAGAGGGCAGGGAAGAATGGGCCAAGGACACCAAGAGTGGGCTTTGGCAGCACTAGGACAGTGTCCTCATTAGGACAAGGGAGGGAGGTGGAAAGAAAATGGCATACAGAGAACAATGGAGAAGGACAGGGGCATAGGCAGTCAGGGAGGGTAGTAGCCCACAAGAGACCGTGGAAGAAGGTGGCAGAGGTATGCCACACACACAGCATGGTAGTGAGGTGGCAGGAGCAGCTAGGAAGGGCAGTGGCAGCACTGCAGCAGTGCTAGCACAAGGTGCTAGGGAAGGAAGTGGGAGGGGCCTACTACACAGACAGTGAGAAGAAATGTGGGAGGGGCAGGTGCAACTTGGGAGGACAGTAACAGCACAGGGGCAGTGGCAACACAACAGATAGGTGCTCCCACCATACAGTCTGTTCTTCAATAGTTTGACTGCTAATGTTTCATTAATGTTTTTATTGATGTTATAAAAGTTGTAATGAGTGTTGTAATATATGGGGTAATGGGTTATAGTGACATTAGAGTGTGACATATAATTACATGAAATAACTCGAACTATAACTGCTGAATTTTTAAGATGTTATGCAAGTAAATTTGGGCTGACTTGGATGGTATTTTACTAGTCTAAAATTGTAATACCATGCCTGAGATATCTGTGTGAAAGGCATTTGTATTGTTTGGTATTGAACTCTTCCAGGAAGTTATAAGCTGTGTGTGCCTTTTCCTTATCAGAGCACTGCGTTTGCATGCCAGAAAATGCCTCAAAAGCACTCGTACCTGTATCCCAGTAGATACGCTTTATTTAACCCCCTTGAAGGATGCCGAATGTTCAGTGGATCACCTTTAATCTGTAGCTTGACATATAGTTGCCATGTCTGTAGTGAGATGGATGCAACGCACAGTGATATCTGTTTTTGCTACAGTTATAATTTCCAGTGCTTCACGATTCAGCTGTAGCACAATAACAGTTGAGAAATAGGTCTGGCTTGAAACCTTCCATTTTGAGCAATTAGCTTCCACAAATTCAAGAAACCCTTCTCTTTCCACCAAAGGAAAGTGAGTAAGTCAAGCAGCAAATATTTTGTCCAGTTTTCCATCGTAAAATTTGACCGGATTGTGGGTATGCTACTCTGGTGCATCTTTGCTGTACATATTGAGGGTAGTGTTTTGATTTTTTCAAGACAAATGTGAAGTCAATGATCAATAACTTTCATGTGAGTTTTGTGCAAATAGGCTGCTTCTATTTACCACTTCTTTGTGCCAAGCAAAGGTTGATGACTGTGCTGAATGCACTCCAGGAGCCAGATTTAAGGCTTTGCACTGATGTGAGCATAACATTAATCGACGCATGGTGATGCAAGGCAGTACGTACTATCTACAATCTAGCACAAACATGTTTTGCAGTGGTAAAATTTACATTTCACATTGTCAAAAGTGTATTATATTTATGCATTTTTATATAGATTTGCTATTTGTACAGCACAAACAGATAAAAGAAAAAGAAGAGTTTTTGCAGGGGCAAAGACAAGCATACAGTCAATAAGATTATAGAAAAGTTAAGTGTGTGCTGGAAGCAGAAGTGTTCTACTACTTTATTGTGAAGTAATGTTCTTTAAAGAGGTGTGCCTTCAAATAAGAGCAGTGTTGGGGGTCCTTATGGATAGGGGAATGTAACTCCAGGTCCTAACTGCAAAGATGGAAAAGGATTCCTGCCCTGTGTTTTTGTACACTTCTTATCCTGGTGTGTGAAGTTGTAATGGTTTTTTAAATGAAGCACCTTGTTCTTAAGATGTCATGGGCTACCACATGGAGCCACTGGAGTTGCATTAAGATGGGACAATGTGATCATATTTCTAAAGGTCCTGGATGAAACCTGATGAGTTGTGCAGGACAATGCTGCAACTGGTCATGTTAAGTCTCATAGGCCATTGAGCACCTTTCATCAGCATTCATTTTGCCCTCTGTCAACAGATCACTGATTGCTTCCTTCTTCCATTGACTCTTCTTGGAAAGTAACACTCAAGTAATGTTAGGCCAGATGGATGAAAATGCAATTTTACATTTCCTATATTGCGACTCCATAGGAATCGCTATTCAGGAAATGCATAATTATATGTATGAAATTACCAATTGCTGTTAGCAAAGTGCCATCGGGAAATCTCATGCCATTTGTTAAAATGGGCCAGTTTCCAGCATAGCAATTTCCTATTAGAAAATCACTATTTTGGAAATGCTAACCCACGGATGGATATGGGCATAAGGACCCCTGTGATGCACCCCAAAAATAGTGATACACATGTAGAGCACACACATGACCTAGGGCTATGTGTGTGCTCTTTCACACTTTATAAAAAGCATATTTGGGTGTTTTTTTTTGTAAATTGCACATGGATACCATTGACTTGAAGTCAATGGCATTTGCATTTCCTAAATGCCCAATTTGCATTTAGGAAGTGCTTTGTAAGTGTGCATAGGAATTGCAAATAGGTAATCCCTATTTGTGATTTCCTTCTTAGGGGATCGCAAATTTCAATTTCTACTGAGAAGAAAATACAATTTGTGACAGCTTGCAGGGCTTTGTACATCTGAAAAGCCCATTTAGCATTTTTTAACAGCCAGAAATAACAATGTGGACCGTTAATAATGCTAAATGGCTTTGTACATCTGGCCCCTTATGTTTGAATTTTTGATGAAAGAGAAAAATACACGTGTTGTTTTTTCATCACATTTTTCCTGAAGTCGGCATTTGATTAGCAAGTCTAAGTCAATTAGTGCAGTAAATAAAGTGGAGTGTTCAGAATGAGCCTGCCCATCCCTAATCTCTCCTTTTAATCCACAATTAATTAATGTTCTTTGGGTTCTTTCAATGCAAGTACTTTCTGCTGCCTACTTGCAAAAAGGAGTCAGATAAATTTAGATCCATTCGTCCCCGGTAAATCTCTTCTTATTTTTCCAGCAGAAGATTCACACATCTTCCTGGAATCCAGTGCAAAGGTAAAATAACTCTCCAAACAAGGATTTGAAATTGTTACTAAGGGACTAGCATTATTCCGGTAGATATTGTAGGACAACTAGTTAGATATCCCACATCTGCTCTGTAGCTATACCGAAAAATACACTGTAAGGGAATAGAATACTTCCCTTAACTATACAGGATCTCAAGACTGGGAACTCAAGTGGACTACTGGATACTTAGTAGTCCTTATGTCAAGGGTCTAAGGATTTGAGTCTAAAGTTTCAGGCTACATTCGTGTAATACCTGTGCCATGTTCTGAGAAGGACCCATGGCACAAACAGACCTGAGGAGTCACATGTGTTACAATCTGCCAAGGACAAGACACTGTGAAAAGTTACTCCACCCAGTAGCCACGGCGTCACCATGCAAAAAAAATTGTAGAAGGTGTCAAGTGTTTCAGTAAGAGCACCCTACTTAGGAGAAAAACCATCAGAGGGCAGAAAAAATTCCTTAGCAATATTTGAAATTCTAGATGGATGATTGGCAATACATGAGCTGATAAATAAGGTTCCATACCAACCCTCAATTAGGGTTCGGAAAGAGCCCAGTATAATTCTGGAAGCAAGGAGATTCAGAAGGAATTTTGCTACTAAACAACTAAAGCAAAAATCAGAGGACAACAGGCTGCTGAGTGGTCAATGCATGCAAGACGAAAATCAGGAAACAACTGTTTTGAGACACATACATGTCAAGGCAATGCCTCCTTATATGATCTTATCAGGAAATAACAGCACAGGAAAATAGATGAGCTCAGTCATGGATTGAGACTTCAGGCAACCACCACTGGAAAAGCAAACATCTTGGAGAGGATTATATTTAAATCAAGCCATGCCTACATCTCCAGGTATATTTTGTCTATGAGGTTCCACTGCCTTGACTACTTCCTTCACTTGTGAACATTGGAAAAAATTAGGGGTAGGCGGATGTTAACTCTTGTAACGTGGAGTTCCGGCCATATTCTGCTAATAACAGCATGGCAGAATTTTTTCCCATGAGGCTCCAGAAATGTGAGCAAGATTTCTGGTTCCTTAGTTCCATTTTCTAATGTGAGCGGTTGCGGGCGGTCGTGAGAGGTCTTGGCTAGATGACTCCTTCTTCAGTAGATTTGCTGCTGCTGAGTAGCTTTTCCACTCAAGCAGCAGCAATAGCAAAATCAACTGAAATGGCTGTGCACTCTTGCACACCGCATGGTGCAGTTCACCCTGGTTCTGCAGCATTTACCACACTATTGCCACTAAATTGCAGCATGAGAAGTGCAACATGCATATTTTGGCCCATTGGTGGAACTCAGCAGAATCTTTCAGAGTTTGTATATGGAACTCTGTGGATATCCACAGACTGAAACACAGACTGAAACCCTTTGAGTTCTGCCCACCCCTACAAAAACCCTTCTGGCTTGCCACAGCCACAGAAATACTGGCACCGATTGATGTTCCATCAGTCATCAATAAGGCATGCCTGAAAGACAGGCATTGATTTTTTTTCTCCAAATCCACTGTAGAATCTGTAGGATGTTTAGTAAACACGTTTCACAAAATACTTATGGCCCATAAACACTTCCTTAACTCTTCACCCTGCTATAAAGGTTCCAAATTCATAAATATTCAATTCATCATTTTAATTGTGACCTTTTGCATCCTTCATATAATTAACATGATTGATAAAATCATCTTCCTCCAATATAGTGTTAGCGCGTCTGTCCTTATTTGGTGTTTTAGTGTTCATTTATAAGGGGACGCATTAGAGACTCAATAGACCTTTTGACTATGCTGAGAGTGATTCCATCATAAGACCCAACTGCAATGCAATTACCTCCTCATAATCAATAAACATCAGGAAAGCAGTTGAGTTTCCATATGTGGATGAGTCACTACACCCAATTAGAAGCACATGTCTGAACCATTTAATAAGCAATATCTAAGGGATCAGCATTCAGCATCATAAATCTAAGCAATAAAGTAAAAGATAGAAATAAAGTAATCAGGGACTCTTCAGCTCCTCAGAGAGAATAGAATGAGCGTGAAGTTAAAATCACCTAAAGAACTTCCCAGGTTTCCATTGGTCAGGAAATCGTACATTTACAATTAGTCCAATAATGATCAAACCCCAAATCTGAACTATAACTAAATTGTCTTTCACATGTCGATGATTGGCTCTTCTTCTCTTGCTCCCGTGGTCAGTGCATCCATTGTTAGCTCCTGGGAACATCGTTTTCCCACGCATCAAACTATACAATATAGCAATTTCTACTACAAGACATTCTAGCAGGCAGTTCTCATGAGAAAGTTAAAGAATTCTGCTAATGTTTGGTCAACACAGTGCGAACAATGCATCTCTATTTCTCCGAACATACATTCCCACAATTTTACTAAACAGTTCAGCTTAATATGAGGCTGCGCAGACTAGGCCCAAACCTCGCTAAGTCAAGGCCTATAATTAATAAGCTAATACATAATGTAAAATCATTTATATGACACACTATTACAATAGTCTAAATGCAGGCAATTCAATTAATATTATCATTCATTTAATAAAGACACTTCATGAATAATGACGGCTACTCAAGTGGGCACATTCTCGGTTTCACATTATTTTCTATATTAATCAGTTTATATGCAAATTCTTAATCCAAAATACATGAAAATCATTAGTAATAAATTCAGCGTTCACAATAGTATTACATTGATTCCATGTGTCTTATCCAAAAGACCCAAAAGCCACCACAATTCGTCCAGGAGAGTGGTGCCTCATGGCTACTGCAAGGCAGTGGCCTGCACCTTGGAAGTTTAGTTAACTTTGGTAACCTGAAGGGATCTTTTTGCAACAATGTCCATACCATGCATAGCACAATGCAACCTTACAAATTCTCAGTGCCCCCAACGCATGCATGTCATAGGGCGCGGGAAAGCCCCATATCCTGGATGGCATTTTAAATCAGCATGATGGTAACTTTACCACCAGCTGCATCCCGATCAAGGAGGTAACTCGACCAATGCCCACGGCCGGGCAGGACAATTAGGCTGTGCTTACACCTCAAGCCTGTTTAAGGGTATTTCTTTATAAAAGTAATTGTAGACTTTCACATTTTTGGTTAATGATTATACAGATGCCTGTAAAATTAACTATAAATAACATTTCTGCAACAACATATTCAGGAAAAAAATGTTTGTTTAGTACATGAAAGGAATCGTCAGGTAATTATACTATAACTGGAATTTAATCCAGACAAATCTTATTATAACGTGCAGAGCCGGTATATTGAAAATTCTTTCAACAAAGTTTTATTTTTTCTATACTTACAAGCGGAAGCTAGTATTTCCAACTTTGTCCACTCAAAGGTTTCGTTGTGCTGGTAACTGTGGGATACGTTCTCCAGGCATCTGTCTTAATCTCCTCTGCTGTGAATTCATGACAGCCATTAAATGCAAACGGAAACACCTGTATTCCGGGCTGTGCAGCCAAATGTGTGACACCTGCTGCTGTTCCATCTGTGCAGTGATTGTCATGGCAGTTCTTTCCCTGCTATAGGACCCTTCATTCTCCTTAATGACGATCGCAGCGATCATCCCCTATGACCTCGCAAAATGTCACATTCTGGGGTAGAAATGGCTCGACTGCCTCACAGGACAGAAACATGATTGGCTCTTTAATTAGCACCTATCTTTGCTAAATTTATAGAAGTTCTGATATGAGAAAAACTGACTGTGTTGAGCAAGTAACCGACTGTGCAAGGATTATTGGTGCCGCAAGGAAAAATACAGTATTCAGTGAGGCAGCAGCTCCCCCAGCAAAAGGCGTATGAGCAAATTCATCTGCAATGAGACACTCTCTGCTTCCTCCTGCTGGAGGCGCTGAAGGGGGCTTCTTTACTTGATCCTATTTTCGGTGTTTTTTATCAGTGTTTTTGTTTTAACTTCAATGGGATGAATCAGTGTCTTTACTTTTCCTTAATTTAAAATTGCATACCCATTTCGTCGTTTACAATATACACTGGATAACGTCCTCCAAGATGGATTTCAGCTTCAATCCCTGAGCACCAACCAACATATTACTAAATGACATGTGCACCTTGATAACATGTTGAAACTGTTTATGCATATGAATGTGAGGACTACACAGACGTTGGACATTACTATGGAGGGATTGGTGTACCTCCAGAATTTCTTTCATTGGTTGTTTTTTTCTGGTTGTATAACTCTGTGCACTTTATCCGTACTGACCAGAGATAAAGTGCTTGTGCTCCCCCCTTCAGCATTATCACAATTGGCATAGCTCTAATTGGCTTCTCTAACCTATCTTTAAGACCCTAGTATATGGTAGCCACAGTGTAAAGTAAATGTCACCAGTGAGCTGCAGCACTCAGGCCACTCACTACACTAATAATGCAACCATGACTGCAGACCTTTCTACCAGTAGCCTGGCTCTACAGGTTTAAACTGAAAATTTGACCTGTCAAAATACCCTCTTTTGAGAGGCATAAAACCCTCCTCTTAAATATTTATAAATCACCTCAAAGTAAGCCTTACAACCCATTAAGCTGGATGAATGGTATTCAAAAGCAGGGCATGTGAAAGGTTATTGCTATACATGTCCTTACAGTTAAAAGACTATTTTCACTGGAGCACGATAGCTGTTCCATAGGAAGGCATTGAGATACAATATTTTTTATATTAATATATTTAATACTAACTCCTTTTAGGAACAGTTACAGAGTTCATTCTTAGTAGCTTCTTCCCCAGCCTTGTACATGCTGAATGACCAGGCCACACACACAGCTATAAATCATAATATTCCACGGTGTGTACCTGTGAACTCCAACAAATTCTCATCATTCATTCATATATAGAAACATGTACCTTTAAATCCTTTTAATTAATCTTCTTGGTGCTTTGATCTGTTAATCAGATCTGGTTACTGGAAGTTTTAAACAGTAGTCAGAAATTACCAATTATGGTAAGGAATTAGGCAAGAGTCATTTTGTTGCTCTACATTGCTCCACATTTACACACTGATGCATTGAGCCCAAGGTGTCAGTTTATAAAGCCTTGCGTCACATTATACATGCACCAAGTATAATGTATGCAGAGTAGGGAGAACTTTTCACTGTGTCATTCTGCCACTTCACTGAATCAGAATTTTACTGCCTACTCACTGCAGACATAAAACGGATGCAGGGCTTTTCTCAATGGGGGCCTCCTGGCACTGCTGGAGTAGCATCATTTATTTGATGCTAGTTGAGCAATGCGTGAGTTTAGCATCACAGATGGCAGGAATCCCCAAGGTGCCTCCTGCATTATCTGTCAGCATCCCCAGGGATTAGGGTTAAATCACATCTCTGTTCTTGGTTCAACCTCCATGGTTCTAAGTAAACATAATGTGCTGTGTTACACAACTAGTTTTATCAATGCTTGTTTTACCAATGCTTGTTTGCTAATGTGAGCAGGTGTAGACATGTGCTTCTAATTGGGTGTGGTGTAGACATGTGCTTCTAATTGGGTGTAGTGACTCATCCACATATGGAAACTCAACTGCTTTCCTGATTGGCTATAAATAGCATAGTGAAGCATGCCTCCCTGCTTGGCTTTGTTTTGCTTCCTGATCTCAGCATCTGATTTGGCAGTCCAGCCCCTGCTGTCATCCTCGTATTCAGGACTTTTGAGACAATTATTTTCTTTGTTCCTGTACCAGCTGATACCAGGCATTCCTCCAGCACTCCGGAAAAGACTCCAGCTAAATGACTAGTATTCTCCAGGGAGTTTGTTCTTTGAGCGCCGCGTTTTTCTAGAACAGATGGTGGATTTCAGACCTCGTATTTTGGCAGAGTGCTTATCTTGAAGAAACAAATGCATTTCTGCACATTCTACATTATTATTGTAGTTACTTGCCTAAGTGTGCTTCAGGAAATCTGCTCGAGCTCAAGTACTACAAAAAGAGACAGTGCAATTTTAAAAGAGCATTTGCTTGACTTTTCTTTCTCTAATAGCATAAATCTTGGATTGAAATTGTGTCATTCATGCCTGTGTTTCAGGTTTGAGGAATTTGCTTTTGACGGGTTTTTCACACACACAGTGAAAACCAAACCAAACTGTGCCACCCTAACTGTTTAAACCCAGAGTGGACATTTGTATTTCTTGAATTGTTTTTGTTCCTTTTAGTTTAACCCTAGGCATGCAGGAAAGTTATATGTGATATAATTGATGCCCTTGTTTGTCTTTCTTGTGCATGATAAGTGCAACCACAGTTCTAATTGTAGTGTGCAACAGTGAATCTTTGTGAATTCAGCCCTAGTGTCGCAGTACTTATTGTTACGGTACTCAATTTGGGTTTTTGGTAATGCAGTGTTAGCAATTGTGCCAACAATTATTATTATCCAAGAAAAGTGCTGGAGCATCCAGCTGTTCTTCTACTGCTCCTGTGCCCACATCAGAAAGAGAGATTCAAGGAAGTTGAGTGCACTAACTCTACTATCACTCAACAACGACCTGCCCCCCCGAAGATACAGGGTGCCTGGCTGGACCGGCAAGACATGGCAGTGTTTTGTCTCTTTCTCTTCCACTCCCCCTTTCCTTTTGGGACACCTGCGGGGGTTTGTGTGTGCCGAGAGGTGTTCTAGGAGGTCGGGGGCATACCGCTGCAGATCTCCTGCTTTTCAGGTGAGTGGCCCGTCTCAACAACAGATGCTTCAGAATTTCTGTATGTTTGTGTCTGGAAGCAATACACATACCCCAACAGCAGGGCCATTCACAGTCATATGACCTACAACACTGGCACAAGGCACAATTGCTTTGAACAAAAAAATGCCAATTTTTTAAAAGTACAATTGAGTGTAAACAGCATATCTATGCTTGCTCCAAATCCAAAGGTAGCCCCTCTTAAATGAAATAAGGTAACCCAATAATAGTAAATGTTGAGATACGCCTTACAACAGTATTAAACATAATGACGCCAGGAGTATTTCACTGCCAGGACATGTAAAACATAAGTAGACATGTCCTACCTTTTAAGTACAATGGATCCTGCCCTTTGATCCCCTAGGGCTTAGCATGGGGTGACTTATAAGTGTTAAAAAGGAAGGTTTAGGCCTGGAAAAAGGGTTTATTGTGTCAGGTTGAAATGACAGTTAGAAACTGAACTACAAGCAGCAGTGGAAGGCCTGAGACATGTTTTAAGAGGCTACTTTATTGGGTGGCAAAGCAAAAGCTGCAGGCCCAGTAGTAGCATTTAATTTACAGGCCCTGAGCACACTTAGTAACATTTACTACGGAACTACAAGTACATTAAATGTACCAATTAGATGTTGTCCAATTTTTCCATATCCTAAAGCAGACAAAAAGGAATTTAGCAAAAGTGAAGGCAAAAGGTTTGGAACAAAACCACACCAAGGGCAATAGTTTAAAAATATGCCCCCAGCTGAAAGCAATGAGAACTATCCACTCTCATTGGGGTTCTCATTGCTAAGGCAAAATAATCTGGAAAGACCATCAGCATTGACATGGTCAGTTTGAGAGTGATGTTCAACCATAAAGTCTATTCCCTGTAGGGAGATAGACCACCTCCGCAGTCGGGGATTTTCACTCCTCATCTGCATTAGACATCTGAGGTAGTGCATCTGAACCCATAAGTGAGTGCCACACAAGTATTGTCTCAAACACTACCAATAAAAGGTTTCCCTTACAATTGCACTTCATTCCTTTTTCCTGGCAAATAACCTCCTTGCTACCAGTTGGCCTAGGCCCTCTTCACTCAGATATGAGAGCACAGCCCCTAGACAATGAGGGACTGATTTACGAAACGTTAGCACAGCCTTTGCGTCATTTTCTGACGCAAAAGTGGCATAAACGTACAAAATATAACTTTATTTTGTAAGTTTGTGTCACTTTTGCATCAAAAAATTACGCAATAGTGGTGCTAACATTTCATAAATCAGGCCCTGAATTCCTTAAAGGAGTCTGGGGCCTTGAGCACTGGTGCTGTGCACATGGCCTCCTTCAAAGTGTCAAAAGCTTTGTAGCATACCTCCAGATCACCTTCTTGGGCTGCTTCTTTGAAGTCATCTCTGTCAAGGAGGCAACAGTGGGGCCATACCCTTTGACAAATCTTCTACAGTAACAGGTGAGGAGCAAAAAGACACACACCTCGTTCTGGATCTTGGGGTATTACAAGCCAGGACTGTCCGAAATTTGTCCTGGGGTGGCTGTAGCTCACTGACCCACAGATTCCTGAACTTACTAGCCTTGATAGTCATGCCTTCTAGATAGGCAGCACAGGAAGCCTCCATCCCAGCCAGGACCCAATTGACCAACCTCTGGAAGGTGCCAGGGGCACTTGTTATCCCAAAGGTCATCACTTAAAAGTAGAATTGGCTCTCTGGGGTGGTGAATGCCAGTCTCTCCTAGGCCCTCTTGGTAAAGGCAATCTGTCAATGCCCTGACACCAAGTCAAACATTCTCTGAAACTTGGCAGCTTCTAACTGGTTGATGATTATCTTGGGGGATGAGGGGAAGGTTAGACTTAGTAACTTAATTGAGCCCTCTATAGTCCATATAGAACCATAATACATGTGGGCACCCAGTGGCATGGCTTTGGGTACCAGAGTGATTGGACTAAAACAAGGACAGCTGGTGTGTCCAATCAACCCTAACTAAAGTTTCTTGGTGACCTCCTCCTTGATGCTTGCTCTCACTTTGTCTCAGTGTGAGAAATTTGTTTGGTGATTAGAGGAGGTTAAAACCTACTTGTACAACATCCACAATCCTTGTTAAGGTGAATCACAAAGAGTCACTAAATTAACCTGTGATCAAACTTATGATAGCTTGGCACAAAAGTAAATAGGCTGAACTACAGGCAATGTGTAAAGTATTTATGCAGTACTTAAACAGCAATAAAGTGAAAAAAGTCACAAGAAAAATCCCAAACCAATTCAGAAAATTAGAGTAAAGTGTATTATTTAATGTGAAACCAAAATGACAAAAATTCAAACAGTAGAATTCTGTATTTTCAAAGTTTAAAGTGGAAAATTGTGGGGCATGGCCAAGATGGTAGACTGCTAAGACGCATTTTCACGTCTCTCTGCCTTTGACACCGGTGGACCCCATCTAATTCCCTCTATTCACTGCATTGATGGACTCAGCATCACCTATACAACTACTGGAGGTCACCCTGCATGACAAGAACTACAGAGACATACCAAAGTGACTCTTAGCGGCAGCATTGACAAGGCGCCTCTTCAGCCTCGTCGATATTAAGATGGCACTCAACAGTAGAAAAAAACAGGCTGGACCTGCATCATCGCTTGGGGAAACAACGCATCCCCAACAAGATTTTCCTGCTTCAGCTGCACTGCACTGGATGATTTGTAGCGGGAAGCACATCTGACCACAAAATTGTGCTGACCCTCCCCCATTGTGTTGACAGGCAAATACTCGACTTTCTCTGCCTGGGCAGGGCAGGACTGGCTGAGAGAAGGACTGGCTGGGCTCTGCGACTCCAATGAGCCTGACTGGAGCCTATGTGAATGGAGGTAAGACATAAGATGGCACCACCCCTTTCACTTGACCACTGTTTGCCCATTCGCATGCCTTGTCTGCAGGCACCAGGCCCTGAGGAGACATTCAGGCCTCAACAACAGTGACCCAGTGGCCTACTGTGCACTCACTGGAGTACCTGCCCTAAATTTGAGCGACTACTCCCCGACCCTTCACAAGTCACTTATAGTAAGAAACTTCACCTTCTGGCTACCCCAATGCAGAGACGCTGGCCTGCCAGATGGCTGTATCCTCCCAGAGACACAGCAATCTAAAGCTAGAGCAAGCTGACCATTGATAGGAAAGCAATCATCGACAACCAATGAGGCCTCCCTAGGATCCTCAGAGGTCGAGCAGCTCTTCTTCTGGGTGGTCACAGTTGCCTTCTCCCCAGGCATGGAGACTGAGCTTACCATAATGAAGCAGCATTACTTGTATGACTGGGACCCACAATCCCGCTGAGGGTGGCCCCCAGAGAAGTGGTCGAGGGAGCATGGAGTACGACCAGCAGTGCCACATATGGACTCAGGGAGGAGGCAATGCAGGCGAATGCCTAGTAGATCATAAAAACAGCCTGTGGGGATGCAGTTGGCACAGTTGGACAGTCTCTCAATTGTCAGGCTGCACCATCCTCGAGAGGTCAACTCCAGTTTGTTAGACCTGACAGCCTTAGGGTGGTCACCCCTAATGTTTTGCCTGCCTCCCTCCACTTTTTTGATACTGCCAAACAGTGCTAAAGTACATATGCTCTCGCCATTTAAACATGGTAACATTGGATCTTACCAAATTGGACTATTTAATTTACTTATAAGTGCCTAGTAGAGTGCACTATGTGTGCCCATGGCCTGTAGATTAAATGCTACTAGTGGGCCTGCAGCACTGATTCTGCCACCTGCCTTAGTAGCCCCTTAACCTTGTCTCAGGCCTGCTATTACAAGGCCTGTGTGTGCAGTTTCACTGCCAATTTGACTTGGCATATAAAAGTACTTGCCAAGCCTAAAATTCCCCTTTTTCTACTTATAAGACACCCCTAAGGTATGCCCTAGGTAACCCTGTGCAGGGAAAAGGCAGGACATGTACCTAAAACTCCTAAATTAGTTTTTACACTGCTGTGAGGCCTGCTCCCTTAATGGGCTAACATTGGGGCTGCCCTCATACATTGTTTGAGTGGTAGCTGCTGATCTGAGAGGAGTAGAAAGGTCACATTTAGTATGGCCAGAATGGTGATACAAAATCCTGCTGACTGGTGAAGTTGGATTTTATATTACTATTTTAGAAATGCCACTTTTGGAAAGTGAGCATTTCTCTGCACTTAAATCTTTCTGTGCCTTACAATCCACATCTGGCTGGGTTTCATTGTCAGTTCCTTGTGCATTCACTCAGACACATCCCAAGCACAGGATACTCAGCCTCACTTGCATACATCTGCATTTTGAAATTGTCTTCCTGGCCTGGCCTGGCCTGCTCTCTCACAAAGGACTGCCACACCCCCTACTGGGACCCTGGCAGACAGGATTAAACTGAAAGGGGACCTAGTACACTTCTCAGCCACTCTTTGAAGTCTCCCCCACTTCAAAGGCACATTTGGGTATATAAACAGGGCCTCTGCCCCTACCACCTGAGACACTACCTGGAGAAGAAAACTGGAACCAGAACCTTTATCCTGCCAAGAAGAACTGCCTGGCTGCGCAAAGGACTCACCTGTCTGCTTTCTGTGAAGGACTGCTGCCTTGCTGGTGCCCTGCTGCCTTGCTGCTCTCTGGCTGTGGTGAAGAAGTGTTCTCCAGAGGGCTTGGATAGAGCTTGCCTCCTGTTCCCTGAAGTCTCAGGACCAAAAAAAGTCATCTCTACAAGAAGGACTCCTTGTGATGCACAGCCTGCCAGAAACGATGCACAGACTGCACCTCAGTGAAAATGTCAGTGCACGCCGATCCGGAACAACGCAGCCTGACTTCACAATGAGAAGATCGACGCCGCACCAGCGTAGCAACCCAAAATTCAAAGCACTGCCCACCGGAACGACGCATTCCAGAGAGGAATCGATGCAGCGCCTGCTGTGAGGTAGAAAATTCGACGCAGCGCCCACCAAATTGATGCAGCTCCTGTGACTTCGTCCTGCTAGCACAGGAAATCCATGCATCGTCCCCAGGGCGTCTGAAAACCCTGCAACCCGAAGAGGATCCACGACCAAGCACCGGAATTCGACGCACAGCCGTCCCTGCATGAAAACTAAAGGACTCATTGCTGTGTGCAGCCCAAGAAATCGAAGCACACCCCTTTGTTTCCACGCATCTCCTGCTCTGTGGCTCTTTGCAGAGATTTTTCATGCAAACCAGATACTTTGTGCTTGAAAGAGACTTTATTTGCTTTTAAAAGACTTAAGGCACTTTATATCACTTTCCAGAGATATCTCAACATTTACTTATTGCATCTTTAATTGTTTTGACCTGCATTTATCCAGATAAATATTATATATTTTTCTAAACACTGTGTGATGTATTTTTGTGGTGCTATATGGTGTTATTGTATGATTTATTGCACAAATACTTTACACATTGCCTTCTAAGTTAAACCTGACTTCTCAGTGCCAAGCTACCAGAGGGTGGACACAGGATAATTTGGATTGTGTGTGACTTGGACAGGGGGCAACCTGACTGCCAACCAAAGACCCAATTTCTAACACAATTTCAACCACAACTCACCCAACAGCAGTGTACCTCACTACCACCCAAGACCATGGAGGCAGCACATGCCAAAAAGGACTGCACACTTAAAGAGATGCTTGCAAAATCAATAGGGGGTGCCACAGGAGACAGGGCCCCTCCCACCAGTCAGGACTTGGAGTCAGAAGATGAGGAAATTGAGTGTCCTGTGACTTGCTCTTCCTTAGAGGCCCTCTTTGCTTTCCTCTAGGACGATCTCTAGATGGTCAAGAAGGATCTGTCCCAAGACCCAAAGACGGTACAAAGAGATTTGCCTGAGATCGGTGACAGGGCCTCCACCCTGGTAGATCATGAGCACAGCCTAGATGAGGAAATCGAGCTACCCCAAAAAGAGGTCCTCCATATCACAGACTGCCATATTGACCTCCAAGCTCAGAGAAAGACCTGGGAAACAGATCCCAACACAATATTATCTATATCCCCGGGACACGGCTGTGGCAGAAGCCAATGAAATTGGGTCCTACATACAGGCCCTTTTAACTCAAATCCTTTGAAGCCCCTGGATAAGGGCATCCAGCTCGACCGAGTGCACAGAGTGGGTTTCCCCTGCTCAAAGAATTCTCACCCAGCCGTCATTCTGGTTTGCATTCATGACCTCACACTGACGGAGAAGGTCTTATGCAAAGCAGGGGAGTAACATCACTTGCAATTCCGAGGTCACACAGGGCATTCCAGAAGCAGCGTGACTTCTTCCCGGTGACCTGTTACCTCTGTGAGTGAGGAGTTTCCTACTGATGGGGGTCAACCATTCTGCATTGTCTTCTGCTGGGACAGAAAGCTGCACTAGATTCGATCCCTGAGTGCGGAATATTACATGGTAGGGATGGAAAGAGACACTGACAACAAAGAATCGGCTAGCCGCACATACCTGAAACCAGGAAGCACTCCAGATGGCAAAAGAACCCGTCCACAGCCAGAGCTCATCTCCCCAACCCAGCAAAAATAGCACAAGAACAGAGGGCAGTCCTGGACTCACTGTCTAGTGACCTCAAAATGCAGGAGATGACTTGAGAGGGTGATGGACCCTCTGCCTTCCTAAACAGCTCTTTTAGGGTCCATCGCGGGGCTGAATGACCCAGGATACTGGAACAAGACCAGTCATGGATCCCTACACTCAAAATTCTATTAGCATACCAGTGCATCTGATTGAGGTTGCTGACCAACCAAGGACAATATCTTTACTGCTCTTTTTGCTGTTCCTTTGGGGTGTTTCTTAGGGAAGGGTACTCATGTCACAGTAGAGCAACAAGGAAGGGGCAACTCTTCATGGGGAGGCATGCCGGGGATCAGCAATCTGATCGGTGCCCACAAAAGGCCACTAGATCATGTACCCACAAGATTAGCTATTACTCACTAGAACACGTCAAAATACCCTACGGATTACCACATTTCTTAACGCAAATTTGGCGCAAAACTAACTCCATATTTATATTTTGACGTTAGACCAGTCTAGTGTCAAAATATTGGAGTTTGCACCATTTTTTAGATGCGTGAACTTACCTTGCATCAATGAGATGCAAGGTAGGCGTTCCTATCTAAACCATGGTGCTAACCACAAAGTCCATATTTATACCTGTGCTAAAATGACGCATGGGTGGGAGGAGGGGCATCATTAAGTTCAGGAATCTGTGGGTGAGACCAGGCGTTAAGGAACCTGTGGACCCATTTCCATGTTAAACACCATGGAATAGGTCCACAGGTACACCCCTACCCACACCAAAGGGACAGAGGAGGATGGGGGACCCCATCCCAGGTAAGTAGGGTAAGTATATGTAAGTAATTTTTTTTAATTAAAATGCCATTGGGGGCCGAACTTGGTGCCCCCTGCAAGGCACAAGGTTCAATGGCCATGCCCAGGGGACACTGATCCCTTGTACTGGCCATTGGGGTGGTGGACATGACTCCAGTGTTTTCTAAGACAGGAGTCATGTGGTATGGATAGTTTTGCGTCAGAAAATGACGCTAGGCTGGTTAGAGTCATTTTTTTCTGACTCTAACCATCCTAACATCATTTTTTGGTGCAAAACCCCCTTCTCCGATACTGCCAGCCCTACCCGGCTAAAGTATTTTTTTTTACGCTAGCCCATCGTTTGCACCGGCTTGTGCCATTCCATAAATATGGCGCCCGGCTGGTGCTCAGGAATGTTGCAAGCCAGTGCTAAACTTTTTGGTGCAAAACTGCATTAGTGCAATTTTGATCCAAAAAGTGTAAATATGACCCTCAATGTGAAAGGGCTGGAAACCCAGTTAACTCAGTTAAAAGGCGAGCTATAGTGCCTTACCTAGAACAGTTTGGCTGACATATCCCTTCTCCAGGAAACATATCTAATATCATGCGACTGGCACCAACTTACGTCAAGGGCCTTTCCTTTGCAATTCATTTTGTTGGCTGTACTAAGACGGTGGGAGTAGCATTCTGGTTCTCTCATTCCTTTCAAGGGAAAGTGGCTGCTAAACACACCAAAATTGGAGGTCAGCTGTTAACTTACCACTTACTAGTAGGACACTACACTTTTATTCTGCGCTCCATGCATGCCCAGAACGAGGATCAAGAATGTTTTCTCTGCAGATCTGCAGCTGATATCATAGCCTTTCATGAACAACTAGTACTACTGGAGGGAGACCTTAATCTTGTCTTTTTGCAACAACTTGCACCAATCTGCATAAAGGCAAGGGGGGGGTTGGAGAAGTATCTTTGGGACCTGAGGAGAGGTCATCATCCTCACTGTGGAGACTACACTTTCTACTCCCATGACCACTTCAATGTACACCCACCTACATCACTTCCTAGGGACTAAAGAGAAGAAAGGACCGGTCAAGTAGATAGACATAGAGCTGAGGTCACTTTCTGACCATGCTGCAGTGACACTGAATCTTGCGTTTCCCCCAACCAGGCACACACACCAACCCTGGCGGCTGCAGAGACCTTCCTCCACAGACCCAAAGTGGTTCCACAGATCACGTCAGCAATTACAGACTATCTAGCACTCAATGATAGTCATGAAACATCAATCTTGACATTGCGTAAACCCGAAAAGCAGTGATCAGGAAAGAATCATCTCTGATCTGAGCGGCTGATAATAAACTCCGCTCAGAAAAATGTCAAGGACATATCCACCACCGCACTGGCGTTCCTAAGGTTTGGAGGCAGCTGGAATTGGCCAGGAAGCAATTTGCCGGTCTAGATCTAGAATGAGCAGAATATGTTCTGCTCTGCCTTAAGCATTCCTTTTACACTGGGGGGAATAGATGCAGGCAGCTCTTGTCAAACATACTCAGAGCCCAGCGACAGTCTGCGTGGGTGGATTCTTTGATGCGAGGATATGGCACGGAGATTGAAAGGAACAATCTCATAGTCTCCTACTTCCAAGAGTATTACAAATATCTGTATTTGGCCGAAATGCTGCCCACTGAACACTCAAATGTATGCCTTCAGGGCTCATGAATCTCATGCCTCACAGATGAGCAGGCCAGGGGACTAGACCACTGAATACGTATAGAGAAGGTTATATACCGACGGCCACGCCACGCCAGGACAAGATGGGTTTCCGGTGCTGTTCCAAAAAAAACTTTTGTGCGCCTGTAGCCCCGATCCCGACCTGGATCTATAACTCGATCACTGACCCCTTCACGGTCCCTTCGTCAATAATGAAAGCATCTATGATTGTTATTCCAAAACCAGGGAAATTGACACAAAACAATGTTGGTCTTACTGACCCATTTCACTCCTAAATGTAGATGCTAAGCTCTTTATGAGTATCTTGGTGGCCCGTATAAACCCTTTCATGAGTGGTCTCATAGCCCCAGACCAAGCAGGATTTATCCCACATCGGCAGTGTAACAACAACACTAAAAGGATTCTCCATCTCATAGTCAAGGCAAAACGCTACAAATGACAAATAATGCTTCCAGCTATAGATGCCGTAAAGGTGTTTGACTGACTTTAATTCCCATAACTAACAACTACTTCTGATGGATACAACTACCTGTGGATTCCTCACCTAATGAATTCTCCCCATGCGTAGTATTTGACGGAAACTTCTCTCTAGCTCTGCACGTCGGCAAGGACGTCACAATTGCCCGACTCCACGCGGCTCCGTGTGACGTCATCGTGGCAATAAGAGGCCTTCGCCGGCGTGCTGAGGTTAGTTCCCTTTTTTCCGTGCCTTCGATAACGGTTACTTTTCTGGCTACCTGTATCGTTCGCTCTTCGAAAGGGATACTTTGTTTTTTTCTCGATGTCGACTCCAAAGAAATCGGGTTTCAAGCCCTGCAGGGAGTGTGGAGGTCGGATGTCGGTGACTGATCCTCACAACGACTGCCTTTGGTGCCTTAGTTCGGATCACGATGTCAGGAATGCAGCTACTGTCAGAAGATGAATCCGAAGGCGTTGAAGGAGCGCGAGGCTAAGCTATTTTTAGCTAAGTCAAAGAAGGAGAGGAAGCGGCACCATGGATCGTCTTCAGGAAAGTCGTCTCACAAGAAGCGGCGTCACCGTGACTCTCGGGAAGTGAGTCCGACGGTGTCCCCACAGCCAGTGACACCGCAGACGTCCCCGGCACCGTCAGCCTTCGAGGTCGTGGAGCCTCAAAGTCATCTGGCTTCTCCGGCGCATCCAGGCTCACAAGAGTCCAGCCCAGCGCCGGCTCCACAAGGTTATCCTTCGTTCCTGGCTCCAGGTACGGATCCGCGGCATTTCTCAATGCCATGTTTGCCATATTCCAAATATGGCTCCGGAAGGTGGTGCGCCGTCTGGCCGCACCGGTCCCCTGGCATTCAATCTCGGCATTCCGTCTCCATACAGGCCGACGCCGTTTATGCCGTTCTGTCCGGCTGGAGACTCTGGTCAAGCACCTCTGCCGGCGGAGGAGAAGGAACCTAGAGGCCGGATGGCATAGTCAGATGCAGGAGCCTTGTCCATGGCGCCGATGGATCCATCTGCGGCATCGGGTGGATCCGGGGATCCTATCATGACGCCTTCCGGCTCCATTCACTGACGTCGTTGCACTCCATGTCGACGCCGGGGCTGGAGGCCAAGTTGAGGTCTCGGCGAAAGGCCCTCAGGTTGCTGGAAGAAAGGGAATATCGGCAACAATTCCTTGAAGAAGGGGAGATCACTGATCCCCAGAGTGAGTTCCCAGGACTGGATACTGCAAGTGGACTTGACACTTCTCCAGAATGGGATCTGGCCTCCCCAGGAGAATATACGGAGGAGGCATCCACTTTCCATTCAGTGATTAGGAAGGCTGCATTTTTTTGGGAACTTCCCTTACCTACAGCTCAGGTTAAGACCAACCTGTTGATGGACGTTTTGCACCCTGCTACAGCCATGGTGGATCCTCTTTTACCTTTTAATGAGGCCTTTATGGAACCAGTCGAAGAGGTGTGGAAGAAGCCTGTCACCTCTTCGGCTGTTAGTAGGTCAGTGGCCAGGCGTTATAGGTCTGCACCTGAGGAACCGGAATTTTTGTCAAAGCACCCTTCATCAGAGAGTCTGGTAGCACAGGCATCCTGCTCTTTGAGGTCGGCCCCTGGTTCGTTTCCAGGAGTCCCATTGGACCGGGAATCCAATTGAATGGATCAATCGGCCAAGAAGGTGTTTTCATTGGGTAGCATGGCGCTTAAATCTGCCAATGCTACTTGTATTCTTGGCAGGTATATACATGCTATCATGGATGCGGCAAAGACTGTTCTTCCGGACATGCCCCAGGACTTGCATAGCCTTCTTTCGGATGCTCAGGCAGCGGCTCCGCAAGTTATTCAGTCAGGGCTGGATACCACGGACTCTGTTGCATAGGGACTTCCATTGCCACCAGGTGTCATGCGTGGTTACGCACTTCTGGTTTTTCTTCTGACGTCCAGGCCACGCTATTGGATTTGCCTTTTGATGGGGCAAAACTATTCGGATCTAAAGCTGACTCTGCACTAGAGCGCTTTAAAGAATGTAGGGCCACTGCTAGGTCTCTGGGTCTGCAGACTGCTTACACACAATTGCGGTCATTCAGACGGCTGCAAGTTTTTGGTAGAGGGGCTTCCTTTCATGGGAGGTCTCAGCCTCCGGGGCAGCAGTCTTCGAGCCTCCATTATCGATCACTTAGGGGGCGGGGTAGAGTCTGCACAAGAGGGGCCACCCAGCAGAAGCACCCTTCCTCTTCCTCTTCCTCTGGAGGGTTGCCACAAGGAATGCAGGCCTAGTCCTCTTGCCATCATCTCCCATGTCTCTCCGGTAGGGGGGAGGCTTTCTCTTTTTCTTACCATTTGGGAGTCCATAACATCAGATTCCTAGGTCATCAGTGAGGTAAGAAAAGGTTATGCTCTTCCCTTTCGGGAGATTCCTCCTCCCTTCCCTCCCCGTCCTTCATTTTGTTCAGAAGATCATCTCCTGTTGCTGGAACAGGAGGTTCTCTCCCTAATGTTGAAGGGCGCAGTAGAGTTGGTTCCGGAGCAGGAGAGGGGTCAGGGTTGCTATTCCAGGTAGTTTCTGATCCCCAAAAAGGATGGTTGTCTGAGACCTATTTTGGACCTGAGGGTTTTGAATTGGTTCCTCAAACAGGAGAAATTCAAAACGCTGACTCTAGCACAGGTGCTTTTGGCGTTGAACAAGGAGGACTGGATGGTGTTGGTCGACTTGCAGGATGCTTATTTTCACATTCCCATTCTCAAGTCGCACAGGAAGTATCTCCGGTTTGTGGTAGGGTCGCAGCACTATCAGTTTGCGGTCCTTCCTTTTGGCCTTACTTCCGCACCTCGGGTCTTCACGAAGGTGATGGCGGTTGTTGCAGCACACCTCAGGAGGAAGGGGGTAGCAGTATTCCCTTACCTGGACGATTGGTTGATCAAAGCCGTGTCTCCGGGGGTTGTGTTGCGTCATCTGCAACTGACAACCCAGTTGTTGTTCAGTCTGGGGTTTTCAATAAATGTGCCCAAGTCTCACCTAGAGCCTCCTGTTTATAGGGGCAGTACTGGACACAACATTGAATTGGGCCTTTCCTCAGCCACAGCGGATACAGGACATTCAGGCGTTGGTTCCAATGTTTCAAGAAGGAGCGGTAGTTCCAGTCCTCAAGGTCCTTCGTCTGCTCGGCCTGTTCGCTTCTTGCATTCTGTTGGTCACTCATGCACGCTGGCATATGAGGGCTCTTTAGTGGTGCCTCTGCAGGCAGTGGTTTCAACACAGGGGAGACCTCGGAGAGTTGATAAAGATCTCCAGAGACACTGCGGCGGATCTCCGATGGTGGGCTGCAGACGGCAACCTTTCGCAAGGAAAGCCATTTTCACTGCCAACTCCGGTGACCACGGTGATAACGGATGCCTTCAGCAGAGCAGAGGTTTCATATCAATCTGATGGAACTGCGGGCGATTAGTTTGGCCCTCAAAGCCTTCCTCCCTTCCCTTCGCGGTCAGTCGGTTCAGATCCTGACGGACAACATGACCGCGATGTGGTATATCAACAAGCAGGGGGGTGTAGGCTCTGCAACTCTGGTCCTGGGCTCTGGACCATCGGCTTTGCGTGGTAGCAAACCATCTAGCCGGGGTTCAAAATGTACGGGCGGACAGACTCAGTCGCTTCTTCTCGGACGACCACGAGTGGCGTCTGCATCTGGATCTGATTCTTCACATCCTTCGGATGTGGGGTTTTCCCCAGATAGACCTGTTTGCCACTCTGCATAACGCGCACTGTGCGTCGTTCTGCAGCCTTCAATATCCGATGCAAGGAGCGTTGGGGGACGTGTTTCAGTTGTCCTGGTGCAACCAGTTGCTTTACACGTTTCCCCCCATTCCCTTGATTCCTCGGGTTTTGAGGAAGATTCGCCAAGACCGGGCCCAAGTCATTCTAATAGCTCCGGATTGGCCACGAAGGGTATGGTATGCAGACCTTCTCCAACTCTCTCTGTGCCCTCCGCTCCATCTCCCTCTCAGGGCAGACCTCCTTTCGCAGTCGCAGGGGCAGGTTTTACACCCCCACCTCCAGAGCCTGTACCTTCATGCCTGGAGATTGAGCGGGGCAAACTGAGTGCTTTTTCTCTCCCACCAGAGGTGGTCGAAGTTCTTTTATCGGCCAGGCGACACTCCACCAAATCGGTCTATGCTAGTAGGTGGGCTAAATTCATTCGTTGGTGTGGAGAGCAGAAAATTAATCCCTTAAGTGCCCATCTTTCAGATATACTGTTATTCGCCTTATCGTTGGCTCAGCATGGTTGTGCTGTGGCCACTGTTAAAGGCTATCTTTCGGCCTTTTCGGCCTTCTTATGTCTTCCAGATCAACCCTCTTTATTCAAATCTCCTTTGGTTTTACGATTTTTGAAGGGCTTACTAATAGGTTTCCTCCCACTCCTTTTATCATGCCGCAGTGGGACTTGAATCTGGTGTTGACTTTTTTGATGGGCCCTCCCTTTGAGCCTCTTCATTCTTGTCCCTTGAGGTATTTGTTTTTCAAACTGTGTTTCTGACAGCCATTACGTCGGCTAGACGTGTTAGTGAACTACAGGCCCTTTCTGTTCACCCGCCATTTACGACTTATCATTAAGACAAAGTGGTTTTGAGGACCAGGGCGGCTTTCCTCCCAAGGTAGTGTCTCCGTTTCACTTGGGACAATGCATAACTCTCTCGTCGTTCTACCCTCCTCCGCACCCATCTAAGAAGGAGGAAAGACTCCATCGTCTGGACCCTAAGAGGGCTCTCAGCTTTTATATCGACAGGACGAGAGAGTTCCGGTTGGATGAAGAACTCTTTATCGGATACGTGGGGAAGAGGAAGGGGAAGGCCGTCCACAAGAGAAAGCTCTCCAGGTGGGTCGTTGTTTGTATTAAAATATGTTACTCATTGGTGAAGAAGGATCCTCCTGAGGGGATCAGAGACCATTCCACCAGGGCCAAGTCGACCTCATCGGATTTGGCCAGAGGTGTTCCGGTGGCGGACATCTGTAAGGCCGCGACTTGGTCTTCCCTCCACACCTTTGTAAAGCATTATTGTCTGGATTCAGAGGTGCGGAGGGATGGACATTTTGCGCGGTCTGTGCTGCAGGAGTTCCTGGTGTGACCAGACGGACACCCTCCTCCGAGGTGGTACTGCTTTGGGACTCTCTTCATTAGGTGAGGAATCCACAGGTAGTTGTATCCATCAGAAGATCAAGTTACTTACCTCCGGTAACGCTTTTTCTGGTGGATACATTAGCTACCTGTGGATTCCTCACGGTCCCTCCCACCTCTCCGTTGTCTGTCTGGTCATACCAGGATCGCCTTGGGTGTGCACTTCAGTGCCTTAATTTCTATGTTTCTATATATGTATATATGTTCAGAGTTGCAATTCAGGTTATTTCCAAGTTTGCAAACTGTTCATGATGGTATGATCTCTTTAAGGAGCTTTGTAAAAGTTTTTATATGAAGGTTCTCTATAAAGTTTTATTATTTATGATCATGATGTGTTTAGATTGTCGATGTTTTCAATATGTTTCAAAGGCACGTCAAAAATGGCATAAACTGACGTCAGCACACTGGTGAGGGCCTCTTATTGCCACAATGACGTCACACGGAGCAGCGTGGAGTCGGGCAATTGTGACATCCTCGCTGACATGCAGAGCTAGAGAGAAGTTTCCGTCGAATGCTACGCATGGGAAGAATTCATTAGGTGAGGAATCCACAGGTAGCTAATATATCCACCAGAAAAAAGCGTTACCGAAGGTAAGTAACTTGCTCTTTAAATTGTTTTGGGTTTGAGGAACAGTCTTGCACCTGGATCCAGACCATTTATAGTAACCCCAGATCAACAGTTAGAGTCAATGGCCAGATGTCTGCTACCTCTCCTATCTGCTGGGATACATGGCAAGGATACATGGAGCCGTTTGCCCAGAGTTCAAGATCATCTGTCTATCTCAGGGGTTCGGTTCAGTGGGGATGACCACATCGTCAGCTTATATGCAGACGATGTTATAACTTTTAACAACCTTCTTCATGCCCTTACAGCTTTTCCAAAGGGGAGGTGGAGGAGTTTAGAGCCACAGCCGGTCTTCGGATCAACGTTCATAAGTCCCAGGCATTTTACCTAATGCTGTCCCCTGAAACAGAAGAGCAGCTGTCACACCGATTCACAATTCAGTGGAAATCAACCTCCATCCAGTGCTTTGGTGTACAATTTGCCATGACCATTGAGGGCACCAGGACCCTCAACTATGAATTCCTTTTTCTACAGATCACCAGCGACGTGGCCAAATGATGCTTATGTTATGTTGCCTCTCATGGCTCGTTTTTTGTACTGACCCTCCCAATCGAGCCTCCAGCTGGGGTGCTCCACACTTTGCAAAGGTCGTTGCACAGTCGTTTTTTGGGCAGATGGTTGTCCCCATATGAGTTGATACCAAAGCTACTGACCCACAGCAGAAGGAGGGCTGGGAATCCCAAATCTTCTATACTATTATTAAGCAGCACAGCTCCGCTACATGGTGGAATGCTTAAGGGACGAGTCGGAGAAACAGTGGTAATTGATCGACCGGGAGATTGCAGACACTCCCTTGTGGAAATCCCATTTTTTAAATGGTAAGAACAAGCCTCTGCTTTTATTCCTCTCCAATCACCATGATGGTGTTAAATGTGTGGGATAGCATAGCAACTCCAAAGAGCCTGTCATGTTTATATCTCCTCTCACGCCAATAATAGACAATATGGACTTCACACCAGGTGTAGATCAGGCTGCATTTCACCAGTGGCGAAACTCAAGCGATCGATCTATAGGCCATATTTTTAATGATGACGGCATCCTCCCCTTTGAACACCTGAGAGGGGATTATTCGCTCCCAGAAACAGAGTGATTGCACTACTTACAGGTCAAGCATTGGCTCTCACACCCCACCATGTGAACGGGAGCACAAAGACCACTGAAATCATTCCAGGAATGGCTCATAACAAAAACATCAGACGAACACATAACCACAGAATTATATAGTACACGCCCCACAATACCTAAAACCCCAGGGCAGAAATGCAGGGAGCTGAGTTAGGCAAGCAACTCTCCCGAAAAAGTGGGATGAGGTGTTTATATAGAGCATGACAAACAGCACGCAACACTGCTAGTATACAGATATTTACCAAAATTGTCACTTACTGGTATCTCACTTCCATCTGTATACGAAAAGGATGTCCAACTTGCAGGGCAAACTGCAGACTCAACTGTGGGTCACCTGGGACCCTGCTTCACATACTTTGGGGCTGCCCAAGTTAGCACAATTCTCGGAATCTGTTCTTACTGACATTGATACACATCAATACATGAAATTGCCCCGGTTCTCAGCTTACACAATCTTAGGCCTCCCCAACATACTCTCTTTTTTTATTAAGTCCTGCTGAGGCCATCACATTGGCCTGGCATTGGGGACAGCCCATTAATCCATTCTTGCACCCTGGAGTTCTGGCACACCTGAACTGGCTCCACCGTCTCTGGCACATCCTAGGGATGGAAAAGTTCATCTTAGTCCTGACATCCTCAGGGGACGTCTTCAGAGATCTTTGGCAACCTTATATCTCTCTTCTCTCCCATGAATTTACAGAACTGACATGACCTACATATCTGCCTTGCTCCGACTAACCAATATGACCCGTCCGCTGAGGCGAAGAATGCTGCCAAGACTGACACACCATCCACTGACTAAGCACTCCCTTATTAGCTAAAAGTTGGTGGGAACCCTGGGGCAAGGGGGAAGGGAGGGAGGAGAGGGAGATAAAGTTATAATTTTGCTGTACTATGTTCTATCAGATTATTCATAAGCACTGCAATGCTTCTTGAAGTTGGCTTAACATTTTCTGCAAACCTTGCGACAATAAAACAGATTTAAACCATAAAGTGAAAAATGGTGATTAAAGGATCAAAGTGCCAACCACAAAACTGTGACAAAATTAATGTTATGTCCAACACTGATGGAACACACTTCTGATACACAAAACTGGTTACACTTCTCTTCAGACTAAGAAGACATTTTGTGAAAAAATGTTGGAAAATGTAAAGCTCAGGGGGCAAGGCAGCCGGGAGTGTCCAAGGAGGGAACGTCATCATCATTGCCGGACAAAGGCGCAATGAAATTTTCCATGTTCGGACTTAGGGCCTCATTTAGAATGGGACGGATGGATTACTCCATCACAACGGTGATGGATATCCCATGCATTGAAAAATAAATCCATTGGATTTAATGGGATTTAGACTTGGCAGACAAGATATTCGTCACTGTTGTGATAGAGTAACCCATCTGCCACATTCTCTAAATCAGGCCCTTAGTCTCTTTTTTGGAAGTCAAAAATCGTCAGCGGGACAAAGCGGAAGGCTGTACCCAATGAGGGCTCCATAAGGTTGGATACCCTTTGGACAGGCCGTGCAAAACAAGATTTGCTGCTGCCTAGGAGAACTTAGTGGGATTTACAGGCCGACTAACGAGGCGCCTTGGGCAGATCGGTGAACAGATATGTCCTGGTCTCCTCTTGGTTCTTATGTCACTTTTTGTCTAAAAATGTTTAGGTCCCAAATTTTGGATTTGGGCTATCTGGGCACCTTATACACCACTTCCAAGGGTCCACGACTGGAGGGGCACCACTTGGAGGGCCACGACTCATTCGGGCTGGGGGCCTTTGTGGGCTCAATATGGTAGGAGCATTTGTTGTCCCTGAGGCTCTGATCAGAAGGCTGGGCCACTAGCTCTTGGAGTCTCTCCGGAAGTCTGGGGTATGAAGAGAGAAGCAGGTCTCAAGCAGCAGGACAGTCAATTGAGGGCAGAGGGCAGGCTTGAGACAGCAGGGTAGTCCCCCTAGTACAGCAAGACAGTCCTCTGAAGCAGGCCCCAGGCAGCAGGGCTGACCTTTTGAAGTTTGCCACAGGTCTGGAAGTAAATTGCAGAGTGGGTCTAATTTTATACCTGGTGCAAGCTTTGTAGTGGAAGAAACTTCTGGAGGTTTCTCCACACAGAAGTGTCTGGAATTTCCTGCCTTCCTGTCCTGGTCCCAGGATGTCTGTAATCACCAACAATTAGTGTGAAGTTATTTGTGTGTAAGCTGAGGCAGTGTCTTTGAAGTGAAAGTAGGTCTGTGTACAGTTCTGCCCCCTCATTCTGCCAAGATGGACCATCCTTTCAACACCCAATTCCCTTATTTGTGTGGCTGTCTGAGAGAAATACAGAAATGCCAACTGCCAACTAAACCTAGTGAAGTGACCCAGAAACAGGCTCAGGCACCAAATGGATAGGACAAGAAAATGCCAACTTTCTTACAGTGGCATTTTCTGAAATGTGACTTAAAAGCTGACATTACCATTAAAGATGGTTTTAAATTGCAATTCCGTAGACAGAAAATATGACATTTCTAATGCTTAGAAACAAAGGTTATCATTTATTAAATGTGATAAGGTAACCCAGTGTAATCCTATGGGTGAGGTAGGCCTCACAGTAGTGAAAAACACATTTGTCAGTTTTTCACTACCAGATGTGTAAAACTTTTTAATTTTAAATACACTGCACCTGCACTATGGACTATTTAGAGCCTACCTTAAGAGTGACATATGCATTAAAATTGAGCTTTAGGCCTGGCAAGGTGTTAATTTTGAAAGGTTGAACTGGTAGTTTAAAACTGCACAGCAGCTGCAATAGCAGGCCTGAAACATGTTTTAACGGGCTACTTTAGTAGGTAGCACAATAGGTGCAGCAGGCCTTAAAGATGCATTTAATTTACCAGCCCAGGGTATATGGCATGCCATTTTACTAGAGACTTACAAGTAAATTCAATATATCAATCAGGTGTAAGCCAATTTTACCATGTTTTAGGGAGTGAGCACAAGCACTTTAGGACTGGTTAGCAGTGGTAAAGTGCACAGAATCCTAAGGCCACAGAAAAAAAATTGTGAGAAAAGTGGCTGTTAGTTGAGAGTTGTGTGAAGCCGTCCCATGAAACAGCCACAATCCTTGTGAGATTGAACCACAAATAGTCACTAAATTAACCTATGTTTAACCTTCTGGCAGCCTGACACAGAAGTGATCAGGCGTAACTTAGAGGCAATTTCTTAAGTATTTATGCAGCACATAAACAGCATTCAAGTGAAAACATAACACAAGAAAATCCTACACCACTTAAAAAAAATAGAGTAAAATGTAATAAATTATTTGAGACTAAGACAACAAACATCCAATCAGTAGACCCAGAGGTATATATTTTTATAGATTTATATAAACGTACTACCAAAAGATGCAAAGTGGAAACTGAGGGTATCTGGTTGTGCTAGACTGGCTCAAAGTCACAAGCTCAGGCTGACCACCATAGAGCACAGGCCAGGCACAGGACCAAGTTTGGCCCACTGAGGATTGTACCTTATGCCTTTGGTGTGCTGTCTGCATTGCACTGCTTTGCAAGGCTTTGCTTTGTTGGTTCTGATGAAGCTATGCAGTGAGGCTTTGCTGGCTTGGCATCATTCTACATCATGTCTGATTGCCTGTGTGACGAGGCTTTACTAGGCTTTGCATTACTCAGCATTGGTTCCAATGACGCTGACAGCTATTCAAAGAGACTTTTGGGGGTTTATATCACACAATGCTGATTCCAATGAGGATGGCAGCTGTGTGGCAAGGCTTTTCAGTGATTTGCATTGTTCAGCATTAGTTCTGATGAATCTTGCAGCTATGCAGTGAGGCTTTGTGGTTCTTCATGTCACTTCACGCTGGATTTGGTGGAACCATCCTGTCAGGCCAGGAAGAGCTCTCTCTGATGCCAGCCAAAGGCCCAAGACTTGGGGAGGCACCACTTGGGGATCAGGAATCTACTCCAAAAGATGCCAGCACGGATCATGAAAGTCCAGTTGCAGTTCCAGGCAGGTCCAGTGTAGAGGTCATCTTGGCAGTTGAATGGAGGCCTTTAGCGCTGGTTGTGTCCCTGTAGTTCAGAAATGGAGATCTGTCAGCTGAAGTTGGGATGAAGGGAGCAGGTCTAGTCTTTCTTCTAAGACAGAAGGACAGGCCTCAGACTTCAGAGCAGTCCCCTGGCAGCAGTCCAGTCCTTCTTCTTTAGTATCCACAGGTCCACGAGTGTACTGAAGAGTAGGTCTGAGGGTCCAAGTGTCTGGAACTCTTTGCTCCCTGCCTTGGTCCCAGTCTGTCCAGGTGGCACAATAGGCTAGGGTGAATTTCTTTGTGTGTAAGATGAGGCAAGGTTGTTGAAGTGCAAGTGTGGCTGTGCACAACTCCACCCTCCCATTCTGCTTGGCTGGCCCATCATTCCAACACCCTGTCCCTCTATTGTGTAGTTGTCTGGAAGGAATACACAAAGGCAAACTGACCTAGTCATGTGACCCAGGAAACATGTTGCAGGCACTAAATGATTAGAACAAGAAAAGGCCAATTTTCTAAAAGTGGTATTTACAGGCCTGTAACTTAAAATCGTCTCAACATTAAAGAGTATTTTAAACAACAAATATGTATACTCCAAACATGATGTTTATACCTGTTCCTAAACAAAGGTTATCACTTATTAAATGTAATAAGGTAACCCAATGTTTTCATTTGGGAGAGTAGGCCTCACTGTAGTTAAAATTAATTTGGTAAGATTTCACTACCAAGTTCAAGAAACATATACAACTTTTAAAATACATAGTTACTCTTTACCCTGCACTATGGGACGTTAAGTACCTACTCTGGGTTGACTTATATTTATTAAAACTTGAGTTTAAAAAAACGGACAAAGGGCCTCTTCTGTTGGCCGAACTTGTCAGTTCTCTGTCCCTCTGAACTCAGTTTGATCTCTCTCTCTATACTCTCCTGAGCTACTGGACTGACCCGAGGGGAAAACTTCTCTTCATTTGTAGACCACATCTGTGAATCTCCTATCCTTAAATTGTTCAAAGATGCATCCCAGTAGGCACACTGTACTGCCATAACAAAAAAAGTGATGTTGCCCATTTCATCCCTTGGATCAGACTTTTGTCCTCAGCCAAGGAAAAACTTGCCCATAAGGACATCAACCAACAGAGGCCACTGAGAGCTATCAGTGTCAAGAGCCAGGCCCTAAGCCATCCAGAGTTCTCTGACCTCTGAGGTTTCTCAGAGTGGTAGGTAGCAGCCCCAGGTGATAAGCACCCTACTTCTACTCTCCCACCAATCCAGGGGTAGTATCGTTCAACTGATTCTCCAGCCCCGGTTCCGAACCCAGATGATGACCAGGAGTCTAGGGTAAGCCTTTCCTGCCCCCTTATCTAGGCCTCTGTACTCTCCCTATGGTAGTTGAGCTCATAAACCTGAGCCTCCACGTACCCTGGGTGGCCGCTACTTCCAGGTCAGCTAACTCTGGTGGTAAGTCATTACCCAGAGTGCAGTCAATAGGCATCTGAGGAGCACCTTCCCCTGTGGAACTCCCACCAGTATGTGTTTTGTTTAGGACAGACAGAGTCCCTCTCCTTAAGACCTCACTGGGAACACTCAAAGCAGATGGTTGGAAATGGACCACTCAGGACCACCGCACAGCAGACGCTCTCCACCAATTCTTAGAAGGGGTGTGGGAACCCTTTCTTCCTACCCTATCCTGGTATCTATCTGGGTCACTATGGACCCCCCTCACTCTGTAGGGTGGACCATGAGTCACATTTCCTTGGGTCACCCCCTTCTACCTTATCAGATACTCTCGTACTAGTCCAGGGGGTCTACCTCTTGTGCATGCTCCCTTGGGTCAGAGAGTTTGCTATCAATCAGGTATTGGTGAAACTCTTGAAAACAATGACTGAACATGTGCTCTCTGGCATCAAATTGTACAGCCCCTCATAATTGTATATCTCACTACCCTTCACCTAACACCTAACACCTAACACCTAACAATTTAGGCCCAGATTTAGGAGGGCATAGCGCCATATTAGCGCCACCTTAGCGTAATTTTTTTCACACTACGGTGGCGCTAAGGTGGCCTTTTCCTGCACCAGATTTACAAAGTGGCGCAATGCATGCATTGTGCCACTTTGTAACCATTTGAGCTACATTATGACTATGCACAGTGTTTCTAAATTGGGCGTTCCCCTGTTGGGGGGGCAAAAAAAGAGATTTCTTTGCTTCATCTTTTTCAGCACTTTTAGTACTGGTCAGAGCAGGTGTTAAAAGGAAGCCCCATTGATTTTAATGGGCCTCTGGGTGCTTTGCAGGATTAGTGTAAAAAAAATGTACGCAATCCTGCAAAGGGACAAACTAGCCTAAAAAATTATGACGCTAGTTATCTAAGTACCACCTTGGTGCACTGTATCTTAGGTTCTAGGTGCAGCACCACTTTTCATAAATCTGCCCCTCAGTGTCTTAGAAAACAAGTCCACAAAATCCACCCCAGACTGTTGGGCAATATCTGGCTGTCCCTAAGTTTCTGCCTGCATTTTTCAGGTGTGAGACAATGGGGCTTATTTACAAGCCCCACTGCGCCACCGGAGCGTCACTTTTGTGCTCCAGTGGTGCTACCTGCAGAACCTTATCTATAAGGCCACCCTGCAGGGCTTTACATACCATTATAGGTATGACTTCAGACAACGCAGTGCAAGTCACTGCGTTGCTTCACACTGCGTTATGGAGGCGTGCCACGGGTGTTACAGTAGGTGTTCCCACATAACACCCATGGCATTTGACACATTCCCCGATTTATGAGAAATTGCAAACCTGGGAATGCAGCAAAAGCCAACATCACCCAAGGGGTGGCGAAAAGGAGGTGCAACAAGGAGAAATAACATAATTTCTCCCCATTTTACCTCTTTCTATGTGTGCTGTATTCTGTAGCACAGATAGAAGGAGGAAATCGCCTCCACTGATCCCCAAAATGCAGGCATCCTTGCACCATGGTGCAAGGGTGCCTGCATTTGTGCTAGGCAGCAATTTGTGTGCCAGCACCGGGAGAGAGGTCAGAAATGCACTGTATCCTATAAATAAAGTGTTTTTCCACCTTTTCCCACTGGCACAGGGTGGTGCAGCAAGTGCCTTGTTGTGCCGCCCTGCGCCATTGGGGTTGTAAATAATCCCCAATTGGCCAGATGTACACAGGCCTTTAGGGAATTGCAAAATGTAATTTCTACTCTGTTGAAATCGGATTTGGTGATTCCCTAAATAGGAAATTGCAAATAGGGATTTCCTATTTGCCATTTCTTGGCACATGTCCAAAGTATTTCCTAAATGCAAAATGAGCATTTAGGAAATGCAATTACGATCGACTCCAAGTCAAGTGGTAACAATGTGCAATTTAAAAAAGCACCAGAAAATGCCTTTTTAAAGTGCAATAGAGGACATATGTGTGTCTCTATTTTTGGGGTGCATTTTGGGGGGCCCTTGCCCATAGCCATCCTTGGCTTACATTTCTCAAATAACAATTTCATAATGGGAAATCGCTATTTGGGAAATTAAAAACGGACCCATGTTCACAAATAGCATGGGATTCCTTATTTGTGATTTCCTATTAGTGATACTTTGTAGGAATCGCTATTAGTAAATCAGTATCTTAGTGCATTTGGCATTTCCTAAATAGCGATTTCTATGAAGTCACTATTTAGGAAATGCAAAATTGCATCTACGTACATCTGGCCCTATATTTCTTGATAGGTGTGTCCCCCATGAGTGGATACTTCATCCTGTCCTCTTTCCTAGGGCTAACAGTGCATCATTTACTTCACTGGTAATGTTCCCTGCAGATACTGTGTAAGGAAATGCCTCCTTGGCATGGTTACCCCCTGACTTTTTGCCTTTGCTGATGCTATGTTTTGAATTGAAAGTGTGCTGAGGCCTGCTAACCAGGCCCCAGCACCAGTGTTCTTTCCCTAACCTGTACTTTTGATTCCACAATTGGCACACCCTGGCATCCAGATAAGTCCCTTGTAAGTGGTACCCCTGGTACCAAAGGCCCTGATGCCAAGGAAGGTCTCTAAGGGCTGCAGCATATCTTATGCCACCCTGGAGACCCCTCACTCAGCACAGACACCCTGCTTGCCAGCTTGTGTGTGCTGGTGAGAACAAAACGAGTAAGTCGACATGGCACTCCCCTCAGGGTGCCATGCCAGCCTCTCACTGCCTATGCAGGTATAGATAAGTCACCCCTCTAGCAGGCCTTACAGCCCTAAGGCAGGGTGCACTATACCATAGGTGAGGGCACCAGTGCATGAGCACTGTGCCCCTACAGTGTCTAAGCAATACCTTAGACATTGTAAGTGCAGGGTAGCCATAAGAGTATATGGTCTCGGAGTCTGTTTTACACAAACTCCACAGCACCATAATGGCTACACTGAAAACTGGGAAGTTTGGTATCAAACTTCTCAGCACAATAAATGCACACTGATACCAGTGTACATTTTATTGTAAAATACACCCAGAGGGCACCTTAGAGGTGCCCCCTGAAACCAACTATCTGTATAGGCTGACTGGTTCCAGCAGCCTGCCACACTAGAGACATGTTGCTGACCCCATGGGGAGAGTGCCTTTGTCACTCTGAGGCCAGTAACAGAGCCTGCACTAGGTGGAGATGCTAACACCTCCCCCAGGCAGGAGCTGTCACACCTGGCGGTGAGCCTCAAAGGCTCACCCCTTTGTGCCAGCACCGCAGGACACTCCAGCTACTGGAGTTGCCCGCCCCCTCCGGCCCCGGCCCCCACTTTTGGCGGCAAGGCCAGAGAAAATAATGAGAAAAACAAGGAGGAGTCACTGGCCAGTCAGGACAGCCCCTAAGGTGTCCTGAGCTGAAGTGACTCCAACTTTTAGAAATCCTCCATCTTGCAGATGGAGGATTCCCCCAATAGGATTAGGGATGTGACCCCCTCCCCTTGGGAGGAGGCACAAAGAGGGTGTACTCACCCTCAGGGCTAGTAGCCATTGGCTACTAACCCCCCAGACCTAAACACGCCCTTAAATTTAGTATTTAAGGGCTCCCCTGAACCTAAGAATTTAGATTCCTGCAACTTACCGAAGAAGAAGACTGCTGAGCTGAAAACCCCTGCAGAAGAAGAAAGAAGACACCAATTGCTTTGGCCCCAGTCCTATCGGCCTGTCTCCTGCCTTCTAAAGAACCCGGCTCCAGCGACGCTTTCTCCAGGACCAGCGACCTCTGAATCCTCAGAGGACTGCCCTGCTTCCAAGAGACCAAGAAACTCCAGAGGACAGCGGTACTGCTCCAAAAAGACTGCAACTTTGTTTCGAAGGAGCAGATTTAAAGACCCCTGCAACTCCCCGCAAGAAGCGTGAGACTTGCAACACTGCACCCGGCGACCCCGACTCGACTGGTGGAGAACCAACACCTCAGGGAGGACCCTCCGGCGACTCCGAGTCCGTGAGTAACCAAAGTTGTCCCCCCTGGGCCCCCACAGCGACGCCTGCAGAGGGAATCCCGAGGCTCCCCCTGACCGCGACTGCCTGAACTCTATTTCCCGACGGCTGGAAAAGACCCTGCACCCGCAGCCCCCAGCACCTAAAGGAACGGAACTCCTGTGCAGGAGTGACCCCCAGGAAGCCCTCTCCCTTGCCCAGGTGGTGGCTACCCCGAGGAGCCCCCCCCTTGCCTGCCTGCAACGCTGAAGAGATCCCTTGATCTCCCTTTGATTTCCATTGAAAAGCCGACGCTTGTTTCTACACTGCACCCGGCCGCCCCAGTGCCGCTGAGGGTGTACTTTTTGTGTGGACTTGTGTCCCCCCCGGTGCCCTACAAAACCCCCCTGGTCTGCCCTCCGAAGACGCGGGTACTTACCTGCTGGCAGACCGGAACCGGGGCACCCCCTTCTCTCCATTGAAGCCTATGCGTTTTGGGCACCTCTTTGACCTCTGCACCTGACCGGCCCTGAGCTGCTGGTGTGGTAACTTTGGGGTTGCTCTGAACCCCCAATGGTGGGCTACCTTGGACCCCAAACCTGAGACTTGTAAGTGATTTACTTACCTGACAAAAACTAACAAAAACTTACCTCCCCAGGAACTGTGAAAATTGCACTGTCTACTTTTAAAACATCTTATTGTGTTTTATGTAAAAAGTATACATGCTAATGTAATGATTCAAAGTTCCTAAAGTACTTACCTGCAATACCTTTCAAATGAGATATTACATGTAGAATTTGAACCTGTGGTTCTTAAAATAAACTAAGAAAATATATTTTTATATAACAAAACCTATTGGCTGGATTTGTCTCTGAGTGTGTGTTCCTCATTTATTGCCTGTATGTATGTACAACAAGTGCTTAACACTACTCCTTTGATAAGCCTACTGCTCGACCACACTACCACAAAATAGAGCATTAGTATTATCTCTTTTTGCCACTATCTTACCTCTAAGGGGAACCCTTGGACTCTGTGCATACTATTCCTTACTTTGAAATAGTGCATACAGAGCCAACTTCCTACAGACTGGCTCTCCAATCCTCCCCAGGGAACCTGTGCATCACTAGGGAAACCAAACAGGCCTCAAACCACTTACCTTTATCATCTCTCACTCTTAATTTAGGCACCAGATCCTTGATGATGTGGAATCTACTGTCTATTTTGTGCACTGGAGTATAACGGTCACCATATCTGCTGGCTCCCTTTGATACGGTTTGTGAGCCAACAACATCCTTTTTTCTCCAAAGGCACTCATTACCTCAGCCTTCTCTTTCACTAAGACTATTTCTGCCTCAGCTTTTCTCTCTTCTGCAGCCAGTCTGGCTAACCGCAGCTTCAGGTCTCTCTCAGTGTGTCTGTCCTTCAACTCTTCAGTAGACAAGTTGTGAGAGAATGCACTGCTTTATGCAGGGGATCCAGCAGGGGATCACATCCTAGTGGGCCCTCTTTTCCCTTCTGGAGCCATTGCTAAGCCATTTCCCTCCTCATGATAATCCTTCTTAGAGTCATAAGCCTTGTGGTCCTCTGTTGGAGCTTTCCAACAGTGCACTTCACTAAAAGCATGCAGGGCTTTCTGGAGGTCCTCGTTAGTGGATCTCTTATTCATGTCTTGCACCCTCAAAACTCCTTCACTTTCTGCATACTGTAGTATCATGAGAAGCTGGGATTCATTATAATTCTGGCAAAGTACCACAAGGACAGCAACAAAGAGTTCCAAGTTAAACAAGTGAGGTAGGAATAACATTTGGAAAAATAATTTAAAAAGACATCAAATTTGCTATCAAACTATGTATTTATTATTACACTAATAGCTGTATGGTGCTGCACAAACACAAGTACTGTATCACACCACTGATCACCAATGTGAGCACTTGAGTTATTAGTTGACGGGGCTGTCAGCCTCTCTCAAGCAACAGCCACAATCCTTGTCAGCCACAATCCTTGTCAGGGTGAACCACAAAACATTACTAAATTAACTTGTGCTTAACTCTCAGGTAGCTTGGTAGAGAAGCAGTGCAGCATAAATTAGAGGCAACGTGTAAAGTATTTATGCAGCACAAAAACAACAATAAAGGAAAGCAACACTGACAAGAAAAATCTCAAACCAAATTAGAAATGTAGAGTAATGTTCAACGTTCAATAAATAGTTTGACACCAAATCAACAAAAATCCAATTATTTGAAATGTAGGTATGCAATTTTAAAGATTTATATAGAAGTAACGCAAAAAGGTGCAAAGAGCCAACATAGAGTATCTAGTCACACTAGACTGAGCCAAAGTCACAAGTTCAGGCCGACCTTGATAAAGCACTGGCTGGGCACATAGTTTGGCCCACAAAGGATTGTACCTTATGTCCTAGGTGCACTGCCTGTGTGGTGCTGCTTTGCAAAGCTTTGTGTCGACCGGGATCGGTTACGAGAGAGCAATGTGATGAGGCTTTGCACGACTTTGCTTTGCTCTGTGTCATTTCCGATGAGCTGTGCAGCAAACAGTAGCTGGGTTTTGCATCACTCAGCTTCAATTACAGTGGGGTTGGCAGCAGTTCAGAGAGGCTTTACAGGGCTCTGTGTGGCTTTAAACCGGATTTGATGGAACCATCAGTTAGGCCAGGAGGAACTCTCTTTGATGCCAGCCAAGGGCTCAGGACCTGCAAAGGCACCTTTGGGGAACAGAAACTTCAGTAGAGTCCAGCAGGGCTCTGGAAAGTCTAGTTGCAGGGCTTTGTTGCAGATTCAGGCAGATCCAGTGCAGTAGACAGCTGGGCAGTTACAGGGAGGCCTCTGGACCATGCTGTGGTTAGAACAGGAGGACAGACACCTGATCCTTAAAGTCACTCAAGTCATCTAAGATGAAGGACGTATGGCCAGTCTTCCTTCTCAGACAGCAGAACAGGCCTCAGGCAGCAGGGAAGTCGTTTGGCAGCAAGGCAGTCCTTCTTCTGTAATATTCACAGATCCAGGATACACAGGTGTATAATGAAGGGTGGGTGTGAGGGTCATACCTTTATACCTGGTGCCTCCCTTTGAAGTGGGAGATTCCTGTGAAGCTTTTCCCTTATCAGAGTGTATGAAATTTCCTGCCTCCCTGCCCTGGTCCCCGTATGTCTGTGGGCAAAGTGGGATAGTGTTAAGTTCTTTGTGTGTGAAATGAGACAAGTTATTTGAAGTACAATTAGGGCTGTGTACAGCTCCCTCCCATCCTGCTTGGATGGTCTACTCTGCCAACATCCAGTCCCACTATTGTGTTGCTGCCTGGAATGAACACAAAAAGGCCAACTTCCAACTTCATCTCATCAATTGAACCTCTGAGTTAAATGCTACTGGTGGGTCTGCAGCACTGATTGTACACCAACTTAATTAGCCTTATAAAACATAACCCAGGCATGCCTTTGCAGCCAGTGTGTGCAATTTTAAACTGCCATTTTGAACTAGCCAGATGAACCTTTTGCCAGCCCAAAACCTTTCTTTTTAATACATAAATGTCACCCTTTGGGTAGGCCCAGGGTGAAGTGTATTTAAAACGGTAGACAAGGACTTTTAAGTCTTAAAAGTATTGTTAGTGAAAGCCTGTTAAATTCCTTTTACACTGCAGCAAGGCCTACCTCTCTTATAGGCTCACATTCGGTTCCCTTAATACATCTAATAAGCAGCAACTTTCAATTGGGAGCAGATTGACAGTCATGGTTGGTGTCTAAAACTTTGCAATTAAACACCCTCTTTAATGGTAAAGTCAGATTTTAAGTCACAATTCTGCAAATGCCATTTTTAGAATGTTGGAATTTTCTTGTCTTAACCGTTTGGGGCCTGCAGCGTGCCCTTGGGTCACATTACTTAGTATAGCTGGCAGTTGGGTGTTGTTTATTGCTCCCAGACATTGAGACAAAGGGAAACTAGGTTTTGGCAGGATGGGACGCTCTTACTTAGAGAGGGTGAAGAGTTGTCACCTACCACACTTGCACATCACAAAGGCTCTGCCTGAGCACCCTCACAAAGGGTATGCCATTTGTCCTTTGTGTCTCCAGGGAAGCTGAGCCCAGGGCAGGAAGGCAGGAAGGCATGGGATGCCTGATACTGCAGGGAAGTAGAAACCACTGGAAATGTATCCTATTTCAAAGTGGTTACCAGGAATAAATACTGGACCTCAGAACCTAACTCTTCAGTACACATTTGGACCTTTGGAAGACAGTGGATGTGGTCCCCAGGGAAAGAACAGTCTCCAATAACCTTGTATTCAGTACCAGGACTCTGCCATCTATGTGTACTGCCCTCCCAAGTAGTGTCTCCCCATTTCTGGACCCTTGGAAGTGGGCCTAAATCTGCTCTGCCAGCCTAACTGTGGTCCCAGCAGAACCAATGCAGTGCAACACATTGCCTCCCAGAAACTGCATCTGAGCCGCTGAGAGACTCATTGCCTAACCCAAACTCTGCATCCAAACCACTGCACACCACAACCCCATCACAGGACCTCTTGTCACAGCCCACAGCCGCATCGGAACCGCTGCTGCATGACACACCCTCAACGCAGATCTTTGCATCCCAAGCCCCTAGTTGGCGGCAGCCCCGATGATGACGAAATACCTGCAGCTCTTTCAGAACCAGCCAGTGTGCAGCTCACCTTCGATGCAGGACTTCTCATGACATGCCTTCTGTTAATGGCATCTTCAACGATGACACAGGACCTTGCATCACAGTCTCACAGCGTCCTGGACCCTCCAATGTGCAACGCATCTCTGCCTCAGGTCCTTGCATCATCTCAGCTGTGTAACACATCCTTGATGCGGGCCCTCGTAATGCTCCACAACCAGGATTTAAGATATTTTGTTCAGTGGGCCTAACTTGGCCTCTGTAGCTGGCCACGCTACATCACAGTAGGCCTGAAATTGTGACTTTGTCCTGGTCTGGTACAACCCTGTCCCCTTTTGCTTTCAGGCACTATTTTAATTTAAACCTTTAGACCTGCGTATCTCCGGTTCTACTGATTTTTTTCACTTTTTTAATTGTTAGTTTGCAATTTGCTTGTGATTTCATCCTAACAGAGAATTGTGGTTGCTGCTCTAGTGGGGTTTCACCCCCTTCAAACAGTAACCCGATTTCTTACACTTGGGGTGACAAAATTAGGTTTAGGCTTGGCAAAAGGTTTACTTTACTGAGTCAAATTGGAAGGATAAAACTGCATATGGGCAGCAATAGCAGGCCTGAGATGTATAAAAGGGCTACTTAAGTGGGCAGCAGAACAAGTACTGCAGGCCCACCAGTAGCATTTAATTTACAGGCCCTGGTTACAGTGGGGTACCATTTTAGTAGGGACTTGCAAGTAAAATAAGTGGGCCAGTTGATACAGCCAATTTTACCATATGTAGGGTAGAGAATGCTTAAGCACTGATTAGCAGTTATAAAGTGTACAGGTTCCTGAGGTGCACAAAAATAAGATCAGTATGGATGAAGGCAAAAAAAATGTGTGTGGCTCTGTAGGAAGTGCTTAGTCCAACTCAAATTTAGTAAAACAAGACAGGAGAAATAGAAAAGTATGAGAGAAGTTCACCCTAAGGCTGGCAGGTCTAACACACAGTACATTTTGTTTTTGACAGGCAAGCTCTCCCCAGTGTCAATGTTGTGGTTGCACCAAGTGGTGAGTCCTGCAGTAAGATAGAAAATAGAAGGGAACTGCCACAGTCCCTCTGTTGATCAGGTGTCAGAGTAGGGGAGAAGTCCCATCCTGCTCAATGAAAGATAGTATGTCAGGGAGAGGAGCTCTCTCCTCTTCCACCCCATCATGTATCACCAGGAGCATTATCAATTCAGACCTCTCTAAGCAGGGCCTGAAGCGGTTCACATTTAGGTCCCTTATGGGGTTCCTGGCAGTCTTGAGATTCATCAGCTAGGTAACCTCTCCCTTGTGCTCCTTCAATTCATAGAGCATGGTCCACCAGTCGTGCAAGGTCAAGGGATCTACTGGCTTCATCACCCACACTTTATGACAAGGCTGATACTCAACCAGAGTAGCTTTTCGGTCAGTTTCATAACTTTCTGGCTGACTGCTTGGGTCTCAGTGACTTTCTGCAAAATGTTTCCATCTGAGTCCAGAGCCCCAACATGTACCTGACTACATCAAGGGAGATTTCTGAAGGGCTTTCTCCCACCCTTTCTTCATAAGGCTGGGAGGCCCGAGACATGGTGGCCTTACAGAGGTTCAAAGGGATTGAACCATATACCCTTCTAAGGCACCTCCCTCTAGGCAAACAACAGGCATGGCAAGAGGACGTCCCACTCATACCTTAAGTGCTCTGTTAGGCCCATAATCAAGCATTTGAGGGTCTTGTTGAACCTTTTAAGAAACCTGTTGGTCAGGGAAGATAACGTAACTTGTATGTTACTCCACGCTCATCCCACATGGACTTCATGTTGCCTAAAATGAAGTTGGTGTCCCTGTCAGGCACTCCCTCCTTGAAGAAACACACAGGGGAAAAGGATCCTAATTAGTGCCCTGGTCTCTGCGGTTGCAGTCACTGTCCCCAGAGGTAGCTCCTCTGGGTACCATGTGGCATGGCCCACCAAGACCAGAATGAACCTGTTGCTCAGGGCTATCTTGGGGTCCAGCGACCTCACAATGTGGATGACCACCTGCCCAAGGAGGGTGCCCATAACAGGAAAAAGAACCAAGGGAGCCTTTCACTTTCCCTTAGTCTTCCTATTGGCTTGGCAGGTAGAACAAGTCCCACAGAATACATTGAAGGTAAGTCTTATCTAGGGCCAATAGATGTGGGTGACACACCTCACAAAGGTCTTGTTTCCCCAGGTGTTTTGCCTTCAGAACATCATAAGCCAGTCCCAATAGAAAGGCCCTGCAGCCATCAACATTAGGGTTCTCCAGGCACAGGAACCTTATGCTCGATATACAGGAGATCATTCTCCTAGTAAATCAGGTGATCATCAATGGTGTTGCCAGCTGCCTGGGCATCAGACAATCCACAGGCATTGCTGGACTCAGAGCTACCCTTAAGAAACTTGAGACCCCCAATTCTAAGGGAACCAGACCTACTGGATAGTGCCTCTCGTGGTTATCACCTACTAATCTGGTGGAAAGACCTACTCTGAGGATACCAGATGACACCAGACAGTAGTCAAATTGCCCCCATGTTGCTAAGAGTCTCCATCTACTGCCCATTCATGGTGAACTACTACCTATACTTTTTAACATTTCTAGGCCAATGGGCCTTCTACACCATCTCTGTCACCCAGGGGCATTAAAGTAACCTCTGCACTCCCCTCATTCTCACTGAGTCAACCTTCTCCCAAATGACTATGCTGGCCATTCCCGGTGTCTGCCCACCAGTGAGGGGCTTCTGCCTTTTTGTGCAGTGGTCGTCCCCCTTGACATACCCAAACCTGTGGCACTTACGGCATCTGGGGGAAAAATGTCTCAAGGATTTCTTCACAGGAAAATCACTCATTTTCTGGCCATCTTGGGACTGGGAACTCTTCCCCTAAAAACTGTTTTGAGGACCTTTTGAGAACTATTTTGTTTTATTTTTGCACCCCCCTTTCTTCTGGTGGGGTCTCTATATGACCTATGTGACTATGTATGAGTAGATTTTTAAAATTGTTTGCTCAAAATCTATAATAATGTTTTCAGGATAGTACTTGTTCATTTGAATTTCAGTCTTGTCCAGTAGTTCATAATATGTTGCATTTTGCATCTTAATCAGTAGTGCGTGCATTGGGGGTATGTTATTATTATGATATTCTCCATGTATGGTATATATTTGTGTGAGTAGTGGAGGGTATGATTTGAAGATTCCATCCATCATCCACGTTTGACATTGGGTGAAAAGTATATTGTTTCGTGTTCCATGTTGATATTTTTTCTGTTGTTTTTCTTTTAATGCAATAGGAAGGGTTGGTGCAGTTGCACTGTAATGTGCTCAGGAAATTGTGGTAGTTCATTTTTTAAATTAGTTCATATGGCTTCCTGAAAGCTAATGTTTGCTTCTCTGGGATTGTGTTGAAACCTTCTTTGTTAGACCTGGGATCCTTAGGGTGGTCTGGCTTTAGACTTTTTTTTACTTTACCTCCTGTTCTGTTGCTGTATCCTTAGGACTCCTGGCACTTTACCACCACTAAATAGAGATAAAGTGCACGCTCTCTCTCCTCTAACATAGTAACATTGACTTAACCACAATTGGCAAGTTTAATTTACCCATAAAACCCTTGTAAAATGCTATACCATATACCCAGGGCCTGTAAATTAAATGCTACTCATGGGCCTGCAGCAATGATTGTGTAACTCACTTGAGTATCTCTGTACACATGGATCGGGCCTGTCACAGCAGAGCCTTGGTGTGCAGTCTCACTGCCACCCTGACTTGGCAACTAAAATGTTTTGCCAAGCATGAAACTCCCCTTTTATTTCATATAAGTTACCCCTAAAGTAGGCTGTTGGTAGCCCATAGGGCAGGGTGTCATATAAGTAAAAGGCAGGACATATACTTTTGGTTTTCATGTCCTAGTAATGAAAAACTCCTAAAGACATTTTTCAATACTGTGGGGTCTGCCCATCTTATAGGCCATGTTAGACCTGACATGCCTTAGGGTGGTCACCCCTAACTTTTTCCATGCCTCCCTCCACTTTTTGGACTGTTTTTGCTGGCTTTTAGACTCTGCACACTTTACCACTGCTAACCAGTGCTAAAGTGCATATGCTCTCTCCCTTTAAACATGGTAACTTTGGATCATACCCAATTGGGCTATTTAATTTACTTATAAGTCCCTAGTAATGTGCACTGTATGTGCCTAGGGCCGGTAGATTAAATGCTACTAGTGGGCCTGCAGCCTTGACTGTGCCACCCACTCCAGTAGCCCCTTTACCTTGTCTCAGGCCTGCCATTGCAAGACTGTGTGTGCAGTCTCACTGCCAATTCGACTTGGCATTTAAAAGTACTTCCCAAGCCTAAAACACCCCTTTTTCTACACATACGTCACCTCTAATGTGTGCCCTAGGTAACGCCTAGAGCAGGGTGCGGTGTGGGTAAAAGGCAGGATATGTACCTATGTAGTTTACATGTCCTGGTATTGAAAAACTCCTAAATTTGTTTTTACACTACTGTGAGGCCTGCTCCCTTCATAGGCTAACATTGGGGCTGCCCTCATACATTGTTGAAGTGGTAGCTGCTGATCTGAAGGGAGTAGGAAGGTCATATTTAGTATGGCCAGAATGGTAATACAAAATCCTGCTGACTGGTGAAGTTGGATTTAATATTACTATTTTAGAAATGCCACTTTTAGAAAGTGAGCATTTCTCTGCACTTAAATCTTTCTGTGCCTTACAATCCACGTCTGGCTAGGTTTAGTTGACAACTCCTTGTGCATTCACTCAGACACACCCCAAACACAGGGTACTCAGCCTCACTTGCATACATCTGCATTTTGATTGGGTCTTCCTGGGCTGGGAGGGTGGAGGGCCTGCTCTGACACAAAGGACTGCCACACCCCCTACTGGGACCCTGGCAGACAGGATTGAACTGAAAGGGGACCTGGTGCACTTCTAAGCCACTCTTTGAAGTCTCCCCCACTTCAAAGGCACATTTGGGTATAAAACACGGCCTCTGCCCTACCACCTCAGACACTTGCTGGAGAAGAAACCTGAACCAGAACCTGCATCCTGCCAAGAAGAACTGCCTGGCTGCTCAAAGAACACCTGACTGCTTTCTACAAAGGACTGCTGCCTTGTTGTTGGCCTGCTGCCTTGCTGAAAGAGACTTTGGGCCATATTTATACTTTTTGACGCAAAACTGCGCTAACGCAGTTTTGCGTCAAAAAAATTGGCGCCGGCTAACGCCATTCTGAAGCGCCATGTGGCCGCCGTATTTAATCAATGACGTTAGCCGGCGTTAGCCGCCGGCGCTGCCTGGTGTGCGTGGAAAAAAACGACGTACACCAGGCAGCGCAGGCGTAGGGGGATATGGAGCTTGGGCGTCAAAAAATGGGGCAAGTCAGGCTGAGGCAAATTTTTCACCTCAACCCGATTTGCGCCATTTTTTTCGACTCCCAACCTCCATAGAAATGACTCCTGTCTTAGCAAAGACAGGAGTCATTCCCCCTTGCCCAATGGCCATGCCCAGGGGACTTCCGTCCCCTGGGCATGGTCATTCGGCATAGTGGCATGTAGGGGGGCACAAATCAGGCCCCCCTATGCCACAAAAAAAAAATATATATATACTTACCAGAACTTACCTTAATGTCCCTGGGATGGGTCCCTCCAGCCTTGGGTGTCCTCCTGGGGTGGGCAAGGGTGACAGGGGGTGTCCCTGGGGGCATGGGAGGGCACCTCTGGGCTCCTTCCGAGCCCACAGGTCCCTTAACGCCTGCCTTTTCCAGGTGCAAAAAAACGGCGCAAAAGCGGCCGTACGTCATTTTGTTTGACCCGCCCACTCCCGGGCGTGAATTTTGCCCGGGAGTGTAAATACGGCGCACATGCCTCGGAGTCAATTTTTTAGACGGGAACGCCTACCTTGCATCTCATTAACGCGAAGTAGGTGTCCACGCTAAAAAATTACGCAAACTCCATGGACTTTGGCGCTAGACGCGTCTAACGCCAAAGTATAAATATGGAGTTAGTTTGCGTCGGAATTGCGTAAAAAAAAAGACACAATTCCGGCGCAAACAGAGTATAAATATGCCCCTTTGTTTGCTTTTTAAAGACTTAAGACACTTCATATCACTTTTCAGTGATATCTTTACAATTCCTTATTGCATCTTTTATCGTTTTGACCTACAAATACCCAGATAAATATCATATATTTTTCTAAACACTGTGTGGTGTATTTTTGTGGTGTTATATTGTGTTATTGTATGATTTATTGCACAAATACTTTACACATTGCCTTCTAAGTTAAGCCTGACTGCTCAGTGCCAAGCTAACAGAGGGTGGGACCAGGATAATTTGGATTGTGTGTGACTTACCCTGACTAGAGTGAGGGTCCTTGCTTGGACAGGGGGTAACCTGATTGCCAACCAAAGACCCCATTTCTAACATTGGTGATCAGCGGTGAGGATAGGACTTGTATTTGTGCAGTGACATACAGTAGCTAAGTATTTCACTACCTACCAGCAGTTGAAGGTCAATTTGATTTTTATCTCTTTTTGCAAATTCGTTCTTCTTGACAATGTTTTTCAAAAACGAAATCCTCACTCAACATGTCTCTGGCTGTGTCTCAAATAGGAGATTGGGACCTAGCCCTGTTGGAGACATATACTGTCAAACAGCTAAAAGGGTTCTGCAGGGTGATGAGAGTACCCACCCAAGGGGCCTCCAGAAAGGAGGACTTTCAAGTGGCGCTGAGGGCCTGGGCAGAAGCCCATTTAGAGGAGGATGATGAGGAAGAGGAGCCAGAAAATGGCCCCTCAGAGGATTTGTTGCCATCAGTGGGTGATGTTACCACTGCAATTGTGCCCCCTTCCAGACCAGGGAGCAGTGTCTCTAAGCAAAGCCTGACCGCAGAGGAAAGGAGAGAAGAAAGGGAGTTCCAATTGCAAATGGCAAAACTGAAAATTGAGGCTCAACAGGAGGAAAGAAGGGCAGAGAGAGAAGCCAAGCAAGCTGAAGCTGAAAGAGCAGCCATAGAGATGGAGGCTGAAAGAGCAGCCAAACAGATGGAAGCTGAAAGAGCTGAAGCTGCAGCTTAGAGAGCTTTGGCTGAAAAGAAACTATTGTTGGCTCATGAACTGAGTCTCAAGGAGCTGGAGATCAAGGCAAGACAGTCTGAATCCAGCAATAATGGTGGCAGCATACAGACAGGACCTGCTGGAGAAAAGAAGGTTCGTATACCCAAAAATGTGGTGCCCAATTTCGTGGTGGGAGATGACATAGATAAATGGTTAGCTGCTTATAAAGTTGCACTAAGGGCTCATGAGGTTCCTGAAGGGCAATGGGGTACAGCTATGTGGGGTTATGTGCCACCATTGGGGAGGGACACACTTCTCACATTGGATAAACCAGATCAAAAAACATACCCACTTCAGAAAGCCATTTTACTTGCCAAGTTTGGCTGACCCCTGAGGGATACCGTCAGAGGTTCAGGGACAGCACCAAACAATCCACACAAACATGGGTAGATTTCTTTGACTTTTCCAGTAAGGCACTGAATGGATGGATGCGGGGCAACAAAGTAGATGATTGCAAAGGGTTATAAGACTTGATTCTGAGAGAGCATATGATCAATACTACTTTTACAGAGTTGCGCCAGCACTTGGTTGATAGTAAGCTGACTGATCCCAGGAAGCTTGCTGAGGAGGCGGACGTCTGGGTTAGCACCAGAGTGTCCAAAAAGGTATCTGGGGGGGACACCCACAAAGGTGGTCAGGGTTCCCAACAGAAGAAAGAGGGGGGAGATAAACTTACAGTTAAGGAACTCTCAAAAGGCCCCCAAAAGAATTCCCAGGGAGGGGGTAGCAACCATTCCTCTTCCAGATTTGGGAAAAAAACAGGGACTTCTGATAAATCAGGGAAATTCACCCCCAAATGCTTAGAGTGCTACCAGTATGGTCACTATAAGTGCGACTCCCAGTGTTCCAAGAGAGCACCACCCACTACCCGAAAGACACCTGGGTTGATTAGTGTAGCGCTCGGGGGGGGAGACAGACCCAGATAGCTTTGGGGAGCAGGCAGAGGTTTCCCTAGTGTCCCTGGGAGAAAGAGAAATGGTGCCCAAAGCCCACATGCCCCCAAATACTTCCAAGTATAGGCAGTGGGTCACCATTGATGGGCAAAAGGTGAAGGCTCTGCGTGACATAGGAGCCAGTATGACTACTGTCAAGAGTCAGCTGGTGTCAACAGAGCAGATAGTCCCTAATACATTCCACCAGGTCATAGTCGCTAACAATCGTGAGAGTCACCTACCGGTGGCTCTGTTTCCCTTTGAGTGGGGGGGGTCTCTGGTACTCTGAAAGTAGCTGTGAGTCCTGCCATGCCTGTAGATTGTCTGTTAGGCAATGATCTTGAGCATACTGCTTGGAAAGAGGTAGAGCTCAGATCCCACCTGGAGAAGTTAGGGTTGCCTGAGTGGGTCTGCATGACCACACGGTCCATGGCTGCCCGGGAAGGGAGTCAAGGGCCTCTGGAGCCTGGAAAAATGGCCCAGACAGCTGAAGAGGAAGGGCAAGAGGCGTGGGAATCCCACCTCAAATGTTCCCACGGTGGTGGACGGGGCCCCTGAGGAGGAGGAGGCCCCTGAGCCAACTGGGGAGGACATAACTGACCTTGGTAACCTACCTGAACTTGCTGGCTGGCAAGTAGAGGGGGGCCAACCAGGGCAGAATTCTGCAAGGCACAGAAGGAATGCCCCGCCCTTGAGAGTCTGAGGCAACAGGCCACAGCCCAAGCAGCAAGTGACACCTCTGGCACTCACCATATTTACTGGGAGAATGATCTCCTTTACAGTGAGCCTAAGGTTCCAGGTCCTGGGGCAGCCCGTGTGCTGGTGGTCCCCCAGTGTTACCGGACCTTCCTATTGAGTCTGGCTCACGACATCCCCCTGGCAGGACACCTGGGCCAAGACAAAACCTTTAACAGGCTTGTCACCCACTTCCATTGGCCCAGAATGAGGACAGCCTCAGATACCTTCTGCAAAGCTTGCCCAACCTGCCAGGCCAGTAGGAAAACAGGGAAACAGCTTAAGGCTCCCCTGCTCCTATTCCCAGTCATTGGCACCCCCTTTGAAAGGGTGGGCATCAACATTGTGGGTCCCTTGGACCCCAAAACTGCCTTGGGCAACAGGTTTATCCTGGTTTTGGTGGACAATGCCACCCACTATCCAGAGGCAATTCCTCTGAGAACAGTGACTGCACCGGTGGTGACCAGAGCCCTGTTGGGAATATTTACCCGTGTGGGATTCCCTAAGGAGGTTGTGTCTGACAGGGGCACAAACTTTATGTCTGCATACATGAAGTCCATGTTGGATGAGTGTGGGGTGACCTACCGGTTTACCACTCCTTATCATCCTCAATCCAATGGGCTTGTTGAGAGATTCAACAAGACCCTGAAGGGCATGATTAGTGGCCTGACTGATGCCATGAGGCGTAAGTGGGACATCCTCTTACCATGCCTGTTGTTTGCTTACAGAGAGGTGCCCCAGAAAGGGGTGGGGTTCAGCCCCTTTGAGCTTCTCTATGGTCACCCTGTCAGGGGACCCCTAAGCATTGTTAAGGAGGGCTGGGAGAAAGCTCCCAAGTCACCTCCCCAGGATGTGGCCAGCTACATGCTGGCCCTCCGCAACCAAACCCAACACTTCTGGAAGCAGTCCAAGAAGTAACCTCAAGGCCAGTCAAGAGGTGATGAAGGAGTGGTATGACCGGAAGACTACTCTGGTTGAGTTCTCACCTGGAGACAAAGTTTGGGTGAAGGAGCCAGTAGAGCCCAGGGCTCTCCAGGACCACTGGACTGGCCCCTTTGAGATCAAGGAGCCTAAAGGGGAGGCCACTTACCTAGTGGACCTCAAGACCCCTAGGCACCCCCTAAGGGTCCTCCATCACAACCAGCTCAAACCTCACTTTGAGAAGTCTGAGGTCAGTATGCTCCTGGTCATAGATGAGGGCATGGAAGAGGAGTGTGAACCTCTCCCCGATCTCCTCTCTGTCAAAGAAGGGGATGGGTCAATGGAGGGTGTCATTCTCTCTGACTCCCTGACACTAACCCAGAGAGGAGACTGCTATGAGCTGTTAGAGCAGTTCTCCCCCCTGTTCTCCCTTACTCCTGGACTGACCCACCTCTGTGTTCATGACATTGACACAGGTGACAGTCCCCCTGTGAAGAACAAAATTTACAGGTTATCGGATAAGGTGAAGGCCAGCATCAAGGAGGAGGTCTCCAAGATGTTGACTTTAAGGGTTATTGAGATATCCAGTAGTGCCTGGGCCAGCCCTGTGGTATTGGTTCCTAAGGCTACTGCCCCAGGTGCGAAGCCAGAACTCATGTTCTGTGTGGACTACCGGGGTCTCAACTCAGTCACCCGGACTGATGCTCACCCCATCCCCCGAGCCAAGTTCCTGAGTACGTTTGATCTTACTTCAGGGTACTGGCAGATCGGCCTGACTGAGGGGGCTAAAGAGAGATCCGTATTTTCCACCCCTGATGGCCATTACCAATTCCGGGTGATGCCATTTGGGTTGAAAAATGCCCCGCTACCTTCCAACGGTTGGTTAAAGGGGTCCTAGCTGGTAAAGATGCCTACTGTGCAGCTTACCTGGATGACATAGCTGTCTACAGTTCCAGCTAGGAGGAACACCTACTCCACCTGCAACAGGCAGGCCTGACCATCAAGGCCAGTAAGTGCCAGATTGGGCAGGGTTCCGTGGTGTACTTGGGACACCTAGTAGGTGGTGGCAAGGTGCAGCCACTCCAGGCCAAGATTGAAACTATCAAGGCCTGGCAACCACCTAGAACACAGACTGAGCTGAGAGCCTTCTTAGGCCTCACTGGATACTACTGCAGATTCGTCAAGGGCTATGGCACCATTGTGTCACCCTTGACAGAACTCACTTCCAAGAAACAACCTAGGTTGGTGAATTGGACAGAGGCTTGTCAGAAAACCTTTGATTCTCTGAAGGAAGCCATGTGCACGGCCCCCGTGCTCAAGGCCCCTGATTACTCCCAGGAATTTATTGTGCAGACAGACGCTTCAGAGCATGGCATGGCATAGGGGCTGTTCTAGAACAGCTAAATGAGGAGGGCTCAGACCAACCAGTAGTCTTTATTAGCAGAAGGCTATTACCACGGAAACAGAAGTGGACTGCTATTGAGATAGAAGCATTTGCTGTGGTCTGGGCACTGAAGAAGCTAAGACCCTACCTGTTTGGGACTCACTTCTGGGTTCAGACAGACCACAGGCCCCTCAGATGGCTCATGCAGATGAGGGGTGAGAGTCAAAAACTCTTGAGGTGGTCCATTTCCCTACAGGGGATGGACTTTATGGTGGAGCATCGCCCAGGGGTTGACCACGCCAATGCTGATGGTCTCTCCAGATACTTCCGCCTTAGCAATGAGAGCTCCCAGGAGGTTGGGTAACTCTCCCCACTTTCAGCTGGGGGGGGGGGACATGTTAGACCTGACATGCCTTAGGGTGGTCACCCCTAACTTTTTGCCTGCCTCCCTCCACTTTTTGAACTGTTTTTGCTGGCTTTTAGACTCTGCACACTTTACCACTGCTAACCAGTGCTTAAGTGCATATGCTCTCTTCCTTTAAACATGGTAACTTTGGATCATGCCCAATCGGACTATTTAATTTACTTATAAGTCCCTAATAATGTGCACTGTATGTGCCTAGGGCCTGTAGATTAAATACTACTAGTGGGCCTGCAGCACTGATTGTGCCACCCACTCCAGTAGCCCCTTTACCTTGTCTCAGGCCTGCCATTGCAAGGCTTGTGTGTGCAGTCTCACTGCCAATTCGACTTGGCATTTAAAAGTACTTGCCAAGCCTAAAACTCCCCTTTTTCTACACATAAGTCACCTCTAATGTGTGCCCTAGGTAACCCCCAGAGCAGGGTGCGGTGTGGGTAAAAGGCAGGACATGTACCTATGTAGTTTACATGTCCTGGTAGTGTAAAACTCCTAAATTTGTTTTTACACTACTGTGAGGCCTGCTCCCTTCATAGGCTAACAATAGGGCTGCCCTCATACATTGTTGAAGTGGTAGCTGCTGATCTGAAGGGAGTAGGAAGGTCATATTTAGTATGGCCAGAATGGTAATACAAAATCCTGCTGACTGGTGAAGTTGGATTTAATATTACTATTTTAGAAATGCCACTTTTAGAAAGTGAGCATTTCTCTGCACTTAAATCTTTCTGTGCCTTACAATCCACGTCTGGCTAGGTTTAGTTGACAGCTCCTTGTGCATTCACTCAGACACACCCCAAACACAGGGTAGTCAGCCTCACTTGCATACATCTGCATTTTGAATGGGTCTTCCTGGGCTTGGAGGGTGGAGGGCCTGCTCTGACACAAAGGACTGCCACACCCCCTACTGGGACCCTGGCAGACAGGATTGAACTGAAAGGGGGCCTGGTGCACTTCTAAGCCACTCTATGAAGTCTCCCCCACTTCAAAGGCACATTTGGGTATAAAACAGGGCCTCTGCCCTACCACCTCAGACACTTGCTGGAGAAGAAACCTGAACCATAACCTGCATCCTGCCAAGAAGAACTGCCTGGCTGCTCAAAGGACTCACCTGACTGCTTTCTACAAAGGACTGCTGCCTTGCTGTTGGCCTGCTGTCTTGCTGAACTCTTGTCTTGCTGCAGAAGTGCTCTCCAGCGGCTTGGATAGAGCTTGCCTTCTGTTTCCTGAAGTCTCAAGACCAAAAAGACTTCTTTCTTTCAACTGGATGCCTTGTGCGCCGAAAAATTTGACGCACAGCTTGCTCCGCGGTGAAAAATTCACTGCATGCCGCTCGGGAAAGACGCCGCTCGACCCCGCAAGGAAAAGATCGACGCAACGATTGCGGTGCGACCGGAACTTCGACGCACGGCCCGTCTGGACAACGCCGCCCGACTTCCAGAGAGGAAAACGACGCGACGCCTGCTGTGAGGGAGAAAATTCCACGCACAGCCCACCGGAACGAGGCACAGCCGGATAACAAGCCCAGGATTCCAAGCACAGACCCCGGGACATCTGGTAATCCCGCAAACCACAGAAGGAGACTGTCCATGCACCGAAAAACGACACACGTCTTCCCCGCATGAAAAATAACAACGCAAGTCCGTGTGTGAAGGGGCGAAACCGACGCGCACACCTTTTTTCCACGCATCTCCTCCTCTGCGGCCCCTTTGCAGAGATTTTCCACTCCAAACCATGTACTTTGTGCTTGAAAGACACTTTGTTTGCTTTTTAAAGACTTAAGACACTTCATATCACTTTTCAGTGATATCTTTACAATTGCTTATTGCATCTTTTATCGTTTTGACCTACAAATACCCAGATACATATTATATATTTTTCTAAACACTGTGTGGTGTATTTATGTGGTGCTATATTGTGTTATTGTATGATTTATTGCACAAATACTTTACACATTGCCTTAGGTCTAGAGCTCAGCCCCCACGTCCGCAGCACCAACCTGCTGTCTCCTGCCTCTGACCCCCGCCCACGCTGCTGCTAGCGTGTTCGAGGCCCTCCTCCACCCGCAGGCATCCTCCTGCGCCTCATCCCTGGTGTCTAGTGGGCTCTTGTTAGCTTCACTTGACCCGTGTGCCGCTTTTCGCCGTCCTGTAAGTTGTTTTTCTAATTTCAGCGCCTTGCCCCCTTGCGCGTCTGCCCCCGTTGTGCCCCTTCTGATTGTGCCGCTTTTCGCCGTCCTATAAGTGTTTTTTCCAACTTACAGCGCCTTGCCTCCTTGCACTTCTGCCCCCGTTGTGCCCCTCTGATTGCTGTACCCCGAGTGTAACTTGTGCCATAATTGTATTTTGTGCCTGTTTTTAATCTTGTTCCTTAATGTTTTGTGCCTTTTTCCTGTTTTTTTTCGCCCCTTGGGCGCTCCCCCTTGCTGATCTCCCCTTGCCGCTGCCTCCCTGCGGCCCCACCCCCCTCGCGCCCCCATTCACCGCTCCCTCCCCCCTCCCGCCTCCCAGCTGCTCCTCCCTCCCTTCTTAATGGCTGGCGCTGCGCGTCGCGACTGAGCGACTTCTGACCTGCCTTAGGTCTAGCGCTCGCCCCCCACGTCCGCAGCACCAACCTGCTGTCTCCTGCCTCTGACCCCCACCCACGCTGCTGCTAGCGTGTTCGAGGCCCTCCTCCACCCGCAGGCATCCTCCTGCGCCTCATCCCTGGTGTCTAGTGGGCTCTTGTTAGCTTCACTTGACCCGTGTGCCGCTTTTCGCCGTCCTGTAAGTTGTTTTTCTAATTTCAGTACCTTGCCCCCTTGCGCGTCTGCCCCCGTTGTGCCCCTTCTGATTGTGCCGCTTTTCGCCGTCCTATAAGTGTTTTTTCCAACTTTCAGCGCCTTGCCTCCTTGCGCTTCTGCCCCCGATGTGCCCCTCTGATTGCTGTACCCCGAGTGAAACTTGTGCCATAATTGTATTTTGTGCCTGTTTTTAATCTTGTTCCTTACTGTTTTGTGCCTTTTTCCCTGTTTTTTTTCGCCCCTTGGGCGCTCCCCCTTGCTGTTCTCTCCTTGCCGCTGCCTCCCTGCGGCCCTGCCCCCCTCGCACCCCATTCGCCGCTCCCTCCCACCTCCCTCCTCCCAGCTGCTCCTCCCTCCCCCCTCACTTCTTAATGGCTGGCGCAGCGCGTCGCGAGTGAGCGACCTCTGACCTGCCTTAGGTCTAGAGCTCGCCCCCCACATCTGCAGCACCAACCTGCTGTCTCCTGCCTCTGACCCCGCCCACGCTGCTGCTAGCGTGTTCGAGGCCCTCCTCCACCCGCAGGCATCCTCCTGCGCCTCATCCCTGGTGTCTAGTGGGCTCTTGTTAGCTTCACTTGACCCGTGTGCCGCTTTTCGCCATCCTGTAAGTTGTTTTTCTAATTTCAGCGCCTTGCCCACTTGCGCGTCTGCCCCCGTTGTGCCCCTTCTGATTGTGCCGCTTTTCGCCGTCCTATAAGTGTTTTTTCCAACTTTCAGCGCCTTGCCTCCTTGCGCTTCTGCCCCCCTTGTGCCCCTCTGATTGCTCTACCCCGAGTGTAACTTGTGCCATAATTGTATTTTGTGCCTGTTTTTAATCTTGTTCCTTACTGTTTTGTGCCTTTTTCCCTGTTTTTTTTTCGCCCCTTGGGCGCTCCCCCTTGCTGATCTCCCCTTTCCGCTGCCTCCTTGTGGCCCCGCCCCCCTCGTGCCCCCATTCGCCGCTCCCTCCCGCCTCCCAGCTGCTCCTCCCTCCCCCCTCCCTTCTTAATGGCTGGCGCTGCGCGTCGCGAGTGAGCGACCTCTGACCTGCCTTAGGTCTAGAGCTCGCCCCCCACGTCCGCAGCACCAACCTGCTGTCTCCTGCCTCTGACCCCCACCCACGCTGCTGCTAGCGTGTTCGAGGCCCTCCTCCACCCGCAGGCATCCTCCTGCGCCTCATCCCTGGTGTCTAGTGGGCTCTTGTTAGCTTCACTTGACCCGTGTGCCGCTTTTCGCCGTCCTGTAAGTTGTTTTTCTAATTTCAGCGCCTTGCCCCCTTGCGCGTCTGCCCCCGTTGTGCCCCTTCTGATTGTGTCGCTTTTCGCCGTCCTATAAGTGTTTTTTCCAACTTTCAGCGCCTTGCCTCCTTGCGCTTCTGCCCCCGTTGTGCCCCTCTGATTGCTGTACCCCGAGTGTAACTTGTGCCATAATTGTATTTTGTGCCTGTTTTTAATCTTGTTCCTTACTGTTTTGTGCCTTTTTCCCTGTTTTTTTTCGCCCCTTGGGCGCTCCCCCTTGCTGTTCTCTCCTTGCCGCTGCCTCCCTGCGGCCCTGCCCCCCTCGCACCCCATTCGCCGCTCCCTCCCACCTCCCTCCTCCCAGCTGCTCCTCCCTCCCCCCTCCCTTCTTAATGGCTGGCGCAGCGCGTCGCGAGTGAGCGACCTCTGACCTGCCTTAGGTCTAGAGCTCGCCCCCCACGTCTGCAGCAACAACCTGCTGTCTCCTGCCTCTGACCCCGCCCACGCTGCTGCTAGCGTGTTCGAGGCCCTCCTCCACCCGCGGGCATCCTCCTGCGCCTCATCCCTGGTGTCTAGTGGGCTCTTGTTAGCTTCACTTGACCTGTGTGCCGCTTTTCGCCATCCTGTAAGTTGTTTTTCTAATTTCAGCGCCTTGCCCCCTTGCGCGTCTGCCCCCGTTGTGCCCCTTCTGATTGTGCCGCTTTTCGCCATCCTATAAGTGTTTTTTCCAACTTTCAGCGCCTTGCCTCCTTGCGCTTCTGCCCCCCTTGTGCCCCTCTGATTGCTGTACCCCGAGTGTAACTTGTGCCATAATTGTATTTTGTGCCTGTTTTTAATCTTGTTCCTTACTGTTTTGTGCCTTTTTCCCTGGTTTTTTTCGCCCCTTGGGCGCTCCCCCTTGCTGATCTCCCCTTTCCGCTGCCTCCCTGCGGCCCCGCCCCCCTCGTGCCCTTATTCGCCGCTCCCTCCCGCCTCCCGCCTCCCAGCTGCTCCTCCCTCCCCCCTCCCTTCTTAATGGCTGGCGCTGCGCGTCGCGAGTGAGCGACCTCTGACCTGCCTTAGGTCTAGAGCTCGCCCCCCACGTCCGCAGCACCAACCTGCTGTCTCCTGCCTCTGACCCCCACCCACGCTGCTGCTAGCGTGTTCGAGGCCCTCCTCCACCCGCAGGCATCCTCCTGCGCCTCATCCCTGGTGTCTAGTGGGCTCTTGTTAGCTTCACTTGACCCGTGTGCCGCTTTTCGCCGTCCTGTAAGTTGTTTTTCTAATTTCAGCGCCTTGCCCCCTTGCGCGTCTGCCCCCGTTGTGCCCCTTCTGATTGTGCCGCTTTTCGCCGTCCTACAAGTGTTTTTTTCAACTTTCAGCGCCTTGCCTCGTGGCGCTTCTGCCCCCGTTGTGCCCCTCTGATTGCTGTACCCCGAGTGTAACTTGTGCCATAATTGTATTTTGTGCCTGTTTTTAATCTTGTTCCTTACTGTTTTGTGCCTTTTTCCCTCGTTTTTTTCGCCCCTTGGGCGCTCCCCCTTGCTGATCTCCCCTTGCCGCTGCCTCCCTGCGGCCCTGCCCCCCTCGCGCCCCCATTCGCCGCTCCCTCCCGCCTCCCGGCTGCTCCTCCCACCCCCTCCCTTCTTAATGGCTGGCTCTGCGCGTCACGAGTGAGCGACCTCTGACCTGCCTTAGGTCTAGAGCTCGCCCCCCATGTCTGCAGCAACAACCTGCTGTCTCCCGCCTCTGACCCCCGCCCACGCTGCTGCTAGCGTGTTCGAGGCCCTCCTCCACCCGCAGGCATCCTCCTGCGCCTCATCCCTGGTGTCTAGTGGGCTCTTGTTAGCTTCACTTGACCCGTGTGCCGCTTTTCACCGTCCTGTAAGTTGTTTTTCTAATTTCAGTACCTTGCCCCCTTGCGCGTCTGCCCCCGTTGTGCCCCTTCTGATTGTGCCGCTTTTCGCCGTCCTATAAGTGTTTTTTCCAACTTTCAGCGCCTTGCCTCCTTGCGCTTCTGCCCCCGTTGTGCCCCTCTGATTGCTGTACCCCTAGTGTAACTTGTGCCATAATTGTATTTTGTGCCTGTTTTTAATCTTGTTCCTTACTGTTTTGTGCCTTTTTCCTGTTTTTTTTAGCCCCTTGGGCGCTCCCCCTTGCTGATCTCCCCTTGCCGCTGCCTCCCTGCGGCCCCACCCCCCTCACGCCCCCATTCGCCGCTCCCTCCCGCCTCCCAGCTGCTCCTCCCTCCCCCCTCCCTTCTTAATGGCTGGCGCTGCGCGTCGCGAGTGAGCGACCTCTGACCTGCCTTAGGTCTAGTGCTCGCCCCCCACGTCCGCAGCACCAACCTGCTGTCTCCTGCCTCTGACCCCCGCCCACGCTGCTGCTAGCGTGTTCGAGGCCCTCCTCCACCCGCAGGCATCCTCCTGCGCCTCATCCCTGGTGTCTAGTGGGCTCTTGTTAGCTTCACTTGACCCGTGTGCCGCTTTTCGCCGTCCTGTAAGTTGTTTTTCTAATTTCAGGGCCTTGCCCCCTGGCGCGTCTGCCCCTGTTGTGCCCCTTCTGATTGTGCCGCTTTTCGCCGTACTATAAGTGTTTTTTCCAACTTTCAGCGCCTTGCTTCCTTGCGCTTCTGCCCCCGTTGTGCCCCTCTGATTGCTGTACCCCGAGTGTAACTTGTGCCATAATTGTATTTTGTGCCTGTTTTTAATCTTGTTCCTTACTGTTTTGTGCCTTTTTCCCTGGTTTTTTTCGCCCCTTGGGCGCTCCCCCTTGCTGATCTCCCCTTGCCGCTGCCTCCCTGCGGCCCTGCCCCCCTCGTGCCCCCATTCGCCGCTCCCTCCCGCCTCCCAGCTGCTCCTCCCTCCCCCCTCCCTTTTTAATGGCTGGCGCTGCGCGTCGCGAGTGAGCGACCTCTGACATGCCTTAGGTCTAGAGCTCGCCCCCCACGTCCGCAGCACCAACCTGCTGTCTCCTGCCTCTGACCCCCGCCCACGCTGCTGCTAGCGTGTTCGAGGCCCTCCTCCACCCGCAGGCATCCTCCTGCGCCTAATCCCTGGTGTCTAGTGGGCTCTTGTTAGCTTCACTTGACCCGTGTGCCGCTTTTCGCCGTCCTGTAAGTTGTTTTTCTAATTTCAGCGCCTTGCCCCCTTGCAAGTCTGCCCCCGTTGTGCCCCTTCTGATTGTGCCGCTTTTCGCCGTCCTATAAGTGTTTTTTCCAACTTTCAGCGCCTTGGCTCCTTGCGCTTCTGCCCCCGTTGTGCCCCTCTGATTGCTGTACCCCGAGTGTAACTTGTGCCATAATTGTATTTTGTGCCTGTTTTTAATCTTGTTCCTTACTGTTTTGTGCCTTTTTCCCTTTTTTTTTTCGCCCCTTGGGCGCTCCCCCTTGCTGATCACCCCTTTCCGCTGCCTCCCTGCGGCCCCGCCCCCCACACGCCCCCATTCGCCGCTCCCACCCGCCTCCCGCCTCCCAGCTGCTCCTCCCTCCCCCCTCCCTTCTTAATGGCTGCGCGTCGCGAGTGACCGACCTCTGACCTGCCTTAGGTCTAGAGCTCACCCTCCACGTCCGCAGCACCAACCTGCTGTCTCCTGCCTCTGACCCCCGCCCACGCTGCTGCTAGCGTGTTCGAGGCCCTCCTCCACCCGCAGGCATCCTCCTGCGCCTCATCCCTGGTGTCTAGTGGGGTCTTGTTAGCTTCACTTGACCCGTGTGCCGCTTTTCGCTGTCCTGTAAGTTGTTTTTCTAATTTCAGCGCCTTGCCCCCTTGCGCGTCTGCCCCCGTTGTGCCCCTTCTGATTGTGCCGCTTTTCGCCGTCCTATAAGTGTTTTTTCCAACTTTCAGCGCCTTGCCTCCTTGCGCTTCTGCCCCCGTTGTGCCCCTCTGATTGCTGTACCCCGAGTGTAACTTGTGCCATAATTGTATTTTGTGCCTGTTTTTAATCTTGTTCCTTACTGTTTTGTGCCTTTTTCCCTGTTTTTTTTCGCCCCTTGGGCGCTCCCCCTTGCTGATCTCCCCTTGCCGCTGCCTCCCTGCGGCCCCTCCCCCCTCCCTTCTTAATGGCTGGTTCTGAGCGGCCGCGCCTGTCTGCGCCCGTCCGCGCCTGGACCGCGCCCAGCGCCACCCCCCCTGGTCCTCACACCCCCGCACCCCCTGCCTCCGTTACTCGGCCAGCGAACTCCGCACCCTCAACCCTGGCCCCTCCACAGAGTGCTTCCAGGCCACCCCGAAGCACACCAAAGGACCTTTCTCCTGCCGCACCTGCAACTTCTCCTGCAACAAAACAACGAAGCCAGCAACAACCAACACCAACCACCTGCACTGCATCCTCCTCAACACACGCTCCGCACGAAAACACGCCATCGAGCTCTGGGACCTGCTCGACACCACCGCCCCAGACGTGGCCTTCCTGACCCAAACCTGATGGAACGACTCCTCAGCCCCTGACATCGCCATCGCCATCCCTGACGGATACAAGATCACCAGAAGAGATCGCACCAACGGAATCGGCGGAGGAATAGCCATCGCCCACAAATCCTCCCTCAAGATCCTCACCCCCACGGACGACACCCTCAAGTCAGCCGAACACCTCCACTTCCAGATTCACACGGACCCCAACACCACCCTCAGAGGAACCCTCATATACCGTCCGCCAGGACCAAGATCCCCCTTCAGCGACACCGTCTCCGACCTCGCAAGCACCCACGCCCTCGCCTCTCCAGTCTACATCCTCCTGGGAGATCTCAATTTCCACCTGGAGAACAACAATGACGCCAACACCGCATCACTGACCACCAACCTCTCCAACCTCGGACTCCGTCAACTGGTCAACACCCCCACCCACATCGCAGGACACACCCTTGACCCACTCTTCACTTCAAGCAACCACATCTCTTTCAGCCACACCTCCGAACTCCATTGGACTGACCATCACTGTGTACATTTCACCTTCAAGAAAAACACCGAACACCACCGCAGCCCTCTACCGCCTCACCGCCGCTGGGGAAAAGTCACCGAAGAACAACTAGCCAGCACCCTCGCCAAAAACCCACCACCCGACCCCACCGACCCGGCCTCCGCCGCCATCAACCTCCATCAATGGATCCTCAACTGCTCCAACATCCTAGCTCCACTCAAAAGACCCACCGCCAAACAAGATAAGAAAAAACCAGCATGGTTCACAGACGAACTGACCACCTCCAAACGCACCTGCCAGAAACTCAAGAAAAAATGGATCCTCGAGCGTACACCCAACAACCTTGCCACCCTCAAGGAAGCCAACCGCAGACACCACCAACTGATCCGACTCGCCAAGCGCTCCTACTTAACAGAACGCCTCAATAACAACGCTCACGACTGCAAAGAACTCTTCTGCATCGTGAAGGAACTTTCCAACCCCAACGCCAACGTCAAAAACGCCCCTCCTTCCCAGGAACTCTGCGACGAGCTCTCCACCTTCTTCTACCAGAAAATCGCAACCATCCACGACAGCTTCAACACCTCACCTCCGCCGGACCCCACCCCCAGCAACTCCTCCCACGCCTACCGCATCACCACCTGGACTCAAGTAGATGACGCCGAAACACGAAAAACCATGAACTCCATTCACTCAGGATCCCCCGCTGACCCCTGCCCACATCACGTGTTCAACAAAGCCGACGCCACCATCGCTCCCAAACTCCGCAAGATCATCAACCTCTCCTTCGACACCGCTACTTTCCCGGACAGCTGGAAGCACGCAGAAATCCAACCCCTCCTCAAGAAACCCAAGGCTGACCTCAACGATCTCAAAAACTTCCGTCCGATCTCCCTCCTCCCTTTCCCAGCTAAAGTCATCGAGAAGATCGTCAACGCACAACTCGCCCACTTCCTAGAAGACAACGCCATCCGAGACCCCTCTCAATCTGGTTTCAGACGAAATCACAGCACTGAGACCGCACTCCTCGCCGCCACAGATGACATCAGACAACAAATGGACAACGGCGAAACCTCAGCCTTGATCCTCTTAGAGCTATCAGCCGCTTTCGATACAGTCTGCCACCGCACCCTACTAAACCGTCTCCACAAGGCCGGCATCCAAGACAAAGCCCTCAACTGGATCTCATTCTTTCTCTCCGACAGAACTCAGGGAGTCCGACTCTCACCCTTCCGATCCAAAGCCAACAACCTCATCTGCGGCATCCCCCAAGGCTCCTCACTCAGCCCAACGTTGTTCAACGTCTACATGGCCCCCCTCGCACAACTGGCCCGTCAACACAACCTCAGCATCATCTCCTACGCCGACGACACCCAACTCGTCCTCTCCCTGACCAAAGATCCTTTCACCGCCAAAACCAACCTCCACGAGGGACTGAAATCCATCGCCGAGTGGATGAGCAACAGCCGCCTGAAACTCAACTCCGACAAGACGGAAGTCCTCATCCTCGGACGCACCCCCTCGGCCTGGAACGACTCCTGGTGGCCCACCGCCCTCGGACCGCCACCCACCCCTGCCAGCCACGCACGAAACCTGGGCTTCATCCTCGACTCCGCTCTCACCATGTCCAAACAGGTCAACGCTGTCTCCTCTTCCTGTTTCAACACCCTCCGCATGCTCCGCAGGATTTTCAAGTGGATTCCAACAGGAACCAGAAAGACGGTGACCCAAGCCCTCATCAGTAGCAGACTCGACTACGGCAACGCACTCTACACAGGCATCCCAACGAAAGATATCAAACGACTCCAACGCATCCAGAACGCAGCCGCCCGCCTGATCCTCGACGTACCCCGCCGATGTCACATCTCCCCCCACCTGAAGAACCTCCACTGGCTCCCCGTGGAAAAGAGGATCACCTTTAAACTCCTCACCCACGCACACAAGGCACTCCACAACACCGGACCCACCTACCTGAACTCCAGACTCAACTTCTACGTTCCCTCACGGCAACTACGCTCTGCCAACCTCGCCCTCGCCATCGTCCCCCGAATCCAGCGCAAGACCTCTGGTGGCAGATCCTTCTCCTACCTCGCCGCCAAGACCTGGAACTCTCTCCCCACCTCTCTTCGCCAGACCCAGGACCTCCTCGCCTTCAGGAGACTCCTCAAGACATGGCTCTTCGAACGTTAGCAGCACCCCCCCCCAGCACCTCGAAACCCTAACGGGTACATAGCACGCTTTATAAATCTTTGATTGATTGATTGATTGATTCTAAGTTAAGCCTGACTGCTCAGTGCCAAGCTACCAGAGTGTGGGCACAGGATAATTTGGATTGTGTGTCACTTACCCTGACTAGAGTGAGGGTCCTTGCTTGGACAGGGGGTAACCAAAGACCCCATTTCTAACAGGCCAGCATTGGTAACTCCTTATAATACTTTTAAACTGTAATTCCTAATCTGTGAGGAGTAGCTGCATCATGATTAATACCACTGGAATGATACTGGTAAAGTCAGATTTCTTTTAAATTTTTTAGAAATGCCACTTTTAGAAAATGGGCATTTCTGTGCACTCACTGCCCTGTGTGCATACAGTCTATCTCCAATTCATGACTGGCTTGGGGTAGGTGACAGTTACACTTGTGCATTCCCTTCAGACACCCACAACACAGGATAGTCAACTATACTGATGGGTATTCCTGGGGAGGAGGTTTGGAAGGGCTCACACTTACACTTAAAAGGGTGGTGACCAGAATCCACACAAAGGAGCTGATTACCTCTCACTGATAGCCTGGAGTTTAGGCTGATATGAAAAAAGGGCGTGTTCACTTCACAAGTACTCTCCGTAGTCATCCCTTATATCAAAGACACTTTCCAGTATAAGTACAGGTTCATGGCCCACTCAAATCAGTATACTTCTGTACTCGGAGGAACAGTGCTGGAGTAAAGACAGCTGTGTGCCAGGATTGCCACTCCGATAGGATTGACTGCTCCCAGGATCTGCTGCCCTGCCTTTCTATGGAGCCCTGCTTCCTGCAGATCTCTGCCCGGAATCCCCTGACTCATCCGCCAAACCCAGAGTGATTCTGGGTGGCTTTTGCTTTCTTTTGCTACTCTCTTGCTTCAATCCCCAGAGTGGCTTTGCCAGACTTTGCCACTTGCATCTTCGATCACCCAGAGTGGCCCTGCTAACCTTTGCTGCTCACTTGTTTCATCACACAAGCGGCTTTGCCAAACACTGCCGCTTGCATCTATCATCATCCTGAGCAGCCATGCTAACTGTTGCTGCTCGATTGCTTCAATCACCCCGAGCGGATTTGCCAAACTTTGCCACTTGCCTCTTCAACCACCCGGAGAAACCCTATTAACCTTTGCAACTCAATTGCTTCAGTCACCATGAGCAGCTTTGCCAAACTTTACCACTTGCATCTTTGATCACCTGGAGCAGCCCTGCTAACCTTTGCCGCTCACTTGCTCCAATCACCCCAAGCAGCTTTGCCAGGTTTTGCTCCTTGCATCTTCAATCACTCTCAGCTGCCCTGTCAACCTTTGCCTCCCACTTTCTTCAAGCACCTGGAGCAGCCTTGCTAAACTCAGCCGCCTAACAGTTTGTCCATCGTCCCTACCTGCTTCCCTTGTGACCATGCCCAGGAATCACATAGCCGCTCCCCAAGAGGAGCGCATCCCGGGCATTACCGCAATCTGTGAAATGAATGTACACTCATGCTGGGGAGTCCCCGGCACCACCTCTTCTATCTCATTGAATATGAACCTTGTTTTACTTAATCCTGCAAAGCAAATATTTAACCATTTATTAATTGCATTTGTATAATTTTGATCTTGAATTAACCAGACAAATGATCTTTATTTTTCTATATCTATGTGGAGTCTTTTTGTGGTGTACCTCCTGTGATTATTGTGTGTGTGTTGCACAAATACTTTACCCATTGCCTTCTAAGTTACACCTGCCTGCTCTGTGCCAAGCCACCAGAGGGTGAGCGCAGGCTAATTTATGTCCTGTAATTGACTTACCCTGACTAGGATTGTGGTTTCTACTTGTACAGGGAACATATCTCTGCCAACTGGAGACCCAATTTCCAACAGTGGTGATCACCATATAGTGATTCTGTGTACACTACAACTCTATGTTTAGACCTATTCCTCCTATTTTTGCCTGAGCTGTATCAATTGACTTTTTTTTTCTTTTTGATTTTTTCAGTTCTCCCTATTTGGCCTTTTTGAATTTTTCTGCTAAATTATGTCTTGCACTGTAGAAGCCGTACCTGCATCTGCAGTAATTGAGTTTAAGCTGACCAGGTTGGAATTTTACACTGTGCAACAGTAGAAGGATTTCTGCATGGACTTTCAAGTGTCTACAAGGGCTTTCACCAGGAAGGTGAAACTACAGAAAGCTTTAAGGGCCTGGGCAGCGGCTCACGTTGCAAGGGAAGACATCCCAAAGGAGAAGCAAGAATTTCCTGAGAAGGAGGATGACCTGAATTTTGATTCCCATGACGAAGGGGAACCACCTGTGGAAAGGGCCAACAGTTTGCCAGGAGCAAGAATGGTTTCCAAACTCGTCCAGGAACTTGTCAACAGAGAAGCTGGCAGAGAGGAGGGAGGAGAGGAAACTCAGATTGGAGCTTGCCAGATTGGAGCGGGCCAAGGAGGAGAGAAAACTGGTTCTGAAGGAGGAGATGTTGTCCCATGAGTTCAGTTTGAGACAGCTGGACATAAGAGAACTGGAAGTAGGGCCCAGCAATGGAAATGGTGGCAGCATACCTCCAGTGTAATCAAGTGAGGCTAAAATCCACATCTCAAAAGATGTGGTGCCAGTGTTAGTGTGGGGGTGAAATGGTAAAGTGGTTAGCAGCCTATGAAGCTTCTTAAGGGTGCACTTGGTCCCAGAAGAGTTATTTCTGGGGTGATAGTCTTCGGTAATACATGCCCTTGATGGGGAGAAACACCCTTCTTACTTTTGAGGTGGGGTACCAAACCAACTAACCTGCTATAAAACTCATTTCAATCAAGAAGTTTGCTAAGTTCAGGGCCAGTTGCAGAGTAAACGCACAAACATGGGTACATTTTTTACACTATGGTGGAAAGGCACAGAAGGGCTGGGTGATGGGCAATGTGAATGTTTTTAGTGCGTTGTCCTACTTGTATTTAAAGGAGCACATTCTTGATAGTTATTTAACAGAGCTGCACCAGAACCTGGTGGATAGCAAGCTGACTGAACCCAGGAAGCTTGTTGAGGAGGCAGACATCTGGATCAGGACCAGCATGTCCTCAAAGATACCTGTGGATACTCCCAAAAGGGTGGGCAGGGTTCCCTTCAGAGGAAAGAGGGGGAAGATAAAAAGAAGGTGTTTTCTAAAGGCCCCCAAAACAAGTCACACAGGAGATGGTCTGGTTCACATTCCCAAACTGGCCATCAGAAACCAAACTACCCTGACAAAAGTCAGCATCTCAAAACCTCCAAGTGTGATGAGTGCGTTGAGCATAGACAATGCAAGGGGGATTATAAGTGTCCAAAAAGAGCACACCCTCCCTCTGGAGATAAGGACCAAGGGGTGGCTAGCATAGCGCTGGGGTAGGAGTTTTTCCCAGTTTATGGGGGGATGTTTAGTGGGGTAACTCTAGGGTCCCTGGTTGTCAGTCAGATAGTTCTTAAAATTCATGTGCCATCCAATACTACCAAGTATAGGTAATGGGTCAGCATCAATGGGCAAGGTGTTGAGGCTCTGAGGAACACAGGTGCCAGTATGACTATGATAAGGAGTCAACTGGTGTTCCCAGAGCAGGCGATTCCCAATACGTTCCACCAAGTTGTGGTGGCTGACAACAGAGAGGGACACTATTCAGCGGCACTGGGGAGGGGTTTGAGATCTTCTGAGGGTTGCTGTAAGCCCTGCCATGGCGATGGACTGTTTGTTAGGTAACGATCTAGAGTCCTCTGCCTGGAAGGAGGTAAAACTCAAGGCTCATGTGGAGGTGTTGGGGTTACATGACTAGATCTGTGCTACCAGAAGATCCATGGCTGCTGAGTAGAGGAGTCAAGAAGGGCTGGAGCCTGGAACAATGGCCCGACCATCTGCTAAAAAGGGAAAGGCAGATGGCATGGTAAACCAGCCCCTGAGTGTACCCCTAGTGGGATGGATGGGTACCCGCTGAGTCCACCCCAGAGACCATTGTGGAGGATACTGCTTCCCCAGGTGACCTGTCTATGCCTTCAGATTGGCAGGTGAAAGAAGGACCCACCAAGGAGGAGTTCTGTAGGGCTCAGAGGGAGTGTCCAATCCTTGAAGGCAAGAGGTGACAGTCCAAAGCCCAAGCAGAAGGTGATGTGTCTGGGAGCTATCACATTTACTGGGAGGACAGACTCCTATACAGTGAGCCTAAGGCTCCTGTGCATGGTACAACAATGACCCTGGTGATCCCCCAATGCTACAGGGTCTTCCTATTGGAGCTAGCTCATGAGATACCATTGGCAGGACACATGGGCCAAGACAAGACCTTTGCAAGGCTTGTCCTCCACTCCACTCTTATTGGCCCAAGATGATGACCTACTCAGATACTTCCTGTAGGACCTGTGTGACCTGCCAGGCCAGTGGGAAGACAGCACAGCAGCAGAAAGCTCCCCTAGAACAACTGCCAGTGGTTAGCATCCCTTTTGGAAGGGTGGGCCTCAACCTCATTGGGCCTATGGATCTCCAGACAACTTCTGGTCACAGGTTCATCAAGGTTTTGGTGGATCATGCCACTCGGGACCCAGAGGCCATACCGCTGAGGACCACCACTGGATTTTCACCCGGGTGGGTTTCCCCAAGGAAGCGGTGTCTGATAGGTGCAACAACTTCATGTCCGCTTACATGCAGTCCATATGGAAAGAGTGCAAAGTAACTTATAAGTTCTCCACCCCTGACCACACCAAAACCAACCACATGTTGAGAGGTTCAACAAGGCCCTAAAATGCATGAACAGAAATCTGCCTAAGGTCCTGAGGAGAAAGTAGGGTATCTTCTTGCCCTGTTTGTTGTTTGGCTACCAGGAGGTGCCACAGAAGGAAGGGGGCTTCAGCCCTTCTGGGCTTCTGTATGGGCACCTTGTCAGGGGTCCTCTTAGTTCAGCTGAAGAGAGTTTGGAGCTGCAGGCGTGTGTCTATTTTCTGCCTCGAAGCAGGTGGTGCATCAATTTTTCAGCCGGGGATCGGAGTTGCGTTGATTTTATCCCCGCACATCGGTCGGTGCGGGGATTTCTCACCCTTGGTCTGTCAGCTTCTCCTAACAGGGTCCCAGAAACTGGATGGGCACCACTTGGCAGAGTAGGAGTCTCTCCAGAGGCTCCAGGTGCTGGCAGAGAGAAGTCCTTGCTGTCCCTGATACTTCATACAACAGGAGGCAAGTTAAAATTCAAGCACTTGGAGAGTTCTTCACAGGAAGGAAGGCACACAAAGTCCAGTCTTTGTCTTCTAGCACAGGCAGACGCAGCAACTGCAGGATAGCTCCACAAAGCACAGTCACAGGCAGGGCAGCTCTTCTTCCTCAGCTCTTCATCTCTTCTCCAGGCAGAGATTCCTCTTGGTTTCCAGAGGTGTTCTAAAGTATGTGGTTTTGGGTGCCCTTCTTATACTTATTTTTCCCTTTGAAGTAGGCTTACTTCAAAGAAAAGTCTCTCTTGTTTGTGAAATCCTGCCTTGCCCAGGCCAGGCCCCAGACACACATCAGGGGGTTGGAGACTGCATTGTGTGAGGGCAGGCACAGCCCTTTCAGGTGTGAGTGACCACTCCTCCTTTCCCTCCTAGCACAGATGGCTCATCAGGAAACGCAGACTACACCCCAGTTCCCTTTGAATCATTGTCTAGTGAGAGGTGCAACCAGCCCCACTGTCAAACTGACCCAGACATGGAATCCACAAACAGGCATAGTCACAGAAATGGTTTAAGCAAGAAAATGCTCACTTTCTAAAAGTGGCATTTTCAAACACACAATCTCAAAATCAACTTTACTAAAAGCTGTTTTTTCAAATTGTGAGCTCAAAGTCTCCAAGCTTCACATATCTATTCACTCCCAAAGGGAATCTACACTTTAATCATATTTAAATGTAGCCCCCATGTTACCAAATGAGAGGGACAGGCATTGCAACAGTGAAAAAATAATTTAGCAGTATTTCACTGTCAGGACATATAAGACACATCACTATGGGGGTCATTATGACCCTGGCGGAAGGCGGAGAAGCGGCGGTAAGACCGCAAACAGGCTGGCGGTCTTTTTTTTAGTATTATGACCATGGCGGTTACCAACATGGTCATCCGCAGCTTCTCCGTTCCGCCCGCCAGGGCAGAGACGACCTGGGTCTCCAGCCCGGCGGCCGTCACAATACCGCCGCCGGTATTTTGACCTGGCTTACCGCCGTGGATTTCCAGTGGTAGGAACCGCCATGAAATCCATGGCGGTGCGCACTATCAGTGACAGGGAATTCCTTCCCTGGTACTGATAGGGGTCTCCCCCACCCCACCCCACCCCGACTCCCTCCCCTACACCCCCCACCACCCCTGCCACCCCCCAAAGGTGGCAGGGCCCCCCTCCCCACCCCGACCCCCAACATCACAGAACTCACACACACACGACACGCACGCAGGCACCACCAACACACACACGCACACACACTGACATACATGCCTACATCCACACACTCAGTCAGACACGCACACCCATATACAGACATGCACGCACACATACATACAGACATACACGCACCCATTCACAAAACACACAACACACCCGCACGCATACACGCACTCACATACCCCCTCTACATACACAGATGCACACCCCCATGCACCCACAAAACACACAACACCCCCCGCCCTCCTCCCTTAATGGACGATTGACTTACCTGTTCCGTCGATCCTCCGGGAGGGGACGGGAGCCATGGGTGCTGCTCCGCTGACAGCACACCGCCAACAGAACACCGCCGCGCCGAATCACAGGATGTGATTTGCTGGGCTGTGTTCTGTTGGGGGGACGGTGGATGTGGAGCAAACCTCCACTTCCCCGCCGCCCGCCAGTATGGCTGGTGGTGGCTCTCCGTCCTAAAAAGGACAGAGAGCAGCCAACGGTTATAATACGCCGAACGGCAAACCGCCACTACTGGCGGTCTTCCGCACGGCGGTCCCTCTGCTGTCTTGTAAAAAGACCGTCGAGGTTGTAATGACCCCCTGTAGGAAGTTGGCTCTGTATGTGCTATTTCAAAGTAAGGAATAGCATGCACAGAGTCCAAGGGTTCCCCTTAGAGGTAAAATAGTGGTAAAAATAGATAATACTAATGCTCTATTTTGTGATAGTGTGGTCGAGCAGTAGGCTTATCCAAGGAGTAGTGTTAAGCATTTGTTGTACATACACATAGACAATAAATGAGGTACACACACTCAGAGACAAATCCAGCCAATAGGTTTTGTATAGAAAAATATCTTTTCTTAGTTTATTTTAAGAACCACAGGTTCAAATTTAACATGTAATATCTTGTTTGAAAGGTATTGCAGGTAAGTACATTAGGAACTTTGAATCATTTCAATTGCATGTATACTTTTCAAGTTATTCACAAATAGCTACTTTAAAAGTGGACACAGTGCAATTTTCACAGTTCCTGGGGGAGGTAAGTATTTGTTAGTTTTACCAGGTAAGTAAGACACTTACAGGGTTCAGTTCTTGGTCCAAGGTAGCCCACCGTTGGGGGTTCCGAGCAACCCCAAAGTTACCACACCAGCAGCTCAGGGCCGGTCAGGTGCAGGGTTCAAAGTGGTGCCCAAAACGCATAGGCTATAATGGAGAGGAGGGGGGTGCCCTGGTTCCGGTCTGCTTGCAGGTAAGTACCCGCGTCTTCGGAGGGCAGACCAGGGGGGTTTTGTAGGGCACCGGGGGGGACACAAGCCCACACAGAAATTTCACCCTCAGCGGCGCGGGGGCGGCCGGGTGCAGTGTTAGAACAAGCGTCGGGTTCGCAATGTAAGTCAATGAGAGATCAAGGGATCTCTTCAGCGCTGCAGGCAGGCAAGGGGGGGCTTCCTCGGGGAAACCTCCACTTGGGCAAGGGAGAGGGACTCCTGGGGGTCACTTCTCCAGTGAAAGTCCGGTCCTTCAGGTCCTGGGGGCTGCGGGTGCAGGGTCTTTTCCAGGCGTCGGGACTTAGGTTTCAGAGAGTCGCGGTCAGGGGAAGCCTCGGGATTCCCTCTGCAGGCGGCGCTGTGGGGGCTCAGGGGGCACAGGTTTTGGTACTCACAGTCGTAGAGTAGTCCGGGGGTCCTCCCTGAGGTGTTGGTTCTCCACCAGCCGAGTCGGGGTCGCCAGGTGCAGTGTTGCAAGTCTCACGCTTCTTGCGGGGAGATTGCAGGGTTCTTTAAAGCTGCTCCTTTGGATAAAGTTACAGTCTTTTTGGAGCAGGTCCGCTGTCCTCGGGAGGTTCTTGTCGTCGTCGAAGCAGGGCAGTCCTCAGAGGATTCAGAGGTCGCTGGTCCCTTTGGAAGGCGTCGCTGGAGCAGAGTTCTTTGGAAGGCAGGAGACAGGCCGGTGAGTTTCTGGAGCCAAGGCAATTGTTGTCTTCTGGTCTTCCTCTGCAGGGGTTTTCAGCTAGGCAGTCCTTCTTCTTGTTGTTGCAGGAATCTAATTTTCTAGGGTTCAGGGTAGCCCTTAAATACTAAATTTAAGGGCGTGTTTAGGTCTGGGGGGTTAGTAGCCAATGGCTACTAGCCCTGAGGGTGGGTACACCCTCTTTGTGCCTCCTCCCAAGGGGAGGGGGTCACAATCCTAACCCTATTGGGGGAATCCTCCATCTGCAAGATGGAGGATTTCTAAAAGTTAGAGTCACCTCAGCTCAGGACACCTTAGGGGCTGTCCTGACTGGCCAGTGACTCCTCCTTGTTATTCTCATTATTTTCTCCGGCCTTGCCGCCAAAAGTGGGGGCCGGGGCCGGAGGGGGCGGGCAACTCCACTAGCTGGAGTGTCCTGCGGTGCTGTGACAAAGGGGTGAGCCTTTGAGGCTCACCGCCAGGTGTTACAGCTCCTGCCTGGGGGAGGTGTTAGCATCTCCACCCAGTGCAGGCTTTGTTACTGGCCTCAGAGTGACAAAGGCACTCTCCCCATGGGGCCAGCAACATGTCTCTAGTGTGGCAGGCTGCTGGAACTAGTCAGCCTACACAGACAGTCGGTTAAGTTTCAGGGGGCACCTCTAAGGTGCCCTCTGGGGTGTATTTTGCAATAAAATGTACACTGGCATCAGTGTGCATTTATTGTGCTGAGAAGTTTGATACCAAACTTCCCAGTTTTCAGTGTAGCCATTATGGTGCTGTGGAGTTCGTGTAGAACAGACTCCCAGACCATATACTCTTATGGCTACCCTGCACTTACAATGTCTAAGGTTTTGCTTAGACACTGTAGGGGTACAGTGCTCATGCACTGGCACCCTCACCTATGGTATAGTGCACCCTGCCTTAGGGCTGTAAGGCCTGCTAGAGGGGTGTCTTACCTATACTGCATAGGCAGTGAGAGGCTGGCATGGCACCCTGAGGGGAGTGCCATGTCGACTTACTCGTTTTGTCCTCACTAGCACACACAAGCTGGCAAGCAGTGTGTCTGTGCTGAGTTAGAGGTCTCCAGGGTGCCATAAGTCATGCTGCAGCCCTTAGAGACCTTCCTTGGCATCAGGGCCCTTGGTACTAGAAGTACCAGTTACAAGGGACTTATCTGGATGCCAGGGTCTGCCAATTGTGGATACAAAAGTACAGGTTAGGGAAAGAACACTGGTGCTGGGGCCTGGTTAGCAGGCCTCAGCACACTTTCAATTGTAAACATAGCATCAGCAAAGGCAAAAAGTCAGGGGGCAACCATGCCAAGGAGGCATTTCCTTACACAACCCCCCCCCAAACGAAAGAGGATGAGACTAAACTTTCACAAGAGAGTCTTCATTTTCTAAGTGGAAGAACCTGGAAAGGCCATCTGCATTGGCATGGGCAGTCCCAGGTCTGTGTTCCACTATAAAGTCCATTCCCTGTAGGGAGATGGACCACCTCAACAGTTTAGGATTTTCACCTTTCATTTGCATCAGCCATTTGAGAGGTCTGTGGTCAGTTTGAACTAGGAAGTGAGTCCCAAAGAGGTATGGTCTCAGCTTCTTCAGGGACCAAACCACAGCAAAGGCCTCCCTCTCAATGGCACTCCAACGCTGCTCCCTGGGGAGTAACCTCCTGCTAATGAAAGCAACAGGCTGGTCAAGGCCATCATCATTTGTTTGGGACAAAACTGCCCCTATCCCATGTTCAGAGGCATCTGTCTGCACAATGAACTGCTTAGAATAATCTGGAGCTTTTAGAACTGGTGCTGAGCACATTGCTTGTTTCAGGGTGTCAAAGGCCTGTTGGCATTCCACAGTCCAGTTCACTTTCTTGGGCATTTTCTTGGAGGTGAGTTCAGTGAGGGCTGTCACAATGGATCCATATCCCTTCACAAACCTCCTGTAATACCCAGTCAAGCCAAGGAATGCCCTGACTTGAGTCTGGGTTTTTGGAGCTACCCAGTCCAGAATAGTCTGGATCTTGGGTTGGAGTGGCTGAACTTGGCCTCCACCTACAAAGTGGCCCAAGTAAACCACAGTTCCCTGCCCTATCTGGCATTTGGATGCCTTGATAGAGAGGCCTGCAGATTGCAGAGCCTTCAAAACCTTCTTCAGGTGGACCAGGTGATCCTGCCAGGTGGAGCTAAAGACAGCCATATCATCAAGATAAGCTGTGCTAAAGGACTCCAAGCCAGCAAGGACTTGATTCACCAACCTTTGGAAGGTGGCAGGGGCATTCTTTAAACCAAAGGGCATAACAGTAAACTGATAATGCCCATCAGGTGTGGAGAATGCTGTTTTCTCTTTTGCTCCAGGTGCCATTTTTATTTGCCAGTACCCTGCTGTCAAGTCAAAGGTACTTAAGAATTTGGCAGCACCTAATTTGTCTATGAGCTCATCAGCTCTAGGAATGGGATGAGCATCTGTCTTGGTGACAGAGTTGAGCCCTCTGTAGTCCACACAAAACCTCATCTCTTTCTTTCCATCTTTGGTGTGAGGTTTGGGGACTAAGACCACTGGGCTAGCCCAGGGGCTGTCAGAGCGCTCAATTACTCCCAATTCCAGCATCTTGTGGACTTCCACCTTGATGCTTTCCTTAACATGGTCAGACTGTCTAAAGATTTTGTTTTTGACAGGCATGCTGTCTCCTGTGTCCACATCATGGGTACACAGGTGTGTCTGACCAGGGGTTAAGGAGAAGAGTTCAGGAAACTGTTGTAGGACTCTCCTACAATCAGCTTGCTGTTGGCCAGAGAGGGTGTCTGAGTAGATCACTCCATCTACTGAGCCATCTTTTGGGTCTGATGATAGAAGATCAGGGAGAGGTTCACTCTCTGCCTCCTGATCCTCATCTGTTACCATCAACAGATTTACATCAGCCCTGTCATGGAAGAGCTTAAGGCGGTTCACATGGATCACCCTCTTGGGGCTCCTGCTTGTGCCCAGGTCCACCAGGTAGGTGACCTGACTCTTCCTTTCTAGCACTGGGTAAGGGCCACTCCATTTGTCCTGGAGTGCCCTGGGAGCCACAGGCTCCAGAACCCAGACTTTCTGCCCTGGTTGGAACTCAACCAGTGCAGCCTTTTGGTCATACCAAAACTTCTGGAGCTGTTGGCTGGCCTCAAGGTTTTTGGTTGCCTTTTCCATGTACTCTGCCATTCTAGAGCGAAGGCCAAGTACATAGTCCACTATGTCTTGTTTAGGCTCATGAAGAGGTCTCTCCCAGCCTTCTTTAACAAGAGCAAGTGGTCCCCTTACAGGGTGACCAAACAGAAGTTCAAAGGGTGAAAATCCTACTCCCTTCTGTGGCACCTCTCTGTAAGCAAAAAGCAGACATGGCAAGAGGACATCCCACCTCCTTTTGAGTTTTTCTGGGAGCCCCATGATCATGCCTTTTAATGTCTTGTTGAATCTCTCAACTAAGCCATTAGTTTGTGGATGGTATGGTGTAGTGAATTTGTAAGTCACTCCACACTCATTCCACATGTGTTTTAGGTATGCTGACATGAAGTTGGTACCTCTGTCAGACACCACCTCCTTAGGGAAACCCACTCTGGTAAAGATACCAATGAGGGCCTTGGCTACTGCAGGGGCAGTAGTCGACCTAAGGGGAATAGCTTCAGGATACCTAGTAGCATGATCCACTACTACTAGGATGTACATATTTCCTGAGGCTGTGGGAGGTTCCAGTGGACCAACTATGTCCACACCCACTCTTTCAAAGGGGACCCCCACCACTGGAAGTGGAATGAGGGGGGCCTTTGGGTGCCCACCTGTCTTGCCACTGGATTGACAGGTGGGGCAGGAGAGGCAAAACTCCTTAACCTTCTGGGACATATTGGGCCAGTAGAAGTGGTTGACTAACCTCTCCCACGTCTTGGTTTGTCCCAAATGCCCAGCAAGGGGAATATCATGGGCTAAGGTCAGAATAAACTCTCTGAACGACTGAGGCACTACCACTCTCCTAGTGGCACCAGGTTTGGGGTCTCTGGCCTCAGTGTACAGGAGTCCATCTTCCCAATAGACCCTATGTGTTCCATTTTTCTTGCCCTTGGACTCTTCAGCAGCTTGCTGCCTAAGGCCTTCAAGAGAGGGACAGGTTTCTTGTCCCTTACACAGCTCCTCCCTTGAGGGTCCCCCTGGGCCTAAGAGCTCAACCTGATAAGGTTCAAGCTCCAAAGGCTCAGTTCCCTCAGAGGGCAGAACTTCTTCCTGAGAAGAGAGGTTCCCTTTTTCTGACTGTGTTGCAGTTGGTTTCCCAACTGACTTTCCTTTTCTCTTGGTAGGCTGGGCCATTTTTCCAGACTCCAGCTCTACTTTTTCACCCTGTGCCTTGCATTGTGCTCTTGTTTTTACACACACCAGTTCAGGGATACCCAGCATGGCTGCATGGGTTTTTAGTTCTACCTCAGCCCATGCTGAGGACTCCAGGTCATTTCCAAGCAGACAGTCTACTGGGATGTTTGAGGAGACCACCACCTGTTTCAGGCCATTGACCCCTCCCCATTCTAAAGTTACCATTGCCATGGGATGTGCTTTAGTCTGATTGTCAGCGTTGGTGACTATATACGTTTTTCCAGTCAGGTATTGGCCAGGGGAAACCAGTTTTTCTGTCACCATGGTGACACTGGCACCTGTATCCCTCAGGCCCTCTACACTTGTCCCATTAATAAAGAGCTGCTGCCTGTATTTTTGCATGTTAGGAGGCCAGGCAGCTAGTGTGGCTAAATCCACCCCACCCTCAGAGACTAGAGTAGCTTCAGTGTGGACCCTGATTTGCTCTGGGCACACTGTTGATCCCACTTGGAGACTAGCCATTCCAGTGTTACCTGGATTGGAGCTTGGAGTGGAACTTTTCTTGGGACAGGCCTTGTCTCCAGTTTGGTGTCCAGACTGACTACAGTTTCGACACCAGGCCTTTTTGGGATCAAAGTTTTTACCCTTGTACCCAGGATTGTTTTGTGAAGAGGCTCTGGGCCCACCCTCCTGTGCAGGTTTTTGGGGGCCTGTAGAAGACTCTTGACTATTTTTATTTTTGGCTGTCTCACCACCTTTCCCCTGGGGAGGTTTTGTGACCCCTTTCTTTTGGTCACCCCCTGTGGAAGTTTTGGACACCCTAGTCTTGACCCAATGGTCCGCCTTCTTTCCCAATTCTTGGGGAGAAATTGGTCCTAGGTCCACCAGATGCTGATGCAGTTTATCATCGAAACAATTACTTAACAGGTGTTCTTTCACAAATAAATTGTACAGCCCATCATAATTACTTACACCACTGCCTTGAATCCAACCATCTAGTGTTTTTACTGAGTAGTCTACAAAGTCAACCCAGGTCTGGCTCGAGGATTTTTGAGCCCCCCTGAATCTAATCCTATACTCCTCAGTGGAGAATCCAAAGCCCTCAATCAGGGTACCCTTCATGAGGTCATAAGATTCTGCATCTTTTCCAGAGAGTGTGAGGAGTCTATCCCTACACTTTCCTGTGAACATTTCCCAAAGGAGAGCACCCCAGTGAGATTTGTTCACTTTTCTGGTTACACAAGCCCTCTCAAAAGCTGTGAACCATTTGGTGATGTCATCACCATCTTCATATTTAGTTACAATCCCTTTGGGGATTTTCAACATGTCAGGAGAATCTATGTTGCTGCCACCATTGATGGGTCCTAGGCCCATCTCTTGTCTTTCCCTCTCTATGGCTAGGATCTGTCTTTCCAAAGCCAATCTTTTGGCCATCCTGGCTAACTGGATGTCCTCTTCACTGGAGTTATCCTCAGTGATTTCAGAGTTGGTGGTCCCTCCTGTGAGGGAACCAGCATCTCTGACTATTATTTGTGGAGTCAGGGCTTGAGAAGCCCTGCTCTCCCTAAGTAGGACTGGAGGGGGGGAATTTCCCTCCAAGTCACTATCTTCATCCTCTGAGTTGCCATCCTCAGAGGGGTTGGCCTTTTCAAACTCTGCCAAAAGCTCCTGGAGCTGTACTTTGGTAGGTTTGGGGCCCATTGCTATTTTCTTTAGTTTACAGAGTGACCTTAGCTCTCTCATCTGTAGATGGAGGTAAGGTGTGGTGTCGAGTTCCACCACAGTCACATCTGTGCTAGACATTTTGCTTCTAAAAGTTGGAATACTTTTTAAGAATCTAAAACTGGTTCTAGAATCTAATTCAAACTTTTACAAACTTTTAAACTCTAAAAGAAATGCTAAACAGGATCTAACACAAGGCCCTAGCAGGTCTTTTAAGAATTTAGAAAACTTTTCAAATTGCAAAAATCAATTTCTAATGACAATTTTGGAATTTGTCGTGTGATCAGGTATTGGCTGAGTAGTCCAGCAAATGCAAAGTCTTGTACCCCACCGCTGATCCACCAATGTAGGAAGTTGGCTCTGTATGTGCTATTTCAAAGTAAGGAATAGCATGCACAGAGTCCAAGGGTTCCCCTTAGAGGTAAAATAGTGGTAAAAATAGATAATACTAATGCTCTATTTTGTGGTAGTGTGGTCGAGCAGTAGGCTTATCCAAGGAGTAGTGTTAAGCATTTGTTGTACATACACATAGACAATAAATGAGGTATACACACTCAGAGACAAATCCAGCCAATAGGTTTTGTATAGAAAAATATCTTTTCTTAGTTTAATTTAAGAACCACAGGTTCAAATTTAACATGTAATATCTTGTTTGAAAGGTATTGCAGGTAAGTACATTAGGAACTTTGAATCATTTCAATTGCATGTATACTTTTCAAGTTATTCACAAATAGCTACTTTAAAAGTGGACACAGTGCAATTTTCACAGTTCCTGGGGGAGGTAAGTATTTGTTAGTTTTACCAGGTAAGTAAGACACTTACAGGGTTCAGTTCTTGGTCCAAGGTAGCCCACCGTTGGGGGTTCCGAGCAACCCCAAAGTTACCACACCAGCAGCTCAGGGCCGGTCAGGTGCAGGGTTCAAAGTGGTGCCCAAAACGCATAGGCTATAATGGAGAGGAGGGGGGTGCCCCGGTTCCGGTCTGCTTGCAGGTAAGTACCCGCGTCTTCGGAGGGCAGACCAGGGGGGTTTTGTAGGGCACCGGGGGGGACACAAGCCCACACAGAAATTTCACCCTCAGCGGCGCGGGGGCGGCCGGGTGCAGTGTTAGAACAAGCGTCGGGTTCGCAATGTAAGTCAATGAGAGATCAAGGGATCTCTTCAGCGCTGCAGGCAGGCAAGGGGGGGCTTCCTCGGGGAAACCTCCACTTGGGCAAGGGAGAGGGACTCCTGGGGGTCACTTCTCCAGTGAAAGTCCGGTCCTTCAGGTCCTGGGGGCTGCGGGTGCAGGGTCTTTTCCAGGCGTCGGGACTTAGGTTTCAGAGAGTCGCGGTCAGGGGAAGCCTCGGGATTCCCTCTGCAGGCGGCGCTGTGGGGGCTCAGGGGGGACAGGTTTTGGTACTCACAGTCGTAGAGTAGTCCGGGGGTCCTCCCTGAGGTGTTGGTTCTCCACCAGCCGAGTCGGGGTCGCCGGGTGCAGTGTTGCAAGTCTCACGCTTCTTGCGGGGAGATTGCAGGGTTCTTTAAAGCTGCTCCTTTGGATAAAGTTGCAGTCTTTTTGGAGCAGGTCCGCTGTCCTCGGGAGGTTCTTGTCGTCGTCGAAGCAGGGCAGTCCTCAGAGGATTCAGAGGTCGCTGGTCCCTTTGGAAGGCGTCGCTGGAGCAGAGTTCTTTGGAAGGCAGGAGACAGGTCGGTGAGTTTCTGGAGCCAAGGCAGTTGTTGTCTTCTGGTCTTCCTCTGCAGGGGTTTTCAGCTAGGCAGTCCTTCTTCTTGTTGTTGCAGGAATCTAATTTTCTAGGGTTCAGGGTAGCCCTTAAATACTAAATTTAAGGGCGTGTTTAGGTCTGGGGGGTTAGTAGCCAATGGCTACTAGCCCTGAGGGTGGGTACACCCTCTTTGTGCCTCCTCCCAAGGGGAGGGGGTCACAATCCTAACCCTATTGGGGGAATCCTCCATCTGCAAGATGGAGGATTTCTAAAAGTTAGAGTCACCTCAGCTCAGGACACCTTAGGGGCTGTCCTGACTGGCCAGTGACTCCTCCTTGTTATTCTCATTATTTTCTCCGTCCTTGCCGCCAAAAGTGGGGGCCGGGGCCGGAGGGGGCGGGCAACTCCACTAGCTGGAGTGTCCTGCGGTGCTGTGACAAAGGGGTGAGCCTTTGAGGCTCACCGCCAGGTGTTACAGCTCCTGCCTGGGGGAGGTGTTAGCATCTCCACCCAGTGCAGGCTTTGTTACTGGCCTCAGAGTGACAAAGGCACTCTCCCCATGGGGCCAGCAACATGTCTCTAGTGTGGCAGGCTGCTGGAACTAGTCAGTCTACACAGACAGTCGGTTAAGTTTCAGGGGGCACCTCTAAGGTGCCCTCTGGGGTGTATTTTGCAATAAAATGTACACTGGCATCAGTGTGCATTTATTGTGCTGAGAAGTTTGATACCAAACTTCCCAGTTTTCAGTGTAGCCATTATGGTGCTGTGGAGTTCGTGTAGAACAGACTCCCAGACCATATACTCTTATGGCTACCCTGCACTTACAATGTCTAAGGTTTTGCTTAGACACTGTAGGGGTACAGTGCTCATGCACTGGCACCCTCACCTATGGTATAGTGCACCCTGCCTTAGGGCTGTAAGGCCTGCTAGAGGGGTGTCTTACCTATACTGCATAGGCAGTGAGAGGCTGGCATGGCACCCTGAGGGGAGTGCCATGTCGACTTACTCGTTTTGTCCTCACTAGCACACACAAGCTGGCAAGCAGTGTGTCTGTGCTGAGTGAGAGGTCTCCAGGGTGGCATAAGTCATGCTGCAGCCCTTAGAGACCTTCCTTGGCATCAGTGCCCTTGGTACTAGAAGTACCAGTTACAAGGGACTTATCTGGATGCCAGGGTCTGCCAATTGTGGATACAAAAGTACAGGTTAGGGAAAGAACACTGGTGCTGGGGCCTGGTTAGCAGGCCTCAGCACACTTTCAATTGTAAACATAGCATCAGCAAAGGCAAAAAGTCAGGGGGCAACCATGCCAAGGAGGCATTTCCTTACACAACCCCCCCCCAAACGAAAGAGGATGAGACTAAACTTTCCCAAGAGAGTCTTCATTTTCTAAGTGGAAGAACCTGGAAAGGCCATCTGCATTGGCATGGGCAGTCCCAGGTCTGTGTTCCACTATAAAGTCCATTCCCTGTAGGGAGATGGACCACCTCAACAGTTTAGGATTTTCACCTTTCATTTGCATCAGCCATTTGAGAGGTCTGTGGTCAGTTTGAACTAGGAAGTGAGTCCCAAAGAGGTATGGTCTCAGCTTCTTCAGGGACCAAACCACAGCAAAGGCCTCCCTCTCAATGGCACTCCAACGCTGCTCCCTGGGGAGTAACCTCCTGCTAATGAAAGCAACAGGCTGGTCAAGGCCATCATCATTTGTTTGGGACAAAACTGCCCCTATCCCATGTTCAGAGGCATCTGTCTGCACAATGAACTGCTTAGAATAATCTGGAGCTTTTAGAACTGGTGCTGAGCACATTTCTTGTTTCAGGGTGTCAAAGGCCTGTTGGCATTCCACAGTCCAGTTCACTTTCTTGGGCATTTTCTTGGAGGTGAGTTCAGTGAGGGCTGTCACAATGGATCCATATCCCTTCACAAACCTCCTGTAATACCCAGTCAAGCCAAGGAATGCCCTGACTTGAGTCTGGGTTTTTGGAGCTACCCAGTCCAGAATAGTCTGGATCTTGGGTTGGAGTGGCTGAACTTGGCCTCCACCTACAAAGTGGCCCAAGTAAACCACAGTTCCCTGCCCTATCTGGCATTTGGATGCCTTGATAGAGAGGCCTGCAGATTGCAGAGCCTTCAAAACCTTCTTCAGGTGGACCAGATGATCCTGCCAGGTGGAGCTAAAGACAGCCATATCATCAAGATAAGCTGTGCTAAAGGACTCCAAGCCAGCAAGGACTTGATTCACCAACCTTTGGAAGGTGGCAGGGGCATTCTTTAAACCAAAGGGCATAACAGTAAACTGATAATGCCCATCAGGTGTGGAGAATGCTGTTTTCTCTTTTGCTCCAGGTGCCATTTTTATTTGCCAGTACCCTGCTGTCAAGTCAAAGGTACTTAAGAATTTGGCAGCACCTAATTTGTCTATGAGCTCATCAGCTCTAGGAATGGGATGAGCATCTGTCTTGGTGACAGAGTTGAGCCCTCTGTAGTCCACACAAAACCTCATCTCTTTCTTTCCATCTTTGGTGTGAGGTTTGGGGACTAAGACCACTGGGCTAGCCCAGGGGCTGTCAGAGCGCTCAATTACTCCCAATTCCAGCATCTTGTGGACTTCCACCTTGATGCTTTCCTTAACATGGTCAGACTGTCTAAAGATTTTGTTTTTGACAGGCATGCTGTCTCCTGTGTCCACATCATGGGTACACAGGTGTGTCTGACCAGGGGTTAAGGAGAAGAGTTCAGGAAACTGTTGTAGGACTCTCCTACAATCAGCTTGCTGTTGGCCAGAGAGGGTGTCTGAGTAGATCACTCCATCTACTGAGCCATCTTTTGGGTCTGATGATAGAAGATCAGGGAGAGGTTCACTCTCTGCCTCCTGATCCTCATCTGTTACCATCAACAGATTTACATCAGCCCTGTCATGGAAGAGCTTAAGGCGGTTCACATGGATCACCCTCTTGGGGCTCCTGCTTGTGCCCAGGTTCACCAGGTAGGTGACCTGACTCTTCCTTTCTAGCACTGGGTAAGGGCCACTCCATTTGTCCTGGAGTGCCCTGGGAGCCACAGGCTCCAGAACCCAGACTTTCTGCCCTGGTTGGAACTCAACCAGTGCAGCCTTTTGGTCATACCAAAACTTCTGGAGCTGTTGGCTGGCCTCAAGGTTTTTGGTTGCCTTTTCCATGTACTCTGCCATTCTAGAGCGAAGGCCAAGTACATAGTCCACTATGTCTTGTTTAGGCTCATGAAGAGGTCTCTCCCAGCCTTCTTTAACAAGAGCAAGTGGTCCCCTTACAGGGTGACCAAACAGAAGTTCAAAGGGTGAGAATCCTACTCCCTTCTGTGGCACCTCTCTGTAAGCAAAAAGCAGACATGGCAAGAGGACATCCCACCTCCTTTTGAGTTTTTCTGGGAGCCCCATGATCATGCCTTTTAATGTCTTGTTGAATCTCTCAACTAAGCCATTAGTTTGTGGATGGTATGGTGTAGTGAATTTGTAAGTCACTCCACACTCATTCCACATGTGTTTTAGGTATGCTGACATGAAGTTGGTACCTCTGTCAGACACCACCTCCTTAGGGAAACCCACTCTGGTAAAGATACCAATGAGGGCCTTGGCTACTGCAGGGGCAGTAGTCGACCTAAGGGGAATAGCTTCAGGATACCTAGTAGCATGATCCACTACTACTAGGATGTACATATTTCCTGAGGCTGTGGGAGGTTCCAGTGGACCAACTATGTCCATACCCACTCTTTCAAAGGGGACCCCCACCACTGGAAGTGGAATGAGGGGGGCCTTTGGGTGCCCACCTGTCTTGCCACTGGATTGACAGGTGGGGCAGGAGAGGCAAAACTCCTTAACCTTCTGGGACATATTGGGCCAGTAGAAGTGGTTGACTAACCTCTCCCACGTCTTGGTTTGTCCCAAATGCCCAGCAAGGGGAATATCATGGGCTAAGGTCAGAATAAACTCTCTGAACGACTGAGGCACTACCACTCTCCTAGTGGCACCAGGTTTGGGGTCTCTGGCCTCAGTGTACAGGAGTCCATCTTCCCAATAGACCCTATGTGTTCCATTTTTCTTGCCCTTGGACTCTTCAGCAGCTTGCTGCCTAAGGCCTTCAAGAGAGGGACAGGTTTCTTGTCCCTTACACAGCTCCTCCCTTGAGGGTCCCCCTGGGCCTAAGAGCTCAACCTGATAAGGTTCAAGCTCCAAAGGCTCAGTTCCCTCAGAGGGCAGAACTTCTTCCTGAGAAGAGAGGTTCCCTTTTTCTGACTGTGTTGCAGTTGGTTTCCCAACTGACTTTCCTTTTCTCTTGGTAGGCTGGGCCATTTTTCCAGACTCCAGCTCTACTTTTTCACCCTGTGCCTTGCATTGTGCTCTTGTTTTTACACACACCAGTTCAGGGATACCCAGCATGGCTGCATGGGTTTTTAGTTCTACCTCAGCCCATGCTGAGGACTCCAGGTCATTTCCAAGCAGACAGTCTACTGGGATGTTTGAGGAGACCACCACCTGTTTCAGGCCATTGACCCCTCCCCATTCTAAAGTTACCATTGCCATGGGATGTGCTTTAGTCTGATTGTCAGCGTTGGTGTCTATATAGGTTTTTCCAGTCAGGTATTGGCCAGGGGAAACCAGTTTTTCTGTCACCATGGTGACACTGGCACCTGTATCCCTCAGGCCCTCTACACTTGTCCCATTAATAAAGAGCTGCTGCCTGTATTTTTGCATGTTAGGAGGCCAGGCAGCTAGTGTGGCTAAATCCACCCCACCCTCAGAGACTAGAGTAGCTTCAGTGTGGACCCTGATTTGCTCTGGGCACACTGTTGATCCCACTTGGAGACTAGCCATTCCAGTGTTACCTGGATTGGAGCTTGGAGTGGAACTTTTCTTGGGACAGGCCTTGTCTCCAGTTTGGTGTCCAGACTGACTACAGTTTCGACACCAGGCCTTTTTGGGATCAAAGTTTTTACCCTTGTACCCAGGATTGTTTTGTGAAGAGGCTCTGGGCCCACCCTCCTGTGCAGGTTTTTGGGGGCCTGTAGAAGACTCTTGACTATTTTTATTTTTGGCTGTCTCACCACCTTTCCCCTGGGGAGGTTTTGTGACCCCTTTCTTTTGGTCACCCCCTGTGGAAGTTTTGGACACCCTAGGCTTGACCCAATGGTCCGCCTTCTTTCCCAATTCTTGGGGAGAAATTGGTCCTAGGTCCACCAGATGCTGATGCAGTTTATCATCGAAACAATTACTTAACAGGTGTTCTTTCACAAATAAATTGTACAGCCCATCATAATTACTTACACCACTGCCTTGAATCCAACCATCTAGTGTTTTTACTGAGTAGTCTACAAAGTCAACCCAGGTCTGGCTCGAGGATTTTTGAGCCCCCCTGAATCTAATCCTATACTCCTCAGTGGAGAATCCAAAGCCCTCAATCAGGGTACCCTTCATGAGGTCATAAGATTCTGCATCTTTTCCAGAGAGTGTGAGGAGTCTATCCCTACACTTTCCTGTGAACATTTCCCAAAGGAGAGCACCCCAGTGAGATTTGTTCACTTTTCTGGTTACACAAGCCCTCTCAAAAGCTGTGAACCATTTGGTGATGTCATCACCATCTTCATATTTAGTTACAATCCCTTTGGGGATTTTCAACATGTCAGGAGAATCTCTGACCCTATTTATGTTGCTGCCACCATTGATGGGTCCTAGGCCCATCTCTTGTCTTTCCCTCTCTATGGCTAGGATCTGTCTTTCCAAAGCCAATCTTTTGGCCATCCTGGCTAACTGGATGTCCTCTTCACTGGAGTTATCCTCAGTGATTTCAGAGTTGGTGGTCCCTCCTGTGAGGGAACCAGCATCTCTGACTATTATTTGTGGAGTCAGGGCTTGAGAAGCCCTGCTCTCCCTAAGTAGGACTGGAGGGGGGGAATTTCCCTCCAAGTCACTATCTTCATCCTCTGAGTTGCCATCCTCAGAGGGGTTGGCCTTTTCAAACTCTGCCAAAAGCTCCTGGAGCTGTACTTTGGTAGGTTTGGGGCCCATTGCTATTTTCTTTAGTTTACAGAGTGACCTTAGCTCTCTCATCTGTAGATGGAGGTAAGGTGTGGTGTCGAGTTCCACCACAGTCACATCTGTGCTAGACATTTTGCTTCTAAAAGTTGGAATGCTTTTTAAGAATCTAAAACTGGTTCTAGAATCTAATTCAAACTTTTACAAACTTTTAAACTCTAAAAGAAATGCTAAACAGGATCTAATACAAGGCCCTAGCAGGTCTTTTAAGAATTTAGAAAACTTTTCAAATTGCAAAAATCAATTTCTAATGACAATTTTGGAATTTGTCGTGTGATCACGTATTGGCTGAGTAGTCCAGCAAATGCAAAGTCTTGTACCCCACCGCTGATCCACCAATGTAGGAAGTTGGCTCTGTATGTGCTATTTCAAAGTAAGGAATAGCATGCACAGAGTCCAAGGGTTCCCCTTAGAGGTAAAATAGTGGTAAAAATAGATAATACTAATGCTCTATTTTGTGGTAGTGTGGTCGAGCAGTAGGCTTATCCAAGGAGTAGTGTTAAGCATTTGTTGTACATACACATAGACAATAAATGAGGTACACACACTCAGAGACAAATCCAGCCAATAGGTTTTGTATAGAAAAATATCTTTTCTTAGTTTATTTTAAGAACCACAGGTTCAAATTTAACATGTAATATCTTGTTTGAAAGGTATTGCAGGTAAGTACATTAGGAACTTTGAATCATTTCAATTGCATGTATACTTTTCAAGTTATTCACAAATAGCTACTTTAAAAGTGGACACAGTGCAATTTTCACAGTTCCTGGGGGAGGGAAGTATTTGTTAGTTTTACCAGGTAAGTAAGACACTTACAGGGTTCAGTTCTTGGTCCAAGGTAGCCCACCGTTGGGGGTTCCGAGCAACCCCAAAGTTACCACACCAGCAGCTCAGGGCCGGTCAGGTGCAGGGTTCAAAGTGGTGCCCAAAACGCATAGGCTATAATGGAGAGGAGGGGGGTGCCCCGGTTCCGGTCTGCTTGCAAGTAAGTACCCGCGTCTTCGGAGGGCAGACCAGGGGGGTTTTGTAGGGCACCGGGGGGGACACAAGCCCACACAGAAATGTCACCCTCAGCGGCGCGGGGGCGGCCGGGTGCAGTGTTAGAACAAGCGTCGGGTTCGCAATGTAAGTCAATGAGAGATCAAGGGATCTCTTCAGCGCTGCAGGCAGGCAAGGGGGGGCTTCCTTGGGGAAACCTCCACTTGGGCAAGGGAGAGGGACTCCTGGGGGTCACTTCTCCAGTGAAAGTCCGGTCCTTCAGGTCCTGGGGGCTGCGGGTGCAGGGTCTTTTCCAGGCGTCGGGACTTAGGTTTCAGAGAGTCGCGGTCAGGGGAAGCCTCGGGATTCCCTCTGCAGGCGGCGCTGTGGGGGCTCAGGGGGGACAGGTTTTGGTACTCACAGTCGTAGAGTAGTCCGGGGGTCCTCCCTGAGGTGTTGGTTCTCCACCAGCCGAGTCGGGGTCGCCGGGTGCAGTGTTGCAAGTCTCACGCTTCTTGCGGGGAGATCGCAGGGTTCTTTAAAGCTGCTCCTTTGGATAAAGTTGCAGTCTTTTTGGAGCACGTCCGCTGTCCTCGGGAGGTTCTTGTCGTCGTCGAAGCAGGGCAGTCCTCAGAGGATTCAGAGGTCGCTGGTCCCTTTGGAAGGCGTCGCTGGAGCAGAGTTCTTTGGAAGGCAGGAGACAGGCCGGTGAGTTTCTGGAGCCAAGGCAGTTGTTGTCTTCTGGTCTTCCTCTGCAGGGGTTTTCAGCTAGGCAGTCCTTCTTCTTGTTGTTGCAGGAATCTAATTTTCTAGGGTTCAGGGTAGCCCTTAAATACTAAATTTAAGGGCGTGTTTAGGTCTGGGGGGTTAGTAGCCAATGGCTACTAGCCCTGAGGGTGGGTACACCCTCTTTGTGCCTCCTCCCAAGGGGAGGGGGTCACAATCCTAACCCTATTGGGGGAATCCTCCATCTGCAAGATGGAGGATTTCTAAAAGTTAGAGTCACCTCAGCTCAGGACACCTTAGGGGCTGTCCTGACTGGCCAGTGACTCCTCCTTGTTATTCTCATTATTTTCTCCGGCCTTGCCGCCAAAAGTGGGGGCCGGGGCCGGAGGGGGCGGGCAACTCCTCTAGCTGGAGTGTCCTGCGGTGCTGTGACAAAGGGGTGAGCCTTTGAGGCTCACCGCCAGGTGTTACAGCTCCTGCCTGGGGGAGGTGTTAGCATCTCCACCCAGTGCAGGCTTTGTTACTGGCCTCAGAGTGACAAAGGCACTCTCCCCATGGGGCCAGCAACATGTCTCTAGTGTGGCAGGCTGCTGGAACTAGTCAGCCTACACAGACAGTCGGTTAAGTTTCAGGGGGCACCTCTAAGGTGCCCTCTGGGGTGTATTTTGCAATAAAATGTACACTGGCATCAGTGTGCATTTATTGTGCTGAGAAGTTTGATACCAAACTTCCCAGTTTTCAGTGTAGCCATTATGGGGCTGTGGAGTTCGTGTAGAACAGACTCCCAGACCATATACTCTTATGGCTACCCTGCACTTACAATGTCTAAGGTTTTGCTTAGACACTGTAGGGGTACAGTGCTCATGCACTGGCACCCTCACCTATGGTATAGTGCACCCTGCCTTAGGGCTGTAAGGCCTGCTAGAGGGGTGTCTTACCTATACTGCATAGGCAGTGAGAGGCTGGCATGGCACCCTGAGGGGAGTGCCATGTCGACTTACTCGTTTTGTCCTCACTAGCACACACAAGCTGGCAAGCAGTGTGTCTGTGCTGAGTGAGAGGTCTCCAGGGTGGCATAAGTCATGCTGCAGCCCTTAGAGACCTTCCTTGGCATCAGGGCCCTTGGTACTAGAAGTACCAGTTACAAGGGACTTATCTGGATGCCAGGGTCTGCCAATTGTGGATACAAAAGTACAGGTTAGGGAAAGAACACTGGTGCTGGGGCCTGGTTAGCAGGCCTCAGCACACTTTCAATTGTAAACATAGCATCAGCAAAGGCAAAAAGTCAGGGGGCAACCATGCCAAGGAGGCATTTCCTTACACCCCCTATATGTCCTATCTTAACCATACACTGCACACTGCACCCTGCCCTCGGGGGCTACCTAGGGCTTACCTTAGGGGTGTCTTGCATGTAAGAAAAGGGAAGGTTTAGGCCTGGCAGGTAGGTACACTTGCCAAGTCGAATTTACAGTTTAAAACTGCACACACAGACACTGCAGTGGCAGGTCTGAGCCATGTTTACAGAGCTACTAATGTGGGTGGCACAACCAGTGCTGCAGGCCCACTAGTAGCATTTGATTTACAGGCCCTGGGCACCTCTAGTGCACTGTACTAGGGACTTACTAGTAAATCAAATATGCCAATCATGGAGGAACCAATTACATACACATTTGATGTATATGAGCACTTTCACTTTGTCACTAGTTAGCAGTGGTAAAGTGCCCAGAGTAACAAAAACAGCAAAAACAGAGTCCAGCTCACATCAACGACCTGGGAAACAGATGGAAAAAGTTAAGAGAGACTACACCAGGGATGAAAAGTCTAACAGTGCTTAATATCAATCGCCTCAAGCCCCACTTTGAGAGGTCTGAGTTCACCATGCTACAGATGACTGATGAAGCTGATGAGGAGAAAAGTGATCCTATGCATGACCTCTTAGCCTCCAAGGAGAAGGATGGGTCTGTGGTAGGAGTGATCCTTTCTCCCACCTTGACTCCTGAACAGCAGAGGGACTGTCACCAGGTATTGGAACATTTCTCCTCTCTTTTCTTCCTTACTCCTGGCATTCCCCACCATTGTACCCATGATCTGGAGAAAGGGGTCAACCTCCCTGTCAAGAACAAGTCTTACAGGTTGTCAGATGAGGTGAGGGCCATCATCAAAAGTGAGGTCACTAAGATGCTGAATTTGGGGGTTTTAGAACCCTCCAGCAGCCCCTAGTCCAGTCCTGTGGTTCTGGTGCCAAAAGGTGCCTCCCTTGGCACCGCGCCTGAACTAAGGTACTGTGTGGATTACAGAGGGCTAAATTCTGTAACCAAAACTGATGCTTATCCCATCATCTGGGCTGATGAGCTGATTGATGGATTAGGGGCTGCCAAGTACTTGAGTACCTTTGATCTCACCTCTGGGTACTAGCAGATCACGCTAAATGAGGGAGCCAAGGAGAGGTCAGCCTTCTCCAGCCCAGAAGCCCACTACCAATTCGGAGTGATGACGTTTGGTTTAAAAAATGCTCCTGCCACCTTTCAGAGGTTAGTAAACCAGGTACTCGCTGGGTTGGAAGCCACAGCAAACAGCTAGATCCTGGGGTGGACACCCCAGGACATAGCAGGAGCTGGCCCTGGGAGGTGGCAGTCCCCCGGGCCATCAGTGGCTCCAAGACGGGGCCACCCGGCCCCCCTCCAACTTGGGTATAGCCACAGGGAGTGGTGGTCCCCAGGACTTTTTAAATATTTGGCTGTGTGGTGGTACTGGGGCAGTGGGAGCGCCACAGGCCCCCACATATTTTAAAAGAAAACCCCTGGGGAGATGGGGGTCCCCAGGGCAGTGGGGGGAACGGCCCCCAATATATTTTTAATAATGCCCCTGGCGGTGCACCTGCATCCATAAAAAGGAAAACCCTGGGGAGGTGGTGGTCCCAAGGGCAGCGGGGGGGCTGTGGGCCCCCAACATTTATAAAAAAGAAAGCCCTGGGTAGGTGGTGGTTGTCAGGACAGCGGGGTGGGAGGTCCCCCGCATATTCATTAAGGAAAGCACTGGGGAGATGGCACTTCCCAGGGCAGCGGGGGGCCACAGGCCCCTTGCATATAAAAAAATGGAATCTCTAGGGCGGTGGTAGTCCCCGGAGCTGTGGGGGACCCGGGAGCCCCCCCTTTAAATTTTAATGCCCCCAGGACCTGGCCCACTTGTGGGGCCTATAAAAGTACAAGAGCAAATATCACAAACTTGTGGCAAAAACAATATTTAAAAAAATGTTTTTTTGATCTGGGAATGTCCCTCTGGTACCCCCCCACCAGTGCTAAAGGGTCAGGGTGCATCTCTATCCTTGCCCCTTTTATTTTATTCATACTTTTTTTCTGAGACTTGGCTCAAGCCAATTCCTAAGATGGCTGCCAACACTTCCTGGTTTGAAGTGTTGACAGCCAATCAGAGCTGGGCATATCCGTCAGTGAGCTTGTCTTTGTTCACGGCCAGAAATATACAAATTTGAATTTCCCTACATTTCTCCAAAAGTACTGAATGGATTTACTCCAAATAAGTGAAGGTGTAATCTGCTTGCCGACAGCTAGCTTTCTGCCAAATTTGGTGTAATTTCTTCCAGTGGTTCGGGCTATAGATGTGCCTAAAAAATCCTATGGAATTAATATGGGAAACACACAGTGTTTTTGAGCCCCCTTTTTCTCTGCCCCCGTCAGACAGATCAACCCCAAACTTTTCGTGCAGAACAAGAATCACTGCAAAACTTTTTTGGGAATTTTCATGAAGCTTCATTAAACGGTGCCAAATATATAGTATAGGCAAGTCAAAAAACTTATTTTCTACAGAAAAATGTGGAATGTATATAATTTTTTTGCATAGTTTGAGTATCATTTTTAACTATTGTATTGGAGATGTTATGTGTCAATATGAAGAATATTAAATTATATATTGATTAAACATGATGTTTTACATTTAATTTCATTAATATTGTAGTTGATATTGTTCTTTGTTTTATTTGATTTATTTCGTACGTATGTAATAGTTTGGGGAAATTTGGCTAAGGGATATAATTGTTATTGATATTACTTTTTAAAAATTTCGACTTCAATATTTCTGTAATCAATATTTGTCATTTGTTGTTTTTTTGGTGATATTGTGGCAAATCGATATTGTGTCTGTCAATATTAAGTCATATAACCATTGAGTTTTGAGAGCATAGTATTACCATTTTACGAGAGACTGGTAATCAAACGGTCCCCAACCCCCCAATTCAGAGCTAAAAAATTTACATCCAAAGGTAGTACAGAATTCAAAGATTCAAAATTGATATTTGTGTATTCAGAATTTAGCTTTAAGCCTTGCCACAGGGGAATACTGAGGGCAAACGTTCTCTAAGAAGCCCTAAAGCTTCCAAATTAATTTAAAATACTAGTCAGGACAGTTTTAGCTCCTTGAAAGACATACTGTTGGGATGGGAAAGTTGCTCACATGGTGACAGATGTGTACCCCTGCCCTGAGTGCTCCAGCAATATCTGGATCCCTGTACTGATTTTTGTTCAGGTGGTTATGCACTGTGGCATCGTCCTGTCCCAGGTTTTTTTTATTGTACTGGGAGAGGTGCCCAAAAAACTACCCGCATAGTGGAGAAAGGCTACAGCCTTTGCTGGGTGTAGCAGTGGTGTCAGCATACCATGTAGTGATCAGTAGAAATGAACAGGATGTTTTACCTGTGTCACTGGAGTGAGGCCTATAAGCTCACTGATGTAAAGTTCTACTGCTGTGTGCTTAGCTGCACAAAGTTAGTATGTAGCGTTGTCAAGCGTGCATGTTGTTGTGTGCATGTGCTGGGTGTATGTGTGTCTGTGAATGATACAATACATGGAGTACATGGTGTCCCATATTTGGGATACCTAGGAGTGACTGGAGGAATATGAGGAGGTAGAGGAATTCCCCCAGTCAGATTTGTGGATTGTTGCATTCTTATGAGATGGGTGGGACACACACTGGAGGAAGCAGAGCCAGGCTCTTCAGTATACCTCCAAGGGTGCTTTTTGATTCAGAGAGATGGCACTGGAAAAGGGACCTGGGCACAACTCAGGAATGATATGTGGCTGATAAGAGAATCATAAAGAGTAGGTCTGTGGTCCTGGGTTACCCTTTCAATGCACATACTATTGTGGCTGACATCCAAGTGTGAACCTTTACTCAACACCATCACCAATGTTGTTGGTCTCAGATTTGGAGTTGCGTCTGCTATGATAGGCAGAGAAAAGGTTGGACAGAGGGGTGGGCATTTCAAAAGGAAGAAGACCCCCCGGACAAACTTCAAAGATTCAGATCCTAAATCACATTTGTGTCTGTAAATGTGCTCTAAGAAGGGGAGCTCAAGGCCCCAAAAAAGGCCAATTGTCAAGCATCCAGTTGGGCTGTGCGAGGGGGAGAGGCTCTGCAAGACTAGGGCTGGGGAGCTAAGGCCTGCAAAGATCCCAGCGGGGGAGGGGACATCACCCAGGAAATTTCAAGCCCACCAGGCCCTGAAGCCTGGAGCACCAGTGGCTGCATACTTTTCAAGACCAGTGTACCTTGTGGTTAGGAGAAGAACACTGAAAGGAGCGAGGTCCAGCGGGGGTCTTGGTAATCTGATCCCTGTAGCGACATGCAAGTCAACAGCTGTTGCACTGTTGAGCTTTCATTAGTTTACCCGAACCCACGGAACTTAGAAACAGTCATGATATGCTGAAATCAAAACTGACAATCTGAAGAGTCAAGACACTATTCAGGCAATTGTAAATACAATAGACTCTGTAATTAAACAGAATATTGAGCTTGGAAACAGAACTGTCAAAATTGAGGACGGCACCATCATAATACCAAAACAAGTACAGAATCAAGTCTCTCAGATACAAGACAATAAGGGAAGACGAAGGACCTGAAAAATCAATAACGACATAAAAAGGTATGCATATTTATTCCGAAAGAAGTCCTGAAAGTAAATGATGCCCGTCAGTGTGTTATGGATTTATTTAAGAAGGCATTCCCAGTGACTCTTGATTTCAACATGCACATCGTTATTCCTTTCTCAAAAATTTAAAACGAAGCTTTCATCCTGTGCAATTTTGCTTTACATAGGCATCTTTCTACTAAGACATGAAAAATACTTTAAAACTCCTCAGTCTGCCGTCATTCAGAGTGATGATGAAAGATGCAGAAGATGATTACACCTTTGCAGGACCTAGGAACACAGTTTATTCTGCAAGATCCGTCTACACCAGGGGTCTCGAACCTCTTCTACAGGCTGAGCTACTTTGTCTTAAGCTACTAACAAACATAACACTGTTACAGTAGATATCACATCAGACATGGTCATCAGATTATTTTTTATTAAGTTTGCATATGTTGATTCCATCTCACTCTGTCCCATACTTGGGATACTGTTTTCTTACTTCCCAGCCAGAGCTTACACACACATAGACACTGTGACTAACAGCAACAAATCCCTCTGCAGCAGGTGGCTTTGCTGCATGGTGATTTGTTATGTTGCAGGCTTTGTGCTGTTAGTCTCATTATGTAGTGTGTGAGCATTGAACGTTGCTGTTGGTTAGACTGACCTCTTCTTCAAGGGTCTACGACCCAGTGGTGAGCAAGTCAGCATTCCTAAGCTTCAAATCCTTTGAATCTTAAACTAGGGTAGACTTCAAGTTAAAGAGCTACTTCTGGCAGCTGGTGAGCTACTGGTAGCTCCCGAGCCACCCGTTGGAAACCCCTGATCTAGAAGCAAAGTTATAATGCATGTGTGTAGGTTGTTTGCAATGAAGAATGGAGAATTTAAAGAGCTGACAGGCCAATGGTCTGAGTTATTAAGTGCTCAATTATATCACCAGTGTCGCAAACAAATTGGGCATAACGGATACATAAGTGAAGTTGAATAATTATAACATTATGTTTTTAGGCTAAGATAAGTTTCCTGTGTTTAGTGGATGACTAAAATGTTTATCAAATATTTTCAAATGTTGGAAATGGCCCTCTTAAAAGGGTCACTGCCAAACCTTTTGCTTTTTCCCTCCATTTTTTTGCTTTTCATTTGGTTGCCATTAAGTCTCTGTGAACTTTACAACTGCTAAGCAGTGCTAATGTGCTTGTCTTGTACTCTTTCCCTAAAACATGGTTTGATTATTATATACCTAATAGGGTTCATTTAATTATAAGCCCCTAGTAAAGTGAACTACATGTACCCAGGGCTATATATTAAAAGCTACTAGTGTGCCTGTAGCACCGAGTGTGCCACCTACTTAAGCAGCCCTTTAAATGGAGTCCCAGGTCTGCCAATTGCAGCCTGAATGCAGTGTCACACTGCCATATCAACTTGTCATTAAAATCCTTTGCCAAGCCCTAAACTCCCCTTTTATTACACATAGGTCCCCATAGGTCTGGTAAGGTAGGCCATAGGTACCCCATAGGGCGGGTGCTATGTAGTTAAAAGTTAGGACCTGTACTTTTAAGTGGGTCATCCACATCCTGATGAGGAGCTGGGCACAGTCTCAGATTTACACCTGAATAGTCTGTGTCCTGTCCTCACACTAGAGGCTGCACGACCCCCTGTGGTGAGTATGAAGCCAGACCAGGAACTGAGGCCTTTGGTGCATACATCTGCCAACCAAAAACGTGATTTCTAAAACCATGCATAGCATTTAAAGCAATATATTTTTTATTACCAATCATGGACACAGTGGAGCACGTGGGGTCCAATACGCATCGCCCTTCCATGACGGAAATTAGGGGCTGACTTCCCCTGAGGAGGGAGAGCACACAACGCACAGTGCTATTGTTTAAACGTCTTGTCGTGTCAATCTATTTCTTGTTTCCATCTTCTTTATATCTGTGCCTGTCTTTTGCTACAAAAATTAACTTTGCTCTGACATTATTGTCACATGTGTATGTGAACCAATAAACTGGAGCTTATTTGACATAACCGCATCCACTATGACTTTACATTCAGATACAGTTAATCTTACTTATTGTTGCTGTGGTCACTCTTTGACCAGTTTTAGCCACCAAAGACTATAGTTCCTTTGAAGTCGCTACTGGATTCCAGATGCTCGATTGTTCTCTTTAGGCATGCTTTTCTTACATGTAAGGCACCCCTAAGATAGGCCCTAAGTAGCCCCAGTGGCAGGGTGCAGTGTATGGTTAAGGTGGGACATACAGTAATGTGTTTTATATGTCCTGACAGTGAATTATTGCTAAATTTGTTTTTCACTGTTGCAAGTCCTGTCCCTTTCATAGGTTAACATGGGGGCTACCTTTAAATATGATTAAAGTGTAGATTCCCTTTGGTAGTGGATAGACATATGGAGTTTGGGGTCTCTGAGCTCACAATTAAAAATACATCTATTAGTAAAGTCGATTTTAAGATTGTGTGTTTGAAAATGGCACTTTTAGAAAGTGAGCATTTTCTTGCTTAAACCATTTATCTGACTCTGCCTGTTTGTGGATTCCCTGTCTGGGTCAGTTTGACAGTTGGGCTGGTTGCACCTCTCACTAGACAGTGACACAAAGGGAGCTGGATTGTAGTCTGTATTTCCTGATGAGCCATCTGTGCTAGGTGGAAGGGAGGAGTCGTCACTCACACCTGAAAGGGCTGTGCCTGCCCTCACACAATGCAGCCTCCAACCCCCTGGTGTGTGTCTGGGGCCTGGCCTGGGCAAGGCAGGATTTCACAAACAAGAGAGACTTTCCTTTGAAGTAGGCCTACTTCAAAGGGCAAAATGGGTATAAGAAGGGCACCCAAAACCACAGACTTTAAAACACTTCTGGAAACCAAGAGGAACCTCTGCCTGGAGAAGAGCTGAGGAAGAAGAGCTGCCCTGTGTTTTGTGGAGCTATCCTGCAGTTGCTGCTTCTGCCTGTGCTAGGGGACAAAGACTGGACTTTGTGTTGCCTTCCTTCTTGTGAAGATCTCCAAGGGCTTGATTTAGAGCTTGCCTCCTGTTGTTTGAAGTCTCAGGGACAGCAAGGACTTCTTTCTGCCAGCACCTGGAGCCTCTGGAGAGACTTCTACTCTGCCAAGTGGTGCCCATCCAGTTCCTGGGACCCTGAGAGGAGAAGCTGGCAGCCCAAGAGTGAGAAATCCACACACAGACCACCGTGCGGGGAAAAGGTCGACACAACTCCAATCTGCGGCTGAAAAATCAACGCGCCGCAGGCTTTGCGGCTGAAAATCGATGCTCACCTGCAACGCGACCAGAAGATCGATGCCCGCAGCTGGAGAAACGACACGCAGCATCATTGATGGAGGCTGGTGAGATCGCAACCCGCACTGCGTGGTTTTCAGACCATTGTGCGGCTGAATTTCTTATGCAAACACCGTTGGACATGTAAAAACGATGCAAGGCCTGCCTGGACCCGAGAGTGCTGACCGGATTGACGCATCGCTCTCCTGTGGAGCAAAGAAACAATGCACGCCGACACTACTAAAGGAGAAATGATACAAGGTCTCACTCATGAGTGAAATCGACGCATCGCAAGCCCTTTTTGATGCACCCAAGGTACATTTTCACACTAACAGCGTTAGCGTTGTGTTTACAATTACATGAAGACTCTTTTTTGTTTTTTAATTGATAACTTGACTTGTGTATTGTAGATTTTTGTCGTTTTGGTCTTGTTTTGTTTTGAGAAATATTTTCTATTTTTCTAAACCTTCGTTGTGTCATTTTGTAGGGTTTTCATTAAGTTACTGTGTGTGTTGGTACAAATACTTTACACCTAGCACTCTGAAGGTAAGCCTACTGCTCATGCCAAGCTTCCAAGGGGGTAAGCAGGGGTTAGCTGAGGGTAATTCTCTTTTACCCTGACTAGAGTGAGGGTCCTTGCTTCGACAGGGGATAACCTGACTGCCAACCAAAGACCCCATTTCTAACAGGGGACATAAATGAACTTCTTCAACATGCTGTGCATGATAATTTCACAGAGATGGAAGTAATTGCCTTGGTATGTGATTTTGAGGGTGAACGGATGCACCGGAGCAAAATTAAGATTTACGTTTTAGTGGGGTGGATACTTTCACTTTGTGATAGTTGTTTAAAGATATTTTTAGAAATGGTTCTAATTGGAAGTTGTGAATGGGCTAGTAGATCAATTAATGAAATTATATTTATTGTATTTTATGTCCATTCCAGGAAAATGTAAACATCTTAAAATGTGCAATATATTATCTGCACTGTCTGCATCAGTTGAACTTAAAGCCGTTTGACTTCTAGCACTCTATTAATCCGTTTAATTGAAAGTCCAATGTAGCTATAACATTAAAAAAAACTTTTTGGAACAGGGCTGATGCCACCTAAACAAATCGCTCCATAAAAAAAAAAAAAAAAACAATTGCAAGGTACGCTTGTGTTACAACAAACTTGAAGATATACGCATAATTTGCCCAATGTGCCATTCTTTCACTCATTAGACCTATTGACTCAAGCCTCACCTGTGGCATAAAATGAGCACAACCTTGAAAATTACCGCATTGTGCGATATTATCCGAGGCTAGGGGCCAGATGTATCATTTTATCCAATAGCCATTACCTAATTGTAATTTTTTGTGAATCGCAATTAAGTAATCGCTATTGGAATGTATGAAACTCCGGGAGTTTCATACTGCGATGCGCAAGGGTTCGCAAATGAACCTACCTCATTAATATTCATGAGGTAGTTCGCAAATTGCGAGCCATTGCGAATGGCTACAATCACAGGGATGGTGGCCTACTGGGCTCAGCAGACCACCATGTCAGTGATGGCTTTTCAATAAAGCAATCTTTTGTTTTTTCAAAATGCAGCCAGTTTTCCTTTTAAAAAAATCATTCATACCTCTGCGATTCAGTATTAGGAAGGGATGCCCTTGACAAGCCCCTTCCTAATACTGAATCGGTATGTAGTCACAATTCCAATTTGTGATTCGGTAACAAGTTACCGAATCGCAAATTGGATTTGTTACATACCAAAATGCAGTTTTTGAGATTGCAAACGGACCTTTGGGCCTTTTGCAATCGCAAAACACTTTGATACATTGGGCCCTAAGTGCTTTATTTTATTACGTGCATCTTAATAAAGGCACTCTTCATCTCCCACTAATCACAAAGCCTGTTCAAATGAATATTCGTATTTTTGCATTTTTTCACTAGTTTATTTCAAAACTATTCACTTTGTTGCGATTTCCTTTGTGTGTCCTGCGCTTTTGACTCAAAGTGAACTGGAATTAGAGCAGTTACAGTCTTGTTATTTAAAATATGATCTCCCCGTTTGTGACGTCGAGACGATGTATTCATTTGAAATCTGAGATAAATTAATGTCAAATCCTTCAGAAAGAAGTTAATCCATTACAGCTACTGTGGGATCAATCAAGTGGCTGCGCCAAGATTGTATACATCTTGTCTAAGGCCAAATAAATACGCGCACAGTGGGTGGGCCAAATAAATACGCGCATAGTGGGTGGTCTGCTTGCAATTATTTTTTTACCACTTCGGGGTTTGGGAAAAATTGATACAAATAGAATACAAGGCAGTGGCTTGCTACAGTAAAACCGCAGATGAAAGAGTGTGTTATATATTTCTGTGAAACATTACCTGCACGATAGAAACACAGCCAGGCACAGTGTATGTGATTTAAACTGTTAGTACAATGTAAGACATTCAGTTTATTTAGCTATGAAAGGATACATTGCGATGATTTGTGTAGATCCTTGAATGTTTTTTCTGCAGAAAGTAACAGTTGAAATAAAAGAAATATTGAAATTAAGTTAAAAAACACAGCCATTTCTCTCTACATTTTCATCTGTAACTTTTTCCACCTATGGCTGATTTTCAAAAGATATATATTGTTACATCTGCATGTAGTGATATATAGGGCTCATAGGTTCACCAGGAACCCAAGGTACCCAGAGACAAAAAATGAGCTGCACCTTCCAATGGGTTTCATTGTGTACCGGGTATACAGCAAATCATTTGGTAAGGTATAAAAAATAAAAATAGGTATCAAGGAAACCTATGCATTTACCAAATGGGCACAAGATATGGAGCTCAGAGGCAGTGGTATTTGCACAGCTCTGAATTTGGGGGATCCCGATTTAGGATGTGAATTACAGGGCATTTCTCAAAATAACTTCTTTCTCACACACTGTCTTACATTTGGAAGGTGCAAATGCAGGGAAAAACAATTGGTAAAAATACATGTTCTGCTATTCTGTGTTCCCCAAAGTGTCCCAATAAAAATGGCACCTCACTTTTGTCGGTAGGCCTAGTGCCGCAACCACCCAAAACCCAATGTGGACACATCACATTTTTCCACTGAAAACGTATGTGTTTTTAGCAAAATGCCTAGCTGTTGATTTTGAGCTCTAGCTCAGGCAAAATTTAGGGAAACTTAGGAAACCTGTACATTTTTTTCAAACTATATCCCTGGGGGAATCCAGGATGGGTTGACTTGTGGGGCTCTCACCAGGTTCTGTCACACAGAACCCTTTCCAAACCTCAAACTATATTAAAAAAACACATTTCCTCACATTTTGTGATGCAAAGATATGGAAACTGAGGGGGGCACAAATTTCCTTCCATCCAGCATTTCCCCAAGTCTTCCAATTAAAATGGAACCTCATTTGTGTGGGTACGCCTAGGGCCTGCAGCAGGAAACACCCCAAAATGCAACGTAGACACATCACATTTTCACACTGAAAACGGATGCATTTTTTGCAAAGTGCCTAGCTGTGGATTTCGGGCTCTATCTCAGCTGGCACTTAGGGAAACCTTGCTAATCTATAAAATTTTAAAAACTTGATACCTTGGGGAATCCAGGAAGAGGTGACATGTGGGGCTCTCACCGGGTTTTGTTACCGAGAATCCTCTGAAAATCTCAAAATGTGGCTAAAAAACACATTTCCTTCACATTTCAGTGATGTAAAGTTCTGCATTCTGAGGCAACCCACAAACTTCCTTCCACCCAGCATTCCTTAAAGCCTCCTGATTATAATGGTATCTCATTTGTGTGGGTAGGCCTAGTGTCCACAACAGGAAATGCCCAAAATCAACATGGACACATCACAGTTTTCCACTGATAACTGATGTGTTTTTCGCAAAGTGCCAAGCTGTGGATTTTGGGCACTAGCTCAGTCGGCACCTAGGGAAACCTAACAAACCTGTACATTTTTAAAAACTAGACACCTAGGGGACTCTAGGATTGGGTGACTTGTTGGTCTCTCATCAGTGTCTGTCACCCAGATTCCTTTGCAAACCACAGATTTTGGCTAAAAAACACATTTTCCTTATTTTTGTTGTTGCGAAAGTTCTGCAGTCTTCGGGGAGCCACACACTTCCTTTTACCTAGCATTTCCTGAGGTCCCCCGATTAAAACTGTACCTCACTTGTGAGAGTAGACCAAGTGCCCACGACAGGGAAGGGCCCAAAACAGTGACAACTAAGGTGAGTGTACTAAGTAGTCCTGGGATTGGGAACCATTTAGGAAACCTTTGAAAACGCAGACATTTCTGAAAAGTGGACATCTAGGGGCGTCTATGGGGGTATCGCTTGTGTGGATTGTCAAAGTTTTTTTACCCAGAATACCCTGCAAATGTAAAACATTGAATAACAGCACTATTTTTACTTTAATTTCTGTGACGTAAACTACAGCAATATGCAGGGATCCACAAATTTTTTACCACCCAGTGTTCCCCAACTTGTTCGGATAAAAACGCTACCCCACTGGTGTACCTGGGCCTAGTGCCCGTGACAGGAATGGATAACACAAGGGTCAATGATAGTCCTAGCATGAGGGCTAATGTTGACCCTGGGGTAGGCCATTCCTGACGTGGGCACTAGGCACAGGCAGACAAGTGGGGTAGCATTTTTATTAGGACACATGGGGAAACACTGATCCATAAATGTCACAGTAATTTAGTTTGAGATCAGCTCCAATGGGTTTGAATCCATAGGTGTAGATGATGTGCATCTGTACTACCTTTACTATCTGCCTTCTACTCATTCAAAATCACTGGGAAAGCACATCTACCTTAAGCTTTCCTTACCCGTTCATGTCTCTGTTCTCATCAGAGTCCTGACTAATCCTGTATAATTGCCAAGTGAACCTATACTAATGCCTTCCACCCCTAGCTACTTGAAGCTCAAGAAAGCATGTCTTTCATGTGCCATCAGTGCACTTACTGTGCTCAATCCAACTCCTTCCAGTTTATGAATTTAAGTTCGGGGTGTCCGGATGTGCCTCGCGAGGCCTATTCCTCATGCTGAGAGAGCATATCTAACATTGAAACTAAGGCAGATATGATGGTGAACACTACAAAAGGTCTCTAAAGTAAAAAGCCAAACAAATATCCCTTGGGAATCGTTCACCAACACTTCTACTTTTGCTCTGAAACAAATTGAGTTTGCACACTTTCAAACAAGTAGAACTGTTGGTAAATATGGCCCACAGGGCATTTGTTTGATTGATTACACTTACTCTGGTACTTCAAAATTCAGTCACGCCTTTAACATTTTGCCACACAGGACACTCCCTGACAATGTGTCATATTTTCTGTCCACTAGTATGTGCAGGGTAGAGACTATAATGCACGTTAATCACCGAATAGAACACCTACAATGTTCTGATGGCGAATAAAGGTGTCAATAAAATTCTGTGGCTGTTTGCCCGCCCATGGACGTTAGGTATCCATACACAGGCATTTAAAAGTTCACCCAACAGCAGCTCCACCTCACTCATTTTCCCAGAAATTTGCTTTAGTATGATACAATATAAAGAAAGTAGGAAAACACAAGGCAGGCTGAGTTGGGCACTGGGGACAGTAAAGACGACTCGCCTGCCTCTTTCCCTGCTTTGACCACACTTTACATCAACAACATGGTCAATCCTTTTTGGGTGTTTAAGGAATGCGATCAACAAAGTGTCGCTCCTGCAGCTTTACCACGCCCTCCAGAACATATGAAAGTAAGGCTGCTGCTTCCGTTGTAGCAGTGAGGCTTTCAATCACAGACCACTGAAAGTCATGTAAAGACATGAGTCTCCCTGTGGTTGTCTGACAATAAACAACATAAGCATTGTATGTTGCCATCTGGATCAAGTAGGTAAACAGTTTCTTGTACCAAGTTCAAGTTTTATGCATTGTATGGTTGAAGACCCTGGTCGTTCTTGTCTACTTCGCCCATGTACTTATTGTAATCAAGTACACAGATGGGCTTGTGGACCTCGGCCATCCAACTCCAAACTGTGATGGGAAGTGCTCTCATCATAAATTGTAGTGAGCACATACACATCACACCTATCTGAGAACTTGCGAGCAGTGAGATGGAACGCAGCGCAGTACTCTGGAATTTCTGGAGCTTCTTACAAACAAGCTCCTGTGGGAATCCTTTGTGGTGACAAAAAACTGTACCGTAGACCACAGGGCCAGCATTGTAGAGTTCATTAAACAGCTCTACACCAGTATAGACATTTTCCACATAAAGGTTGTAACCTTTGTGAAGGAATGGCTGGACATGCTCCAATAGAATCTTTTCTGTGACACCTAGCGTGGAAGGGCAACCTAGAGGATTTAGCGTGGAGTCACACCCTCTATTCACTCTCAAGCTGTACGCATAGCCAGTAGAGCTCTCACACAGCATGTACAACTTGATGCAATAGTGAGATCTTTTGCCCGCTTTGCACTGTCTGAACAGCAGCTGCCCTTTGTACAAGATCAAGGACTAATCAACTGCCATATTCTTTCCAGGAGAATAGATCTCTGGAAACCTGACAGACAAATGTTACACGACAGGCTGAATTTGAACAACCTGTCATGGCATTGATGGTCACGGGGCAATGCAGCAGAATTGTCATTGAAATGCAGCATGTAGTGCAATGGCAAAAATTGATCTCTGCTCATGTATGGTGCGAAAATGGGGGTTACCCAAACTGTGCAAGCCATCCATTTTGACCATAAGACCCACAAATATTTTAAACTCCACCAACGAAGTAGGAATCCACTGGCGTGCCCTAGGACTGGGCCATAGAGTGCCTCCATGCACCCTCAGAAATTGTTTGGCACTCAAATATGTTTGCTGCACAATTTACTGTAGGAAGTCAACATCCATAAAGAGATAGATGTAGCCAATAGGCAAAAAGTTGGCTGTATCAACCTTACATCCAGCATCACCAGTAAAAGGTGAAATTTGGGGCTGAACTAAACTGGGGGCTGCCAAGACAGCACTCTGGGGGTAATTATGACCCTGGCGGAAGGCGGAAAACCGGCGGTAAGACCGCCAACAGGCTGGCGGTCTTACTTTGTGGAATTATGACCATGGCGGTTACCGCCATGGTCATCCGCCGGTTCTCCGTTCCGCCCGCTGGGCTGGAGACCTGGGTCTCCAGCCCGGCGGCCGTCACTAGACCGCCGGCAGTATTTGGACCCGGCTTACCACCGTAGATTTCCAGTGGTTTGAACCGCCATGAAATCCATGGTGGTAAGCACTATCAGTGCCAGGGAATTCCTTCCCTGGCACTGATAGGGGTCTCCCCCACCCTGACTCCCTCCCCTACCCCCCACCACCCCTGCCACCCTCCAAAGGTGGCAGGGCCCCCCTCCCCGACCCCCAACATCACATTACCCATACCCACACGACACACACGCAGGCACCACCTACACACTTACACGCACACACACTGACATACATGCCTACATCCACACACACAGTCAGACACGCACACCCACATTCAAACATACACGCACACATCCATACAGACATACCCACAGACATACACGCACTCATTCCCATACACACAACACCCCCGCAAGCATACACGCACTCACACACCCCCTCTACATACACAGACGCACACCCCCACGCACCCACACAACACACAACACCCCCCCGCCCCTCATGGACGATCGACTTACCTGGTCCGACGATCCTCCGGGAGGGGACAGGAGCCATGAGGGCAGCTCCCCCAACACCACACCGCCAACAGAACACCGCCACGGCGAATCACAGGACGTGATTTGCTGAGCGGTGTTCTGTTGGCATGGCGGAGGAGGTGGAGCAACCTCCACTTCCCCGCCTCCCGCCAGTATGGCTGTTGGCGGCTCTCCGTCCGTAAAAGGACGGAGGGCTGCCAACGGTCATAATAGGCCGAGCGGCAAACCGCCACCACTGGCGGTCTTCCGCACGGCGGTCCCTCGGCGGTCTTTAAAAAAGACCGCCGAGGTCAAAATGACCCCCTCTGTCTGTGCTTGCTGCCACACATACCTGCTCTCTGGGTTGGCTGGCTTACTGTTGTACCACTTCACAGACTGTGCTTGCAAATGGACCGCACGACTATCCTCATCATCTCCCTCAGAATGACTGGAAGAAGAATCCTCGGATGGCACTCCACTGATTGAGAAATCACCCCTAGATGCTGCTCGATTGTCCTTTCCCTCAGATGCTCTCTTAGTCTCTGCTTTCTCAGTCTCTTATCCTGCCTCAGAGCTGTTCTCCATAACCCGAGATAGGGCTTGAGCAACAGTCATCCAATGAGATGCCATATCTGCTACTGGCTAAACTGTCCCTCTAAAGCACTAGCCTACGTAGAGGGCAGAAATGGTCACACAATTGCTGGAGTGTGTGTGATGTGTGCAACAGTAAATGTCAGTCACCTTACCTTTGTTTCTTTCCTCAATCAGCAGATTTTATGAAGACACTAAAAAGACTAAAAAGACACACTATTACTTCATCTTGCCACATATCCATTATCTTGCCACATATCCATTATCACATAGTGCTGGTGGCGCCCAGTGTGACAATCATTTTTGGTGCTCTCCTCCCATGACCGCCTCCTCAGATTCCCTTACTACCACCCAGTAAAAGTGCCCTTCATCCTCCATAGCTCCCCTTGCACATACATTTCATTTGTTTTAGAGTGAAGGTCAGAGCTGGCTATACTAATCCACTGAGCTATTCACATAAAATACAAATCTGTTCTTTGCAGCAGGCATATAAAACTTCTATGCTACTTTATGACATCAAAACTGCCTCTAGACAAAAGTCCAATCTCTTTCTCTAGCAGGAACATAATCACAAGAGTTAGCTTGACATTTTCATTGCTGCCTGAAAGCTATAAATAACTGAAATATGTTTATCTATATCTATCTATCTATCTATCTATCTATCTATCTATCTATCTATCTATCTATCTATCTATCTATCTATCTATCTCTCTCTCTCTATATATATATATATATATAAAAATATATGTATATCATAGATGCGCCTCTCTCTCTCTCTCTCTCGCTCTCTATCTATTGCTCTCTCTCTCTCTCTCAGAGAGTCTAGCTCTCTCTTTACATATATATCACTTTTTGTTATATATGTGTGGTTTCCCTGGGGTCCAGTCGCGACTCCCGGAAAACAACACATGTATAAAACAAAGTGAGATATACGTCGACACAAAGGGTCAGAAACAGTTCTTGGCGGCGCACTCTCGTTGCCAGTACAGGTGACGGAGGAGACCACCCTCGAAATATTCATGAAATCAAGAAATACACCGCACTTCACAGGGGTCCTGTGTATCGCTTTTATTGAAGCATTCAGTAACCACCAACGCATTTCAACTTATTACAAGTCTTGTTCATGGCTAGTGAGCCCCTCTGCTATTTCCTTTAAATAGTAAAATTGTGTCCTGCTCAGAATGGTGCATTCTGGACAACCTGGATCAAAAAACAAAAATGACTTAAACAGAAATCACAGGAATTAATAATGCATTCCAAATGTGCTGTATATGTTCTCAACTGTTAAATGCAACATTAGAAACAGCAATGAAAAGTCAACTGTAGCAGTATACTTTAATAATTTAGGGCATATTGTCAGTCAATTGAGATTTTTGGTGCTAGAAATTGTTCCAGTCAGGGAAGATGTGGATAACAGAAAAAACATATTCAGAAGAAAACTGTGCTGGTTGAAAAAATTGGACACTGTACACCCTAAAGGTCCAAATGATTGTATTGAGTTCAGCTGTTACTTATAGCTGTTTTGGTACAGGTTGTTTCTTATAAGTACTGTATTTTAGCTTAAACATAATCATGACATTATTTTTCCATGTTGGTTATATTTTTCTTTCTTTGATTTTCATCCTTTTCCCTTATGTGTTCATTTATTTGTCTTTTTCTTTCTATGATTCTTTTTTGTGATCTATTTTAACCGATTTTGTCCTCTTTCTAGATGGCTTTCACTTTATTGTGTATTTGATCCTTTGTTTGTTTCTTCTTTTCACCGGGTTTTTGCTCCTAAGTGACCATGCTGAACCCAGAGTTCAGATCCTTCTCTATTCCGAATGGTTCATATACAAACACTTGAGGTTCTTGGGGGGTCAGGCAACCAAACCCGCATGTAAGTGGGATTATCCTGCCTTTACAGATTGTTTCACCTGTTTAATATTTCACACAAGCATATTATTTGTGATGTCTGAGCATAGCTTTTATTTATCGCTCTTGGCTGTCAACCATTTTCTTGTGGGTTTTAATTGTTTTACTATTGATAAAACTTTTGTAACTAATTTGCACTTTGACCTACATGTTTGTTTTATTTTTGTTTTTTATTTTTGTACTGGTGTTTGCCGTAAAATTACACATGAGTACCTTCTGTAACTAACTCAATGCACCTCGGTTGCTTGCTGTTGAGGTATTCATCTTTTCGCATCACTCAGCATTTAATTTCACATGTGCAGGTGGGTTTAAGGGACATTGTTTTTTTTTTTTACTCACGGATTTTGTTGAGTGCCATTTCATTAAAATCTCAGTGATATTACATGGCAGTTTGGGGACACACTCTGTGGCTCATGTACCTTTAAATGCTGGCACCATTTGCCGTGTTTGTATCATAAATTACCTTGAGCCCCGTCTTCTAACATTGTGCTTAATTGTCATTACTTGTTGGGAGTTCATTCATTTCTATTGGTTTCAACACTGACTTGCTTGATGCCTATTTACAAAATTTTTGTATACCTACAAATACCTGTTAGACCCTAAGGGACATATTTATACTCAGTTTGCGCTGAATTTGCATCATTTTTTTTAATGTAAGTTCAGCACAAACTTAACTCCATATTTATATTTTGACGCTAGACCCGGAGTTATCGTCATGTTTTGGATGCTTGAAACCACCTTGCATCAATGAGATGCAAGGTAGGCATTCCCGTCCAAAAAATTACACAAAGCCCCTATGCGAAAAAGGTGCACAGGTGGGAGGTGAGCCTAAACAGAGCCTGGGTCAGAGCAGGCATTAGGGGACCTGTGAACCCATTTCCATGGTCAAACACCATGGAAAGGGCACACAGGTGCCCACCCCAAGCCCCAGGAACACCCCACCCACACCAGAGGATGGGGGACCCCATCCCAGGTAAGTAGGGTACGTATAGGTAGGTATTTTTGAAAAAAAAAAAATAAGTGCCATTGGGGGCCCTGAAATGCCCCCCCTACTTGGCACTGGGTGCAATGGCCATTCCCAGGGGACACTGTCCCCTGAGCTGGACATTGGGATGGTGGCCATGACTCCTGTCTTTTTTAAGACAGGAATCATGTGGTATGAATGGTTTTGCATCAGGAAATTATGCTAGGCTGGTTAACTGCATTTATTTGCCTTTGACCAGCCTAGCATTATGTTTTATGCAAAACCCCCTTCCCCTGTACCGCCACCCCCACCCAGCTAACATAATTTTACCAGGTGCTAGCCCACCCTTAGCAGCCGCCTGCGGGATTCCATAAATTTGGCCTCCAGCTGGCACTCTGGTATGATGGAAGCCGGCGCTATACTTTTTGAGGCAAAACTACATTTGTGCAGTTTTGCGTCAAAAAGTATAAATATGGGCCCTAGTGTTTTCTTCTTAGGAGAGCATTCACCTTTGTTGGTGTTCACGGGGGATGTAATTCTCTTCATTGCTTCAGGTGCTTATTACATTGCATCGGCTGTTGCATCTCTTCAACTAGTGTGGTAGATTGCTTTTTACCTCTATGTATCACTTGTTGAGCTATATAGTTCTTCATTAGGCTGATATTTTCTATAGTCTCGCTTTCTCAAACCCTTTTTTTCATTCTTGAATTTGCAGGAAATGTTTCCCCTGATGAAGGGCGTTTGCCCGAAATGTATTGGGTTGCGTTATGAACTGTTTTGTTAAGATTCACAATTATTTTCTTTTGATTTCTTGTTTTTGAATTTTTTGAATTTCATTGAATCTTCAGTCCGAATGACTTGAGATGAATATAATAATACAAAGAATCATGATCAATACACAGAATTCTTGAATGAACATGGATGAACAATTATACTGATGAAAGGTTTTTATCCTTTTAGAGACTGCATTAGGGGGACGTTCCCCCAGACAGAGAAATCGCTGCTTGTACTTTTGGTTTTCACACCCACGTATCAGAGGCCGATACCCCTTTTGCACCTAGCTTACCAAGCTAATCACATAAATGTGGATTACGTTTTGAATGAATTGCAGTGCGGGTTTTGTCTTATTTGTGTCACGTTTTTATGCTTTCTGATCCGTCATTTCTGCAATGACGTTAGACAGATGTCTTACAAAGAAATATCAGATTTGACATACACTAGGGTTAACATATAGGCGTTTTCAGCTGAAGATACACAACATATATATTCTCTAACAGGATAAATTGAGACAGCCACTACTTCCAGTATGTCTATTGAAAGCAACCTAAAACAGCTATTTTACATTTCAAAATGAGAGATCAACCAAAGACTGCATGCACGTACCGTACCCTGATTAGATACCACAGAGCTCAAGAAGTTTAACAATTTTACTTAAATCAACCTTATGCAAAGATAACTCTAGATCCACAGAATGCTGGTATGCCATTTTAACCATATGCTCTCTTGACCTCATCTTTGTGGTATATGACCTGTTGTTGTTCAGGACAAGAGTGGAATGTTCTCTTTGCTCTGCTCTTGCCTGATGTCATGTATTACATCATATAGAATGTGGAGTGTTGAGAGAGATTTGAGCAGAGCTGAGAGAAGGGGAGCTGTTTGTCGTGCTGTGAATGAGATGCTCCAATAAAGGACCTACAACACTCACTTGGATCAGCTATCATCTTTTTAACACTGGCGACGAGGAGGCTTTGGAGCATCTTAACACTATTTTGAGGCTACTTCGTCCGATCATTCTTTATACTCAAGGAGTCGTATTGTACTGGTTGGATACTATTTCAACTCTTTTTGGTTGGACCTATCTGCTGCTCTTGGACATTGGACACTATACTTGCTAAGGTAATTATTTTTTTTTTCTCTTTATTACCTATAAACTCAAAGGCCCAGCTCCCTTGCCAACCGTCTCTTCAATTCCCTGCCTCGCGCTGACTACTCTTTCATTGCGCTCAGGAGAGCGCGTGTACATTCTTCCCAGCACGAGCAGGAGAGCGCGGACGGCTCAGATGTGAATGCTATTTCCGAGCGCGTCAACATACTGCACTCGCGCTCAGGAGGGCGTGAGTGTTGATCAAACTGAGCGTTTTCCAAGCGCATGAATAACTTGCACTCGCGCTCAGGAGAGCGCGAGGGTTGATTTAAACCTGAGCATTTTTTGTGAGCCCGTGTTTTCTAGCGTGAGGCAACGAAGCGCGACGGCTGTTGTCTAAGCGTTTTGTTCCCGTCTCAGCTGTTTCCAACGCGCACTCAGCATACGTGTGATTCACAGCTGAGCATCTTACACGTCTCACAGCCACATCATATTTACTCTACATCTTAGTGAATAAACAATACTTACCACAACATTTTCTCTGCTCCATTTGATAATTCTACTCTCCTGTGGTTTTCAAGATCAAAGGAAGAGTAATTAACAAAACAAGGTCTATTTCCTACGGAATTATATCTTTTGGACAAAATGTATAAAACGACAATGATTGGTCTACAAGTTTTCTTGCTTTAGTTAACCTACTATTTGTTTTTTTTCATATATGTTTTAACAGAACTATTAGTCTATTTTTACTTGTAAAAACATTTGTAATCTACATTATGCAGAGTGTTACTGCACCTCCTTTTTTTTTAACAACGCCTGGTGAACCGTTGATAAAATGGTCCAAGTGGAAGAAAACATTTCTACATTATGCCAGAGTTTGTGGAACAAATTTAACAAATGAAAGGAAAACAGCACTGCTTATGCACTGTCTTGGTTGTGAGGGTCAGGAAATATTTGAAAGTCTTCCTGATCCAGGTGAAGAAGCTACAGATCTGAATGAATTTGAACTCTGTCTGAAGAAACTCAATCTACACTACTTGCCTAAAGTCAGTACAATCTTGGAACGTTATCATTTTGGGATGAGGGAGCATAGAGCAGGAGAAAGCATTGAAGAGTACATCACTGCTCTTAGGAAACTTGCCTCCACATGCAAAATTGGTATTACAATTGAGGAAAGAATTCGAGATCAGTTCATGTTGAGATGTTCGAGTGACAAGATCAGGCAAGAATTGTGGAATAAAGATGATCCTACGTTGCAAGAAGTAATCATTCTAGCCAAAAGTGTGGAACATACCATGGCTTGTGTGGAGGAGCTAGAAAAACAAAAGAAAATTGAAGTGAACAAAATTGTCACGAATGAGAATCTCATGCTACCAAATACAATAACCCTGAGCGTGAAGAAGACAAATTTGACTAAAGAGCAAAGAACCGTTATAAAAATGCTAGGTGTTTCCGTTGTGGGAACTTAGGACATTTTGCAACCTACAAAAAATGGCCTGCTGTGAATTCTACTTGTAGGTTGTGCAATAAGAAAGGACATTTCGCTAAATGTTGCAAGTCTCAGAAAAATCAAACACCAGTAAAAACAATTGAAGATTGCATTTTGTCAGTTTCATTGACTACAGGGAAAAAGAAACATCCTAAAGATACTGTAACTATCCTTGGAGTATCGAGTGAGATGTTGTTTGACTCTGGAGCGTGGTTGACATTAATTTCAAACGAGCTCTTTGATCAAAACTTAAGTCATAAAGTAAAGCTGAAAGATCCTGATCTTGTTCCTGGTGGATATGGAGGTCAAGTCATTGATCTTAGAGGATATTTTGAAGCAGAGATTACGTACAAATCCAACACTATTTATGGAAAATGTACGTTCCTGTTAAAGGAGATAGGCCCATATTTATACTTTTTGACGCTAAACTGCGCTAACGCAGTTTAGCGTCAAAAAAATTTGCGCCGTCTAACGCCATTCTGAAGCGCCATGCGGGCGCCGTATTTATGGAATGGCGTTAGACGGCGCAATCAGACCGGCGCTGCCTGGTGTGCATGGAAAAAAACCACGTAAACCAGGCAGCGCCGGCGTTGGGAAAAAATGACGTTAGGGCGTCTTAAAATGGCGCAAGTCAGGTTGACGCTAAAAAATCGTCTTAACCCGATTTGCGCCATTTTTTCGACGCCCAGACGCCATTTCATGACTCCTGTCTTAGTAAAGACAGGAGTCATGCCCCCTTGCCCAATGGCCATGCCCAGGGGACTTGTGTCCCCTGGGCATGGTCATTGGGCATAGTGGCATGTAGGGGGGTACAAATAAGGCCCCCCTATGCCACAAAAAAAAAAAAATTATACTTACCTGAACTTACCTGTACTTCACTGGGATGGGTCCCTCCATCCTTGGGTGTCCTCCTGGGGTGGGCAGGGGTGGCAGGGGATGTCCCTGGGGGCAGGGGAGGGCACCTGTGGGCTCATTCTGAGCCCACAGATCCCTTAACGCCTACCCTGACCCAGGCGTTAAATTCAGGCGCAAATGCGGGTTTTTTTGACCCGCCACCTCCCGGGCGTGATTTTTGCCCGGGAGTATAAATACGACGCATTTGCGTCGCCGTCATTTTTTTAGACGGGAACGCCTTCCTTGCATCTCATTAACGCAAGGAAGGCGTTCACGCAAAAAAATGACGCTCTTTCTTCATACTTTGGCGCTAGACGCGTCTAACGGCAAAGTATAAATATGGCGTTAGTTTTGCGCCGAATTTGCGTCGAAAAAAACGACGCAAATTCGGCGCAAACGGAGTATAAATACGGGCCATAGTGTTTTAAGTTGGCCTCATCAGGAAGGTTTGAGGGTCATTCTTGATCCTAACTCTCCCTCTCCAGTTATGATCAAAGAAGAATATGCAAAGACTTTGAATCAGATATGTGAGATAGACACGACGAGACAGGAGTCTTTACCTGAATTTGTTGATGAGTTTAAAGAACTTTTCAGTACGAAATTAGGTTGTTTGAAGAAATACACTCATCAGATAAGATTAAGGAAAGGATCTATACCCGTTACAGCTAAAGTGCGTCCAATTCCTATCTCTCTGAAAGAAGATGTGGGGAGAGCGATTAAAAGGTTGTGTGATGAAGGCATTATCGAGTCGGTGGAGTCGTCGGAATGGATGTCACCCATTGTAGTAGCAAGAAAACAATCTGGAGAATTGAGGTTGTGTGTGGACTTGAGGAACCTCAATAAATGTGTTGTCAGTGACCAGTTTCCTTTACCTAACATCACTGAAATGGTTACTATGTTATCAGGTTCCAAATACTACACAAAATTTGATTTGACCTCAGCATATCACCAGATTGAACTACATCCGGATTCACATGAATATACCACCTTCATCACTCCATTTGGCACTTACAGATTCCTTAGGATGCCTTTTGGGTTAGTTTCTGCAGCTGCAGTGTTTCAAAGGCTTATGTACAAATTGTTTGGTTCTATGTCTGGTGTCAAGTGTTTCCAGGATGATATTTTAATACATGGAAGCACTATGGTGGAGCATGACTCGAGAGTCAGAAGAGTTCTAACTATTCTCAGAGACCATGGTTTGACTCTCAAACTGAAAAAATGTAATTTTAGGAAAACTGAGGTGGAATATCTAGGTCATAAAATCACTGCAGCAGGGTTGCATCCAAAGAAGGAGTTAGTAGAAAACATTTTGCATCTACGTGCTCCAGGAAAAAAAGATGAGTTGTTGTCTTTCCTAGGAATGGTTGAATTTCATGCAAACTTTTTACCTGATCTAGCTTCTAAAACGGTATGCATGCGTCAGCTTTTTAGAAAAAATGCTGAATTCATATGGGATGAGGCATGTCTGGAAGAGTTTGAGAATATCAAAGCTGAATTATCTTCCATTGGGTGTTTGGAGTCTTTTGATCTTAGGAAGAAATGCGTGATTATGACAGATGCGAGCGAGAAGGGTTGGGAGCTGTATTATTACAAGAGATGGACAATTTAGATCGTAAGCCAATAGTGTTTTGTTCTAGAACGTTACGTGGGCCAGAATTCAATTACTCCACTATTGAAAAAGAAGCTTTAAGTGTACATTGGGCAGAAAATAAACTCAGAAACTTTGTGTGGGGTAGGAAATTTGAAGTTTTTACAAATCACAAACCGTTGGTGGAGGTATTTATGAAAAAAGGACTAGACTCAATTTCTGGAAGAGTGAGTAAGTGGGTAATTAGTTTACAGGATTATGACTATACGGTACCTTATGTTCCAGGTTCCTATAATAGAGTTGCTGATTGTCTTTCCAGATTAAGCTCAGAAGTTGAGGAAACTACTAATATGAATGGTTTGAAGGATGCTTCCGTGTGCAGTGTAACTGGTGGGATGTAGAACAAGATGAATGGAAGAAGGCTGTAGCAGAGGACAAAGTTTTACAGCAGGTGTGTGAGAAGATCAGGTGTGGATGGAGTCATAATGCTAAGCAGGACAAGGATTTGTGTAGCTATTGGAAAGTGAAAGATGAATTATCGGTTGAAGATGGTTTACTGTTATGGGGTTTGAGACTGGTAGTTCCTGTAGTTTTGAGAGATAAGATTATTAGTCTTGGACATGATGGTCACCAAGGTATGAGCAGGACAAAGGCTAGAATTAGTCTGGATTATTGGTGGCCGGGTATGGATTTGATGGTGGAGAGAGTAGTGAGGGAATGTGTTGATTGTTGCAACAGTGATAAGGTGTACAAGACGAGAGTTCCTCCAATGTGTATGAGAGAAATGCCACAAAAACCATGGTGGCAGTTGACATTGTGGGACCGGTGCATGGTAGGGGTGGTGCCAACTATTTGATAGTATTGATTGATCAGTTTTCCAGATGGGCAGAAATTGGTATTTGTGGCACCATGGAGACTAAGAAAATAATTGAGTTTTTCAAAGACATTTTTGGGCGTGAAGGGTTTCCCAATACGATTGTTACGGATAATGGTCCACAGTTTATTTCGAGAGAAATGAGAGAATTCCTTGTAAAATTTGGTATAAGGCACAAGAGGTGTTCTCTTTATCACCCTGAAGGGAATGGGACAGTAGAAAGATTCAACAGGTGTGTGAAAGAATGTATACAACTGGAAAGTGCATCAAATAGAGACTGGACAGATGGTCTGGAAAGATTTCTTTATGCTTACAGGGTGACTCCACATTCCACAACGGGTAAGGTTCCTTTTGATCTTTTCAGAGGTCGGAAGGCTAACACTTCACTTGCACCTGCATGGGTATGTTGGAGGAAAAACAATATCGAACAAGACATAGTGAATGTGGGAAATGAGAATGAAAGAGTAAGTGTACAGAAGAGGAAGATGTACTATGACAACAAGAAGGGCACGCATGATTATGATATAAAGATCGGTGATCAAATTTTGGTTAAGAAACCGACATTGTGTAAAGACAAAAGTAAATTTCTGGGACCCTTTGAAGTTGTTAAGCTTTTTAGGAATGCAGTAAAGAATAAGGATGGTAGAGTCTGGAACCTTAATAGAGTTGTTAAATCTATAGGAAGATGTTGATAATGTTCGCTTAGGCACCTCTTATTGATGTAATTTATTCTGTATTTTCTTTCTATTGTATTTCTTTTCAAATCTTTGTATATAGTTTCCTTGGGGCTTCATTGTAAAGAGGGAGGTGTGTGGTATATGACCTGTGGTTGTTCAGGACAAGAGTGCTCTTTGCTCTGCTCTTGCCTGATGTCATGTATTACATCATATAGAATGTGGAGTGTTGAGAGAGATTTGAGCAGAGCTGAGAGAAGGGGAGCTGTTTGTCGTGCTGTTGATGAGATGCTCCAATAAAGGACCTACAACACACACTTGGATCAGATATCATCTTTTTATCAATCTTGTTAATAGTAGAAGATTTATCGAGAATGCTTGAAGAACTCAACAAAGAGATACACTAACTCAAACAAAAATTAACCAGCAAGATGAAGGAGACACAACGGGAGGCTGCAATGAAAGATATTTACATTAAATTAGAGTGCTATACCAGGGAAATTAAAGAGGGAAAGATTAGAAAATGGAAGCGTGACACCATCAATTATATATTGGGTGACGTTTACAGCTGGGCAGAAGCATATGCCAAATGGAGACTTGAAAGTCCTTCTTTCAACAAATCTACATAAATTAAAACTTTGTCTTCTGACACTGACCAGGGTACCCACTCACATTGTGCCTCCAGAAGCAATCTTGTGAATGTATCATCATTAGACACAGTAGGGTCTCAGACTTCAGATAGTTCTTTTTTAGGGTCTGGCCAAAACATTATGGTAGAACTAGGAGGGGAAGTGGTAAGAAAAGGCAAAGGGCAGATGAACATGAAAGACTAAAAGATGACTACCAGAAGCCACAAGATGTAGGACCTAATAATCTTGTTATTGACATTCCAAACTGCCGTCTGTCTCCTTTACACATGAGAGTCCTGCAAAAAAGTATTTATGTCATGCCCACTCACCATCCAAATATATTAGTTTGCGATATAAGTTTGTTCAAATTCATGAGAAATCTCAGATTGTTACACTGTTTTGAAAACAACATGGAAGAAAGATCCAACATAAAATAGAGCACATTGATGGGTTTGGAAAGTAAAAGCACTTTCATGGCACCTGTCAGTCATAAGGTTTTAGATTCATTTGAATTATTTGTGAAGAAAGAATTTCAGAAAATGTTTAAGTTTATACCTTTGAAGTGGTGTAACCTGACTAACAAAGAGAGAAATGTTATAAAGCAGATAGCCAATTATCCTAATATGAAGTGTTTCGAAGCTGATAAATGGGATGCACGTTTGGATAACACCTTCTGTCATCACAGTGTAGACATGCTTGTGAACAACGGTGCTCTATACATGAGATTAGAATCCAACCCCACAAAGAAATTTGAAAAGGTATTACTCAGTATTTTTAATAAAGCCACAGATTTTGGTACTATTACTGATTAAGACAGCCAAGAGCGAGATTACCCCAGATTGCCTAATATCTACATGTTACCCAAGATTCTAAAGAACTTGAATAATCCACCATTCAGACCAATCGTATCCACATGTCACTCCAATCATGATCCAGTAGGAAGATACTTGGACAGGCACTTGAAACCCCTCGTACTCAAGATGAGTACTTACTTGAGAGATACCACAGATTCTTTGAACATGATTTCATCCATTAACCTCACAGAGGAAGAAAGTCTGATCATGTGTACATTTGACATGAAACCTCTGTATACATCTATCCCACACAACATAGGCATTGAGGAAGTTGAATCATTTTTGGTACATACTAACATGAAGGATGATTTGAAAGTTTTCTTACTGGAATTGTTGCACTTCACCTTGTACCAAAGTTATTTCACTTGGAAGGATCAGTATTATTTACAATTGAATGGTACATCTATGGGAAATTGTGCAGCTCCATGATATGCAAATCTGTTTATGCACAGGTTCGAATTGGATAAAATTTTCAACAATTCCACATGGCAATGTCATCTGCACACATATTGGCGGTACATTGATGACTTCTTTTTGTTATGGATTGACACTGATGCCCAACTAATGTTTGCTATCAGGCAACTTAATTTGGTAGATGACAGAATTAGTTTTACTGAAACTATCAATCACTATCATGTCACATTCTTGGATGTTAATGTTTTTAACACAGGTCACAGTTTTGGTACCAATTTACATGTTAAACCAATTGATCAAAATAATGTTTTATATTTCTAAAGTGTCCATCAGAATTCCCTCAGATGACATCTGCCATATTACCAGTTATTAAGGATCAAAAAGATTTCATCTGACTGTGCTGACTGTGATCAAAGCATAAACATGATGGTTAGTAAGTTTAAACAGAAGGGTATCCTGATTTGATCATTTGAGCTGCTATGGATCGAGATAAGAGCAAAGACAAAGCATCCCTATTGAGATCCACACCAGTGTCCAAAGGGTCTGAGAGAATGGTATTTGTGTCTAAGTTCTCTATGAAGAGTTCTACCATTAGGCAAATTGCTATACTGGCCTATGTTAAGGTTAGAAAGTGATTTTATTTTAACATTCCCCCATTGTTCGCTTACCAGAGAACACCGAATCTAAAGGAATTATTGGAGAAAAAGGTCACTCCTACTGATAACACTGATTATAAAGGCACCTTAGCTTGTTTGAACTGCAGCAGCTGCAACAATATTAAAGGAACATCTATCAAGCATCCTACTCAAGGCACAAAGATCAAGCTAAAAACCATGGCTACCTGTGACTTAAAGAATGCTATTTATCTATTAAAATGCCCATGTGGTTCAGCTTATGTGGGCAAAACTGAATGTAAAATTTAAACAAGATTGATTGGACATAAAAGCAACATTTGAAATAGAAACAAAAAGTCAACTGTAGCAGTACACTTTAATAATTTTGGGCATAATATCAGTCAATTAAGATTTTTGGTGCTAGAAATTGTTCCAATCAGGAAAGATGTTGATAGCAGAAAATACTTACTATGAAGAGAACTGTGCTGGATCAATCAAATGGATACTGTACATCCTATAGGGCTGACTGATTGTATGGTGTTCAGCTGTTACTTATAGCTGTTTTGGTATAGGTTGTTTCTTACAAGTACTGTATTCTAGCTTTACTGTAATCTGTTATTTTTCCATGTTGGGTAAATTTTTCTTTCTTTAGTTTTCATCCCATGTGTTTGTTTATTTGTCTTTTTCTTTATTTTTTCTTTTTCCTTCTACCTTTTTTCTTCTTTATCTTCCTATATTTCTTTTTTTGTGATCTATTTTAACCCCTGGTGTCCTCTTTCTAGATGACATTCACTTTATTGTGTATTTGGTCCTTTCTTTGTTTCTTCTTTTCACATCCAGGTTTTTGCTCTTAAGCTATCATGCTAAACGCTAAATTCAGATCCTTCTCCATTTAGGATGGTTTGTATATGAACACTTGAGGTGCTCGGGGGGTCGGACAATCGGACCCACTTATAAGTGGGATTATCCTGCCTTTACAGATTGTATCACCTATTTAATATTCCACACAAGCATATTATTTTTATTTCCTGAGAATTGCTTTTAAATACCGTTCTTGGCTGTCAACTGTTTGCTTGTAGGTTGTTTGTTTTACTATTGATTTTTTGTAACTAACTTGTGTACTTACCTAAGTGTTTGTTTTACCTTTGTACTGGTGTTTGCTGCAACAGTACACTTGAGTACCTTCTGTAACTATCTCATTGCACCTTGGTTGCTTGCTGTTATTCATCTTTTCGCATCACTCTCCATTTAATTTTGCACGCATAGAAAGGTTTAAGGTACGTTGGTTTGTTTTTTACTCACAAATTTTGTTGTGAACTGTTTTATCAACCCCTACGGTGCCTTGGACGAGGTGATCTCGTCCTGCACCCGGGAACTGGGGGGAGTGTTAGCGCTCCCCCATGAGCCCCCCACCCACTCACCGGTCGTGGATGGAAGGGGAAGCCCTTCCCCTTCCACCCCGACCCCTCCCTCGGCAATCCGATGACGTCAGCGCGCTTACAGCACGCCAACGTCATCAAATGTTGCTGAGGGATGCGCTGGAAGCCATTTGCTTCCAGCACGTCGAGGGAGCAGGACTTCAGGTGAGTCCTTTCCTCTTTGGGGGGTGGGGGAAAACAGACACGGGGGAAAGGAAAGGGTTTTTCCTTTCCCCCGGTGCCTGTTTTCAGTGGATTCCTGCTCCAGGATCGCGGGCGGGGCCCACGATCCTGGAGCAGGAATCCCCACTAGGCACCAGGGATTACCTTTTTTAGCTAGTTTTGGGGGGCGACCCCTTGGGCAAGGGTCGCTCCCATTGGGGTTTTTGTTTTCTTTTTTGGCCCCCCGGGGGCAGATCGGCCGATTTTTCGGCTGATCTGCCCTCAGGGGGGGCCGAAAAACCACTAGACTCTAGGGATGTTGTTATTGTGCATATTGTTTGGGAGCAACCCCTTGGGTAAGGGTCGCTCCCATTGGGGACATTATTTTCCTTTTTCAGCCGATCTGCCTCCAGGGGGGGCCGAAAAACCACTAGACACCAGGGATATTCTTACTGTGCATATATTTTGGGAGCGACCCCTTGGGCAAGGGTCGATCCCATTGGGGGGCATTATTTTCCTTTTTCGCCCCCCCCTCCCGGGGGCAGATCGGCCGATTTTTCAGCCGAATTGCCCCCGGGGGGGGGGGGGCGAAAACCCACTAGACACCAGGGATGTTCTTTTTTTGTATATATTTTGGGAGCGACCCCTTGGGCAAGGGTCACTCCCATTGCGGGGCATTATTTTCCTCTTTCGGCCCTCCTTGGGGGCAGAGCGGCCAAGTTAATCCACTTAGGCACCAGGGATGCTGTGTGTGTGTGTTTTGCGTGGGGGGGGGCGGCGGCACCTTTGGCAAGGGTCGCCCCTCCAAAGGGGGCACGTTATTGATGGCCATTTCTGCCCACCTTGGAGGCAGATCAGCCTATTCTTTTTTTAGGCCCATCTGCCTCCTAGTGGGGCAGAAGCCACTTAGGCACCAGGGACAATTTCTAAGTTCTTGGTGGTGGGGTGTTTGTCAACTGGCAAAGTATTTGTATTTGTGATTATAACAGTTTATTTCTTCTTTTTGTTCTAGTTCAAAGCTTTTGCTTCCTTTGCTGTGGATCCTTGCGGTTTTGGCAGTAGTTGTCCTGCAGTTTGCATAGTTGCATGTTTTAGGTAAGTGAAAGCAATTTACTCCAAAGGAGTATTGTTGACATGCATGAATGACATGTTTGTAGGTGTTGTACTAAATGCAGTATTGTGTGTGAAATTGTCCTTGGATTTGAGCACAATTATATTTGTGTTGTCATATGTCTAATTTGCTTTTTTCTTTTTTGTGGGATATCATTGGTGATTGCTGTGTCTGTGCAGAGTAGTTGCTGGTAAGTAGCTTTTTCAGGCAAGTGAGTGGTATAGTTTTTTAGTACATAACTCTTTGTGATAAAGCTACACTTTGTTTATTACTTATTTTAGTGCTAGTTGTTGTTGGCAATCCATTTGTTGTTAGTGAGGATCATGGCTAGCCGCAGAGTGACCGCTCAGCAGGTTGTTGGCATGCTCTTTGAGTCGTCTTCAGACCATGATTACGAGACTGACTCTGCATCTGAGGCAGAGGAGGAAGTGAGAGATTCTGGCAGTGAGTTTTCTGTCCGAGAGTATTCTTCTGATGAGGAAGCTACTCTCAGTGCAGATGAAGGGCCTGTTGTAGAGGAGGACATTGATGTGCCAAGAGTGCAGCAGCCTGGGGCTGAAGGGTTTCCCATTAGAAGACCTGACACCTGGATTGCCCCAAACATGGAGCAGCCACAGTTACCTGCATTTACTGGTCTCCCAGGGTGTAGAGTCAATATGGAAAACATTTTGCCTGTCCATTTCTTTCACTTGTTTATGGACGATGTATTTTTGGAAGAGATTGTGGAGCAGACTAATTTGTATGCAGAGCAATATTTGCAGGATAACGCTGCCAGACTTAAGCCTTAGTCTAGAGCTACTCAGTGGGTTACCACATATCTGGAAGACATGAAAAAGTTTTTAGGTTTGACTTTTTTGATGGGGTTGATCAGTAAGCCGTCACTGGCTTCTTATTGGTGTACTAGTCCCTTCATGGCAACGGCTATATTTCCTGCAACCATGACACGTAATCGCTATTTGTATGATGCATTTTGTAGACAATGCTTTAGCCTTGCCACGAGATCACCCTGATTGTGACCGTCTTTTTAAGATTAGGCCTGTCCTTGATCATTTTGTAGATCGGTTTTCAGAGGTCTATGTACCAGGCAAAGAGATTAGTGTGGACGAGTCTTTGGTCCTTTTCAAGGGGCGTTTAGTTTTTAAGCAGTACATTCCTAGTAAGAGGGCACAGTATGGGATTAAATTGTATATGCTGTCAGAAAGCAGTACAGGATATGTGTATAATTTCCGGGTCTACACTGGTAGGGATTCCAGTATTGACCCTCCTGGTTGTCCGGCCACTTTTGGAGTTAGCGAAAAAATTGTGTGGGAACTTGGTAGACGACTGTTTACCAAAGGTCACCATTTGTACGTAGATAATTTCTACACTGGAGTGCAGTTGTTCAAGGAGTTGTTTAGAGTGGACAGTGTTGCTTGCGGCACAATCCGTTCTAACCGGAAAGGCTATCCAAGGGAGCTTGTCTGTAAAAAACTTGTGAGGGAACAGTGCAGTGCCTTGCGGAATAATGAGCTGCTAGCTCTGAAATTTTCAGACAGGAGGGATGTGTACATGCTATCTACCATCCATGATGAGAGTACTTCCCCTGTGACTGTTTGGGGTCAGGTTGCGGAAGTGCGCAAACCTGCGTGCATTTTGGACTACAATAGGCACATGGGTGGTGTTGATCAGAGGTTGGAACCTTACACTGCTCTTCGTAAGTCTTATGTGTGGTATAAAAAGTTGGCCCTACATTCATTTCATTTGGCAACTTTTAATGCTTTTATTGTGTTCAAGGATTGTTCACCTGAGTCAAGGATGACATTTGTTAAATTTCAGGAGTCAGTGATAGAGAGCCTTATTGTGGTGGAAGTGGCAACAGTTCCTAGAGTAGAAGTTGTAGAGGATGTGGCTAGATTGAAAGATCGCCACTTTCCAGATCACATTCCTTCCACTCCCAAAAAAGACTTGCCCACGAAGAATTGTAGAGTATGTGCCAGGAGATCAATCCGGAGGGAGAGCCGGCTGTACTGCCCGAATGCCCTTCAAAGCCTGGGCTGTGTGTGCCCGGCTGTTTTAGAAGTTACCACACAAGGAAAAACTTTTGGGAAATACCTTAAGTGTAAACTGCCTATTTTATATTTTCATATGTTCGGTTTCACGGTTGGCATTACTGTCATGTATTTATTTAGAGCTTTTGTGTTTGTAGGTTTGTACTTATTTTATAATTAGTTAGTGGTTTCTTTGTTGTTTATAAACAAACAAAAAAATTGATGGCGGTGTGCATGAGGTGGCGCTTGGCTGGCTGTATGGGTGGGGTGGCGCTTGGCTGGCAGTTTGCTTGTGGTGGCGCTTGGCTGGCGGTGTGCTTGGGGTGGCGCTTGGCTGGCGGTATGGGTGGGGTGGCGCTTGGCTGGTGGTGTGCTTGTGGTGGCGCTTGGCTGGCGGTGTGCTTGGGGTGGCGCTTGTCTGGCGGTGTGCTTGGGGTGGCGCTTGGCTGGCGGTATGGGTGGGGTGGATCTTGGCTAGTGGTGCCAGCCAAATGCCAGTCCACACACTCATCAGCTGGTGTGATTGCTGTATCAGGCATGTGGGCGTATGGAAGTGATGGGCCCTTGACTGGCGCTGTCTGTCGATACAAGTGTTGTAACGTGCTGGGCCCGTGGCTGGCGGCGTGAATGTTCTTGTGCATGTCATGTATGAAAGGTGTGTGAATGGACTGTAAAGCGGTTGGTGCCTTGCCGTGGCTTTACAGCTCACGAGCTGTGAGTCATTGGTTCCATTTTTTGGCCTTTCAGTTATTAACAGTGAATTTCACTTTTGTGAAATCTCTTGTTAATAAAATTTATTCTACTGAACCATCACTCACCCTTGTGCCAAATCCAACCAGTATGTGTGGTACAAATGACAAAAGCTCCTCCGCTGTAATCAGGCGTCGCAGCACACTTGAGACACGCTAGGTGTCTCAGGTGGGACCCGATGATGAAGCATGCCACCAACTTGGTTGGTGGGTGAGGGGTCTTTTTCACATAACCTAAGTGCGTTTCTTTTCACAATTTTAGTGTTTGGCACATCACAGACGTATGTGGACACATCAAAATGATATATTACAAAACTACCTTTGTTTGGGGGGTAGGGGGCACCAATGTTTTTGGCCCTGGGTGCGGCCTTCATCTATGGAAACCTACAAAACCCAGACATTTTTTAAAACTAGACACCCCAAGGAGTCCAGGGAGGTGTGGCTTGCGTGGATCCCCCAACATTTTCTTACCCAGAAACCTCAACATTTGCTTAAAAAAGCATATTTTCCTGACTTTCGTTTGTACGATCACCGCTCCAGCACAAAATTCCTACTCACCAGCGTTCCCCTCAGTCTCCCAAGTAAAATGACACCTCACTTGTGTGGGTCCCCAAAGCAGAGTCAGCCTAAAGATGCATAAAAGAAGAATATGTCCTTATCAACTTGCTGTGCTATCTCTTCTATCTCTACAAGTTTTTGGCCTTATTCTGTTGCATGCACCTGGCCCACCCACACAAGTAAGGTATCATTTTTATCGGGAGACTTGGGGAAACACTGGTTGGAAGGAAATTTGTGGCTCCTCTCAGATTCCAGAACTTTCTGTCACCGAAATGTGAGGAAAATGTATTTTGTTTAACCAAATTTTGAGGTTTGCAAAGGATTCTGGGTAACAGAACCTGGTCAGAGGCCCACAAGTCACCCCATCTTGGATTCCCCTAGGTCTCTAGTTTTCAAAAATGCACAGGTTTGGTAGGTTTCCCTAGGTGCCGGCTGAGCTAGAGGCCAAAATCTACAGGAAGGCACTTTGCAAAAAACACCTCTGTTTTCTGTCAAAAAATTGGATGTGTCCACGTTGTGTTTTGGGGCATTTCCTGTCGTGGGCGCTAGGCTTACCCACACAAGTGGAGTATCATTTTTATTGGGAGACTTGGGGGAACGCTGGGTGGAAGGAAATTTGTGGCTCCTCTCGGATTCCAGAACTTTCTGTCACCGAAATGTGAGGAAAATGTGTTTTTTTTTTGCCAAATTTTGAGGTTTGCAAAGGATTCTGGGTAACCGAACCTGGTCAGAGCCCCACAAGTCACCTCATCTTGGATTCCCCTAGGTCTCTAGTTTTAAAAAATGCACGGGTTTGGTAGGTTTCCCCGGGTGCCGGCTGAGCTATAAGCCAAAATCTACAGGTAGGCACTTTGCAAAAAACACCTCTGTTTTCCGTCAAAAAATTGGATGTGTCCACGTTGTGTTTTGGGGCATTTCCTGTCGCGGGCGCTAGGTCTACCCACACAAGTGAGGTATAATTTTTATTGGGAGACTTGGGGGAACGCTGGGTGGAAGGAAATTTGTGGCTCCTCTCGGATTCCAGAACTTTCTGTCACCGAAATGTGAGGAAAATGTGTTTTTTTTTGCCGAATTTTGAGGTTTGCAAAGGATTCTGGGTAACAGAACCTGGTCAGAGCCCCACAAGTCACCTCATCTTGGATTCCCCTAGGTCTCTAGTTTTAAAAAATGCACGGGTTTGGTAGGTTTCCCCGGGTGCCGGCTGAGCTATAAGCCAAAATCTACAGGTAGGCACATTGCAAAAAACACCTCTGTTTTCCGGCAAAAAATTGGATGTGTCCAGTTGTGTTTTGGGGCATTTCCTGTCGCGGGCGCTAGGTCTACCCACACAAGTGAGGTATAATTTTTATTGGGAGACTTGGGGGAACGCTGGGTGGAAGGAAATTTGTGGCTCCTCTCAGATTCCAGAACTTTCTGTCACCGAAATGTGAGGAAAATGTGTTTTTTTAGCCAAATTTTGAGGTTTGCAAAGGATTCTGGGTAACAGAACCTGGTCAGAGCCCCACAAGTCACCCCATCTTGGATTCCCCTAGGTCTCTAGTTTTCAAAAATGCACAGGTTTGGTAGGTTTCCCTAGGTGCCGGCTGAGCTAGAGGACAAAATCTACAGGTAGGCACTTTGCAAAAAACACCTCTGTTTTCTGTCAAAAAATGGGATGTGTGCACGTTGTGTTTTGGGGCATTTCCTGTCGCGGGCGCTAGGCCTACCCACTCAAGTGAGGTATCATTTTTATTGGGATACTTGGGGGAACGCTGGGTGGAAGGAAATTTGTGGCTCCTCTCCGATTCCAGAACTTTCTGTCACCGAAATGGGAGGAAAATGTGTTTTTTTTTGCCAAATTTTGAGGTTTGCAAAGGATTCTGGGTAACAGAACCTGGTCAGAGCCCCACAAGTCACCCCATCTTGGATTCCCCTAGGTCTCTAGTTTTCAAAAATGCACAGGTTTGGTAGGTTTCCCTAGGTGCCAGCTGAGCTAGAGGCCAAAATCTACAGGAAGGCACTTTGCAAAAAACACCTCTGTTTTCTGTCAAAAAATTGGATGTGTCCACGTTGTATTTTGGGGCATTTCCTGTCGTGGGCGCTAGGCCTACCCACACAAGTGAGGTATCATTTTTATTGGGAGACTTGGGGGAATGCTGGGTGGAAGGAAATTTGTGGCTCCTCTCGGATTCCAGAACTTTCTGTCACCGAAATGTGAGGAAAATGTGTTTTTTTTTGCTGAATTTTGAGGTTTGCAAAGGATTCTGGGTAACAGAACCTGGTCAGAGCCCCACAAGTCACCTCATCTTGGATTCCCCTAGGTCTCTAGTTTTAAAAAATGCACGGGTTTGGTAGGTTTCCCCGGGTGCCAGCTGAGCTATAAGCCAAAATCTACAGGTAGGCACTTTGCAAAAAACACCTCTGTTTTCCGTCAAAAAATTGGATGTGTCCACGTTGTGTTTTGGGGCATTTCCTGTCGCGGGCGCTAGGTCTACCCACACAAGTGAGGTATAATTTTTATTGGGAGACTTGGGGGAACGCTGGGTGGAAGGAAATTTGTGGCTCCTCTCAGATTCCAGAACTTTCTGTCACCGAAATGTGAGGAAAATGTGATTTTTTAGCCAAATTTTGAGGTTTGCAAAGGATTCTGGGTAACAGAACCTGGTCAGAGCCCCACAAGTCACCCCATCTTGGATTCCCCTAGGTCTCTAGTTTTCAAAAATGCACAGGTTTGGTAGGTTTCCCTAGGTGCCGGCTGAGCTAGAGGACAAAATCTACAGGTAGGCACTTTGCAAAAAACACCTCTGTTTTCTGTCAAAAAATGGGATGTGTGCACGTTGTGTTTTGGGGCATTTCCTGTCGTGGGCGCTAGGCCTACCCACACAAGAGAGGTATCATTTTTATCGAGAAACTTGGGGGAATGCTGGGTGGGAGAAAATGTGTGGCTCCTCTCAGATTCCAGAACTTTCTGTCACCGAAATGTGAGGAAAATGTGTTTTTTTAGCCAAATTTTGAGGTTTGCAAAGGATTCTGGGTAACAGAACCTGGTCAGAGCCCCGGAAGTCACCCCATCTTGGATTCCCCTAGGTCCCTAGTTTTAAAAAATGCACAGGTTTGGTAGGTTTCCATAGGTGCCGGCTGAGCTACAGGCCAAGATCTAGAGGTAGGCACTATGCAAAAAACACCTCTGTTTTCTGTCAAAAAATTGGATGTGTCCACATTGTGTTTTGGGGCATTTCCTGTCGTGGGCGCTAGGCCTACCCACACAAGTGAGGTATCATTTTTATTGGGAGATTTGGGGGAACGCTGGGTGGAAGGAAATTTGTGGCTCCTCTCGGATTCCAGAACTTTCTGTCACCTAAATGTGAGGAAAATGTTTTTTTTTTAGCCGAATTTTGAGGTTTGCAAAGGATTCTGGGTAACAGAACCTGGTCAGAGCCCCACAAGTCACCCTATCTTGGATTCCCCTAGGTCTCTAGTTTTAAAAAATGCAGAGGTTTGGTAGGTGTCCCTAGGTGCCGGCTCAGCTAGAGGCCAAAATCTACAGGTAGGCACTTTGCAAAAAACACCTCTGTTTTCTGTCAAAAAATGGGATGTGTCCACGTTGTGTTTTGGGGCATTTCCTGTCACGGGCGCTAGGTCTACCCACACAAGTGAGGTATCATTTTTATTGGGAGACTTGGGGGAACGCTGGGTGGGAGGAAATTTGGGGCTCCTCTCAGATTCCAGAACTTTCTATCACCGAAATGTGAGGAAAATGTGTTTTTTTACCCAAATTGTGAGGTTTGCAAAGGATTCTGGGTAACAGAACCTGGTCAGAGCCCCACAAGTCACCCTATCTTGGATTCCCCTAGGTCTCTAGTTTTAAAAAATGCAGAGGTTTGGTAGGTGTCCCTAGGTGCCGGCTCAGCTAGAGGCCAAAATCTACAGGTAGGCACTTTGCAAAAAACACCTCTGTTTTCTGTCAAAAAATGGGATGTGTCCACATTGTGTTTTGGGGCATTTCCTGTCGCGGGCGCTAGGCCTACCCACACAAGGGAGGTATCATTTTCATTGGGAGACTTGGGGGAACATAGAATAATAAAACAAGTTTTATTGCCCCTTGTCTTTCTCTACATTTTTTCCTTCCAAATATAAGAGAGTGTGTCAAAAAGACATCTATTTGGGAAATGCCCTGTAATTCACATGCTAGTATGGGCACCCCAGAATTCAGAGATGTGCAAATAACCACTGCTTCTCAACACCTTATCTTGTGTCCATTTTAGAAATTCAAAGGTTTTCTTGATAGCTATTTTTCACTCTTTATATTTCAGCAAATGAATTGCTGTATACCAGGTATAAAATGAAAACCCACCGCAGGGTGAAGCTCATTTATTGGCTCTGGGTACCTAGTGTTCTTGATGAACCTACAAGCCCTATATATCCCCACAACCAGAAGAGTCCAGCACACGTAACGGTATATTGCTTTAAAAAATCTGACATTGCAGGAAAAAGTTACAGAGTAAAACGTAGAGATAAATTGCTGTTTTTTTCACCTCAATTTCACCCTTTTTTTTTTCAGTTGTTTTTTTCTGTAGAAAACCCTTGTAGGATCTACACAAATTACCCCTTGCTGATTTCATAATTTTGTCTACTTTTCAGAAATGTTTAGGTTTCTGGGATCCAGCATTGGTTTCATGCCCATTTCTGTCACTGACTAGAGGGAGGTTGAAAGCACAAAAAATCGTAAAAATGAGGTATGTCCCAGTAAAATGCCAAAATTGTGTTAAAAAATTGGGTTTTCTGATTCAAGTCTGCCTGTTCCTGAAAGCTGGGAAGCTGGTGATTTTAGCACCGCAAACCCTTTGTTAATGCCATTTTCAGGGGAAAAACCATAAACCTTCTTCTGCAGCCCCTTTTTCCCATTTTTTGGAAAAAAACGAAATTTTCACTGTATTTTGGCTAATTTCTTGGCCTCCTTCAGGGGATCCCACAATATCTGGGTACCTCTAGAATCCCTAGGATGTTGGAAAAAAAGGACGCAAATTTGGCTTGGCTAGCTTATGTGGACAAAAAGTTATGAGGGCCTAAGCGCAAACTGCCCCAAATAGCCAAAAAAAGGCCTGGCACAGGAGGGGGAAAAGGCCTGGCAGTGAAGGGATTAAAATCTTAGTGATATTGCATGGCAGTTTAGAAAGCACTCTGTGTTGCGTGTACCTTTAAGTACTGGCACATTTTACCTTGCTTGTATTACTCATAAATTACCTTTAGCCCCGTCTTCTATCATTGTGCTTAATTGCCGTTACTCGGTGGGAGTTCATTCATTTCTGCTGGTTTTCATACTGATTAGTTTGGTGCCTATTTACATAATTTCTGTACACCTATAAATACCTGTTAGACCCCTAGTGTTTTCTTCTTATAAGAGCGTTCAACTTTGTTAGTATTCACAGTGGATTTAATTCTGTTCATGGCTTCAGGTGCTTAACATGACAGAAAAGATGAATAAAACACTGAGTAAACATTGCCAATTTATAATGGTTCCTCTACTTCACCGAACTGTACATTGTCACTTTCATTTCTGCAATGCAGATGAAGTAATATGCATGCCATTCCATTAGATTAGATATTTTTCTCACTGCTGCAGATGGTTCCTAAGATAGGATCTTGCAGAAGACCCAAATTATGCCCATGAAGCAATGAGTCTGCCCACAGTGAGTCTTCATTGGCCATTGGGTTTGTACAGTTACTTGCACAGTGTGCATTTCCTCACATAGTTTCTTGGTGAGGAACACTTCAAAACCTTCCTTGCCAATCAATTGGCCCAACCCAACAGTCTCAAGCAAGCAAAATCCTCTTCTGTGCTGCTATATTATCCACAGAACCAGAGCTGACTTGAGCAAACTGGTGATGCTTCTAGAGATAGTTGCAAACACCCCTGATATACACAACTTATCCCAAAGTGTGTCAGCGGATCCTAAAGATATCCTGGAGTCTCTGCAGTATATCGTAAGCACTCATCAGGAGATGTTAAATGTAAGAACTTCTAGCCGTAGATTTTCGTAGAAGGAAATTTACTTTCAAGAATTTATTTGATGTTGTCAAGACTATATAGTTCTCAAAGTATATTGGTTTGGGTCCCAGTCAAATATATACCTGAGCATAAAAACAACTAAGAGGATGGCTAGAGATAAGATCCCAGTATGGTCATTTGCAGGCAACTGCCCCATTCTTTCACAGTAAGAGGCATCCTATCATCCTAGTACTGTGAACAATTTAAAGTCACAGAACATAGGGGGTCATTACGACCTTGGCGGGCGGCGGTAGCCAATGCGGCCGCACTCCCATGGCCCCCATTACGACATCCCCGCTGGGCCGGCAGGGATGAGGCTGCAACATAGGAGCCGGCTCCTAATGGAGCCGGCGGTGTTGCGGCCGTGCGACAGGTGCAGTAGCACCCGTCGCGCTTTTCACTGTCTGCTATTCAGACAGTGAAAAGCTGGCCGGGGCCCTGTTAGGGGGCCCCTGCACTGCCCATGGCAGTGGCATGGGCAGTGCAGGGGCCCCCAGGGGCCCCAGGACACCCCTTACCGCCAGCCTCTTCCTGGCGGTGCAAACCGCCAGAAACAGGCTGGCGGTAGGGGTGTCATAATCCCCAGGGCAGCGCTGCTTGCAGCGCTGCCCTGGTGGATTTTCACTGCTGGGGCTAAAACAGCGGGAAACCGACGGCCCCGGCGGTGCGACCGCGGCGCTACCGCCGCGGTCGTAATAAGGGCCTCCGTACCGCCAGCCTGTTGGCGGTACGGACGCCACATTACCCCTGGCGGTCTCTGACCGCCAGGGTCGTAATGACCACCATAGTCATGGGAGGCCAATCTGGGTCTAAGGTTCTGGGAGAGCAAGTTCTCCAGTTGTCTCCCTGATTCTACCAATTTTGGTACATTGTGAAGATGTATCTTTCCTGTTATTTTGCACAATTTTGTGACACATCTTGCCACTGCACGCTACAAATTATCATCACCGCAATGCAAATGGTGCAGCATCCTATTTTGGTCGCCAGAATGCAAGCAAAGTGGTAATTGCCACACAGCATATTGTAAACATGTCGCTGCCGAAAATGTGCAACACCGCAGAAGCCAACAGATTTTCACTCAGGGCAGCGCTGTGCTCCATGAAAATATGTAACCTGGCCAGGAATTTTAACAATGGTTGTGCTCATTCTTACAGAGTAGCTTTCTGATTTATTTTTATTGTTGTTGCTGCTGACATGACTGCTCGACAAACCTATTCTCTATATACCTTCAGAAAAACATTTAGCAACATAAAAAAGAAAACAAAATTCCATGTAATCACACAATGCAACAAAAACTCAGTGGAGCGAGTCCAGTGCTCAGTATCACTTAAATGGATGCTTGGAGCACATGCCGTTCCTTGATATGTATTGACTTGAAAGCACTTCCCTTAAACAGTATTAACTTTGGAGCGAGATGAATTGAGATAATGATCAGAGCCGGGGAGATATACCAATTTCCCAGGACCACCATAAAGAAATACCACTCTGAAGTATTTTTAAATTGTTATGAACTGTATTAAATCACAATCGGACACCCACAGGCCAGAGAGTAGATGATATACTAATGGAGAACCTACAATTCAAAAACAAGAATGTCACAGAGTACAGTGACTGAGAAGTGCATTTTTCCTCACTCATTTCAAATAGGGGATGTAGCACACAAGTGTTCCAGAGTAAGAGCGTCATTTACTATGAAGTGGCGCAGCACAACGTTGTGGCAAAATTTTCAGCGCCATGCTGCATCATTTCAGAAACTCAGGGATGCACCGTATTTACTACAATACTGTGCCTCCCTGTGTTTTCCCTAGCACTGGCGCTAAAATTAGCTGCCTAGCACCAACGCAGGCACCCATGCACCATAGAAGGCAATTTGTAACTTCTATGTGTGCAAAATGCAGTACAAATAGAAGTAGCAAATCATCATTATTTGATGATTGTTCATGTGCAGGAAGGTCCACCTTCCTGCACATAAACAATCATTAATGACTTTTAGCTCTTTCTATATGTGCTGCAGAATTTAGCACACACAGAAAAAGCAAAAAGGAGAAGAAATACAAGTATTTGTCCTCCTTTCACAACTCCAACGCAGCCCCTGGGATGGTCTTAGTTTTTGGTGGTGCCTCAGGTTTGCGATTTCTCTGAAATCTTGGCAGCATCAAACTGCAATGGGTGTTTCAGTGTAATGCCCACAACATCACCCACTGCACTCCCCTTTCACACAAAGTGATGCCTATAAAGTGGCCGGATTTACAAGGGGGTGTTAAGCCACAAAAAGTGACATAGGCCCTCATTACAACCCTGGAGGTAAATCCTGCTTACTGCCGTGCTGACGGCCGTCAAGATTCCTTGGCCGCAGCGAGAACCCGCTACAGGTATTACGACCCACAGCTCGTAATCCACCACAATAGAGACACCCACACAAGTCCGCCACACCAAAGGTCAGTGCTAAACTGGCGATAGCAAAACCTACACCGTCATGCCAACAGAACTACGCCCACACTATCACGACCCACTAATCAACGCAGCGGTCATTCAACTGTGGTAAACCATTGGCGGTACACACCACCACGCTCAAAGTACACACACACTTACAAAACACAACCACATTGGACAATTCAAAATACACACACCTGATACACATACACACACCACAACCACACACCCAATCCAATATAAAACACACACCCACATTACCCACAACCCCTTACAACAACATTTTTGGAAGAAGCACAGAGAGAGAGAGAATAGCAAACACAACACCAGCATCCACAGGCACACAACACCATCACTCATACAACATCCACACACTTCAAACAACACACCCCAACACAACACGTCACACATCACAACAAACAGCACCTCACACATCACCCACACCATATCATGGCACCTCAAAGACACCCCAGGTTTTCTGAGGAGGAGCTCCGGGTCATGGTGGAGGAAATCATCCGGGTAGAGCCACAGCTATTCGGATCACAGGTGCAGCAGACATCCATTGCAAGGAAGATGAAGCTATGGCGGAGAATTGTTGACTGGGTCAACGCAGTGGGACAGCATCCAAGAACACAGGATGACATCAGGAAGAGGTGGAAGGACCTATGGGGAAGGTGCGTTCTGTGGTATCCAGACACCAGGTAGCAGTACAGAGGACTGGCGGTGGACCCCCACCTCCTCCCCCACAACTAACAACATGGGAGGAGCAAGTCTTGGCGATCATGCATCCTGAGGGCCTCGCAGGAGTAGCAGGAGGACTGGACTCTGGTAAGTCATATCTTTACTATTGCATCCCCCCCACCCTAGCTGCATGCCATCACAAACTCCTAGCCCAACCCTCACACCCATCACCCCAACACCCCACTGATACCCCACTATCACAATCCACACATCCCTAAACCAAGCCTGGCATGTCACACCAATGCATGGACACCCATCACCAAAGCATGTCCAGTACAGATACTCACCCAGGCCCCAAAATTAACAATCACACAAGGGCAAAGAGAATAAGCCAACAACAGGAGTAGAGGGTAACTCACACATTGGACAAGAGGGCACACACAGATACAATAACTATGTATTTCCACCCCAACAGGACCCCTACCCAATGTCACTGGACAGGAGGTGCCAGACACATCCAGTCCCCCAACAGAAGAGGCCCACAGTGACGACAGCAGCTCTGCACGCCTGGATCAAGATGACCAACCCGGCCCATCTGGGACCTCGGGACAGTCGGTTCCCCTGCCACTGTCACAAACAACCACAGAACCTCCTCCCTCAGGAAACACCAGCACAGCACCCACCCAGCGGGCCCATCCCTCTGTCCCCAGGACACGTCAATCAGCAGTGTGTCCACCACTACAGGGACCTCAGGCAAACCCACTAACCCAAGACAATCAGGGAACTCGGGTCAGTGGCAGTGGCCACACAGTTCAGGGGACAGAGCCACAGGATATCAGGGAGGCTGGGAGGACTCCTGTGTGACAGGGGGAGGACAGGCCCAGGGAACCCACTCTCCACGAGGCACTCTCCAACATCATGGGAGCATACCATCATTCCCAGGAGACCATGGGCACGGCACTGGCCAAGTTTCAGGAGACCCAGCGGCTGCAGGAGGAACACTACCTGGGGATCAGGGTGGACTTGAAGTCCATTAACAACACCCTGGTCACCATTGCAGGGATGCTGGCATACATCGCCAACACCAAGAGGGACACAGTGGTACACCAACGGGCCCCTGACACTAGCCTGAACGATGAACAACCCTCCACCTCCGCTGGCGCTAGTGGACAGGAGGTCCCGCCACAGGAACAACAGGCAACCAGCACCCCACCCCCTGCAGAAAGAGAACCACCCCGCAAACGGTCCCTGAGATCCAGGAACAAGACAGAGAACATTGCTAAGACCCCCGCCAGAAATAAGACCCTCCTGAATGTCACCCTTCTGTCACACTCTGTTACCCTGTCCACCTTCAACTGCCATTATTCCACTTCCTATGCCCCCTTGGACAATGCACCTGCGATGCCAATAGACTGGACTCCACCATGGACATTCCTCCACCATCACCCCTTCCATTGCACAGCCTCCTCCACTTATTAGCACAGAAATAAACACCCTTGAATCACAAAACAATCTGGCGTCAGTCTGTACTTTCACAAATTTGTTATTGCAACCTCTCAGAAAAATAGCAACCTCAATGTTCATTTTCATATACCAATGTTAGACAGTTGTTGGGCAGCAGTAAACATAGCAGAAGGCAGAAAGTGGTACACAGATCTGTAAAATGGAAAGCCAAAGTGAACTGTCAGGGTCAATAAACAGAGGCAAAAAGGCAGTAGTCTGATATGAGAGGAGCAGTGCCAGTCTCTTACCTGTGTCTCACTGGAAGTATTGCATGATGATGATGTTTCGGTTGTCTATATCTTCTTCTTCTGCCTCCTCTTCTTCACTGTCCACAGGCTCCACAGCTGCCACAAGACCAACATCAGGCCCATCCTTCTGCAGCAAAGGCACCTGGCGTCACAAAGCCAGGTTCTGCAACATACAGCATGCCACGATTATCTGGCACACCTTCTTCGGTGAGTAGTATAGGAAGCAACCTGTCAGATGGAGGCACCGGAACCTGGCCTTCAGGAGGCCGAAAGTACGCTCAATTATCCTCCTAGTTCGCCCATGTGCCTCATTGTAGCGTTCCTCTGCCCTTGTCCTGGGATTCCTCACTAGGGTCAGTAGCCATGACAGGTTGGGGTAACCAGAGTCATCTGCAAATATCGAGGGACAACTGTGAGACATACACCAACCATTAGGGACTCTACCATACCCAGACACTTATGTAATCTGTGTTGGGACCTTGGGCTCACCTATTAGCCACACACGGTGCCTCAGGAGTTGCCCCATCACATAAGGGATGCTGCTATTCCTCAAAATGTAAGCATCATGCACTGAGCCAGGATACTTATCATTCACATGGGAGATGTACTGGTCTGACAAACACACCATCTGCACATTCATTTATAGGTAGCTTTTGCGGTTTCTGTACACCTGTTCATTCTTGCGGGGGGGACAAATGTCACATGTGTACCATCAATTGCCCCAGTGATGTTGGGGATATGTCCCAGGGATAGAAGTCAGCTTTCACTGTGGGCAAATCCTCCACCTGGGGGAAAACGATGTAGCTGCGCATGTGTTTCAGCAGGGTAGACAACACTCTGGACAACACGTTAGAGAACATTGGCTGTGACATCCCTGATGCCATGGCCACTGTTGTTTGAAAGGACGCACTGGCCAGGAAATGGAATACTGAGAGGACCTGCACTAGAGGGGGGGATTCCTGTGGGATGGGGGATAGCTGACATCAGGTCTGGCTCCAACTGGGCATACAGTTCATGGATTGTGGCACGATCATGTTTGTAGGTGATGATGATGTGTCTGTCTTCCATTGTCAACAGGTCCACCAGGGGTCTGTATACCGGAGGATGCCACCATCTCATCACCTGCCCCAGCGGAAGTGCCCTATGGAGGAGAAGGGTGAGCAGAGGGTCATACACCACATAGGTTTCACAAGGCTGTTTAGAACAATCGTGATGTAATCGGTGTGTGGCGCTGTCTGTCCGTATTCCTGGCCAAAAGTGCTGTGACTCAGTTAGTTGCCCTGCCATGTGCCGCCCTGAAATGGCAGCTGCTGACCTGTAAAGAGGGACAAGGGGAAATGAGGTAACTGTGCTGGCGTTGTGCAGTGTCACGGTAAGCCGTCAAAGCCCACAGCGCAATTCAGCATTGGTTATCATTGGGCCCTATGAGTTCCAGGAGCCAATGACGATGTACGCCGGCAGTGACAGTACGTACTGCCGCGGACCTGACCGCCATTTTCTATCTGTTCACTCACTTGATACCTGACCTTCAACAGGAGAGGACCTACACTGCAAGTGCTGCTGTGACCTGAGTCTGGAAGCGACGATGGCTACAGTGTCTGAGGAAAGGGCACCTGCCTTCACTGCGAAGGAATTGGACAAACTGGTGGATGGGGTCCTCCCCAGTACACGCAACTCTACGGTCCACCAGACAAACAGGTGAGTACACTGTGAGCATGATGGATGGGACATGAATGTATGGAGTGGTGTCGATGGAAGATACAGGTGGGGGGTGGAAGGTTGTGGCCAATGAGTAAGAATAACCGGACAGGGGAGTAAAATCCATTCCTGCTTTACATTTCCTCTAGGTCAGCGCCCACCAGAAGAAGGGTATTTGGCGTGCCATCGCCAAGGAAGTGCGGACCCTGGGGGTCTACCATAGACGGAGCACCCACTGCCACAAAAGATTGGAGGACCTGCGCTGCTGGATCAAGAAGACGGCGGAGGCCCAGCTGGGGATGACCTCCCAACGTGGAAGGGGTGCCCATCGGACCATGACCCCTCTGATGTACCGGATCCTGGCGGTGGCATATCCTGAGTTGGATGGGCGCTTGAGGGCATCACAGCAGCCACAAGGGGGTGAGTACAGTCTCATGCAGCTGACTCTGCGCGGTTTACGAGGTTTCTGGGTGTGGGAAGAGGGCTGTGGGTTCCCCTAGGGCAGGGCAAGCGTGTCAGGGTAGATCCATTGTTAGGCAGGCTCAGTGCCAGTCTAACCCCAAAAGTGGGAGTGTCCTTTTACACCTAGTCAGGCTCCTGTGGGTTCCAGGTGTCCATCAAATGGGTATAGGCACAGTCCACCATGGGCACGTGAGTTTCCCCTGAACTGTTAGTGCATGGCCTAGTGCATACGGCTGCTCCCTGTGTGTTGTGTCTGCCAATGGTGGTGTTGTTGCAAGCACTGACCATGTCTCTCCTCTGTCTTTCCCCCCATTTTTGTTTTGTCACCCTGTCCTTCTGTGCATTAGCATCATTTGGCGGAGGAGCAGTGGCACCGGAGCAGGAGGGAGCTGCAACCCAGATGGCCCTGGAGGGTGAATGTATGGAGTCTGAAGGCACCAGTTGTACGGAGGGCGAGGAGAGCTCCACGACGGGAACAGGAGGAGATACCAGCCACAGTGACTCCTCCTTTGATGGGAGCTCCCTTGCGGTGGCGGGCACCTCTGTGCCCACCGCAACAACAGGTACAGCCGCCACCCCCCCTACCAGCACCGCCCTCCCAGCAGCCCCTCATCGAGTTTCCCATGCCCGCTCACCCAGGAGGGTGGGCATCTTCTTTGCCCCAGGCACCTCAGGCCCTGCCCCAGTCAGCCCTGCTGCCCTCAGTGAGGAGGTTATTGACCTTCTGAGATCCCTCACATTTTGAATGCCATCCAGGGTGTCGAGAAGCATTTGCAACAAACAAATGCAGACCTGGAGGGCATTCATTCTGGCGTGGCAGTCCAACAGAGAGCATTTCAGGGTCTGGCCTCAGCACTGATGGCAGCCATTGTCCCTGTTTCCATCCTCCCCCTCCAACTTCCACTACCCAGACCCAATCCCATGTACCTCAGCCTATCCCAAGCACACCATCAGACCAGCATGCACACTCATTAACACAAGTGGACATGAAAAACATAAGCACCACACATCCCACAGGCACTCACACAAGCACCATCACCATGCAGACACACCAACATCCACTGCCTCCACTGTGTCCCCCTCCTCCTTGTCCTCCTCCTCCCTCCCAGTCTCGTCTCCACTCACACCAGCATGCACTACATCCTCAGCCACTACCTCAATCACCAGCACGCTCATCACCACACACCGCTCATGTGCAATCACCACCCCCACTACCATTCACACGTCCCCTGTGTCCTCTCCCAATGTGTCTGTGAGCCCTCCTCCCAAACTACACAAACACCGGCACACACCCCCTCAACAGCCATCCACCTAACAACAGCCTCCAGCCCATGCACCTTCACCCAAATTCAGCAGACGTACACCTCCCACAACCACTACCTCTTCCTCCACTCCCAAACCCCCTCCATCTTCCCATCCCAGTGTGTCTAAAAAACTTTTCCTCGCTAACCTTGACCTCCCTACACCTCCCTCCCATCCTTCCCCTAGGGTCAGGATGTCCAGATCCCAACCCAGCACCTCAGCCACGGAATCCTCGAGCACTTTGATCCCTGCAAGTCCAGTAACATCACGGGCCGCACCCATCAGGGCTGCCAGTGTGCCACCTAGTGAGGCCAAGGATCACCCTATTCCGCCACCTGCCAAGGTGAAGAAGGGGCCAACATGCCGTAGGGAAAGGCCGCACCAACCAAGCAGCAAGGCCTCCTCCAAGACAAAAGAGGACAGTGCCAAGGTCCCAGCAGCGCCTTCCAAGGTGGGTAAGGGACACAAGGCTAAAGGGAAGTCAGCTCAGGGCACGGAGCCTCAGGGTGAGGGACTGGTGACACCCCTTCTGCAGGACAGAACAGCAACCTGTAAGGCGGTGGCCACCGCCGCAACCACCACCACCTACACCGCCACCTGCATGCCCACCTGCACGTCTGCTGCCTCTGCTACAGTCCCCAGCATCATTCCCAGTGGGCGGCCGTCCGAGGCTGCAGGAGATGTCCTGGTGTCTCCCTCCACAGGTGCTGACACATTCACCACCGGCAGCATCTCCGCCGCTGACACCGCCGCAACCACCGCCACCTGCCCTGTGACGTACTCAGACTGTACCACTACAGCTGACATGGACATCATCCCCAGTGGGCAGTCGTCTGAGGCTGCAGGAAATATCCTGGACCCTGCACAGTGTACATGAGGCACCACAACTAGCACTGGCAGCACCAGCAGTTGGCAGGCTATCTCGCCGCAGGGTGGAGTGTGTCTCTGCCTCCATGTAGTATCATGCTACCTGTTCGCAGGAAATCTCACGGCTCTGACACCCAGGTGCGGGAATGGGAACTGCCACAAACCATGTGAAGCACTCTGGGCACCAAGCCCCCTCCAGAACCAGTGGAGAACAGCATCCACTACCCCAGTCCTTAGCAGGATGAAACAGTCTGGGCCCCAAGCCCCTCCAGAACCAGTGAAGAGATACATTCACTACCCCAGTCCCTATCAGGATGAAGCACTCTGGGCACCAACCCCTCTCCAGAACCAGTGGAGAGATACATACACTACCCCAGTCCATAGCAGGATGAAGCACTCTGGGCACCAAGTCCCCTCCAGAACCAGTGGAGAGATACATCCACTACCCCAGTACTTAGCAGGATGAAGCACTCTGGGCACCAGTCTCCCTCCAGAACTAGTGGAGAACAGCATCCACTACCCCAGTCCTTAGCAGGATGAAGCACTCTGGGCACCAAGCCCCCTCCAGTATCAGTGGAGAGATACATCCACTACCCCAGTCCTTAGCAGGATGAAGCACTCTGGGCACCAAGCCCCCTCCAGAACCAGTGGAGAAAAGCATCCACTACCCCAGTCCTTAGCTGGATGAAGCACTCTGGGCACCAAGCCCCCTCCAGAACCGGTGGAGAGATACATCCACTACCCCAGTCCTTAGCAGGATAAAGCACTCTGGGAACGAAGCTCCCTCCAGAACCAGTGGAGAACAGCATCCACTGGAGAGACTGTGGCTTTGTACTCCCCAGGACCAATCAGTGGGCAGCCCACCCACTTGAGAGACTTGTGAGACTGTGGCTTTGAACTCCCCAGGACCAAACAGTGGCCAACCCACCCACTTGAGAGACTTGTGAGACTGTGGCTTTGCACTCCCCAGGACCAAACAAAGGGCAACCCAACAACTTGAGAGGCTTGTGAGACTGTGGCTTTGCACTCCCCAGGACCAAACAGTGGGCATGGAGCCCCCGAGGAGTAGTGGCGTCATCCCATCATCCGGTTGAGGTGCCCCCCTCCCTTCCCCCTGAGGTGCCTGTTTTTTTTTATCTGATGCCCCAGCAGTGTTCTCTCCGTTTTGAGGCAGGTATAATGTGGGCTTCGCCCATGCATTTTGAGACACTGGTCCACGCACAATGAATGGAACACTATCCGGACTTGTGTAGTTGCTGTACATATTTGTATATAATGATCTGTTACAGACCTGTTTCCATATCTGAATTTTTGATGATTATACTCGTTACAATCATTTCCTTTTGTCCTTGCATTCTTCCAGAGGGTTACGGGGTGTATATGTAATGTTGCTGCATGTATTTGTGTGTATGGTGTTGTGGGTGAGAGAGGGGGTGGAGGTGTTGTGTGTTGCATGTGTGTGTCACTCTCTTTTTCCTCCCACCTCCCCTGTGTGCTAGGTGCAGTACTCACCGTGGTAGTAGTCGCCGTCTTTGATGTTCCTGGTAGAAGAGAAGGTAAACCAACATTGGTAGCACCTGTAACTCGGGCTCCATGGTGTCCTGGTTCCTCGTTGGGTGTCGAGAGGTGAGTGGTTTCCGTTCCAAGTACTGTTTCCACCGTGCTTTTGATGGAGTTGGTACCCCCTTGGAAAAGCTGGCGGATTGGTGCCTTGTAATACAGTGGGCGGTACATTGTCTTCCGCCTGTCTGTTGGCGGTCACCGCCACGGTGTTTGTTTCTACTGCCGTGACGGTCGGAATGTTAAAGTGGCTGGCTGTGTTGGCGGTTTCCGCCATGGTCGTGATTCTCTTTTTTTTTACCACCGGCCTGTTGACGCTATTACCACCGCTTTCACACCGACAGCCAGGGTTGTAATGAGGGCCTTAGTGCCGTGTTGGACTTCTTCCCTTTTGCAGGGTGATCCCCAATCTTTTTGACTCCTTCCTCCTATTTTTTCTGACCTGTGTTTGTTGGCTTTAGGACTCTGAGCACTTTACTCCTGCTAAATAGTGCTAAAGTACATGTGTAAATTGTATTGTTGATTGGATTTCCATGATTGGCATATTTGATTTACTAGTAAGTCCCCAGTAAAGTACAGTAGAGGTGCCTATGGCCAATAAATCAAATGCTACTAGTGAGCCTGCAGCACTGGTTGTGCCACCCACCTTAGTAGCCCTGTAAACATGGCTCAGACCTGCCACTGCAGTGTCTGTGTGTGAAGTTTTAAACTGCCAATTCAACTTGGCAAGCATATCCACTTGCCAGGCCTAAACTTTCCCTTTTTATACATGTAAGGCACCCCTAAGGTAGTCCCTAGTTAGCCCCATGGGCAGGGTGCAGTGTATGTTTTTCACTGTTGCAAGGCCTATCTCTCTCAGAGATTAACGTGGCGTTAGAAATGGGGTCTTTGGTTGGAAGTCAGGTTACCCCCCTGTCCAAGCAAGGACCCTCACTCTAGTCAGGGTAAGTCACACACAATCCAAATTATCCTGTGCCCACCCTCTGGTAGCTTGGCACTGAGCAGTCAGGCTTAACTTAGAAGGGAATGTGTAAAGTATTTGTGCAATAAATCATACAATACCACAATATAACACCACAAAAGTACACCACACAGTGTTTAGAAAAATATATAATATTTATCTGGATAAATGCAGGTCAAAAAAATTAAAGATGAAATAAGCAAATGTAGGAATATCACTGAAAGTGATATCAAGTGTCAAAGTTAAAATATTACTGTAAAAGCAATAAAAAGTGTCTTAAGTTCTCCTAGAAACAATAAGTATCTCTTGCAGGGCAAAGTACCTGGTTTGTGTTGAAAAATCCTCGCAAGGGACCACAGAGGAGGAGATGTGTGGAAAACGGTGAGTGTGCGTCGGTTTCGCCCCTTCGCACACGGACTTGCGTCGTTATTTTCCACGCAGGGAAGACAGTGCGTCGATTTCTGGCACATGGACTTGGATCCTCTTTGGGTTGCGGGGTTTTCAGACGCCCCGGGGACAATGCGTGAAATCCTGGGATTGCGGAGCGAAGTCACAGGGACTGCGTCGATTCCGGTAGGTGATGTGTGGAATTTTTTCCGGCAGGCACTGCGTTGATTCCTCTCAAGAAGTTGGGCATTTTCGTTCTGAGTCGGTTTGCGTCAATCCAGTAGGGCTGTGCGTCAAAGATCTGGTTGCGTTGCTGGTGCTGCATCGATCTTCTGTCACAAAGTCGGGCTGCGTCGTTCCGGACTCTGCTTGTGGTGAAATTTTCACCGCAAGCAGGCTGTGTGTCGTTCTTGGCAGGCAGTGTGTCGAATTTTCACTGCACAAGGATTTCAGCTGCAGGAGAGAAGTCTTTTTGGTCCTGAGACTTAGGGGGACAGGAGGCAAGCACTATCCAAGCCATTGGAGAGCACTTCTGCAGCAAAGCAAGAGAGCAGAAAGACAGCAGTGCATCAGCAAGGCAGCAGTCCTCTTCAGAAAGCAGTCAGGTGAGTCCTTTAGGCAGCCAGGCAGTTCTTCTTGTCAGGGTGCAGGTTCTGGTTCAGGTATCTTCTCCAGGAAGTCTCTGAGGTGGTAGGGCAGAGGCCCTGTTTTTATACCCAAATGTGCCTTTGAAGTGGGGGAGACGTCAAAGAGTGGCTTAGAAGTGCACCATGTCCCCTTTCAGTTTAATCCTGTCTGCCAGGGTCCCAGTAGGGGGTGTGGCAGTCCTTTGTGTCAGACCAGGACCTCCAACCTCCCAGTGAGGCTGAGTATCCTGTGTTTGGGGTGTGTCTGAGTGAATGCACAAGGAGCTGTCAACTAAACCAAGCCAGACGTAGATTGTAAGGCACAGAAAGATATAAGTGCAGAGAAATGCTCACTTTCTAAAAGTAGCATTTCTAAAATAGTAATATTAAATCCACCTTCACCAGTCAGTAGGATTTTGTATTACCATTCTGGCCATACTAAATATGACCTTCCTACTCCTTTCAGGTCAGATCAGCAGCTACCACTCAAACAATGTATGAGGGCAGCCCCAATGTTAGTCTATGAAGGGAGCAGGCCTCACAGTAGTGTAAAAACAAATTTAGGAGTTTTACACTACCAGGACACATAAACTACACAGATACATGTCCTGCCTTTTACCTACACAGCACCCTGACCTAGGGGTTACCTAGTCCCCACCTTAGGGGTGACCTATATGTAGAAAGAGGGGAGTTTAGGCTTGGCAAGTACTTTTAAATGCTAAGTCGACTTGGCAGTGAAGCTGCACACACAGGCCTTGCAATGGCAGGCCTGAGACAAGGTTAAGGGGCTACTGAAGTATGGGGCACAATCAGTGCTGCAGGCCCACTAGTAGCTTTTAATTTGCAGGCCCTGGGCACATATAGTGCACTCTACTAGGGACTTATAAGTAAATTAATAGTCCACTTAGGTGTGATCCAATGTTATCATGTTTAAAGGGAGAGAGCATATGTACTTTAGCACTGGTTAGCAGTGGTAAAGTGCGCAGAGTCTAAAAACCAGCAAAAACTGTATCTCAAAAGTGGAGGGAGGCAGGCAAATATTTAGGGGTGACCACCCTAAGGCTGTCAGGTCTAACACGTGGGGGCTGCTTTTCAATATTATTAAAGTGCAGATTCCCTTAGGGAACAGATATAAATTGGAGTTTAGGGTCTCTGAGCTCACAATTTAAAAATACATCTTTTAGTGAAGTTGGTTTTTAGATTGTGTGTTTGAAAATGCCACTTTTAGAAAATAAACAAACACAAATGATGGAAGGAATATAGAATCAATCAAACATTCACCCCCTAGTCACAGATCTGGGTTAAATCCATCAATTTGTTTGCTCACCATGCCACCCCAGTTTGGACCTAACCATATGCAAATCAGTCTTGACCCTGTTCCCCATGGGAATAGTCCAGCCCAAACTGCCAGGCCAGGTCGTCCTGGATCCTGGGACTGGTTTCAGGGTATCACCCTTCATCAACTGTTTTTTTTGCACTTTTAGAAAGTAGGCATTTTCTTGCTTAAACCATCTGTGACTTTGCCTGTTTGTGGATTCCCTGCCTGGGTAATTTTGACAGGTGGGCTGTTTGCACCTCTCTCTAGACAGTGACACAAAGAGAGCTGGGATGTAGCCTGCATATCCTGATGAGCCATCTGTGCTAGGAGGGAGAGGAGGAGTGGTCACTTACACCTGAAAGGGCTGTGCCTGCCCTCACACAATGCAGTCTCCAACCCCCTGGTGTGTGTCTGGGGCCTGGCCTAGGCAAGGCAGGATTTTACAAACAAGAGAGACTTTCCTTTGAAGGAGGCCTACTTCAAAGGCAGAAAGGGGTATAAGAAGAACACCTAAAACCCCTGAAGATCAGACCATTTCTGGAATCAAGAGGAACCTCTGCCAAGGAGAAGAGATGAAGAGCTGAGGAGAAGTGCTGCCCCTGCCTGTGACTGCTTTGATGGGCTACCCTGCAGTTTCTGCTTCTGCCTGTGAAAGGGGACAAAGACTGGACTTTGTGGTATATTCGTCCTTGAGAAGAATCTCCAAGGGCTTTGACTGAGCTTGTCCCCTGTTCTGAAGTCACAGGGCCATCAAAGACTTCCCCCACCAGCACCTGGACTCTCTGCTGAGACTCCTGCCCTGACAAGTGGTGCCCAATCCAGTCTCTGGGCCCTTGAAAGGAGAGGCTGGTGAAAATCCAAGAAAACCAACTTCGGATGATTCCGGACCGACGCCGCTGCTGAATCCCGTGACGCCGCCTGCAACCGACTCCATGTTCCTCACTGGAGTGCGACAACCCTCGCAGGCCCAACACTACTGCAGACCCGCAGAAGTCCGGGACTCCGTGGAAGTTGTCGCACCATGTCGTGACCGACGCCACCCAAAGTGTGCGGATTCAGTGCTTTTCACCGACGCAGCCTCACCTCCACCGTTCTGCAGCAAGGACCCGACGCCTCTTTTTGACACCTCAGCTACTTTGCCCCACAGCACCAGAACCGATGCCGCCTCAGATCCAGCCACGCCGCGATTCCGACTTTGCTCACTGGCTTGTTTTCACACTTAACTAAGATAGTGTACCTGGGGATCTGCGTGACTCCGTGCCCGGTGCCGTTGGCATCGCATTGTTGAGAATGACTCCGTCACAACACCGTATTAAAACCTCATCGAAGCATGGTATTATCCCTTACTAGGGACAGTTAGGTTCTTGTATTTGAACCTGTGCTCAGTACTTGGTAGCTATAGCACAGAGCAGACAGGCTTAACTTAGCAGAAATATGTAAAGCATTTCTGATTACCAAAATAGTTAGTAAGTAGAAAACATTTCACAAAAAAATCCCATCCCAATGTATAAAAATAGTATAAAGTTGAAATGATAAAAAATGGGTGTAGGGAACCGTGGATATGTTTTTTCAAAATTTTAGGTGTTTCTAGCATCAAAAAGTGCAAAGTGCCAAACATGGGTATCTGGTCAAGCTAGATCAGTTAAAAATTGAAAGTTCAGGCCAATAGTGATGGAGTGTGAATTGGATTCAGGGACTAGGCTCTTCTCAATGGAAAGTTTCCTTCTGACTTAGGGGCCGATTGCGAGTTTGGCGGTGCCAATGCTGGACTGCCAAACTTGCGTGAAGAATGCCACCCCCACCCCCAGTCTACTACAAGATTTTTGCCGGTCTGACATATCTGACTGGTAGAAACTTTGAAAAAGAGCGTTCTCCCCAGTCACACCGGCAGGAACAGTGCTACGTGATAGAACTTCGGTCCCTTAAAGGAGCCGAGTGCTATCTTGTAGCACAGAGGCGGCTGACCAGCATCCTTGGTATGCGCACTGTCTGCAAAGCAGACAGTGCGCATTCCGAGGGTGCTCTGCAGGTGGGCCCTGCATTATCCATGCCATGCCTGTGACCACCAGCACTTGTTCTCTACCACCCTTTTCATGGCGGGGAAACTGTGATGAAAAGGCTGGCAGAGAACAAAGTTGTATTCAGCAAGGCAGCACTGAGTTCAGTACCTTACTGACTGATTACAACCTGGATTGCCATCAGCCCATCAGGATCTTGGATCCTGGCGGAGACGGCAGTATGTTGGCCGGTCTGCCTGTCAAACTCATAATGTGGCAGTTGGACTACCACAGCCATACTTGTAACTAGAACCTTAGTCTTTTTCTTGGAAAGCGTCTTTGTTAACAAGGTTTTCGACTGGTCAGGCTACCAGCTGGATCCAAAGAATAGCTCATTGGGGATAGCTACAGTTCAGGACCTCATGGGAGCCTCTGTGTTAGATGGGTTGTTCTAGTCTCTCGGCCTCAATGGTGGGAAAACTCAGATTAGCTTGGCATGGGCATCAGTGAAGTCTCCAATGATCGGGCTTGGAAAAATTTCAGGAAGTCAGGATCCTTTCACTGACAGTTCAACATTGGCAGTTGTGACTCAGTGGCAGTCCCATAGTAGTTTGTGAAATGTTCAGAAAGCTTTTAAGTGTCCAGTCAAGCAGTTTTGAAGTGAAAGTGAGCATACTCTATCATCAGACAAGTGTCCAAGACTTCTAGTGCACCACATGTGGGTTAGGACTCTATCTCCCACAAGCCACCACAGGGGTCAGGGAAAATGCAGTTAGAACTGCTTAGCTGGGCTCAGAAGAGACTTGTGCTTCTTGCAGATTTGGTGCTCCTGGAGGTTTACAGGATACCAGATAATTAGCCCTTAGGGTCCACTCTTTTGTCCAAGGTTCAAGTGAGAGTAAATCCGTCCCTCTGGGTTTCTCTCCACACATTACAATAGGTGCAATCCTCTTTCTGAAGTCCAGATGGTTCAGTAGGTGCAATTCTTCATCTGTCTTTCTCAGGGCCATCAGTGTTCCTAAGAAAATATGCAGGGGTGACATTTGTATGCTTGTCACTAACCGGTGGGTGAGGGAAACCCCTTGACCAATAGGTGAAAAGTTCCCAGGGGCAACCCTGCCCATTTTGACATCACTTCCTGGGGTTTTTGTCATGGAACAATGCATTGCTCTGGCAAAATCCAACATGGCAGAACCTTTCTAACTTCAGGCCAGAGCTCTGGGCGCACCCTGAGGTACATCTAGGGAAATGCAAACCAGTTCTCAAACAGGTTTTTCTCCCACTGGGATTGGTGCCATTCGGACAAAGAAAAGGGCACGTCTAGGTGTGAGATACGTCTGCCTGTGAAAGAGTATGCCCCTTTAAAGACTAGGCCAGTTGGTGGGGACATCCCCTGGGCCATGTTGTATGGAGGTGGTTACAACCTCTCCCATCCAATACCCTTTTGTTCCTTTTATGGGTGCCACTCACACCTTATAGCAGGAGCAATCAGGCTACAAAAGACAGCTGCTGCTTAACTCAGAAAGGCTTCTAGAGGCTTTAGGCAGGAAAATGCTAGCTTTCTAAAAATGACATTTTAAGGATAGTAATTTATAATTTGATTTAACTATTAGACGGGATGGGAATTTACTATGAATGTAAGTGATTTAGTTCGGCTACAGGAGGATGATTGGGCCTGGTCTAAGCATACCTTTGGACTTTTTGAAGAAAAGTTCCTGAGAAGGAAAAGTTTAGTGCCTGGTAGTGTCCAAGGAGGAGGTGTTGTCATCGTGGAGCTGCTAGCTGGAGGCACAGTGAAGATTTCTACCATTCTGGAAACAGTGAAATTTTTGGGATGCGTGAACCCACCTTGCGTCAATGATATGGAAGGTAGGCATTCCCATCCAAAAAATGACTCTGAGCCCTTAGCGCCATATTTATCCCACAGTGCAAAAATGACGCAGTGGTGGGTGGCGCACCCGAATTATGATGCTAAGCTTGCTTAACGTAATAATTTATCGTCTGGGTCAGACCAGGCGTTAAGTTACCTGTCAACACACTTCCATGGCCAAACACAATGGAATGGGCCCACAGGCGCCCACCCCAAGCTCCAGGAACACCCCCACCCGCATCAGAGGGACACCATAGGATGGGGGACCCCATCCCAGGTGAGTAAGGTAAGTATTTTTTAATATTTTATTAAAGTGCCATTGGGGGCCCTTACATGGGGCCCCCTGCCTGGTACTGGGTGTAATGACCATGCCGAGGGGACACTGGTCCCCTATGCTAGGCATTGGGGAGGTGGGCATGACTCCTGTCTTTAATAAGACAGGACTCATGTTTGGGTGGTTGTGCATCAGGAAATGACGGTAGGCTGGTTACCCTCATTTTCTGTTCACAACCTCCGTTTCCTATACCCACACCCGGCTAGCATCTTTTCTTGTGACGCTAGCCCAAACTTAGCGACGGCTTGCATCATTCCTTAAATATGGCACCCGCCTGCCACTATAGAATGGCGCAAGTGGAGCTTTAATTTTTGATGCAAAACTGGAGAAATCTGGGCCATAATTTGCATCATAATCACATGAGCAATTATCATCTAAGGCTGCATAAAGAATTGTTTTTTGATTTCCAAGTAGATAGATGCTACAGAGAAGTGTCCCAAAGTAAAATTGAAAGAAGAAATGCCCTGCTGTCACATTCGCTGGGTGAAATCATTTGAGAATGTGAGCAGCCCACTAGAGGACTGAATGTGTGTACATTAAAAATAATAATTCTGGGTGACACACTATATTTAAAACAATTAAGAGGCTAACAGCAGCAGGACACAAATAAAGCAGTAGGTCACTGAGTGTCATATAACTGTGCAGGATATATATTCATAAACAGGAACTCTTAATAAAACAATTCAGCTAGAAACTACTCTTCTCATAGTGCATTGGTATGAATGGTAAATACTAATGACTGAATTGAGTCAGGATTTCTTTAAAGATAATGAAACAGAAAATGGACATACCTAGCTGTGATCAACATTTAGCTGCCTGGAATGCTTTGGCTAGTTTTTGCTAGTATTGAGCTGCGTGTTTTAATAAAGAAAGACGTGCACATCACTACCTTTATGTGATGATTTTGATGATTTATATTATGCCATACTGTAAAGATTTCTGACATGCTTAGTTGTGGATAACCAAACAATAATGCTGGTGGAAATTGCTGGACATCCATGTTATTTGATGATGATGAATAGGCATGAAAGTTACACTCTAGCCATGCTTAGCAGTAACACATTAGAAGTCAGTAGTTTGAAAATAAATACAGGCCTATTTATGAGCTGGTTTGTGTCACTCTTGTACCACACAGTATAGTGTAAGAGCAACACAAACCTTAAGTCATATTTATAAGCCACACAAGGCCACTTTACATGTCCCTGAGTGGCTCTATAAATCTGAGGCAAGGCAACGCAGGACACATCGTTGGGGTAGGCTTTCCATGGACTTTGTGTGGGTTTTCAGAAGCAACTCCCATTGTTTTTTACATATTCCCAGAATTACCAAAATAAGTAAACCTGGAAATACACCAAAAAGATATGTCTTCTCAGGAGAGCCTTAACAAGGAGAAATATCAAATTTCTCCTCACTACTTCTTTCTTTGTGTGCTGCATTTGTGCTCCCTTGAAGTATATCTGCTCACTTCCCCATGCTGTTCTATCTGAACACACAGTGCAACCAAGACAGAAGTAGCTGGCACCTTATCTCATGGCAGCTCCCAGAGGATGATTTTATCACCTATTTTAGGGACTACAAATCATGATTTACTTTTGCCTCATCTGGAGGCCAAGCAGCTCCAACCCCTAATCACAGACCCTCAAGTTAAGGCACTCATCCTTCTTGTCAGAGAAGAGTTAGACCTACCCATCACAATAGAGGATATTTCTGAAATGGTCACTGAAAGGCAGTCAGGAAACCCCACCTGGCCCTAGTGGTCTCCCAGTAAAATGTGTTTAAAAAATTGCCTCCCTCATCAATCCTCACATGCTAACCTGGATCCGATACAGATCAATGCAGAGTGATGCAGGGTCTTGCAATGCAGCTTCATGCAGCTCCTGATCAGCAGCTTCACTTGACTCAATACACAATGATGCAGAGCCTCACATTGCAGCATCACTTAGCTCCTGAACTATGGATTCATTGGATTCGAAGCAGAGCGATGCAGCACCTCACATTGCAGCACCATGACTGGATTCATCTAATCTGGCGCAGAGAGATGCAGAGCCTCACATAGCGGCACCATTTAACTTGTGCTCTGCAGCTTCATCAGATTGGAAGCAGAATTATGCAAAGCCTCACTGAGCACCATGTGACTTCTGATTGCTGACTTCAACTAATCTGAGACAGAGTGACTCAGAGCTTCACATCACAAGACCTTGCAGCCCTGCACAGAGGGTCTACCTTACAGCAGACCAAACATGGTCCCATACCTAGTCAGCCTGAACATGTGACTTTTGTCCTGGTCCAACGCAACCACCCAGTCTGAGCTATTTTTAACTTTAAAACCTTATAACTCCCATTCTAATGGGTCTTTTTTGTTGTTTTACTGTCATTTTAATTACTCAAATATTTTCTATTTTTTAAAGTAAGGTTTGGATTTTTCAAGCGTTATATTTTCACTTCATTACTGTTTCTGTACTGTATAAATACTTTTCACATTCCCTGTAAGTTAAGCCTGACTGATTTGTTCCAAGCTACCAGAGGATTAGGCACAAATTAATTTAGTTACTTTAGTGGTTCAACTTTATAGGGATTGTGATTATTGTTTGAGTTAGGTTCTCATCCATCTCAATTAATAACCCAGTTACACACAGGACCCACTGACAACTTCCAGGAAGTCTCAAAGATTACAATAAAAGCTAAGCGAGATGCCTGAACAACTCCTGGGTGAACAGGTGGCAAGAAAGCATCAAAAATGACCCAAATGTTAAGCCTTCCATCCTGCTTTTCAAGTGCCATAATTTTTTCAAATCCACAAATAAGGTATTGTCCTCCTCCAGATAAGTATAAAAATGTCACCATCTGAAATCTTTAAAAAGGTTGGACGATGAAACACGTCAATGGCATCTGGGAGAATGAATCTGGAATATTATTTTTTAAGATTGTCATGGAGGGGCTGACTGTTTGAGCCCTACCATTGTTTCCCAATTTTGCCCTATCACACAGTGAGTGTAGGAATTTAATCAAGCAAACTTTTCACCACATGTATGTGAACTAAACAAGCTAGACTGGTGTTTTGCTAGAGTGTTATACTTGCTAAATAATTTTGGTTGCAATTTCTTTAACTTAAGCACAATAGTCAAATAAACAGCATTGGTGTTGATTGGAGAGCACTTACTGACTTTTCACTTTGTTATCAAAATAGAATTTCTTTGGTCAGTATTAGAAATGGTATCTCTGGTTGGCAATTAGTTTGCACTCCGTCCATGCAGTCTCACTCTAATCAAGGTAAGGGAGATACACAGCTCAGATAACCCCTATTCACCCCCTGGGTAGCTTTGCACAAGCAGTCAGGCATATCTCAGAGACAATGTGTAAAGTATTTGTACAAACACACACAGTAAAACAGTGAAAACACCACAAAAGCACCCCACATAGTTTATAAATATACCCAATATTTATGTCAATGAAACAAGACCAAAACAACAAATATCCAACATAAAGGTATACATTTTAAAAGAATGAGGCCCCTCCTTACGACTTTGGCAGTCTTTTTACAAGACCACCTAAGCTGCAAGCGCAAGAAGACCGCCATATTAGAATACTGAAAGATTTCCGACACATTTTGGGTGAAAATCCTCCAGTAGTCGTGCTGGCAGTTGTAGGCACATGGGTGGTTCCACCACTGGCCCTGCCCTGCAAAAAGTAATCCACCAACCGTATTATGAGCAGTAATATGGCCTGGTGGTTTCCTGATGTTGGGGTGCTGCCGGCGGTGGAAGTGCCCGTTCCCTGCCAGACTACCTCCTCGCCAGACAAGGTAAGTCAATCGTCTGACAGGGGATGGGGTGGGAGTTTGGGGGTGTTGTGTGTACAAGTGTGAGTGGGTGTTGTCTGCGTGTGTGCATGTATGTGTGTATGCATTTGTGTATGCGTGTGTGCATGGGTGTGTACATTTGTGTGCATGCGTGGTTGAATGCATGTATGGATGTTGAAGTGAGTGCATGTATGAATGTAGAGGTTAGTGTGTGTATGAATATTGAGGTGAGTGCATGTATGGATGTTCAACTGAGTGTGTGCATGAATCTAGAGGTGAATGCATGTATGGATGCTTGTGAGTATATGAATGTATGGGTGTTGTGAGTGTATGCGTGTATGGATGCTTGTGAGTGAATGCGTGTATGTCCATGTTGGTGTATTAGTGTATGCGAGGTGCGTGAATGAGTGTATGCTGGATGCGTGTGGGTATCTATGTGCATCCATGTAGGGGTGAGGGCTGGAGAGGGGGGCGCTGTACTGGAAGAGGGGTGGGGGCAGGGGGAGTTCGGAGGGAGGTGCTGCACTGGAAGGGTGGTGGACGGCCCTGTTCTGGTAGAGGGAGTGGAGTGTTCTGCTATGGAGTGGGGTGGGGGGCTATTGGGCTTGCGGTGGGTTGGGGGAGTCTTCTGCCAGGGACAGGAAATACATTTTCTGTCACCGGTAGCCTTTCTGCCTGGGTTTTCATGGTGGTGCTACCACCGCAGAAACCCTTCATTGAACGGCCGGGTCAGAGATGCTAATCTCCGTTCCAGTGGGTCCAACCGCCCTGGTGGTACAGGATTGGTTGTGGTGGATTGGCAGAGGCCAACCTGCTACACTCATAATGTGGTGGTCTTCACCCCAAGCCCATCGGTGGTGAAACCACCACTGTGGGGGTCATAATGAGGGCCATAATCTCAATAAATCACTTAAGGGCATATTTAAGAGCCCCCAGTGCCACCGGACCGTCACTTTTCAGACGCTCCAGTTGCAATATGCCCTGCTCCATTTATACAGGATGGCCTTGAGCCATTTTCTTTGGCTTAACACCACCTTGTAAATAAGGCCCCATCACATGCAGCATTTTGTGTGGAAGGGGCGTGCAATGGGTTTTGACACTGACTCAGATTTACAAGTGTTCATGAACCTGAAGTAGCGCCAAAATCTAACTGCACCCCTTGGGCACATTTTGCAGCACACATAGAAAGAGCAAATCACCATTTAAGATTGCTTTTGAGCAGGAAGTTGTCCCTTCCTGCACAAAAACAATCTCCCCCTCAAAGCAGCCATTCCTTGCACTATGGTACAAGGGTGGCTGTTTTGGCGCATGGCAGCAAATTTAGCGCTGGTGCAGGGGAAACACAGGGGTGTTTTTCTATTAAATCTAGCCCTTATAAACACAATAGCTCCACTTGGGGCTATCATGATGTCATTGACGGAGTGATTTCCAACAGTCCAACGCCACTCGTGTCGAGGAGGCGCCGGTCACGGAGTCGCATGGACCGCCAGGTACAGTACCTTTGGTAACGAAGAGAATACACCAGTGCACAGAGTCAGGGAGGTGAGGCGTCATTGGATCCGGTGCAGCGTTGGTTCTTTACTGAAGACCAGGGGAGGTGATGCAGCATTGGTGTGAAGTGTCATTTTCTTGTGATCTGGTGGGGTCGATGAATCTGGTGGGTCAAGACACGGTGGGGCAACCTCTTGGGGTCACAACACAGAGATACAGGTGCCGCAGCAGAGTCAGGTGTCACGGACGTCAGTGAAACGATATTCAGGACTCACAATGTCACAGGACTTCAGCGGCGCTGCGGCAGGCCTGCGGTGCGGTGCGGACAGATCATTGTACTCCAGTGGGGACCACAGCTTAGGGTTGCAGTCAGTGGTGTGCAGTCACGCAGCGGCAGCAGTTCTGGAGTCGGCCGGAGTCGAAGTGACTGGTTTCAGGCCAGCTTTCACTCCCAAGGGCCCAGAAACTGGATTGGTGCCATTTGGCAAGTCAGGGTCCTCAGAAAGAGTACCTCGGTGCTGACAGAAGAAGTCCTTGATGGCCCTGAGACTTCATAATATAGGGCAAGCTCGGTCCAAACCCTTGGAGAATCTTCACAAGCAGGATACACAGCAAAGTCCAAACTTTTCACTCCCAGGGCAGAAACAGAACCTGGCTAGCACAGCATAGCAATAGGCAGAGTGGCACGTCCTCCTCAAGCATCTAACAGTTCTGATTGATCCAGAAGTGTTCTAAAGTTCTGAAGTTGTGGGGTCAGCAGTCCAATATTCATTTCTGCCTTTGAAGTAGGATAACTTCAAAAAAAGTTGTTGTAGTGCACAAGACCCTGCCTCTTCCTTGCCCTGCCCCAGGCACACCCTAAGGAGTTGGAGTCTGTATTGTGTGAGGGCAGGCACAGCCCTTTCAGGTACAGGTGACAGCTCTTCCCTCCCTCTCTAGCCCAGGAAGACTCATCAGGATATGCAGGACACACCTCAGCTCACTTTGTGTCACTGTATAGAGTGAATCCAAAAACAGTACAACTATCAGTCTGACCCAGATGCGTATTCAGCAGCCAGGCAGAGGCACAGAATGGTTAAGTAAGAAAATGCCCACTTTCTAAAAGTGGCATTTTCAAACGGACAATCTAAAAACCAACTTCACCAAAATGTGTATTTTTAAATTGTGAGTTCCGAGACCCCAAACTCCACATCTTCATCTGCTCCCAATGGGAAACTCTACTTAAAAGATATTAAAAGGCAATCCCCATTTTAACCTATGAGAGAGATGGCCTTGCAAAAGTGAAAACCGAATTAGGCAGTATTTCACTATCAGGACATGTAAAACACACCAGTACATGTCCTACCTTTTAATTATACTCCATCCTGCCCATGGGCGTACCAAGGGCCTACCGTAGGGGTGCTTTACATGTAGTAAAAGGGAAGGTTTAGGCCTGACAAGTGGGTTCACTTGCCAGGTCAAAGTGGCAGTTTAAAACTGCACACACAGACACTCCAGTGGCAGGTCTGAGACATGTTTACAGGGCTACTCATGTAGGTGGCACACTCAGTGCTGTAGGCCCAGTAGCAGCATTTGATTTACAGGCCCTGGGTACCTCTAGTGCACTTCACTAGGGTTCAAATAAGCCAATCATGGAAAACCAATTAACAATATCATTTAGACAGAGAGCACTTGTACTTTTGCACTGGTCAGCAGTGGTAAAGTGCCCAGAGTTTCAAAACCAGCAAAAACAAACTTCATCACAAGGTCCAAAAAAAGGAGGTCAGAGGAAAAAAGTACAGGGGAACCATGCTAAGAGCTGCCAGGTCTAACAGACAGAAATGTCTTTGGTCAGTATTTTTAAGTAGTGCAATTAGTTTGAGTTATCAGACACTTTTCAATTAATTTAATGATGGTGTACCTCTATGCTCTGTTATATTGTTATTGAATATTAAATACATAGAGATAGGATGTAGGAAGTACCCTCTTTTTGGCATGTTAACCCCAATTCCTGCCTAATGTCAGTGTGTTTGACTCTGTCACTGAAATCCTGCTAACCAGTACCCCAGTGCTTATGGCCTCTCTCCTCTAAATGTTGTCACTGCATACTGGTAACCCAGTATTTCAACCAAAATCAGCATACTGGTTACCTTTATAAGTCCCTAGTATATGGTACCTAGGTACCCAGGGCATTGGGGTTCCAGGGGATCCCTGGGCTTCTGAGGGCTCTCTGAGTTGCTGAGAGCCTCCTCTGTCTCCACCTCCTGGGTAGAGGCCACCAGGTCCCTCCTGGTCCCAGGCAGTGCCATTTTGTGCTAACCACGAGCTTTGCATGTGCCAAGGCTTGTTGGCGGAATCCAGCAACGCAAACCTGAATGCAATCATCTATTCGGCACGTGACATCTTTTGCACCAACCAGGAACCCGCATCTGTCTTCTTAGGTGCAGAACTGATTGTTCTTCTTCACCAGTGGTTCTCCTTTTGCACCTTCATCCGGGTTAGCAGGGGCTCCTGTTCTCCCTGGACTCTTCAGTGCTTCTTGGACTTTGTCACCTTCTTCCACAGGTCTTCAGGTCCAGGAATCAATTGGTGGTGTCTTGCAGTCTCTTCTGGTTCTTGCATAATCTTCTTTATCATGTTCTTGTGTGTTCTAGGAAAGTTCCTGTGATTTACTACTGCATTCTTGGGCTCTGGGGTGGGTTCTACTACTTACCTTTGTTGTTTTCTAATACTACTGGTGCCCCTCTACACACTACACTTGCCCAGGTGGGAAACCAAATTTTGCGTTCCACTTTCTTAGTATATGGTTTGTGTTCCTCCTAGGCCCATTTCTAACTATTGTGATTTTCACTATTTGCACTGTTTTCTAACTGTTTTTACAGCTATTTCTTTATACATATACATGTATATACTGTGTATATTACTTACCTCCTAAGGGAGTATAGTCTCCCAGGTATTTTTGGCATTTGTGTCACCAGCATAAAGTACCTTTTTTTTGTGACACTGAGAGCTGTATTTATAAGTCCCTGGCGCCACAGGAGCCTCACTTTTTGTGACTCTTCTGTGGCGCTAAGCACAGCGCTGTATTTACAAGGTGGCATTAAGCCACTTTTTGTGGCTCAACGCCACCTTGTAAATATGGTCCCTTCCCACGCAGCACTATGCGCTGAAGGGGCGTGCAATGGGTGTTGCTGTGGGTGTGCCAAAGCAACACCCATTGCATTTTGACGCTGCCTCAGATTTATGAAATTTTGTAAACCTGAGGCCGCGCCAAAATCTAACACCACCCCCAGGGGTGGCATTAGAAGGGCGCAATGAGGAGGAATACTTTAATTCCTCCTTGTTTTTAGCTTTTTCTATGCGTGGTGCATTCCGCCGCACGAATAGAAAAAGCAAAATGCCAGAAACGATTGTTTATGTGCGGGAGGGTGTCCCTTCCTGCACATAAACAATCATTTAAAAATGATGTTTTGGCACTTCTGTGTGTGCTGCATTGTGCAACACACACAGAAGTGCCAAAGCGCCATTAGTGATTGTTTAAGTGCAGAAAGGGACACCTTCCCGCACATAAACAATCACACCCCTCAACACAGACATCCTTGCACGATGGTGCAATGATGCCTGCCTTGGTGTTTGCAGCTAAATATAGAGCCAGGGCAGGGGGAAATGCAGGGGTGCGCCGTATTCCCTTAAATATGATGCATCCCTGCATTTCTAAAGTGATGCAGCACTGCACTGCCAATTTTGGCACAGCACAATGCTGTGCCACTTTTCTTTAAATCTGGCCCTGAGTATTTTCTTTCATGTGTGTGAGTACTGTGTGACTACAGTGGTACTGCATGAGCTTTGCATGTCTCATAGTTAGGCTTTGGCTGCTCATCCACACTACCCCTAGAGAGCCTTGCTTCTAGACACTGTCTACATTTCACTAATAATGGATAACTGGATCTGGTATAAGGTGTAAGCACCTTAGGTACACACTAAAAACCAGGCCAGCCTCCTACATTGGTGGTGCAGCGGTGGGATAAGTACTTGCAATTGCCTTGTCACTCTGTCATCAGTGGTTTCCACAGGAAAGAATACTCTGTACCCTATATACACACACATATACCTAGTTACAGGGTCTAGTCTGTTACCTTCCTTTCTAAGAGACTAGAGGTTAGGTAAAGTAGGTTTTCTCTCACTTACACTACATTAACACTCACACTACATCATGTCTACTGCTGGGCCGAGCTCTGAGGTCATGGGTACCCCCTATGAGGGCATGACCTTCAAAGAACTAAAGGGGCTTTGCTCAGAGAGAAGCTTAGATGTAGGTAAGAACCCCAACAAGAATTTTCTGTTAAGCCTTCTTCTCCAGGATGATCAGGAGCATGCTGACAACCAGGAGGAGGAGTGGGAGGGAGATTCTGGCCCCTTAGAGTCAGGGATTCATCCTGAAGAATCAGAGAAGGGCTCCTCCAAAGCTCTTCCCCCAGCAAACTTTCTAGTGTAGCTGGCAGTGGGAGGGGTAGTCACTCTGGGAAGGCTCCCTTCATACCTAGAAGTCAGGTTTCTAGGGTTAGTAAAGTTAGGGAAAGATCGACCTCTGCCCACTCTCATATCACCTCAGTTTCTGAGGGGTCCCATGGTTCCCCTCCAGGTGATGACTTCATAGATAGGGAAATTAGGAAACTGAGACTGGAGGAGGCCAGGCTGAGGCTGCATCAGCAACAACTAGCCCTAGACAGGAAGGCCTCAGCTGTGGAGAGGCAAAGGCAGGGGTTGTGGTTAGCTCCCCATGGTGAAAGCAGCAGTTTCAGGGGTTATGGAGTTAGGGAGGATACCATAGAAACTTGCATAAAATTGTTCTCCCATACAAGGTGGGGGATGATATCTGCAAGTGGTTTGCTGCACATGAGAGGGCCTGCAAAGTTCAGAGGGTCCCTCAAAGACAGTGGGGTGCTATTCTGTGGTTGTTCTTTTCTGACAAGGGGAGGGATAGACCTCTCACTGTCAGAGAAGAAGTCTCAGACAATTACAGTATTCTTAAAACTGCATCTTGGATAGATTTGGCTTAACAACTGAAAAATATAGGATACAGTTCAGAGAAACCAGAAAAGAGTCTTCACAAGATTGGGTAGTCTTTGTGGACTGTTCTGTGAAGGCTTTAGAAGGTTGGTCACATGGCAGCAAGGTGTCTGACTATGAAGGTGTATATAATCTAATTTTGAGAGAACATGTTCTGAGTAACTATGTGTCTGATTTGTTACGCCAATACTTGGGAGACTCAGATCTGACCTCTCCCCAAAAATTGAGAAAGAAGGCAGACAAATGGGTCAGAGCAAGGGTGAGCAGGAAAGCTCATACAGGGAGTGACAAAGACAAGAAGAAAGATGGTAAGTCACATGACAAACGTGGGGACAAAGATAAAAAGCAAGAGTCTTCATCAGGCCCACAAAAATCCTCTGGGGGTGGGTCTAAATCCTTTTCCATCCAACAGAATGAAAAGCCTTGGTGTTACATGTGTAAAAACAAAGGCCATTGGGCAAGTGACAGTACTTGTCCAAAGAAAAACACTAAAGCTCCCACTACCACAACCGCCACTGCTCCCACTAGTGCTCCTAGTAATAGCAAAGGTGGTGGGAAACACACCACTACAAATAGCCAGTCCAAGGGTGTAGCAGGGCTCACTCTGGGTTACGTAGTGGGGGTTGGTTTAGTTAGGGAAACCACTGAGGCTGTTTTATTCTCTCATAGTGGCATTGACCTTGCCACCCGTCTTGCTTGTCCCCATAATATGGATAAGTACAAGCAACAACCCCTGATAAATGGTGTTCAGATTGAGGCCTACAGGGACACAGGTGCCAGTGTCACAATGGTGATAGAAAAACTGGTAGCCCCTGAGCAACACCTACTTGGTCATCAGTACCAAGTGACTGACACCCATAATAACACAGTTAGCCACCCGATGACTGTTATTAATCTCAACTGGGGGGGGTTTCTGGTCCAAAGAAAGTTGTGGTATCCACAGACTTACCTGTAGAATGTCTACTAGGCAATGATCTGGAGACTTCTGCTTAGGCTGAGGCATGACTTGCCTTGTCATGCAGCAAGGTTGGGCATTCCTGGCCATATTATTGCTTTGATATGGGCTCAGGCCAAGAAGCAAAGAGGACAGGGAAATGTGGATCCTGAAACAATGGACCAAGTGCTCCCAAAAACTAGGGTTGGAAAGGGTAAACCCTTATCCACTATCCCCATCTCCACTGAAGATTCCTCTTTTGAGGAGGAGGAGTCTACTCCCTATGCAGAGTCTATACCAGAAGAGCTTCAGGCTGACACAGCAGAGCTTTTGGGTGCAGGGGGGCCTGCCAGGGAGGAGTCAAGTGTGGCTCAGCAGACCTGTCCCACATTTGAGGGTTTAAGATAGCAAGCTGTCAAACAGGAAGCAGGGGATGTCAGTGACTCTCACAGAGTGTCCTGGGAAAATAATCTGCTTTATACAGAGGCAAGGGACCCAAAATCTGGTGCTACCAGGACACTGGTCATTCACTTGCAGGACAGGGAGTTTCTTCTGACACTAGCACATGACATTCCCCTTGCTGGACATCTGGGGCAAAGCAAGAATTGGAACGGACTGGTGCCTCACTTTTACTGGTCTCATATGTCAGAAGACACAAAAGAGTTTTGGCGCTCTTGTGTCTCACTCTTGTGTCACGTGCCAAGCCAGTGGTAAGACTGGTGGCACCCCAAAGGCCCCCTGATCCTACTGCTCGTGGTTGGGGTACCCTTTGAAAGGGTAGGGGTTCATATAGTTGGCCCCCTTGATTCTCCTACTGCTTCTGGCAATGGGTTTATCTTGGTGGTAGTGGACCATGCCACTAGATATCCATAAGCAATACCTCGGAGGACCACTACAGCTCCTGCAGTGGCAATGGCCTTCCTGCAAATCTTTTCCCGGTTGGGCTTCCCAAAAGAGGTGGTTTCAGACAGAGGTATTAACTTCATGTCTGCATACCTTAAAGCAATGTGGAAAGAGTGTAGGGTAATCTACAAGTTCACCACACCTTACCATCCCCAGACAAATGGGTTGGTTGAGAGATTTAATAAAACTCTCAAAGGAATGATTACGGGACAATCTGAAAAGCTCATAAGGAGATGGGGTGTCCTGTTACCATGCCTCCTTTTTGCTTACAGGGAGGTACCCCAAAAGGGAGTGGGCTACAGCCCATTTGAACTCCTTTTTAGTCACCCTGTTACAGCTCCATTAACTCTTGTGAAAGAGGGGTAGGAGCAACCCTTGAAGACTTCTAAACAAGATATAGTGGATTATGTACTTGGCTTAAGATCTTGAATGCCTGAGTATATGAAAAGGGCCTCTAAAAACCTTCAGGCCAGCCAGGAGTTACAGAAACAATGGCATGACTAGAAGGCTGTCCTGACAGTGTACCAACCAAGACAGAAGGTGTGGGTACTGCAGCCTGTGGCACCCGTGGCACTCCAGGAGAAATGGAGTGGCCCACACCTGTGGAAAAGAAGGGTAAGGTCACCTATTTAGTAGACCTTGGCACTCCCAGAAGTCCTCTTAGAGTACTTCATGTGAACTGCCTGAAACCCTACTATGATAAGACTGACTTAACCCTACTGGTGGCCACTGATGTGGGCCAAGAAGATGAGAGTGACCCTCTCCCTGACCTCTTCCCCCACACTGCAGCTGATGGCTGACTGGAAGGAGCCATTTTTGCAGACTGTCTTTCTGAGGAGCAGATGGAGAATTGCAGGAACCTCCTAGGACAATTTTCTGAACTTTTCTTTCTGATACCTGGTCAGACCATTAAGTCTGAGGTTCAGAAGATGTTTTACTTAAGAGTGATTGAGCACTCAGATAGCCCCGGGCCAGCCCAGTGGTGCTTGTACCCAAGCCCCATTCTCAAAATGGGAAAACAGAGGGCTCACCACAGTCACTAAGACTGATGCTCACCCTATACCCAGGGCAGATGAGCTTATTAATACACTGGCATCTGGTAAGTATCTCAGCACTTTTGACTTGACTGCAGGGTATTGGCAGATCAAGCTATCAGAAGAGGTTAAACCCAAAACTGCTTTCTCTACCATTGGAGGGCATTATCAGTTCACTGTTATGCACTTTGGTTTGAAAAATGTACCTCCCACTTTTCAGAGGCTGGTGAACACAGTACTCCAAGGTCTGGAAGCTTTTAGGGCAGCATATCCTCCACCTGAGATGAACACCTGGTCCACCTTTGGAAAGTTTTGGAGGCCTTGCAAAAGGCAGGCCTCAATATCAAGGCTTCGAACTGCCAGATAGGGCAGGGGATGGTGGTTTATCTGGGACACCTAGTAGGTGGAGAACAGATTGAACCACTACAGGGGAAGATACAGACTATTTTAGAGTGGGCTCCTCCTACAACATAGACCCAGGTCAGAGCCTTTCTTGGTCTCACTGGGTATTATAGGAGGTCCATTAAGAACTATGGCTCCGTTGTTGCCCCTCTTAATGACCTCACATCCAAGAAGATGCCAAAAAATTTATTTTGGACAGCTAGCTGTCAGAAAACTTTGAGGAGCTTAAACAGGTGTACTGCATGTGTCCTAAAAAGCCCAAACTACTCAAAGAAGTTTATTGTCCAAACTGATGCTTCAGAGGTAGGGGTTGGGGCTGTACTATCACAATTTAATTCAGAGGGCCAGGATCAACCTGTTGCTTTTATTAGTAGAAGGTTGACCCTTAGAGAAAAGTGTTGGTCAGCCATTGAGAGGGAGGCCTTTGCTAAGGTATCGGCCCTGAAGACTTTGAGACCATACCTATTTGGGACTCACTTCCTAATATAGACAGACCACAAACCTCTCTTATGGTTAAAGCAAATGAAAGGTCAGGACCCTAAATTGTTGAGGTGGTCCATTTCCCTACAGGGGATGGACTTTACAGTGGAACATAGACCTGAAAGTAACCACTCCAATGCAGATGGACTCTCTAGATATTTCCACTTAGACAATGAAGACTTATCTGGACAAGGTTAGCCTCATTGTCCCTCGTTTGGGGTTGTGTAGTAAAGTACCCTCTTTTTGGAATGTTACCCCCAATTTCTGCCTGCTGTCAGTGTGTTTGACTGTGTCACTGTGATCCTGCTAACCAGGACCCCACTGCTTATGCTCGCACTCCTCTAAATGTTGTCACCCAAAAATGGCATACTGGTCACCCCTTAGAAGTTCCTACTATATGGTTCATAGGTACCCAGGACATTGAGGTTCCAGGGGCCATTGCAGCCTGTGTGAAATGGTGCATGCACCCTTTCACTGCCATTTACACTGCACCAGGTCACTTATAAGTCTCCCATATGTCAGGCCTTCCAACCCTGAAGGCTGGGTGTAATGTACCTGTGTGTGAGGGCACACTGCACTAATTGTTTACTTAAGTATTGTCCTGCAATTCATTTGCCTGGATGACTGAATTTTCCAGTCTACAGTTGAGGATTAATTCTTTCAATTTTTGAGCTGGGCGTCTTCCTTTTGTATACAATAATTCTGTGCCAGCCCCTTTGCATGTGAAACACATGGATGGCACAATGACGTAGCACAAGAAACTTTCTTGTGGTGGAGAACTTGTCTCTATTGCATGCATAGGCTTGAAGGATTTGATAAGTGGAATTCCATTTCCCTGTGGGGAGTGTAGAACAGAACATACATTAAATTCTTTGATGAATGCCAAGACAAACAGTCATCTTGTAAATAAGTACAAGACTCTATACCATCAGTGATAGGGCATCCTATTGTCTTTTCATCTAAACTCACTGTCTTGGGGCTATGGGACAACATGGGGATGCTAGTAGTAGTCACACACTAATAGCAGGGAGCTTGACTGTAAAACTCTGCAGTTATAGTGTATGGTTGGGTGTTGCTCCACCCTCACACCGGGACTGGATCAGAGTGATGCACTGTTGTTCACTCCTTGAGACAGTGCCAGCAACATTGATCCCAAAACAGACAAACCAAGATTGAAAACGTACATAATGTTAGCCTGACCTAAACGCACACCCATACAAAGCCTAATAAAATGGGGAATCATTGACTACTGATGCAGCAGTGATCAACAATTCTGTGACCTTAATAGCTATTTGGAAAACTCTTTATTTTGTGACTCTCAGGATCTGTTGGTTGCCTGCTTGTGTCACCTGCTGTATTTTATAATTCTTGCAACTGAATGAAAAATGATATAAAAAAATCAATAGTTAGAATGCAGTAGTCTCTAGCATCCCTAAAAAACTAAAATTAGTCTCGTTCTTTTCCATGATGCAGGACCAAAGCTCTTTACCAAATCACCCAATATGCAGGTGTATGCAACCAAAATCTTTACTGTCCTGTATCATCCTTCTCAGACGGTCAAACAGGTCTGTGATTTAGGAAACATGGGCTTAAAATATTAGAGTTCTTAGATGGTTCTAATTTGGCAATGTGTAATGTGGGGATAGCAGGAGATAAATAATGGGTACTACTTTTCAGGACTGGAGCACTGCTTGTTCTTTATTTGTATCTATGGTAAGATAATTTTTAACAGGTTTGCCTGATGTTTTTTGTTTCAGATGTAATGGAACGTAAGAAGAGATCTTGAACAATAGTTCCTAATTAGAAAAGTAAAGCAAATTATACATATTGAGGTAAGGAAATGTCAAATGTTCAACTTAGACTGATGACAATTTCTTGGTCTAAAGAAAAACAGGGATGAAATACGATCAGATCCAGTGTTGGTCAGAATCATGAGTACAATATATAACATGCATGTCAGTGTCATCAATGTCAGTTCACCTTTTGAATTTCTAGTAGGTAATTCTGTTCACAATTTGAAGAGGAATGTAAATCAGGCGAGAAAAGGAAGACCAGTGGTTGAATGGTTTCATATTGAGGCAAGAAAATACATGAGAGTCAGAAATTGAGTTAATGAGGAGCATTTATTAGTATGCATTACTTTGTATTTTACCTATGGACTTTGAATGAGATGCATTTGGTTAAGCATTATTAGGATTCCTATGTAGCATAATTCTCCTCAATTGCTAAATGTGCTTGGGTATGTGACAGAAACCATCACCAATACTTATTGGTGTACACTTATGTGCATGTTCGTCATTATATGCATTGACCTTGTAAGATTTTTTCCTTATAAATCCAGCCAACAGATTCTATGTACTGCATCACATCCATCAAGGGAGAAGGGATCTTAGGTAAATCTAAAATCAATTATATTATAGTAATCTTCATAATGCAGAAGTATGCAGTACTAACAGTCTGTCATTATCTTGTAGGAGTTGAGAAAAGGCAAGACTGCACAGAAGTAGCAAATGGCAATTTGGTGTCCATCAGCTTCGTCCCTTTGTCCTGGTAGGACAGGTGGATCCTTATTTATTGATCTGCTTGACCTGCAGGGAAACAGGAAATCTTCATCATGCCCATTTCAACCCTGCTAACAGGTAAGAGCCTGACAGAACGATGAGTTAACGTTTAATGTTCACCCAGGTGAAATGGAGGCACACAATATCTCCTTGGCTGATTTAGCTCAGATGATCAGCAATCTCCAGAAGGAGACTCAACCTTTATCACAGAGAGTAGATGCCTTACAGGGAGTAATTAATGCAGGCTCTAGTGTTCCAAGTGTAGATCACAAGGGGAAGTGCTTGCAGGGGACATTCACACAGTATGCAGCAGCTGGACCTAGCCAGGGAGTCAAAACTCATGCCATTTATGTTACTATCTCGCTCTCCATACCTTTGGCCCCTCCTGAGTGTTTTTTTTAGGAAATTCCACAAAGTCTGAAACCTTCATGAATCAGTGCCAATTACATTTTATTTGCAAGCATGCTAGTTTCTCTAATGATCAATCTAAGGTGGCCTTTATATTGTCCGACTGGGGGGTACAGCGGCAACATGGGGATCCACTGCTGTATAATTATGCAGCCTTTGAAGCTGAGTTGAAAAGGTTGTTTGACTGCCACACATTTATTCAGTTAGTGAACACAGAAATACTGAACTTACACCAAGAAAATAAGGATCTATTAAAGTATATCACCACGTTCAATAGATGAACGCAGAATCCAGTTGGCCTGAGAGCAAAAGGAGTTCCATGTTCTATAAGGGATTATGGGATTAATTAAAAGACTTATTGGCTCAAGTAATTGATCCCCCAGAAACTTTAGTGAGCTAATAGAGCTAGTAGTGAAGTTAAGTTAGATTATCGTTTAGTGGACTGTTGACATGAGAAAGGGCTGCCTGAGTCTAAGATAGTGGTATATAAAGAGGAAAGAAGTGACCCTGAAAAACCTGATGAAATAGAGCCCATGTAAATCGGGAGCCTTAGAGGAACACTAAGTGATGATGAAAGACAGTGCCGTAGGACATTAAAACTTTGCCTATACTGTGTCAACAAAGGACATTTTTTATGTGACTGTGGAGAGGAGAGTGTTTCAGGTGTACATACTAATCTAGCCTCAAGGACTTTAGCACAAGCATCATATAACAGTACCATCATCTATTTTTGACAAATTGTCTGCTTGGCATGGGGGCCTGGCTAGCTTCAGCCTACTAGTTGATTCACGGGCCACTGGGAATTTTATAGATCTATCCTTTGTTTCATTCTGTGGCATTCCTTGTGTATGGAAACAACAGGTAGCTGATGTTAAAACTATTGATAACAGTGCCCTTATGTCAGGGTCAATTGCACATTCCACTCTGACATATAACTTAACATACAGGGAAACTACATAGAGAAAATTAAGCTTGATGTGATCCATGCCCCACATTTCCAAGCTATTTTGGGAATATCCTGGCTAGTCTCATGATCTCGATATAGATTACAAGATTCATAAAATCATGTTTTGTTCTTCCTATTACAATGAATATTATTTACATGGGGCCTCCAGCACATATCCGGAAAAAATAGCAGCAGTATCCCCAGAGGGAGAGGGTCCTTCGATTCCCCTATGCTATCAAGACCTAATAGACATTTTTGATAAGCAACAGGCTACTTTTCTTCCACCGCATCGCCCTTATAACTGTCAAATTGATATGATTCCTGGTGGTCACTTACCATGCAGCAGAATTTATGCACTGACTGAGAAAAAAAACATCAATCTTAGGAAATATTATGATGTTATGGTACGTATAGGAATTATCAGGCCGTCTTGTTCCACAGCCTCATCCCCTTTATTCTTCGTACCAAAAAACGTGGGTGAGTTAAGTGCATGTATAGCTCTCGATGATGTCACTGTTAAGAATTGCTACACCTTACCTCTTATTTCCAGCTTGTTGAATCAAATAAAGGAGGTAAGAATGTAAACCAAGTTAGATCCTAGAGACTCCTATCACCTGGTGCGGGTAATGGAGGGAGATGAATGGAAGATGGCTTTTCGCATCACGTTTGGCTTAAATGAAGACCTAGTAATGGCATATGGGTTGTGCAACACCCCAGCTGCCTTTCATTTCTTCATAAATTAAGTATTCGAGGATTTAGCGATGTGTGTGTAGTGATCTTACATTCTTGAGATCTTAATATATTCCCCTTCTATGACAGAACATGAAAAACATGTTAGAGCCATATTATGGGGCAATAAACTCTTTTCAAATTAGAGAAATGTGAGTTTCATGCTCGCAAGGTTTCCTTTTTGGGCTACTTTCTATCCCCACGAGGAGTTAGTATGGACTCAAAGCAGGTTACAGCTATCTTGCAATGGAGGTCCCCCAAATCGGTAAAAGACGCACAAAGTTTTTTAGGATTCACACATTTTTATTGGTGATTTATAGATCACTTTTTCACAGTAGTAACCCCTGTAACAGAGCTACTAAATAAAGGGGTAGTTTTTAAATGGATTGAGACTATGGAACAATCCTTTCACCATCTGAAAATGCAGTTGTCAATTCTCCCATCCTGCAAAACGCTGATACCTCACAACCACTCATTGTGAGGCAGATGTGTCCAATGTAGCAGTAGGGGGGTTAGCACAAAGAAACAAGGAACCAGGCCAGCTCCATCCCATAGCCTCTTTCTTCAAGAAGCTAAGTCCAGCCTTTGAAGAATTGTGGAATTATTTAATGGGTACATTGCACACATCACAGTTATCACAGAAATCTTACGTTTTTGAAGACTGGCAATGCTCTGTCTATGAGACAACTGAGATGGACTCATTTTTTTACTGCTTATGATTTCGTAATACAGTTTCAGACAGGTAGGCAACATGGGGAAGCAGATGCTTTATCATGTTTTGGGCATGAAGTGATTGAGCAAGAGACTGATTTCCTCTGATCGTACCACCTGACCGTATCTTAGGGGACATAATTTCTGAAAAATCCTTTTTGACAAAAGTCACTGTGCACAGCAAACCAGAGAAGCATAAGAGATTATACAGACAAATAATAATGAGCTATTGAATAGTCTGTTTGTTCCTACTATTGCCTTACAGCAACAGGCATTACAATGGCATCATACTCATTTACTTGCAGGGCATCCAGGTGAAAAGAAAACAATCAAACCATAATTTCTGGTGGCCTATACTCGTGACTGATGCTAAGCAGTTTACACAACAATGTACTGTGTACCCAAAACAAAACTTTACTTCAATCACCTGTCGGGCTTTAAACCTGGTTGTGCTCCAGAAAAGAACTCTTAGGCCAATCACCTACCTTTGCAGGGGCCAATGTTTGTTGAACTCCATAAGAATGTTTTACAGACACCAATGCTTGTTTACAAAGGCCAATGCTTGTTGGAACCAATGCTTGTTTAAAACCAATGCTTGTTTAGGACACGTGTTGCTCAAGCCTCTAGCACCCCTATGACTCAGACTGGGTGTGGCCAGTTGCAGCAGGTATTTAAACCACACCCGGCCTGAGTGAATTGCTTGCTTTAAAGGTCACGGGCTGCAGAGAAGGAGTCTCTGCTTCTCCACGTTTGATCTTCATGTTCAGTCCTGTGTCCTGGATTCTGCGAGAATTGACTACTAAAAAGGTGGTAACACGCTGCACATGCTCGAAAGGCATTTATTTCTAAAAACTTGACACTTGTTGACTTGATATTCGAACGTTGGATGTTTTGGAGCACAATGCACCTAGGAAAGGCACATCATTGATGTTTAAGGGGGAAACGGCCTTAAGGCCGACTCCCGAACAACGAAGCGGAACACTGCTTTCCTTAACCACGACTTCGTTATTTTGTGCCTTAACTACGCATGTGCTGAACAACGCACATGCGTGTATAAGGCACAAAGAAGGGAGTCGGCTGAGGAGGATGACGCGACTAGGCGACGATTCAGGTAAGTGGGGGGTTGGGATTTAAGTTTTAGGGCCAGGGATGGGGGGTCGGGGTATTTTCTGTTTTAGGGGTGGGGGGTCGGGGTTTAAGTTTTAGGGCCGGGGATGGGGGTTTAGGTTTTAGGGGTGGGGGTCGGGTAATTTTAGGGGCGGGGTGGGGGTTGGGGGGGTTGAGGTTTAGGGGCAGGGTGGTGGGCTCGGAGTAGTTTTAGGGGTGGGGGTTGGGGTACTTTAGGTTTCAGGGATGGGGTGGGGGTTGTTTTAGGTTTTGGGGGTCAGGTGGGGGTCAGTTTTAGGGGCGGGGGTGGGGGGTTGGGGTTTTAGGTTTTAGGGGTGGGTTGGGGGGGTCGGGTAATTTTAGGGGCGGGGTGGGGGGTTGGGGGTTTAGGTTTAGGGGCAGGGTGGGGGGCTCGGAGTAGTTTTAGTGGTGGGGTACTTTAGGTTTCAGGGATGGGGTGGGTGTTGGGGTTGTTTTAGGTTTTGGGGGTAGGGTGGGGGTCAGTTTTAGGGGCGGGCGGGGGTAGTTTTAGGGGCAAGGGTGGGGGGTTGGTGTGGTTTTAGGGGGGGGGGTCACGGTAATTTTTAGGGGTGGGGGTGGGGGGGCCAGGGGGGACGCATGTAGGAACAATGGATGCCTATCACTAATGCCTTTACCAGGAATGCCTTTACAACGAAAAATCGTTGTTAAGGCATTCGTGGTAAAGGCAATAGTGGTAACAACGAGGTCGTTATTCCGACCTCGTTGTTCTGGCATTCGTTGTTCCGGCAGGCGTCGTTCCGACATACAACCTGTTTAAGGTCATTGGGATGCTCGCCACTAGTCGTTTAAAGAAGGGATTTTAGGTAAATCTAGTGTTAGACTTTTCATCCTTGGCGTGGTCTCCCTCAACTTTTTGCCTCTGTTCCCCAGGTTGTTGATGTGTGCTGGACTCAGATTTTGCTGTTTTTGTTACTCTGGGCACTTTACCACTGCTAACCAGTGCTAAAGTGCAAGTGCTTCTTTACAAAATGTGTATGTGAATGGTTTATCCTTGATTGGCATGTTTGATTTACCAGTAAGTCCCTAGTAAAGTGCACTAGAGGTGCCAGGGCCTGTAAATCAAATGCTACTAGTGGGCCTGCAGCACTGGTTGTGCCACCCACATAAGTAGCTCTGTAGTCATGACTCAGACCTGCCATTGCAATGTCTGTGGGTGCAGTGTATGGTTAAGGTAGGACATATAGTAATGTGTTTTATATGTCCTGGCTGTGAAATATTGCTAAATTCGTTTTTCACTGTCTGTTGCAAGGCCTGTCCCTCTCATAGGTTAACATGCGGGCTACCTTTAAATCTGATTAAAGTGTAGATTCCCTTTGGGAGCGGATGGACATGTGGAGTTTGGGGTCTCTAAGCTCACAATTTAAAAATGCATCTTTTAGTAAAGTTGATTTTAAGATTGTGCGCTTGAAAATGCCACTTTTAGAAAGTGAGCATTTTCTTGCTTATATCATTTCTGTGACTCTGCCTGTTTGTGGATTCCCTGTCTGGGTCAGTTTGACAGTTGGGCTGGTTGCACCTCACACTAGACAGTGACACAAAGGGAGCTGGGGTGTAGCCTGCATATCCTGATGAGCTATCTGTGCTAGGAGGGAGGGAGGAGTGGTCACTCGCACCTGAAACACACTCACACAATGCAGTCTCCATCCCCCTGGTGAGTGTCTGGGGCCTGGCCTGGGCAAGGCAGGATTTCACATTCCAAAGAGACTTTACTTTGAAGTAGGCCTACTTCAAAGGAGAAACTGGGTATAAGAAGGGCACCCAAAACCACAGACTTTAGAAACACTTCTGGAACCAAAAGGAACCTCTGCCTGGAGAAGAGCTGAATAGCTGAGGAAGAAGTGCTGCCCTGCCTGTGACTGTGCTTTGCGGAGCTTTCCTGCAGTGCTGCTTCTACCAGAGTAAGAGGGCAAAGACTGGACTTTGTGTGCCTTCCATCTTGTGAAGAAATCTCCATGGGCTTGATTTAGAGCTTGCCTCCTGTTATTTGAAGTCTCAGGGACAGCAAAGACTTCTCTCTGCCAGCACCTGGAGTCTCTGGAGAGACTCCTGCTCTGACAAGTGGTGCCCTATCCAGTCCCTGGGCCCTTGAAAGGAAAGCTGGTGGAAATCCAAGGAAATCGACTTCGGACGACTTCGGATCGACGCCGCTGCTGAATCCGGTGACACCGCCTGCACCAGACGCCGTGACCTTCGCTGGAACACGATGCACTTTGCAGGCCCGACGCCGTTGTAGCCTCGCTGAAGTCCGCGACTCTGTGGAAGTCGCCGCAGCACGTCGTGACCGATGCCGCTCGAAGTGCGCGGATTCAACGTTTGGCACAGACGCCGCGATCCCCGACTTCGTGCATCGGCTTGTTTTCACTCTTCACCAAAGGTACTGTACTTGGGGGCCTACGCGACTCCGTGTCCTGCGCCGCTGGTGTCGGCTTGTTGGGAACGACTCCGTTACAATGCCGTGTTAACACCTCATCAAAGCATTTTTGTTTCTAAGCGCTATTTTTGAGTTCAATCTTTAAAAATTCATAACTTGACTTGTGTATGTTGGATTTTTGTCGTTTTGGTCTTGTTTTGTTTAGATAAATATTTCCTATTTTTCTAAACTGGTGTTGTGTCATTTTGTAGTGTTTGCATTAAGTTACTGTGTGTGTTGGTACAATTACTTTACACCTAGCACTCTGAAGTTAAGCCTACTGCTCTGCCAAGCTACCAAGGGGGTAATCAGGGGTTAGCTGAGGGTGATTCTCTTTTACCCTGACTAGAGGGTCCTTGCTTGAACAGGGGGTAACCTGACTGTCAACCAAAGACCCCATTTCCAACATCTTCATATTACAGTAGTATGCAGTACTAACATGTTTGTCATTATCTTGTAGGAGCTGAAAAAAGGCAAGGCAGCACAGAAGTAGCAAGTGGCAATTTGCTGTCCATCAGTTTCATCCCTTTGTCCCTGTAGGTCAGGCTGATCCTTATTTATTAGTCTGCTTGACCTGCAGGGAAGCAGGGAATCTTTGTCGTGCCCATTTCACTCCTGTGAACAGGTAAGAGCTTGACACTCAGTGTGTCAGGAAGAGGACAAAAGCAAAGTTCAGCTCAGGCCATTTGCCAATGGTCATCTGGGATTCTTCAGCTAAATGTTCTCTTCATATTTTGTGTGTTTCTGGAGCCATCCAGGGGACCAGATATGATATATGAGACTTGACGATCTTTCTGTACTTGGATTCAAGTGGAATGGGGTCCAACCTCCTCAGTTTCTACTCACAAGTCATAGATGCCATGTGCAGCAGGGTCAGTCCACCTGATATCCATTTGTAAGTCCAGCAGTAATCTGATGAAGGTGCCTTGGGTGCCATATTTATGCTCTCTACCAGCTAGTGGGTAGGGATGACTGCTGGGCACTCCCTTATCAGTGAGGGAAAGTTCCCTTGGACACCTCAAAGCTGTTGTTTCTTAGTTCATGTTTGAGTTACGGTAAACATGCCCAAAATGGTGAAAGTCTTCAGCTTGAGCTGTGAGGACTGAGTGTGTGTGCGGCAGTGTCATAGTGAAATCAACAGTTTCCTCCCACATCTAAAACTAAAATCCATTTTGAAGCAGGTACTGTACCTCCAACAAGCCCAGAGAAAGAAGATTGGTGGGACAAAGCAGGGTCCTTCATCAACCAGACATGAGATACACAAGCATTGTCTTGGCATCCTGTTCCGTCCCTTTCAAGTGAACCCCAAATTGTACATGTGGCTCAACAGACTAGACAAGCAGGATTTGGTTTCATTGGATTCCTACAGCCCCCCTCATAGTGAATATTCTGTGGAGTTCTGAGGAGTCATCTCTTTCAATTCAGATCAGCCTATTGTTTGCTCCTGGGAGACATTTCACACCTTTTTCACACTTATTCCTGAGCTTCAGCACAGAGTTGTCACTGTCAGAGGCATGTGCTAATTAGCAGTGTGATAGTTCAGTTTGCTGCTGTTTTTCACCCAGGAGCAAGGATAAACCTGGCAGAATGGCACCCAGACCTCAGATTCCAATAAGGAACTACAGAAGAAGAAGGACTGTCCTGCTGGACCCCTGGCCTGCACCTGGATACTGCACTCTGAAGGACTGCACCAGCTGCACATTTGGGCTTTACCACTAGAAGGCCTTTGCCTGGCTTCGACTGGTTCAAGAAGGGACTCCCTGTTTGCTACAGGTGAAAACTTGCTAACCAGAGTCCCCTGCACCAACTCCTGAATAAACCAACCAGCTGACCACTGTCCAGTGGCCAAAAAGGAGTTTGCACCAGGTGCATTCTGGGAGTTGTAGTCCACGCCCCCAAGGAGCATCTAGGAGCTTCTGGAACCTTGGGGTGAACTGTGGACTTCAAAAGAACCGTAAAAGAACATCTGGAAGAAGATCCAGAAGTTTGGAGAAATTTTGAAAAAAAGCTCCATAGAGAGAACGAGCCGCCACAGCAACTGTAAACCGCGACCCGGCCTGACTTGCAGGTTCGTCCCGGTGAAGAAAACCCCCAAAAAGGAGACTGAGTCCGAACGTAGGAAGTTGACCAGGAACTCCCAGCCAACGTATCCGAGGAGGGCTCCAAGGAGGTCCGATCAAGATTCAGGTTTGCCCCGGTCGAAGGATTTTCACCTTGAAAAAAACTACTAAGTCCGAAGGTAAAAATCTCCACTGAGGGCTCCCCCGACACGTATCCAAAGAAGAGTTCCAGGAGGTCTGATTGGACTGGCAGCTTCATCCCGCTGAAGAAAATCTTCAGAAAAACGACTAAGGCCTAAGGTAAATCTTTGACCGAGGCCTCCCGCGGGCTGTAGCCGAGCCAGGCTCCATCGCGGTCGACCTTAAAGTTTGACTTTGCCCCGGTCGAGGTGCGACCAGATGACCAGATTGGCGCTTGTCTTTCTAGGCGCTACAAAGCAATAATTCTTTAGAAATTCATATCTCCGGTTCCCCTTCTCTGATTTTATTCGTTTTGGTGTCATTTTAAAGCTAAAAATATTTCCTATTTTTATAAATTGATTTTCGATTTTCAAACTGTTTCTTGTGTTTTATTTAATTACTGTTTTGTGATATTTGAATGCTTTACGCTTTGTCTCCTAAGTTAAGCCTTGTCGCTGTTTGCCAAGCTACCAAGGGTTGAGCTGGGTTTAATTTACTGAGACCTGACTGGACCTACATGGAGGTTAGTGGCCTATTGCTAAGTGTAGGTACTTACCTGCCCTTACCAACAACCCATTTTCCAACACTTTCTGTGAGGGGCCAGGAATCGTGCGGTCTAGGGCCCGCCCCGCCAGTGTTTCCACTGCGGCCATCTGCAGTTCCCATATGGAGCCTCCAGCAGTAATCCTTTCTTGTGCTAAATCACGCTCCCCGCACCCCCGTGTGGCAGAGCGCATTGGGCTGCGGGTGTTGGTTGATGGTGGTTGAATTGCAACTTTCACTGTCATGTTCCTAGCAGAAGGTGGGGGCTTGTGAGAAAACTACAATTCCCAGTGTCTTATTGGCGACAGCCATCTTGGGGTGTGGCTGCTCTATAAATACCAGCCACACCCTACTGGGTTCGCTCACTATTCTGCAGTCTTCTTTGGAGCAAGAACGGATTCGTATCTTTGTTACCTGCTGTCCTGTCTGAGTTTAACAAGTAGGTCGTACTCGTGCAGGTGAGTCCATTCTAGGAGCTTGTCGCTTGCTCTTGGATGCTTTGTATCTGTTGGTCTCCTACAACCGGAATTCTTCGGCGGTGCCGTAAGATACTGTTGCACTCGCTCTTAGAGACAAAGGTGAGAGGTTGTTGTTTCAAGGCCTCTTTCATTCTAGTTACGGCTCATTTTGTTAATGATTCCCAAGAGACAGATCTTGAACATTGTATCCAAGTTTATTTCCCTTCTTGTATGAAAGACTTTAACTTTGTTTCAGAGTTGTTATCAGGAGCGCGGTTTCTGGCGTTTTTCCCTGGCTACAAGATTCTACCGATTAGAACAGAGGCCGCTTTGGTCTAGCTCAGATTGTTTTACGAAATTGGATATTGAGGCATATTTGACTATAGGCTTTGGTTGTTATTATTCTCTCTGTGAGGAAAACGCTATAACCTTTCCAGCGATATTCCATGAGTATAGTTAATTGTGTTTTAAGTTTTCCAACATTTCCTGAGCTATACGATTTATTGATGATAAATGATAAAGTCATTATTGTAAATGAGTGATAAACATTATGGCCCTCATTATGACCCTGGCGGTGTTGCACCGCCAGGGCCAATGGGGGCGGGAGCACCGCCGACAGGCCGGCGGTGCTCCCTTGGGCATTCTGACCGCGGCGCTTTGGCCGCGGTCAGAAATGGAAAACCGGCGGTCTCCCGCCGGTTTTCCGTTGCCCATTTGAATCCCCCATGGCGGCGCAGCTCGCTGCGCCGCCATGGGGGATTCTGACACCCCCTACCGCCATCCTGTTCCTGGCGGGTCTCCCGCCAGGAACAGTATGGCGGTAGGGGGTGTCGCGGGGCCCCTGGGGGCCCCTGCAGTGCCCATGCCAATGGCATGGGCACTGCAGGGGCCCCCGTAAGAGGGCCCCGCTAGTATTTCACTGTCTGCATAGCAGACAGTGAAATACGCGACGGGTGCAGTAGCACCTGTCGCACCTTCCCACTCCGCCGGCTCGATTACGAGCCGGCTTCATGGTGGGAAGGTCGTTTTCCCCTGGGCTGGCGGGCGGCCTTTCGGCGGCCGCCCGTCAGCCCAGGGGAAAAGTCAAAATACCCGCAGCGGTCTTGCGACCGCGGTACGGTATTTTGACCGCGGGACTTTGGCTGGCGGCCTCCGCCGCCCGCCAAGGTCCGAATGAGGGCCTATGTCATTATAGTTGTGTTTGCATTAACCTTTTGTCTTCCAGATCTCCCTCCTGCTGTTCCCTTCCTGATTCCCCTTCCCCTCGCCTGGCGCCTCGAACACTCAGTACTATTAAAGCATTCTGAATTGGTGTTGCCAGGAGGTGGGCCCCCTTGTTCAGCGACGCGTGGATTCCGAGGAAAGGGCGACCTTGACACTTTCTTAAAGTTACTTTTAGCTAATATTCATTAAAACTCTGGCTTCATCTTTGAAATGGATTTTGAGTAACTATTTAAAATCAATCAATCAATATTTTTAGAGCGGCTACTCACCCGTAGGGTCTCAAGGCTCTGTGAGGCATCCTCAGGGTTCAGTCAACGAGCCAGGTCTTGAGGTTCTTTGTGAATAGAGGTAACAATGGTGACTGTCTGAGGTGGAGAGGTACAGTGTTTCAACATTTTGCTGCAAGGATGGTGAACAATCTCCCTCCAGCTGAGGACTTCCTTATGTGGGGTATGGTGGCGAGTGACTGCTGGGAGGAGCGGAGAGGTCTGTCAGGGGAGTAAAACTTGATATAGTGGTTGAGGTAGCTGGGTCCAAGGTTATGGAGGGCCTTGTAAATGTGTACCAGGAGCTTGAAGTTGATCCTCTTCTTAATGGGGAGCCAGTGAAGATCTCTCAAGTGTCCTGTAATGTGTTCTCGGTGGGGGATGTTCAGGGTGAGTCTAGCTGAGGTGTTCTGGATTTGTTGTAGCTTGCTTAGGTTCTTCTTGGTCATTCCAGAATAGAGGGTGTTGCAGTAGGCATGTCTGCTTGTGATCAGGGTGTGTGTCACGGTTTTGCGGTAGTCACTTTGGATCCATCTGAATATCTTCCATAGGAGTCTGAAGGTGTGGAAACAGGTGGAGGTGAAGGAGTTGACCTGTCTAGTCATGGTGAGCGCTGAATCGAGGACACCGCTGAGGTTGTGTGCATAGTCTGTAGGGGCGGGGGGACTACCAAATGTTGAGGGCCAACAGGAGTTGTCCCAGGCTGAGTAGGAGAGTCCCAGGATGAGGATCTCAGTCTTGTCGGAGTTTAGCTTAAGGCAGCTCTCCATCCAGCCAGTGACTGCTTCCACTCTGTCTTGGAAGTTCTTCTTGGCCGTTGTGGGGTCATGGTGGAGAGAGGGAGATGATCAGCTGGGTGTAATCTTCTTAAGGGATGATGTTCAGGCAGTAGTTTTTGATGATTGGGGTGGGCTGGGCCATGTAGATGTTGAACAGCGTGGGACTCAACAAGTATCCTTGGCGCACTCCACAGCTGATGTCTGTACGTTCTGACAGGTGTGACGGGAGTCTGACTCAGAGCATTCTGCCTGCCAGTAAGAAGTGTATCCACCAAACGGCTTTGCTGCATAAGCCGGCTGTGTGGAGTCTAGGGCAGAGGGTGAGGTGGGACACTGTATCGAAGGCGGTCGGTAGGTCTAGTAGGATGAAGGCTGCTGTTTGGCCACAGTCGAGGAGAGAGTGGATGTCGTCTGTGGCGGCGAGCAAGGTGGTCTCAGTGCTGTGGTTAGTTCTGAATCCTGATTGGGAGATGTCCAGGATATTGTTGTCCTTGAATGTTGATTGCTTTTTCGGCGACCTTGGCTGGGAAAGGCAGCAGCGAGGAGCGCCCGTAATTCTTGAGATCCAATGGGTTGGCTGTGGGTTTCTTCAAGAGCGGGCAGATCTCAGCGTGCCACTGTCCTCGGGGAAGGTGGCTGACTCTAGGGAGCAGTTGATAGTCTTGTGTAGCTCGGGTGTGATTGAGGCACTGGCTTTGTTGAAGATGTAGTGGGGGCAATGGCCGGTGGGGGCTCTGGAGTGGATGCTGCTCATGATGGAGCGGGTCTCGTCTCTCATGAAGGGAGTCCAGGCATGCAGGAACAGTGGGGGTTCAGGGAATCCCGGTTAGGACATTGTTGGTGAGTTCAAAGAGTCTTGAGGTTGGAAGCTGTTGTAGATATCCTTGATTTTCCTAATGAAAGAAGGCAGCTAGTCTGTCGCAGAGGTCCTGGGATGGAGGGATGTTAGTGGCCTCAACTTGAAGTTTGGTGAATTCCTTGATGACAGTGAAAAGTTATTTTGTGTTGTGAGTGGTGAAGTTGATGCAGTCCTGCAGAGAGGTTTTTCTGGTGGATCTGATGAGGCCATGGTGGGATCTTGTGGCGGATTTGAAGACTGCAAGTTTCTCCTGGGCTTTGCTGTTCCTCCATTTTTTCTCCAGTTTCTTGCAGGTGCGCTTCGATTCTTGGAGTGCGGGGTGAACCTGCTGGCTTTCTATATGGTGTATTTCCCTGTGGTCGTTTGGAGTGGAGCTAGGGTGTTGGTGCAAGTGGTGATCCATTGGTGGAGGTTGAGTGCTGAGGCGTTGGCATTTGTTGTGTCAGGAGTGGCAAGTTGCTGAGGATGTTGATAAGTTGCTCCTCTGTGGTCCGGTTCCATTTCCTGTGGGGTGTTGGTGGCATAGATGTGAGCTGTTGGCGTAGTGATAGTAAAATGGATGCAATAGTGGTCAGGCCAGTGTAGCAGTGTTGAGTCGTCAATGGTGACGTTGCTGCTGGCAGAAAAGATGGGGTAGAGTGTATGTCCAGCGATGTGCATTGGTGAGGTGACCAATTGCATGAGACCGATTGTGTCAAGGTTCTTGAGTAGCGATGAGGTGATGTGGTCATTGTGGTCATCAATGTGGAAGTTACGTAGTTGGTGGAGGAGAGTGTGTGGGGGCTAGGAAGTCGACAATGTAGTTGCTAAAGGCTGGGCGTGGGCTGGGTGGTCTGTAGATGAGGGTGCCATGGATGATGGTCTTTGAGGTGACGTGCACTTGGAAGTGGAGGTGCTCCATGAGGGTGGAATGTTCCTGTGTATTGATTGATAGGTGGAGGGTGGTCTTCTAGGCAATGTCAAGTTTGCCGCCTGGTCTGGAAGGTCAGTCCTTGTGGAGCAGTTTGTAGTCAGTGGGGATGGAGATGGTGATGTCCAGTTCAGTTGCTATGTTTGTCCTTGTCTTGGTGAGGAAGGCAATGTCCAGGTGGGTGGAGCCTATCAGATCCCAAGGCTCCACAGCATGTTTGTGCATGGAGCGGATGTTGAGGAGGATGCACTTGAGGTGGCCTGGAGGGGTTGCTGGAGGGTCTGGCATTTGGAGTGCAGAGAAGGTGCGGTGGCAGTTGCGGCAGGCAAAAGGTCCATGGGTGCCTCTGAGAAAGTGAGGTGGAAGGCAGTTGAACATCCTGGGTTCAGTGCATGGAGGGCTTCGGCGTTGTCTTGGTGGATGGTGCAAGACCAATGGTCTGTGGCACTGGGCCTGGTCCAGGCGGAGACATGCACAGATGGGCTTGCATTTCTCTGTGCGGATGCACGGCCATGCAGCGGTCACCCTTAAGAAGGGGAGGTAGCAGGGAGGGATTGGACAACTGGAAGGTGGGAGGGTGGGAAAACGCTTCAGGGGTGGGGGTGGGGCTGCAGGGGCAGCAGCGGCAGGGAGAAAAGGACGAGAGCAGTAAAGGGCAGAGCGCAAAAATGGGTGAAAAGTGCAAAAACAGAAAAAAACAGAACAGGAGTAATAAGCAGGAAAAAAAGGAAAAAGAGGAAAGACAGAAAAACAGACAGACATAGATGGCCACTAGGCCACTAGGGATGAGGATCAGGCGGGTGCCTACAGGTGGAGGTGGGCCTCGAACACAGAGCCGGCAGGTTCTGTCAAACTCCAACAGCAGAAGCAGCAGGAGCAGTGGTCATGCAGGATGGAGCGATGAATGCTGGCCAGAAGGTCAGTGGAGTCACCCAAAGTGCTTTGAGGGCGGGGGCTGTGGGGGCTGCAGCGGGGGGGAGCATGGGAGCAGAAAAGGGCAGAGCACAAAAATTAGTGAAAAGTGCAAAACAGAGAGAAACAGAAAAGGAATTTAAAAAAACAGGAAAAATGAAGAAAGACAGAAAAATAGACAGACAAAGATGGCCAATAGGCTACCAGGAATGTGGCGCAGGCGGGTGTCTGAGGGTAGAAGCGGGCTTCAAACACAGAGCCGACAGGATCTGTCGGACACCAGGGCCCATATTTCTGAAAAATTATGCACAACTGCGCTAGCGAAGTTGTGCATAATTTTTTTTAACACACGCTAACATCATTCACTAGCGACATCTGTGCGCCATATTTAAAAAAATACACATGATGGCGCTAAGGAATGGTTTGCCTCACAAAAAAATTACGCTAACCATTGTGACATGCCTTAAGAGAAAATGCTGCTAATGCAGCAAAAGTGGTACCAGCCCATTTTGCTGCATGTATTTTACATGCAAAACGGGTTAGCAACATTTTTACAGCATTAGCATAAAAAAAAATGCACAAGCAAGGAAACATACAAAATCCAACACAGGATGGTGATTGCAGGGCAGAGGATACCCCAGGGAGACCCCAAACACCCTAGTATCAGCAAGGAGAGTCCAGCAAAGTCCCAGGAGAAGAAGAGGAAACGCAAGTGTGTTCTGTCGTAAGATCCTCTCTCTCCTTCTGCGCTGCCTACATGGCTACTGTGGTGGTGTTTGGGGTTGCTGCAGTAGTGATGGAGGGACCGCTTGTTGTCGCTGACATCTGCAGCATGTGCCAAGCTGGAGCAGTGGTACTTCTATGTTGTCCTGGAGGTTGATAATGCTACTTATGTGCTCTTTCCTTAAGTGGCAGTGTCTGGCCTCTCATTAATGCCTGGTCTGACCAGGCATTAAAATTTGACACTGTTCGACCTTAGCGTCATTTTTTAGATCTGCCTCCTTGGTGTACATAGTTTTTACGTCGGGAGATAAATATGGCTTTGGGGGCTGGCGTAATTTTTAGGAAGTAAACACCCACCTTGCATATCATTGTCAGGATTTGACGCAAGGTGGATTGGCACTTCCTAAAAATGACGCCAAGTCGGCGCTAACTTTCTATAAATATGGGCCCAACAGGGACAGCAGCAGTGGCCACACAGGAGGGAGCGACGGACGCTGGCCAGAAGGAGGTCTAATTATTTTTCTAGCGTGTCCCATGCTTGAGATAACAGTATTTGTGTTTTAATCTGTACTCTTGTTTGCTACGTAGAACAGCTAGGTCTTCCACATTGAAAATAGGTTGGAGGGACTTGTGACTAGGAATATGGGGATATGCATTTTCTACATATACTCCTTTTGAAAACTATGCAATCTACCGTGCAGGCTACAAGGCTTCCATGGTGCTGATTTGCTAATATTCAAAAGGGAGCTTTCTACCTGTTAAAATATGTTTTTTAATAGGTTGCACTGCAGAATTTATACTGCAGCAGTGAGGTATCTTTAACTCGTTATGGCATGGGTGCAGTTTCTGCATCAATTACTATGGCCTTTTTGGAGAGATAAATATCCAATCCCCACATGTCCTGAGGGTCAAAGGACATACATTGGGCTCTGGACAACTTTGTACCAGTATGCATAACCTGATAACCATCAGTAAAATTCAGCAAAGAATTGACGGTGACCAGGCAAAAGGGGGCATTTTCACTTAATGACACTTCAAAAGTAAATGCAAATGCAAAGCTACATTGTGTTTGGCTTTGGCCTAACATTGTTGGAGGCAAGTGCCCTCTCCCCTTCATGAACAAAGACAGTCCTAAATTCCACCCCTTACGTTTCAACTTCCTGGACCCATAAGAATCCAAATAAGTGAATTTATAAATATCTATAGTCTTCTGCCTTTCAAGCAATAGGTAGACCCTTAGCCTTTTAAAGCAGTACAAAAGACACATGCATTTTTGAAGAGAAGTTTAAATTACTCCCTCTGCAACAAGTATATTCCAATAAGGTATTACGTCAAATCAATGATTGCGGTTGTTGTGTTTTTCAGTCAAGCACAATAAGGAGATTTTAACGGTGGCTTGCTTATTGCATCAGTTTTTTCAATTGGCCCATATTTTTTTCCAGTTTATAATTTATTTCAATTGGACATAAAAGGTAAAGGGATATTGCTAATCAGTAATGCACGTGTCAGCCAGTCTGAGCAGATGAAGGTGCCAAGCTTTTATCTGATTTAGAACAGCGATTCCCATGCTGCAATTGTAGCTCGTATTTCTAGAGGTTGGGTGGTTACTTTTTTTCGAACTGCTTTTCTTACCCGTGTTTGCAGTGACCCAGGAGTGAATCCTCTCAACTTTTTAATATTAATGTTCTGCGCTAAATAGTCTTAGTCATTTAAGAAACCAACAGCACGATCGAGTGGGCACGTGCCCCGGGTTAAAGTCTTCTGCTATCGATTGGTTTAATGGCGGTATGTGACGGCTGTACCTCAGCCGCGTTATTGAGTGCGCTGCTATCATGTTGCTTCTTCAGATTACAGAAAATGTGTTTGGCCTTCCTAGAGCACGGGTCGTTTCTTGCTAATGGATTTTCGAAATTATAGATATCTTCCCTTCTCATATCTAGTTACCCACGAATTAGATTTAAAAACATTCAGATCGATGGGACTCCTGGCTGAGCCGGCTGCAGTCAAAAGGAAGCAGAAGCCGGTATTAAGGCAATTCTGGACAACAGCAAAGCCGAGATTTGGTGGCCAAACATTGTACGATTTTACTGAAGCTAGTATGGCTACAATTAGGGTAAACGCATTTATGCCGAATCAATGCAGCACACGTATGATAATTGTAAAAACACCGCGGAGTGATAAAAGCAGCAGTACAGGTGTTTCCCGTAGCGTATGGGAATAATGCATCTCCGGCAGAGACCTGCGATGAAAGGGTGCAGACAGCGGCGTAACAAAGGCCCCGGCGTCCCCGCGTTGCGGGGGGGGGGCGTTTTGGCTGCTCCGGGACTGAACCTTCCATCTTTCTGAGCCTCACTGGTGGCGCACCTGTGCTTCAGAAAACATTGGGCCATATTTATACTTTTTTACACGTAAAACTGCGTTAGACCAGATATGTGTGTAAAAGTATACTGCTGGCTAGCGCCATTCCTGGGCGCCAGCTGGGCACCATGTTTATGGCGCTATCCGGCGCTAATGCCCTGTTTGTGTCATTGTAAACAACGTTAACCAGGTGGGGAAGGCGTAGGGGAAACCGGAGCTTGTACACCGAATTATGACGCTATGTTAGAGGCAAAAAAAAGTCTCTAAGCAGTGTAACACCAATTCCTGGCGCACAAACTCCATGGACATGGCTCCTGTCTCGCACACCATCCTATCTGTTTACCTCCTCCCGCCCCTGTTTATCTTTGCTTAGGCCTCTTACTGTGCATACTGGACTAAAGTGACAAAAGGCTCACCAGAGGCCTTGGGCTTAAAAACAGGCCTTCAAAGGTACTAATGGCCGATGAAATAAAAGGCATGTCTGGCCCTATCAATGAGTGCTGGTCTAGTCTCATATGTTAAAAAGAAGATGAACTTGACACATAGATGCACACTGCATAGGTTGGGCACAACCAAGTAAACTAAATATATCAGAAGTTTGCACCTTGCACAGACATATTAAATGCACACGTTATTTTATTGGTTGCATGAACAAGTTATTGACTAATTCGCCTCCATTACCTACTGGAGTAGCACTCAGCTGTGAAGTTTAAATGGGAAGGGGAAATTTAGGGCTCTCCTGAAATAGATTGTGTCCAGCAGTCCCTGATGTCCATTTGGACAGAGTCTCAGACAGGCAGTCCTTGGTGACAAATGCTCCACCGTCCTTGCATGATATGTTGAGTACTGACTATAAGCTGCAGGGTGGTGGACCGGAGTGGTCAGTGTCTTGTTGGTTGCAACTGTGATCTTTTCACAAAACAGAATGAGTCACTTCCAGGGCTTGCAGTTCAGGCACTTTCAAAATGGCCGCTGTCTGATCAAGCTCCCAATCCCCAGTCTGTTTTTCCACCCGTTTCACCCACCAGAGACATATTTGGCTGCATTTCATGATGGGAGGAGGCAGCTTGGGGGCTGTTGACCTAGGCAGTGAGTTCACTTTGTTGCTTTGAGCTCATGTCTTCTAGTCCCCCGTCTCCCTCCTTATCTTGTGGCAAGCTGTGCCCTGCCTTCGCTCGCTTCTTGTGAGGTCGTTTTTTCACCATATGAATAGTTTTTTCCTGCCATGGCAATCAGTGGCAATAACCTTCAAGCAGCATTAATTTCTCTTTCTGAGGATTTTTACCCCCTGCATCTACATTTTTTCTCACTTTTGCATGGAATTTATTGGTATTGTTTCTACCATCCAGCCTTTATCCTGCACCCCCAAGTGTCATTGACTTGCCTTTGGCAGCTTTGGCTCCGAAGCCCGATCTCCGGTATAGCATCTCTCTTTTCCTCATCTTATTGATTGTTGCACTTTTCTTCTTCTCACTCACATTACCTCCAACGTGGCTGAGGGAGGAGGGCTTCCTCTGAAGAATGGTTCTAACACCAATGCCACATCCGTTTCACACGAGGAGAATACCAGAGGTAGCAAGAAAAGACTTTAAAAAGACCCCACGTCTCCTAGGAAATCTCCACCCACTTACCATGGAAGACCTAATGGACAAACTCAAATGCTGAAACCCTTTATGATGGAAACCAATGCTAGCCTCCAATGTCTATAATGTCTAGAGGACACATTTTCTTCTCTTGAGTCTAGCATGTCAGATAAGGAGCTCAATATCGCAGAGGCTTGGGTCGTAATACCAAAAGTTGATGCTATGGCCAAGGAAATCGATGCACTCAAAAGACAAACTAAAGATTTAGAGAATAGATACATGCATTACAATCTCCATGCTTATTGTATACTAGAGGGAGCCGAAGCGGGTGGCATGATCACATTTCTACACACCAATTCATCCAAATAGTGGGTGTCACCAACAGTGTTCCTCTTAACATCCAAAGAGCTCATTATCTTGGGCTCAAACCATCTAGCTAAAATTTTGGTTCTCTGGCATAAGGATGTGTGTTTTCTATGAATGTCAAAGACAAAACTTTATACCACGTTCACCGGCACCCTATCTTACTGCAGCCTTGGAAGAAGCACAGAGTGAGCAAGAATGTCTTGTTTGAGAACACAGTGCTGACCTAGGCAAAAACAGCTAGATAGAAGGAAATAAAACAAGACAGTAAAAGTGGTTACTGTAACAATAATAAAGTGGAGAGGAAAAAAAAATACGTCTAGGTAAAAGTGCACAACGACAGGCCTAGTATGCTAAAATAACATGCATGGAGCTACAACTAAAATGGCTACACAACACTCCTAAATCAGAGAGTAATTATCATCTTTTCCTCCAGTATACAGACTTAGGCCCTCATTACAAACTTGGCGGTTTGGCCCGCCATGCCGGCAGTGGTGACTGAAGCCGCCTGCCGGCAAAGCGGGCCAAACCACCATATTTTGAACATGGTGAGGGCCGCCAGTGGCAGCCCTCACCCACCGCCAGGCTCCCGCCGTCAGGCAGCCTGGAGGCAAGTTGAAACACCATCCGCCAGGGTAGCGGCGCTACCCTGCGGGTAATATTTTATTTCCTGCCAGCCTTTTCCTGGTGGGATATCCCACCAGGAATAGGCTGGCAGAGGGGGTGTCCTGGGGCACCCCTGGACGGCCCTGCACTGCCCCTGCACTTTTCATGGGCAGTGCAGGGGCCCCGGTGCCGAGCCCGGTCCCGCAGGTCACTGCCGATCTGCGCGACAGGTGCAACTGCACCTGCCGCACAGAGGCATTGACGGCGGCTCCATGTGGAGCTGACGTCAATGTCCCGGCCGAGCCTTTCTGTGAGCCGGCGGGCAGAAACAATGTTTCCGCCCGCAAGCCCACAGAAATGTTCATTATTTGGCCAGCGGGGTTCCGGGTTCACTGGCGGTCAGTGTTTTGACTGCCAGCATGAACTCGGCTGTTGTTTCACCGTGTTCATAATGACCACCTTAATCCAAGTTCTTTCAGCTTCCATGCAAAGGAAACAGATAATTTGGTCTGGGCACAAGATCTTCATGTTGCTGGATGTTCCCTAGGTGAGAGCTGCTTGACACGAAGAGTTCTTGGACCTGCACCCTTTGAGGCATGCAGTGAAGACTTAATATGGCATTCTCCATCCGTGTATCTTCAAGGGCACCTACAAGGATAAAACTACCTCTATTGACTGTCCAGCCGAAGTTACAGATTTCATTCACCTGCAAAGAAGAGGAGCTATGGACATTGGTGACACATTAACTTCCTTTTCTACATTATCTTTTCTGCTTCTGATTCATAATTTCCACTGGAGTCATAATATTGCATCAATGCTTCTTTTTTTCTCACTAACTGTAGGACCTGGCCCTTTCTGCAGGGTCATCCCCAAACTTTTTCCCTTTTCCTCCACTTTTTGCTGAAGTCTATTGGGTTGGCCTGAGGACTCTGAGCACTTTACTATGGTAACCAGTGCTGAAGTACAGGTGTGCATTCCCCTAAAATATGGTAACATTAGTGTATTCACAAATGGCATATTCAATTTACTTCCCTAATAAAGTGCACTACATGTGCTTAGGGCCTGTTGTAAGGAAATGCCTTCCTTGGCATGGTTACCCCTAGACTTTTTTGCAGTTTGTTGATGCCAGTTATGATTGAAAGTGTGCTGGGACCCTGCTATCCAGGCCCCAGCACCAGTGTTCTTTCCCTAAACCTTTGTTCCCACAATTGGCACAGCCCTGGCACACAGATAAGTCCCTTGTAAATGGTACCCCTGGTACCAAGGGCCCTGTGGTCAGGGAAGGTCTCTAAGGGCTGCAGCATGTCTTATGCCACCCTGCGGTCCCCTCACTCAGCACATGCACATTGCCTCACAGCTTGTGTGTGCTGGTGGGTAGAAAATTACTAAGTCAATATGGCACTCCCCTCAGGGTGCCATTCCCACCTCTCACTGCCTGTGGGATAGGTAAGTCACCCCTCTAGCAGGCCTTACAGCCCTAAGGCAGGGCGCACTATTCCACAGGTGAGGGCATAAGTGCATGAGCACTATGTCCCTACAGTGTCTAAGCAAAACCTTAGACATTGTAAGTGCAGGGTAGCGATAAAGAGTATATGGTCCTAGAGATGCCCCCTGAATACCAGTCTGACTCCTAGTACTAGGCTGACCAGTTTCAGCCAGCCTGCCACAACCAGACGTGTTTCTGGCCACATGGGGTGAGTGCCTTTGTCACTCTGTCGCCAGGAACATAGCCTGTACGGGTGGAGGTGCTTCTCACCTCCCCCTGCAGGAACTGCAACACCTGGCTGTGAGCCTCAAAGGCTCATTCCTTTTGTTACAGCACCCCAGGGCATCCCAGCTAGTAGAGATGCCCCCCCTCTGGCCACTGTCCCCACTTTTGGCGGCAAGGTTGGAGGAGATAATGAGGAAAACAAGGAGGAGTCACCAACCAGTCAGGACAGCCCCTAAGGTGCCCTGAGCTGAGGTGACCCCTGCCTTTAGAAATCTTCCATCTTGAGTTTGGAGGATTCCCCCAAGAGGAATAGGGATGTGCCCCCTTCCCTCTGGGAGGAGGCACAAAGAGGGTGTAGCCACCCTCAAGGACAGTAGCCATTGGCTACTGCCCCCCAGACCTAAACACACCATTAAATTCAGTATTTAGGGGCAACCCTGAACCCAGGAATTCTGATTCCTGCAACCTACAACAAGAAGAAGGACTGCTGACCTGAAAGCCCTGCAGAGACGACGGAGACGACAACTGACTTGGCCCCAGCCCTACCGGCCTGCCTCCAGACTCAAAGAACCTGCACAGCGACGCATCCGACAGGGACCAGTGACCTCTGAGGAATCAGAGCACTGCCCTGAACTCGAAGGACCAAGAAACTCCAGAGAACAGCAGCACGGTTCAAAAACTGCAACAACTTTGCAACTTTAAAGCAACTTTTAAAGAACTCTCTCTTCCTGCCAGAAGCGTGAGACTTCACACTCTGCACCCAACGCCCCCGGCTCGAGTTCAGGAGAACCAACACTGCAGAGAGGACTCCCAGGCAACTACGACAACGTGGGCACCCTCAGTCGACCCCCCTGCACCCCCACAGTGATCCAGAGGCTCCCCCTGACCGCGACTGCATGGTAACAAAGAACCCAAGCCTGGACCAAGCACTGCACCCCCAGGACCAAGAGGAACTACCTACCAGTGCAGGAGTGACCAGAAGGCGGCCCTCATCCTAGCCCAGTCGGTGGCTGGCCCGAGAAGTCCCCCTCTGCCCTGCCTGCATTGCCTAAGTGACCCCCCAGGTCCCTCCATTGCTTTCTATAGCAAACCCGATGCCTGCTTTGCCTACTGCACCCGGCCGCCCCTGTGCCACTGAGGGTGTGTCTTGTAGTGCTCTACAACCCCCCCCCGGTCTGCTCTCCGAGGACGCAGATACTTACCTGTAAGCAGACTAGGACCGGAGCACCCCTGTTCTTCATTGGCGCCGATGTGTTTTGGGCCCTCCTTTGGCCTCTGCACCTGACTGGCCCTCTATTGCTGGTGCTGTGGCTTTGGGGTTGCCTTGAACCCCCAACGGTGGGCAGCCTATGCCCAGGAGACTGACTGTGTAAGTGTTTTTTTTACTTGAGAAACCTAACCAAACTTCCCTTCCCCAGGAACTGTTGATTTTTGCACTTTTGTCACTTTAACCTAAACTGTGTGTACTGCTGCTTTGAATCAAAGTTCTATACTTAACTGTGTGAAGTACCTTGCATTTGATGTACTTACCTCAAATCTTGAATCTTGTGGTTCTAAAATAAATTAAGAACATATATTTTTATATATAAAAGCAATTGGCCTGGAGTTAAGTCTTTGAGTGTGTGTTCCTAATTTTTTGCTTGTGTGTGTACAACAAATGCTTAACACTACCCTCTGATAATCGTACTGCTCGACCACACTACCACAAAATAGAGCATTAGTATTATCTGATTTTGCCACTATCAACCTCTAAGGGGAACCCTTGGACTCTGTGCACACTATCTCTCACTTTGAGATAGGATATACAGAGCCATCTTTCTACACCTGTAATTCAAATGCTACTAGTGGACCTGCAACACTGATTGTGCCACCCACTTTTGTAGCCCTTTAAACAAGTCTCAGGCCTGACACTGAAGAGCCTGTATGTGCAGTCAAGTCAGCTTGGCATTTAAAACCCTGTGCCCAGTCTTAAACTCCACTTTTATTACACATAAGACATCTCTAAGGTAGGCCCTAGGTAGTCCATAGGGCAGGGTGTGGTGTGAGTAAAAGGCAGGACATATACCTTTTAGTTTTACATGTCCTGGTGGTGAAAAACTCACAACTTAATTTTTCACTACTGTCAGGCCTACCCCTGCTATAGGATAACATTAGGGGTTCCTTAATACATCTATTAGTAGTAATTTCTGATTGGGATTTTGGAGGACTGTTATGTTTGGTACCTATTAACTTGTATTAATAAATCTTCCTTCGTTGTAAAGTAGGATTTAAGTTTGCAACTTTAAAAATACCACTTCAATAAAGCTGCCAATTTTCTGCTCTTGAGCCCTGTGTGCTTCCAAAACACATCTGTTTTGGGTGTCATCTGGGCTTTGTGCATTCCCTCTGAACAGTCACACACAACGGGAGCTGAGGTGTGCCTGATGGGCCATTTACATCCTGATCTCTAATCACCAGGCTGAGCTAGATGGAAGGGAGGAGCAGACACTTGCACTTGAATAGGGCTGTGCCTGTCCCCACTCAAAGGGTTCTTCTGTGCTGCAACTCTCCTGATCAAGGCATCACTGCCTAATGCCTATCGGAATCACAGTTTCACCTCCCAAATCATCCCATGTCTGTACAGCTCAATGACAACACATCGCCTTCGCAAACAGAGTTTGACGCTGCACCCCTGCTCGAGGATGTATGATTACTAATCCCTGACTGCACGGATTGGAGCAGACGCATCACCTATACATTGTGTCCTCTGCTCCTCACATAAAATCAATGATTGGATTTTTGTTTTGTTCATAAATTTTTTTTTCAACTTGGTGTAGAGTCCTTTTGTGGTGTTTTCACTGTGTTACTGTTTTAAGGGGCAGATTTATGAAAAGCGGCGCTGCAGCTAGTGTAGCACCAGTTTTCTTGCGCACCTTGGTGCCGCCCTAACGCCACCATGTGTGCGCTGTATTTAAAATATGGTGCACCGTGGCGGTAGTCTGGGGTAATAGCGTCATCATTTTTTACACTAGTAGAAAACTAGTTGAAAATAATGTGAGTCTCCCTTTAACGCCTGCTTTTGGCAGGGGTTAAAAATGTTGATAAAAACGACGCAAAGAAATCTCTTAGATTTCTTTGCTCCATTTTTTCGGACCCTAGTTTCAGAATGCCCCCTTTACATACATTGTGCATGCCGCAGGCATAATGTGGTGCGATGGGTTACAAAGTGGTGCAATGCAAGCATTGTGCCATTTTATAAATATGGCGCAGTGTTTTTTGTCTTCCAAAACCACACTAGCGTAAAAAAATGAAGCTAATGTGGCTTTGGAATGGTGCTAAACCCTCGTAAATCTGGGCCTAAGTGTTGCACAAATACTTCTTTACACATTGCCTCTTGAGTTAAGCATGCCTGCTCTGTGCCAAGCTACTAGAGGGCAAGCACAATTTAAATTATGGCGTGTGACTGACTTACCTTGACTAGGGTTGTGGTCCGTACTTGAAGAATGTGAATACCTCTGCCAACTAGAGGCCCAATTTCTAACACTACTGTTTTCTCTTTCTCTCACCCTTAGGACCCTTGTCAGTTGCTCTTGATGTTCATGACTGTGCTCATTGTTCAGCTTTTGTTTCTTCTTCCCTCACTGAATGTTCATCCCATGATTCCCTCTTTGAATGTGTAAGTCCTTTTTTTAATGTCTATGTATGTCCTATATAGCTCAACTCAGCTCCTGTCCACATCTCCTCATTTCGGTACCTTTCTCTTCCTTATCTTCGGTCATCAGCTAATTTTCTACATATTGGACTGGGTCGTTCTGACTGGTCCATCATTCATGGTGCTCCTCTGCTCGGCCTCTTCACTTTCTCATGTTTCTCATATGTTTCTCTATAGTCCAGGACTCTCTGACCCTTTACCACACTCATCTTTTTAACATATTTCGGGTTCTCTTTGGACCCGTTTACTGTACCTTTAGTCCCTTCCTTTCTTGTTGTCCTTTCTTTTTTAATCTTTTTTCACTATCTCATTTTGTCATATTTGCCTGTATGTAGTTATTGTTTAATGTATCTTATATGAGGCTGCTGTTCTATATCCTGTTTGCCAACATTCTTATAAATGCATTTAGAATTGTTTCTTGGAATGTAAAAGGTCTTCAGAGCCCTATTAAATGACAAAGAGTACTTACACACCTTTCTAAACTCTCTTGTCATGTTGCATTGTGTTAGACTTTTCATCCTTGGTGTGGTCTCCCTTAACTTTCTGCCTGTTTCCCAGGTTGTTGATGTGTGCTGGACTCACTCTGATTTTGCTGTTTATGTTACTCTGGGCACTTTACCACTGCTAACCAGTGCTAAAGTGCAAGTGTTCCTTTACAAAATGTGTATGTAATTGGCTTACCCATGATTGGCATATTTGATTTATTAGTGCGTCCCTAGTACAATGCACTAGAGGTGCCCAGGGCCTGTAAATCAAATGCTACTAGTGGGCCTGCAGCACTGGTTGGCCACCCACATAAGTAGCTCTAAAATCATGTCTCAGACCTGCCACTGCAGTGTCTGTGTGTGCAGTTTTAACTGTAAATTCGACAAGCGGGAACCACCAGAAGACCGTACCGCGGTCAAAAGACCGCAGCGGTCATTCTGGCTTTCCCGCTGGGCGGGCGGGCGACTGCCAAAAGGCCGCCCGCCCGCCCAGCGGGAAACCCACAGCAACGATGAAGCCGGCTCTGAATGGAGCCGGCGGAGTTGCTTTTGTGCGACGGGTGCAGTTGCACCCGTCGCGATTTCCCATCAATGTGGGGCCCTGTTAGGGGGCCCCACGACACCCGTTCCCGCCAGCCTCCCGCCAGGTCGAAACCGCCAGAACCAGGCTGGCGGGAAGGGGGTCAGAATCCCCATGGCGGCGCTGCCTGCAGCGCCGCCATGAGGGATTCTGCAGGCCAGGGGAAAACCGGCGGGAAACCGCCGTTTTCCCTTTTCTGACCGCGGCTTTACCGCCGCGGTCAGAATGGGCCTGGATGCACCGCCAGCCTGTTGGCGGTGCATCCGCGGTCCCCTACCCTGGCGGTCTCGGACCGCCAGGGTAGGACTGACCCCCATAGTGATGTGTTTTATATGTCCTGACAGTGAAATATTGCTAAATTCGTTTTTCACTTTTGCAAGGCCTGTCCCTCTCTTAGGTTAACATGGGGGCTACCTTTAAATATGATTAAATTGTAGATTCCCTTTGGGAGCGGATGGACATGTGAAGTTTGGGGTCTCTGAGCTCACAATTTAAAAATACATTTTTGGAAAAGTTGATTTTAAGATTGTGTGTTTGAAAATGCCACTTTTAGAAAGTGAGCATTTTCTTACTTATACCATTTCTATGACTCTGCCAGTTTGTGGATTCCCTGTCTGGGTCAGTTTGACAGTTGGGCTGGTTGCACCTCACACTACACAATGACACAAAGAGAGCTGGGGTGTAGTTTGCATTTCCTGATGAGCCATCTGTGCTAGGAGGGAGGGGAGCAGTGGTCACTCATACCTGAAAGGGCTGTGCCTGCCCTCACACAATGCAGTCTCCAACCCCCTGGTGGGTGTCTGGGACCAGGCCTGGGCAAGGCAGGATTTCACATTCAAAAGAGACTTTGCTTTGAAGTAGGCCTACTTCAAAGGAGAAATGGGGAATAAGAAGGGCACCCAAAACCACAGACTTTAGAACACTTCTGGAAACCAAGAGGAACCTCTGCCTGGAGAAGAGCTGAAGAGCTGAGGAAGAAGAGCTGCCCTGCCTGTGACTGTGCTTTGTGGAGCTATCTTGCAGTTGCTGCTTCTGCCAGAGTAAGAGGACAAAGACTGTACTTTGTGTGCCTTCCATCTTGTGAAGATCTCCAAGGGCTTGATTTAGAGCTTGCCTCCTGTTGTTTGAAGTCTCAGGGACAGCAAAGACTTCTCTCTGCCAGCACCTGGAGTCTCTGGAGAGACTCCTACTCTGCCCTGTGGTGCCCATCCAGTTCCTGTTACCCTGAAACGAGAAGCTGGCAGCCTAAGAGGAAGAAATCCATTCACAGAATGCCGGGCGGGGAAAAGATCAACACAACTCTGATCTGTGGCTGAAAATCCGACGAGTCGCCGGCTTCGCGGCTGAAAACCAACGCTCGCCTGCAACATGACTGAAGAATCGACACACGGAGCTAGAGAAACGATGTGCAGCATTGCTGACAGAGGCAGGTGAGATCGCAAACCATGCTGCATGGATTTCGGATCATCGTGCGACTGGATTTCCGACGCAAGTACCGCTGGGCATGTAAAAACAATGCAAGGCCTGCCCGGACCCGAGAGTGCTGACCGAATCGACGCATCGCTTTCCTGCGGAGAGAAGAAACGATGCACCCCGACCCAACAAAAGGAGAAATTACACAAGGTCTCGCTTGTGAGTGAAATCGACGCATCACAGGCCCTTTTTTGACACACACTCGCCCGCGCTGGGTTATTTTTGAAGCACCCAAGGTACATTTTCACGCTAACAGTGTTAGTGTGTTTAAAACTACATGAAGACTCTTTTTGCTTTTTAATTGATAACTTGACTTGTGTATTGTGGATTTTTTTTGTTTTGGTCTTGTTTTGTTTAGATAAATATTTCCTATTTTTCTACACCTGTGTTGTGTCATTTTGTAGAGTTTCCATTAAGTTACTGTGTGTGTTGGTACAAATACATTACACCTAGCACTCTGAAGTTAAGCCTACTGCTCGTGCCAAGCTACCAAGGGGGTAAGCAGGGATAAGCTAAGGGGGATTCTCTTTTACCCTGACTAGAGTTAGGGTCCTTGCTTGAACAGGGTGTAACCTGACTGTCAACCAAAGACCCCATTTCTAACACATTGTTACAAGAAACCCATCTCTTTGAAAAAGACATTCATGCGTTTTAGGGTTGTATTCTATTTCAGATTTTTCTAATTCTTTGGTACCGAAGACTTTATTACTTATTCAACATTTTCTTGTTTTCCATACTATGGTTGGTTCCTTTTTGAAGGCTATGATATGTGTAATTCCAAAAAAAGACAAGGTTTTGATTGAGATTGAAAGATTTCAGCACTTCATGCTAATGAGTTAATCCCCTTCCTTGTTGGAACTGAATAATCAGGTTTTGTCAAAGGCAAAAAAATGTAAGACAATTCCCGCACCTTCCTAAATTTTATTAATGACACCTCTAGAAGCAAAACTCCTGTAGCAGCGGTGACCTTAGATGCTGGAAAAGCCTTCAACCGCATAAACTGGGAAGTTATGTTTAAAGCCCTCAAATTGTATGGCTTTGGTCCCAGATTCCTGTAGTATGTCAATATTCTTTATGCCTCCCCTTCCACTTTCGTTTACACCAATATCCCTTATGAGAGGAACTTGACAGGGATACCCCTTATCACTTTTTCTTTTCATTCTTTTTTGGGAACCATTTCTGGAAACTATAAGAAGATGGTTATACTCACAGACAGTTAAGTGTTAAATGTACTGCTTACGCGGACAATATTTTAGTTTGTGTCTCCAATTTCATCATTTCCTCCCTGAGTTTCTTGTTGGTTATCTTACAGTTCTTCAGTGTCTGTATGCTGATTAGACATAGACAAATCTGAATTAATGCCTCTCAACAAATTCCTCATCAAAGATGTGTTCAAGGATATTGTTTTTTTTTTTTATGGAATCCCTCTAAGATCAAATGTATGTACTCTCCTTCCATCAAATATACTATAAGGCTAACATAGAAGCTCTAAAACATGACATTTCCATCCTTTCTGATCAATGGTCCACTTTATATCTTTCATGACGGGGCAGATTAGATATAATTAAAATGATGTTGTCTATTGATAACTTTTTATCTGCAGATGCTTCCTCTTCAGTTACCTCGGACCTTCTTTTGGTCCACTGACTGTTTATTGTCCAGATTTGTATGGAGTAAGCAACAACATGTATTTCACTATCTAAACTCAAAAAGCCAAAAATAAACAGTGCTGTCAACTTTCCTAATTGTGCACATATCGTTCTGCCTTCACCCTCAAACAGATATGGTCCTCTTTATGAGCATTTGCTTCTACTGCCTATCCACTCTGGCATTCCATTGAACTTCCTTTAATCTCCCCTTTTTCATTCCTACACTTTCTCTTATCACCAAAAAGCCTAGATCTATGACTTTACCTTTATTAAATCACTCAAGCCATATTTCTAAAATGTTTATTTCCCAAATCCATACACTTTCTCAACTATCGGTATTATCCCCCATTTGGTACAACCGTAACATCACTTTATCCTACAAAATTCTTAAGTGGTCTCCCTGGTTGTACAATGGTATTACATCAATTTTCCAGATCATCTCTAATAATCAGTGCATTCCCTTTGAGGGATTATGCACTTGTTCCCATATTCCCTCCTAATATCGCCCCAAATATGCCCTTCTCTTAAAAATTCCTAGATAAACATCATAGATCCTTCCCATGTCCCTTCTCAGACTTTCTGCAATCCCATAATACCCCATGATTTCGCCACCAAAGTGAAAGCTTCCTTTCTATACAAACAGCTTTCCACTCCAGACCCAGATAGAACTAAAACCAAAACTGAAGAATCCTGAGAACAGGATCTACAGTGCACTTTCTGCATTTCATTATGGAAAAAAAACATGGCTTAAAATACATAATTAATCTTGTTCTGCCAGCACCGCTCAGACTATGACCATCATTATGACCTGGCCATGGACCTCCAGGGTCGCTGTGGTGGTCTCACTGCCGCGGGACTGTCGGTGCAAACCGCCGCGTCCCCGCCCGTACCGCCGCTTTACCGCAGCCCACTGGGTTGGAGGTTTCCACCTGCAGCCCGAGAGTAGTCGGATAGCCGACAAGGTTTTTCCAACTAGGGACACCACCAGCATTTTGTTGGTGGAAAGGTATCCTGACAACAGGAACTTGTGTTCCAGTCACTGGGAACCCCGAACACCTCTGCATGCATGCACACACGCAATCAAACACAGACACCCCCTCACTCACACACTCACTCACAACATTCACCCCATACCCATACACACGCATACACCCTCCAACTCCCCACCCCTCCCTTCAACTACATACATACATACCCAACCCCCACCCCAATTGTACACACACACACCATATACACATACAAACATACACACTCACTAACACCCCTTACACATTCACCCATGCACACACCCCACCCAAATGCATACACCCACGCATTACCACATTTACATACAGAGAAGCATGCACAATCACTCCCCCTTCCCCCCACATTCATGACACACATACACACACTCACACACACCTATTCACCCCCCGCACCTCCCTCCCCTTGCAGATGACACATACCTCATCCAACGAGGTGCTCCTCCGTGAGGGACGGGTTCCATTTCTCCCACCACTGTCACCGACACGCCAGAAAAAAGACCGCCACACAGAATTACTGGTTATAATTCTGTGGGCGATCTTTTTCTGTTGTGGTGGTGTCAACAGTCAAGCCGCCTAAGCGCTGCCGACCGCCATAGTGAATGGCGCCAGATATCCAACCGCCGGCAGTCCAAATATGGCAGTATTCTGGCAGCTGTGGTGGTCTTGGGAAAAGACCACTGCAGTCATAATGAGGGCCTATGATTTTCTTTTACAATAGGCTGTTTTACCTCCTTATTCTTTATTCAAATTAAAACATTTGAATAATAATAATTGATGAACCTGCAACACTTCAAACAGGCACCTTTTTCATATGTTTTTTCATTGTCCTAAGGTCGCCTCCTTTTGGAAACAGGTATGGTGCAATTTGTCCACATTTGTATCAATTTCAATTCCTTATAACATTGTCCACATCTTTTTAGGTGGGTGTTCAGTCTTATAGTTTGGAGACAAGGTTAAGGGCATGTTTGTTGATTTTCCTCTGAGGCTAGCCTTTCAGGTCAGTACTTAAACTTGGAAAAAACTTTCCTTACATGGTGGAATTTTATCTGTCACATTCATAGATTGGATACTACACATTCACCCACACTACAGAGAGGTTTGCCATGGTTGCCTTTTATCAAACCCCAGTACTATTGACAAGCAGAGGACAGGTCTGGTATGGGGAGCAGTAGAAATCCAGCTTCCCATGTTAAGAACTCTCTAGAGACCAGGGGGCCTGAATAAAATGTTGATGTGACTAGGGTTGGCTACCAGGAGCAAAACAAGCCAAACATGAACAAAATCAGCTGAATGGGGCCAGAGATAAGATCTCTAAAAGAGTTGCCCTTTTAAAAAAACAAAACCCAAAGGAAACAAAAGGAAACAAGCACATAGCACTCCTTTGTGATTTCTTAAAATACCCCTGTGTTGGGCTCATTTTTTTTAATTAACTTGTAAGGGGAGCAGGTGTGTGTGGGGCCCCAGAGCACATGATTGCACTTGATAGGCCATCTCTCCAGGGTTCAACTCAAGGAGAAGAGGAATCAAAAAGCCTGATGCTTTTGAGTGCTGATATTGTTTCAATTAATGCCAATGATGTTACATTGACTAAGCACATATGTGGTTATAATTATTAATGTGGTAACACCCTAACAAAGTGGGTGAGATTGCCTTACATATAGTGACACCCTTATTTTGTGATTTTACATCTGGTATATGATCTATGAGGATGTTTCCATAGGTAATTTCATCAACTGCGTGCATATATTTGTAATGTAATGCTTATGAAGTAATCTGTACTTGCAATACAAATACATTTGTTTTATTTTAACAAAAGAAGCACTGACTAAACAATAGTTTATAATGCTCTTGTTGCATGTCAGCAAAATGGGATTGCCAGTCCACACTTCCTCCCCTGATTGGCCTTGTACTGCACAGCTTTACTACCATGAGGGAGTTAAGTGCTACAATGGGACACTCAGTTCCCAGTAAAAAGACAGTTGTGGACATATTAGTTTTGAAGGACTCACATCCTTTGTAACTAATAACCCACTTTCTTACAGTGAAGCTGGTCTCTTTTGTAGCACAAGATGAACCTTTCAAGTATAGTGTGCCTAATGTTCCCACAGTAGTGTTGCTCCCAAATAGATGTCAGGTGTGGTTTCACTCCAACTTGTACTATTTTTAGATGCTTCCCTCATCAGCCCCATGCTTCTGAACCAGCACCTAAATACAAAGATTTACGGCCTGATTTACAACATGGCTTACATTTTACTCTGTCGCAATAATGATGGATATCCCATCTGCTGAAAATCTAAATACCAACTTCTGAAAAACGAAGTAAGGGAACTGCCTTCAACCAGTTCAGTAACAGAACATAGAATCAACAATCCATGTCTGGAAAAGTAGAATGGGAGGAGAACTGAATCAGACACAATGGTTCCAGGATTTTAAAACTGACCAATTAAATTACAATTGGAAAAGTGTCGGGGAAACCTCTGAGATCTAGGGCTGGTGTTGTTGACTGCCAATCCCCTAGAGGTGAAGGTATATGAGCTAACAAAGTCTACAATTACTTGCTAGAGAAGAACTGGTCTGCCTTAGAAAGGAGGCTGATTAGGCTACTGAGAGTAGATTGTGGAAAACATCTTTGCAAGAGGAATTCTGCCCGAGAGAAAGGCTCTGCTACCGATTTCTGGTGGAGGTGCTGCTTAAGACGAATCAGGCTGAACTTTTCACTAGCCAACAGAACCCAAACCTACATCCCCACTGCAGTAGTACTTGATCCTAGTTACCCACACAGCCCTCAAGTGTTCCTAGCACTGGCATGGGAGTATTCAGATTTGTTGCTGCTGTGAAATCACTGGTAGGACACCACAGGCCTCAACCTTGTACAGCAGTTCATAAGCCTACATCCTGGTTGCCAGAAGCATTCTGCACCCTGAAAAATGGGTGACCGCATTCAAGCAGTCAACACAAGTACTACTGCGTACACACAAGAACTACTGTGCATCTTTGACACTGAAAAGAATCAGCCACTCCTGTTCATGGTAAACTCTGCAATCCGTGCTTGAGAGGATAGGCGCCATCTGTTTCTTTTGATCCCCGGCATTATGTGACAAGGGCATCGGATGTCAGGCTCCTGGGTACAGCTCTAGTCGCCCAATTAACTCTATGAACTTTCAAATGGACCAGGTGGTGGATTGTCACCATCATTTGGCTGGTGGATCTTCATTTGGACTTTGCTGGAGAAGGTGACCCCTTTCCCAACATAACTTTAGCATCTGCATCCTTGTCATTTTTGTCACAGAAAGAATTGGGAAAGACACAGTGATAAAACAACTTCAGGATCCCACCAATTGAAGTCCTGTTGCAATCCAAAGTTAAATCAGCAAGCACTAAGGTACTCCAGATACCTTGTTCTTATTCTAAAACCATTAGCTAAAAGAGTTTACAAGAGATTGAGTAGTAAGTACAGTATTTTGTTTGCATCCTCTTCTTTGAGTCTTCACCTGCAAACTGCCCTTTTCATATTCTTTCAGATATCTTTCCTCTGAAACTGTAGTTGTACCCGGTGTACCTTGCTCCTATTATTTTTGTGTCATATTGCTTAATTGGTTTATTACATTTTATTTTAATAAATAGAAACACTCGACTGGACATTTGTTAATATTACAAGCTATTGTGTAGAATCTTGAGTTCTGAATCTTTAACCTCCTCCCTAAGTAAGCAATGAACTGCACAACTCACTACTCCAAATGGCAAGTGCTAATTGGGTGTACACATCACCTTCACTCACACCACTGAACTCCACAGGACTGACCACCACTGTGTCCACTTCTCCTTCATGAAACCCACCACCCACCACCAACAACACACTACACCCTACCGCAAGTGGAACAAAATCTCCAAAGAACACCTGACATCCAACCTCGCACAAGCTCCACCTCCCATCACCAATGACCACAATGCCGCTGTCCTCAACCTCACACGATGGCTAGAAACTTGCACAGACTCCCTCACCCCTTTGAAAACAAACAACAACACCCGCACCATCAAGACCGCCCCCTGGTTCACCACAGAACTTCAGTCTTCCAAACGAGAATGCCCGAAAAATTGAGAAAGCCTGGCACCAAGAACCCTCAATGAGTAACTTTTCCGCCCTCAAAACAGCCATGCGCAAACACCACCAACTCATCCGGACTATCAAACGGTCCTTCTAAAAAGAACGCACAGATAACAACACACACAACAGCAAGAAACTCTTTGCCATCATCAAAGAACTCACCAAACCCAAATCCTGCACCATCGACTCTCCACACACCCAAGACCTCTGCATCTCCCTCTCCAACTACTTCCACCGCAAAATCGCAGACATACACGACAGCTTCACATCATCAGCACCCAGCATCACCACCACCGATACAACCAACACCACAACACCCTGCCACACCAAACTACTGAACACCTGGACCCCCACCAACGACGAAGAAATCAGCAAAACCATGAACTCCATCCACTCAGGCTCCCCAACAGACCCTTGCCCCCACATTTTCAACAAGGCCAGCCAAATCATTGCTCCCCAGCTCCGGGCCGTCATCAACAGTTCCTTCGACACATCAACCTTCCCAGATATTTGGAAGCACGCCAAAGTCAACGCTCTTCTCAAAAAACCCAAAGAAGACCCTGAAGACCTCACAAACTACCGACCCATTTCTCTTCTCCTCTTCCCCGCAAAGGTTGTTGAGAAGATAGTAAACGTACAACTGTCTCACTTCCTAGAAGAGAACAACATACTCGACGTCTCCCAGTTTGGATTCCGCAAGAACCACAGCACTGAGACCGCCCTCATCACCTGCACAGACGACATCAGGACCAGAGTGGACAAGGGCGAGACCGTCGCCCTCATCCTCCTAGACCTCTCTGCAGCTTTTGATACTGTATGCCACCAAACCCTCTGTGCACGCCTTTTTGACGCCGGAATTTGCCACAAAGCCCTGAACTGGATCACCTCCTTCTTCTCCGAAAGAACCCAAAGAGTTCGCCTCCCTCCTTTCTGGTCTACAGCCACCAAGATCATCTGTGGGGTCCCCAAAGAATACTCCCTCAGCCCCACCCTCTTCAACATCTACATGGCTCCTCTCTCCAGCATCCTCCGCCCCCACGGCATTACCATCATTTCATACTCTAACGACACCCAGCTCATCATCTCCCTCACTAGGAACCCAACCACCACCAAGAATAACCTGCATGCCGGACTCTTCAACATCGCCAAATGGATGACAGCAAGCCAACTCAAATTGAGCTCAGACAGAACAGAGATCATCATCTTCGGCCCCAACAAGACAGCATGGAACGACTCCTGGTGGCCCACCACCCTTGGACCACCCCCACCACCCACGCACGCAACCTTGGCATCATACTGGACTCGTCTCTCTCCATGACCCAGCAAATCAATGCCATATCATCCTCCTGCTTCAACACCCTTCGCATGCTATGCAAGACTTTCAAATGGATCCCTTTAGAAACAAGAAAAACAGTCACCCACGCCCTCATAAGCAGCATACTGGGCTACGGCAGTGCTCTCTACGCAGGGACCACAGCCAAGCTTCAAAGAGAACTGCAGCAAATCCAGAACGCAGCCGCACGTCTCATCCTCAACCTCCCTCGCCACGAACACATATCCACCCACCTCAGATCCCTACACTGGCTGCTCATCAGCGAAAGGATTATTTTCAGAATCCTTGTCCATGCTCACAAAGCCCTCAACAACACTGGACCGGCCTACCTCAACGAACGAGTCAACTTCCACATACCAACTCGACAGCTCTGCTCCGCCGACCTCGCCCTCGCTACAGTCCCCCGCATCCAATGCACCACCTCCGACGGCAGATCCTTCTCCCACCTCGCCCCCAAGACCTAGAACTCCCTCCCCACCAACCTACGCAAGACCCAGGACCTCCTAACCTTCAGAAAGCACCAAAAAACATGGCTTTTCTAGCAGTAACCACCCCCCACCCTCCCAGCGCCTTGAGACCCTACTGGGTGAGTAGTGTACTTGTTCCTGTTATAAGTTGCCATAAAAGGACAGGCTTCAGGATGTCTGTTCCTATGGTTAAGGCCCGGAACCCATGCATGTACCAGAACCCTCAAAAGTGTTCTGTCACTGATTATATGGAGCTTAGATTTCTTCACTGTGGAATGCTGCTTGCAGTGAAGAGGTCTTATACATATGAATGGAAAGGTGTATGGCTTTATTTGGGTACATTTGAAGACAGCAAATCATCATTGTCTGTCTGTATTGGTTTGGCAGGCATTTCATAATGTTCACACTGAAAAGTGTGAATGGTCAGAAACAGCAATGACCCAATGGATGTCTTTACTTCAAACCCATTTGCTTTGCATATCAGATGTGGTATTTAGATGCTGTTTAACTCTGGCTTCACTTGTCTGGAAGACCTCATGTCATCAATTCTTCCAACAAGAGCAATGCAAAGTAAAAAAAAGAGTTTGTGACATTTGGCTTCAGCTCCTTTCAAGCATTGGTTATTGTTAGACCTGTCAGCCTTAGGTTGGTCTTCTCCCAGACTTTTTGCCTCTCCTCCTCCATTTTTGCTAGGCCTTTTTTTGTTGGCCTTAGGACTCTGCACATTTTACCACTGCAAACCAGTGCTAAAGTATGTGTGCTCACTCCTTAAAATGTGGTAATATTGGCTTATCAACAATTTACCTATACGTCCCTACTAAAGTGCAATACATGTGCCCAGGGCCTGTAATCGGAACTCTACTAGTAGGCCTGCAGCATTGATTATGCCACCCACTTAAGTAGTCCTGTAAACATGTCTCAGGCCTGCCATTGCAGAATCTGGGTGTGCAGTTTAAACTGCCACAATGACCTGGCATAAAACACCTTGCCAAGCCTTAAACTCCTATTTTCTTATAGATGGGTCACCCCTAAAGTAGGCCCCAGCTAGCCCACAGGATTGGGTGCGGTGTAATTAAAACTAAAAAGTAGGACATGTACTTTTAGGTTTTACATGTCATAGTAGTTAAAAACTCTCAAATTCATTTTACTACTGCAGGGTCAATATTGGGGATTCCTTATTACATTTAAGAAGCAGCAATTCCTGACTGAGAGGAGTTAGATATGTGATGTTTAGGCCCCGATTTATATATTTTTTGTGTCGCATTAGTGTCATATTTTGTTGCAAAAGCAGAATAAACTTCCAAAATACAATTGTATTTTGTAAGTTTGTGCCAATTTTGCATCAAAACACGACGCTAAGGCGGTGCAAAAAAGTATAAATCAGGGCCTTAGGAACTATAGAAATGTAATGATAAATCCTCTTTAATGGTAAAGTCAGCTTTATTTTTAAATTTTTTAAAATTACGCTTTTAGAAAGTTGGCATTTTCCTGCTCTTTGTCCTGTGTGCCCTCAGCCTGTTTCCAACGCATATCTGGTGTGGGGTGACAGCTGGGCTTTGTGCATTCCCTCTAGACAGCCACTCACAAAGGGAGCTTAGGTGTGACTGATGGGCCATCCACATCCTGATGGGCCATATGGGGTAGGATGGGAGGGAGAAGTTGGCCACAGCCTCACACTGACATCTGAATAGGCTGTGCCCCATCTACACACAAACAACCCTATATTGGCACTCCAGTCAACTTGGATCCAGGACAGGGGAAGAAGGGAAATCCTTACACTTCAAAGCCACTGTCTAGAAGCTTCTCCCACATTCTAGAACCAGGGCACCAAAGTATAAATTCTGGACCTCAGACACCACCACTTCAGTACACTTCTGGACCTGTGGATAGAAACACTGCAAAACTCCTGAAAGACTGTCACTCTGCTGGTCTGCTACTCTGAAGGAGCTTCTGCCTAGCTGTGCTGCCCTGCTGCCTGCTGCCCTCCTGCCTGGGAAAGAAGAACTAGACCTGCACTTCCATCTTGCTCCTAGGACTCCGGAGTGACTCAAAGGGCTACTCTGCTGGCCTCCTGATCTGAGCACAGTGACAAAACAGGCTCCCCACAGCTCCTGGGCCCATCTTCTAAGAGTTTCTGACACCCAAAGGGTACCTGTAAGGTGCTGGTCTTTTGAAGGAGATTCTCCAGCTCTTTAACTTAAGCTTTTGGGCTCTTGGCAAACATAAACGGCCCTGTTTGCTCTTGAACCTTGTTGCTCACCTGCAAATCCAGTGCAAGCAGCCTCAAGTTTGTCTCTTTGCACAGCAATTATCACCGCTTGTGACCGTGAGGCTCCAGTCTGTTCACAATACCCTGCCAGCTCTTCTCGTTCGGCCGACCATCCCCAGTGATGTTTTCCCTGCATCCGGCAAACTTCTTCTGAAGGTAAAACTTTTGCGACTAATCTGAGACTGTGTCTGACCTGCGCATCATCGTGGTTGGCTTGAACTCTTGACTTTGACCTGGTCAAGTCATGACTAGAAACCCACAGTTGGTGTTTTATGCTTTTAGGAGCTATGTATCTATTTGTTCATTAAAATTTCATATCTCAAGTTATACTTATTGGAGTTTTGTCGTGTTGGTCTTGTTTTGTTCAGTAAAGTAAGCTCTAGTTTTTTCTTACCAGGTGTGATGCCTTTTTGAGTGGTGTTGGAAAATGGGTTATTGGTAGGGCAGGTAGGTACCTACACCTTGCAACAAGCCAGTAACCTCCACATAGGTACAGTTAGGTCTCAGTAAATTAATCCCAGCTCAACCCTTGGTAGCTTGGCAACGAGCGTCAAGGCTTAACTTAGGAGACAAAGTGTAAAGCATTCAAATATCACAAAACAGTAATTAAATAAAACACAGGAAACAGTTTAAAAATCCAAAACCAATTTCTAAAAATAGTTTATATTTTTATCTTTTAAAATGACACTGGGCACCTCAGCAGTGCACCTAGGTGTGCACCACCTATGCTGTGGTCCCTAAACCTACATGCCCTACCATATACTAGGGACTTATAGGTAGGTTAACTTAGCCAATTATAATTAGCCTAATTTGCATATCCATTTTACACAGAGCACAGGCCCTGGGACTGGTTAGCAGTACCCAGGGCACCATCAAAGTCAGGAAAACACCAGCAAAAAGAGGAAAATGGGGGCAAAAAGTTATGGGGCCTCTGCAATCAGCCCTGTTTTCTCACACAACCCCCCCCCAGCCCACACGCCCAGGAGACTCAGCCCAACCCTGGGAGAGTCTTCCTGGCTTGTTAGCGAGGAAGACAGTGAAGAAAACTGGCTGTCCCTTTGCAGGGCCTACTCTGCCTTATATCCTCCTGTCAGGGTCACTCCCTATGGGTAGTGAAGCCATCCCAACAGTAAAAGGACCCAACTCAAACTGAAACTTTCCTCTAGGGGGGTCTTCCTCCTTTCTCTCTGCCAACTTGGGTAGTGAGGTGCCCACCTCCCCTACTCCAAACTTTGCTAGGGCAACACCTAGCTTACCCAAAGAGGTCACCCAACACTTGAGCAACCCCACCATGACCAATAGGGTCAGGGGGCCTACTTTGCTATTGGCCCTGGGGTCTGCCTCCCAAGCCAAGTACAGTGCTGCCAGGAAGGCTAGCACCCAGCAGAGGCTACTGACAGCTGTCAGTACCCAGAACCACACCCTAAGCTCTCCACTGACAGGTGGCTGAGCTGCTTTAGGGGCAATTTTGGGGTCCTGGCACCCCTCTTGCTGTTTAGAGTGGGGGGCTACCACCTCCTGTGGCAGACACCCTCCTTCCACTCTCACTTCTGTCAGTGCAGGGGCAACACCCTGCATCTGGACAGCTGCCTGACTACTCAGGACTTCCTTGGGGTCAGGTGAGGCCTCACCAGTGCCAACTCTGGGCTCCCCCCTTACTGGGGCAGAAGGCCCTTGGCTCCCTGGAACTCTCTTTAAGAGTGGCCTACCCTTCCTTTTCTTCTTTCCTTTTCTTGGGGACCCCTGTCTCCTAACTGTAGGGACTGACTCCCCAGGACTTTGGGTTGGGGGGGCGCCTTGGGTGACCACCCCATCTGTGACCAGACTCACCTCTGGGAGGTCATTGCCCAGGATACAATCTAGGGGAAGGTCAGCACTGACTACCACCCTAATCCAGTCAAGGATACCCTCCCTCTCTAGGGGCACTATGGCTACAGGTTTGGAGGTGACCTCCCTTGTGGCTATCCTGACTTTCTTTGTCTTTCCTGGGACATACATGTCTGGGGTCACTAACCGGTCACTCACTATAGTGTGACTGGCACAGGTGTCTCTCAGGCCAGTGGTAGGGATCCCATTCACTTGAATGTGGTGGAAGTGCCTACTCCCACCCTTAGGGATCACCAGCTTACCATCTGGTCCTGTCTCCCAGCTCAATGCTAGGAGGACTTCATCATCTGAGGAATCCTCCTCTATGGCTACACTGGACAGCCCAGTGCTAACCACCTTCTTTGGACAGGCTGCATCTCCTCTGAAGTGACCTGTCTGCTGACAGTCAAAGCAAGCCCTACTGTCCAAGAGCTTTTTTAACCCTGGGTCTAATTGTCTCTGCTGGTCAGAGTGGGATTTACTCTCCTCCTTCTTAGGGTTCTGGGGTACAGAGGGAGTCTCTGTGGTGGGCTTACCACCTCCCTCCTTAGGTTTTTGGGGACTTGTCCCCCCCCTTCTTGGAGTCTCCCCCCTGGGACTTGACAACCACCCTGGTTCTCAACCACTCATCAGCTGCCTCCCCTAGCTCTCTAGGGTTGGTCTGCTTAGAGTCCACTAGATGCTGGCGTAGCCTTTCTTGGGTACAATTGGTCAAGATGTGCTCTCTCATGATCAGATTGTATAACCCCTCATAAGTATCTACTTTGTTACCAATAATCCAGCCCTCTAGTGCCTTTAGTGAAATGTCCACAAAGTCAACCCAAGACTGGGTACTGACCTTCTGGGTGTCCCTGAACTTCATTCTATATTGCTCTGGGGTCAGACCAAACTTCTTGGCTAAGCACCTCTTCATACTAGGGTATGAATCTGCCTCCTCCCCCCTTAAGGTCAGAAGCCTGTCCCTCCCTGAGTTGGGGACCAACTCCCACAAAAGGGAACCCCAGTATTGAGGCCTAACCCTTCTCATTTGGAGTGCCCTCTCAAAGGCCCCCAGCCACTTATCTACGTCATCCCCCTCTACATAAGCAGGAACTACCCCCTTGGGTAATCTGGGGCAAACTCCCCCACCCATGGACACCTCAGCTTCTTTATCGCTGCCTCCATCTCTTTTCTCTTTGTATGCCCACTTTTTATTTTCTAGGGCCAGCTTCTCTGCTTCCAAAGCTATGTATGCTAGCTGGGCCTCCAGCTCTCTTTCTCTGATGGATGGGTTCTCTCCTCCTGAAAGGACCCTCTTCCCACCACTAGCTTTGGATCTGCCCCTAGTGACTGTGTTTACTGAGGACCGCTCTTCCTCATCCTCACTTGGGCTCAGATGCCTTCCCTCCCCTGAGTGGTTAGAGCTTGCATCCTCCCTTCTTTCTCCCTCCTCTGGAGCTTCTTCTGACTCTACCTCTTGGGCCTCAGCCCATGCTGTCAGGGATGTGATCAGGATTTGCTTCCTGAGATCAGTGGTTGCAGGCAACCCTCTTTCAATACACAACCCCCTAAGCTGGACTACTGTCAGTGTGGGTAGGCTAGCCAGATCAAGCTCCATGGTTCCCTAGTTTTGTGTCAACAAAAACTTTTTGCAAAAATTGGAAACAAGAATTTAGAAAAATTACAAAAATTCAATAATTGAAATTAATCCAAATTAAAAATTAAAAACAATTTTTGCACTAGGACAATTTAAAGGATTTTTAATTTGTTTTACCTAAAACTGTAACGTGATATTGAACACAAGTACAGGATCCCGTCGCTGCTTCCAATTATGTTGGAAAATGGGTTATTGGTAGGGCAGGTAGGTACCTACACCTAGCAACAAGCCAGTAACCTCCACATAGGTACAGTTAGGTCTCAGTAAATTAATCCCAGCTCAACCCTTGGTAGCTTGGCAACGAGCGTCAAGGCTTAACTTAGGAGACAAAGTGTAAAGCATTCAAATATCACAAAACAGTAATTAAATAAAACACAGGAAACAGTTTAAAAATCCAAAACCAATTTATAAAAATAGTTTATATTTTTATCTTTAAAATGACACAAAAACGATTAAAATCGGTTCAGGGGAACCGGAGATATGAATTTTTAAAGAATTATTACTTTTCTAGCGCTTAGAAACAAAAAGCGCCAATCGGGTCATCTGGTTGCACCTCGACCGGGGCAAAGTCAAACTTTCAGGCCGACCGCGATGGAGCCCTGCTCGGCTACAGGTCGCGGGAGGGCTCGGTTAAAAAGTTACCTTCTGACTTAGTCTTTATTTTGAAGTTTTTCTTCACCGGGACGAACCTGCCAGTTGTATCCGACCTCCTGGAGCCCTTGTCCGGATAGGCGATGTGGGTTTTCTCGATGGAGACTTTTACCTTCGGACTTAGTCGTTTTTTCAAGATGAAAATCCTTCGACCGGGGTAAACCTGGATCTTGATCCGACGTCCATGGAGCCCTTCTCGGATACGATGGCTGGGAGGTCCCGGTCAACTTTTTACGTTCTGACTTAGTCTCTTTTTTGGATGTTTTTCTTTACCGGGACGAACCACGAAGTCAGGCCGGGTCGCGGTTGAGACAAGCCGGCTAGAATTTCCGCGGCGGGTCGGTCCCTCTCTGGAGCTTTTTTCCAAAAATTCTCAAATCTTTTCCAAACTTCTGGGGCTTCACCCAGATGTTCTTTTAAGGTTCTTTTGGGGTCCACAGCTCACCCCAAGGGTCCAGAAGTTCTGCGATGGTCCTTGGGGGGGTGCGGACTTCAACTCCCAGAATGCACCTGGCGCAAACTCCTTTTTGGCCACTGGACAGTGGTCAGCCGGTCGCTTTCTTCAGGAGTTGGTGCAGGGGAATCTGGTTTAGCAATTTTTCACCTGTAGCAAACAGGGAGTCCCTCCATGAACCAGTTGAAGCCAGGCAAAGTCCTTCTTGTGGTGAAGCCCAAGTGTGCAGCTGGTGCAGTCCTTCTGAGTGCAGGGTCCAGGTGCAGGCCAGGGGTCCAGCAGGGCAGTCCTTCTTTTTCTTTAGTTCCTTTCTTGTTGAATTCTGGAGGGGATCTGAGGTGTGGGTGCAGGTCTGCCAGTTTTATCCTTGCTCCTGGGAGAAAAGCAGGGGGGCCCTGGTTCTCCAATCAGGGACAGGGTCGTCCCCCTGTGATGACCACTTCCTGGGAAGTGTGGCAAAAATCCATCCCAGAAGGCAACAGTCTCTAAAAATCCAACATGGATGAATCTGATTTTTGGAGGTTACATCTGGCTGAGCCCACCCACTGGTGTGGCTAAAAATCATAAACACACCCCTCTCCTGCCTTCTCCTAATCTAATCAAGGGGGTACCTAGCTGTCTGGGGTTGCAGTATGTGGGGGTGTTGGTGGGTGCTGCAAATGTCCTTCTCTGCCTTTGAAGACCAGTTTGGCAGCCCTCCCCCTTCCTGCCTCACCATCTGCTGAGGGGAGATTCTCTCCCCCAAGCACATTCCTTTGTGTGAAGCCTGGCCACTTCACACCTCATCAAGGCAGCCTGGCAGAAGCTGCTGCAGGCTGGCCAATCAGAGCACAGCAGCAAAAACAATGCAGAGCTGAAATTGGCAACTTTTTAGGTAAAGTCTAAACTTTTTACCTGAACAAGTTATATTAAATCCAACAACTGGAAGTTGTGGGATTTATTACAACAATTAATTTGATACCAAATTCTTGGTATGTAACATTTAAGGAGACTTTAAAATTTAAAATAAAGTCTGCCCATTCTAGCCTATGAAGGCCATTTACTTCAATGAGGGAAAAACAAATTTGGCTGTTTTTACCTCACCAGGGCTAATAAATCTATATTTATAAAGTCCCTGCTTATAGTTACATGGCACCCAGCCCTAGGGGCACATAGGGCACACCTTAGGGGTGACTTATATGTAAAAATAAGGTAGTTTAAGACTTTGGAAGTATCTTTAATTCCAAAGTCGAATTTGCATATAACTTTAATTTAAAAGCAGCCAGCAAGGCAGGCTTGCTTTTAAAATGACACTGGGCACCTCAGCAGTGCACCTAGGTGTGCACCACCTATGCTGTGGTCCCTAAACCTACATGCCCTACCATATACTAGGGACTTATAGGTAGGTTAACTTAGCCAATTATAATTAGCCTAATTTGCATATCCATTTTACACAGAGCACAGGCCCTGGGACTGGTTAGCAGTACCCAGGGCACCATCAAAGTCAGGAAAACACCAGCAAAAAGAGGAAAATGGGGGCAAAAAGTTATGGGGCCTCTGCAATCAGCCCTGTTTTCTCACAAGTGGTGTTTTCACTGTTTTACAGTTTGAAGTGTTGCACAAATACTTTACACATTGCCTCTTAAGTTAAGCCTGGCTGCTCTATGCCAATCTACCTGGGGTGAGCACAGGTTAATTTAAGGTGTGTTTGTGATTCCCTAAATAGGATTGTGGCTCCTGCTTGGACTAGATACATACCTTTTCCAACCAGAAACCACATTTCTAACAGTTATTGTGTGTTTTTCATAGCTTGTCATTTCTTGATACATTTTCCATCACAACAATGGCATTTCATGAGTGGTTACACTGTTCCAATTGTTTTCTCATTAAGTTGTGTTTATGGACTTCAAGTAGTTAATTTAGCCTGTCTAATAGACACACCAATGTTTAAATTGTATTTTGGTTTGCCGAGAGCATGCTGTTTGGAAGTCATACTCTACTCTGTTTTAAAAACACAAGGACTTCCTACTAAATATTTTAACCTACTTGTTTGTTTTACTTAGTTGTCATGTCTTCATCTTCTTGAATTTACAGCTTTTTTGTTACAGATTAGGCCTAGTTTGCCTAGCAGCACTATGCAGAGTAAAATTAAATCTCTGTCGCGCTGCGTGTAGTTCCACTAGTGGGCAGAGTTTCTTGCCGGGCCTGTTTGCATGACATTTAACACCACTGGCAACGCGAAGTTGTACCTTACGTTGGAATTCACGTGCGACCAGCACCATGCGGTTCTCCTGGGTGCAGCCATCTTCTTTTTTGCTTGTTTATGGTGCTGGGGCCTACTTTTATGATCCTCTCTAAATCTCTCCCATCCCCCAATTTTAAAACCTTTTCGCCGAATGTCTCTTTATTATATTACCTTTTCTCTTTCTCTTTTTATATTTTAACTTTTCTCCTAATTTTTTTACTTCTTTTTATCTTTACTTTTTTCCTTCCTTTTCCTAATCACTCCTTACTTATATCTCCCCCCCAAAGTCTGCAGCACCATGGCACAGCAGGGGAGCACCAGGCCCCTATCTGCCAGCCGCCTTCCTTGTGTAAGGTAGCAACGGCAAGGGGTATGGTCCCGTACCATATTTTCACAGGTGGAGGTGGCTGCATTGGTTTTTTATGTCCTGCACCGCCTCCCTCCTGCCTTGGATGCAGGCCCGATTCTGCGTATGGCCTCCGGGAGCGCCATCAGCACTGGGAGAGGGTGCGTCGGGCTGTGCGCAGCAGCTCTGGGGTCCGGCGCACCCAGCAACAGCTGATGTACCAGTGGGCTGACATCCTGGATCAGGAGACGGACCTGGTAGGCGTTGAGGTTGCGGGGCTCGGTGAGTAAAAATCACTTATCATTAGTTGTGCTCTCTGCTAATAGTTTTTCTTCCCAAATAGCAAGCATGTTGCTCAGTAACACGCAGGTAAGTTAACTTTATGTTACAAATATATATTGTGTGATTGTCATCTAGACAGATGCTCAGCACTACCTAATTGTACTTCTTCTTGGCGCTTGCTTGGACTGATCAAGAAGTAATGCAGAGACTCCTCCTGAGTTCTGTGTCCTGTCAAAGATAGTCATTGTTAACATATTAGTATTATATGGTATTACATGTTCTCTCACTTCTCTGTCTTTTTTTTTGTCGCTCGTACAGTGCCAATTGGCAAGCAATTTCCCAGTGATGTGTAGTAGTTTTGCATGCATCCAATCTAATGCATTGGGATTGATAATGAGATGAGAACCGTAGAAATCATTAATTGCAAGTTATGAGTAATTCCAAAATGTAGTTTAGGAAATTAGGAATAGGAGGAGGGTCCTTGATACTAATATTATTATATTATCCAGGCCCTCTGAACCTCTAATGTAGAATTGTTACTTCATTTGCCTTTTCCTTTAAAAAAATGTAATATTCTTGGACAGATTATTTATTAACAGTACCACTAATCTTTTCTAATATTTTTTAATATTTCATCCAGCATCCATGGGTAAGAGGAGGGCTGTTGAGGCGGGCGAGGCAGCTGATGGCCCCTCCACAAGTGCCAGGGGACAGGTCGGTGCACAACGGGCATGAAATTACACCTTTCACTGCCTATGCAGTTCACACTTCTGTTTCAGTCCTTGTTTGTGCACAATGGATGACAAAGAACAGAAGAGGACTTACCTGGGGCTTCCCTAGGGGTCCTCCTCTCCGACGAGTTCTCCTCTCAGCGTGACTGACTCCCTCCTCTGCTCCTGTGGACGCTGCAGCCCAGTTATGGGCTGCACAGTGCAAGCACAGACTGTTTGTACATACTGGGCTGCAGCGCGACCCAGGTGAGGTCTGCTCCACTGGCAGGGCTAGCGGAGATTCTAGGATGAGTTCCAAAAACTCAGTGAGCTCCACCAAAGGAGCAGAGCTCCCCACACATCCCTATTTTTAAAAAATTTCCAAACAACAAAATGCCCACCTGATATTTTGATTGAAGAGAATCCATACCCCAAATATAGTTCTGTATTTTCTGTTGTATTTTGTTATTAGAAAAAAACCAATAGGTGGAGCCATATGTGGCATCTAAATTCTGTAATTTATTTTCTAGCCGCACTGGCCATTAGTGCCTGGGATAGCAGGTGCAGCACCAGCGCCGACGCAGCTGTGGGAGCGGATATAGGGGTAGTCTCTGCGGCGGCAGTGGAGGCCGTGGTAAGTCCTATTGATTCCTTATTGTCAATTAGTAATACATAGTCACTACAAGGGTGTACTAGTGTTGCTGACTTACTCGTCAACACCCTGCATTTGCAGATGCAGTGGGAGTTAAGTAAATATTAGGCTCTTCTATCTGCATCTCAGAAGACTAAGGTTTATAAAATGAACTTGAACTCTGTGTTTTGGAAAATCGAAAAAAGGAGGAAAGTAGAATGGATGGGTAAAATATAATATAATTGAAAGGATGAGTGTGGATGAGGATGAAAGGGTGCATAATATTAATCATATAGGTGGGTGATGAGGAGGAAGATAGGATGCATGTGTGGGTGAAGGATGGGTGAAAGGGTATACGGGTGAACAATGTCAGGCCAGGTGGGTGAAACGGTATAGGTGAAGTGATTCCATGCCTGGATGGGTGAACGGACCCATCATGTGGGTTAGATCTCTTGGATGGGTGAATGGGTGAAAGGATAAATGGGTGGTTTTTGCCTAATGTATGTTGGCGAAAGGTTAGTATAGAGCCATGTTTGGAATTTGGAAACTGGTGAAGGACTGCATGAGAGAATGTAAAGCTTAGCTGAAATGGTGTGTATAAAAGCCAGGGGTGAATAAGAATAGGAGTACTAAAAGAAGACATTTGCAATGATCATGAATAGATAAATGCTTGGAATGAAGAAACAAGGGAGCTCTTCTAGAGAGGGGTATTCTGTTCACCAACTTTACTTGCTTAGAATGGTTTTTATCAAAGGTTTGACACAAAGGTTTGGATGGTATTTCAGAATGTCCCTTGACTCACAGTATTTTTCAAGCGAGCCAGGTAATAATATGTACTCCAGTATCAATTAACCACTGCCTCCCTCCCTTGCTATGGCCTTTCACCAGTGCCACCCATGATGACCTAACAGCTGCATGGTTCAAATAGGTAGAATCGGCACTGCAATGTTGGCTGTGTAATGTGCGTCTGTCAGATTAAGTTAAAATGTCAAACACTTTTCAATGCATGGCAATGCTAAAAAAAGGTGTGTTTCACTCCATTACTGTGTCTTAAGTTCTGTCCCAGACTGCAGAATAATTTGGGAAAATCAATCTTTGGTTGTGCCACATTGTTCAAGTGGAGTGATAAATATACATCATTATTGCTTCCATAATAGATTTACTTCTTCTCCCTTTAAACATTTGCCAACCACAGTGAGTCACACTACTAGCCCCACCTTAGGCACATGATGATGATGAGGAATTGAGTGAGTATGTATTCTACCTACCCATCCTAATCAACTCTACCTTACCATGCAGTTGAGTATGTTAGGAAGATTCCTTTCCTTACTGCAAAGCAAATGTATATATTTTGCAAATAAGTAGTTATTACGATGTGTGGTGGAGGAGGGGCTTGAGGGCAGTGAGTAAATTGGTCCATAAGTAAGTGCCTTGATTTTCCAGAATGAGATAGTCAGTGATGATGCGAATGCGCCACATGCAATCTAAATCCAATTTCTTAATCCTTTCCTTCTACAGCAGTGCATCGCTTCTCCCACTGCCTACTTATGGCAGACGATATCTGCATGATTGATTAAATTATGTGGCATGTTTTGTTCTTGGTATTCATTGGCCTTATAGTCCAAGTACAAAGAAGAACAGGGCCATTGGAATAAAATAACTTTCTAGTACTGCTGCCCCAGCTGCAGACAGGGATGAGTATGACTATGGCACCAGCTGAGCTAGCAATGCCACCATTAGTTTAGCACAACAGTAGAAAGAAGAATACTTGTACTCCATAGTGCATATTATGGCTGTGATCACCGTAAAATTGAATGGCCTGAAGTGACCTCTAAATGTACTGCTACTGTACCACTACACTACACAATTTTAAACAAGTGCTTTGCTCAGAGCATTGCTTACAATTTCTCTTGTTTCTTTCTTGGTATAGCTATTCCTGCTGGTCCACCATCACGGCAGAAAATAGCAGCCTGGCTGCGGCGGACGAAGCTGGAGGCTATATGGGCCGAGTACCAGCAGCTGGTGGTCCTCGAGGAAGAGGAGGAGGAGGAAGCGGCAATCGCTGTTGCCAGTACTCAAGGCCCCAGCCAGGCCCCAGTGCCTCTAGCCCAGCAACACCTATGCCGCAGTGTCAGGGCAGCTGCCCGCCATTACATCATCCCTGCCACCCCCGCTCTGAGACTGTCTTTCAACACTGCATCCTGCAGAGGCTGGCGCAGCTAGCGGCCCGTCAGGCACATATGGAGGGGCTCCTCAGGAGAATCCTGACCCACCAGTAGTGCCCTCCTCTCCTCCTTTTTTAACCTTTTATTTGAATGGGTGGGACTTGTTGTGGGTGGAGAGTGTGGGAATTTGTTTTTGTAGGACATATTTTTTGTCATGGACAATTGGACATAATATTTCTGTTTTGGACATTCTTTGGGGCAAGGGACAATTGTTTGGGGAGAGGAGTGGGCATGTTGTGGGTGGAAGGGGTGGGTATTTATTTATTATTATTTTTATTAGGACCGTTGTTTAAAATAAATAGTTATGTACAGTTCTTTATGCCTAAAATCATTTTGTTGGGGTGTTTTACTTCACACTGCTCCCTTTATTCAACGTGTTTTCTAAATCCTTGCATTCCTTTTAGCGCAGCATGTTTTACAAATCTGCTGATATAAGAATGATTTATACAGTTAGGCAAACTTGTCCCAATAATCTTCTAATCTCTGCAGTGCATTCTTCAAAATTTGACCCATAGGAGTGGGGTGGAGAGATTTGCCATTGCCAATGATATTGCCTAAACTAAAAGTACAGCAATGTTCCATATATTATCTAACCTGAATAGATGAAGCGAGGGCTGCATGGTTTCTCAAGGTACCGTGGTGGTATACCAGTAGCATGCAAGTGCACTAACATTGAAGGCTTTGGAAGCGAGGTCCCACTCCACCTAGGTGAACTGAAATGAAGATCCTGCACACCGACTTGAGGTTGCTGCTACCACATCCCCCGCCAAGTGTGAGAGTAATCAATGTTGCAAATTATGAAGCAACACCTCCTTCAATCACACAGCTCGAGGGAAGGTTACAAATTTGATGAATGGATGGGGAAGGGATTTGGGAAAGGTGTGACAAAAAGACAAAAAACCACACAAACACAATATTCACCTGGGAAATGATTATCAGCCTGTTGTGGGAGGAATAGAAAAATAAAAACTTGAATATGTATGACACAGATAACATAACATTATGCCAGCCCCAATGAGACCCAAGTTGTATATATCTAAAAATGTTCGGTCTGCTACATTTGCAAAATAGTTGTATTAATTAATCTTTGGGTGAAGGTAACACACACACAGTTCTAAAAATAAGAATATTGAAAGAAAAAACATACTAGTCTGTATTGTCAAATTGGATAGTGCATCTGCAATGTTGTGGGATTGCCCTGTCAGTCATCTTGGGTGCCTGCCTGAAGCGCTCTGATAAGGTAAGCATAAGTGTTATGGTGCAGGAGAAGAGAAGGCCTGTGGATTGTAAAACAGAAATGATTATTATCATAATATTGTAGAATAAAGAAGTATGGAATGGAAGGTAAGCTTCATGAGGAGTAGTGTACCAAGACGACTTAAAGGTGGCAGAGCAAGAGAAGAGACCTTTGCAATCATCCAGCAACAACCACAGACAGGTGTCAGCAGCATGTATCGGGATGATCTAACTCAACTGTAATGCTCATCATAACATTTAGCCTACAGCAATGCATAATGTGACATTATCATCATCCATCACATGTCTGCCTCCTCCAGTTTCCTACAGCAGGCTCCCCACCCAACTACATAGTTTCAAGTTTGAGCCAGCCAGCAGACACACGCAGCACCATTGCATTTCCCAAATCAAGTAATTGATGCACCTCTCACCACCAGTCCACAGATTGGAGTAGGCCTCCTAACATCACCCATGTTGATTTCCATGAACTTGATAACTTCCTTCTGGCAGTTGTTTAAGTTGTCAAATCATGCTCTGATTCCTTCCATCATACTCAAGTCCAGACTCTGCTTAAAGATTATTTTATATCTAACTCCAGTCCATAACAACTGGGAGTCACAGTCTCAGTCAGGACCCAGATGAGATAGAGCGACCTGTAACGGTTTAACAAGAGAAACATTGATTATTTTCTATTTTCTGGACTAGAATTTTGTTTGTTAGCTAAATGGACTGATCGGGTCTTCTTTGACAAATGTGAACAGAAAACACAGCACCAGAAAACAAAGCAATGTGAAAACACCAGCAAACAAATTTCAGTAAGTGTGAAAAGGGCAAGGAGAAAAAAATCACCTTCAGGAAAAAAATATCACCAATTATTTGTATGCTACCAACATTGTAAATTGATCACAACACAAACACAAGCCAGCTTACATATTTAAACAATATAAACAGCCACACGATGGTGCAAGGATGCCTGTGTTGGCGCTGGCAGCTAAATTTAGTTCCAGCGCAGGGGGAAACACAGAGGTGCACCGTATTCCCTTAAATATGATGCATCCCTGCATTTCTAAAGTAATGCAGCGCAGCGCTGGCAATTTTGGCACACTCCTGCGCTGCACCACATTTCTCTAAATATGGCCCCTTGTTGTCAAAGTCATCCAAGATGTTTGCAGCTGTATGGGATTTCTCCATGGCAAACTTAGCTATGGTTTGTTTGGCCTCTGGTTCCATAGTTTGTACCAATCTTACCCTGACTAACATGTGCTCAGAAAATGGAGCACATGGCAATGTTTGGCTCCTTTTCACTAATCATAAAGAAGTCCCAAACTTGGGAGGTCAACTTTCTAGCACTGGTGCCAATGTCTGAAGAAGTGGCTGCAGGTGGATGTTGTTTTGATGATGTTTGCCTCTCTGCGGTGCCTTCTTCTAATGAGGTGGGTGTAGATGTAGCTCGCTACCTGGGCCCTGTAAATATGGAAGCTGGTGGAGGTGGCGGTATCGCTGCCACATCTCTCGGGGAAGGTTGAGAAGATGGGGAAATGTTTGAATCCACTGGGGCTGGGCTAACATCCATGATGACTGGCTCATTTTCAGACTTGTCATCCTCCTCTTCTTCATACATAACTCTCAGGCTTTCAGGAACCTTTCTTTTCACTTCTTGCCTCTCCTGACATGTCTCAGACTGAGGTGGCATCCAAGTGGAGTCTTGATCCTCAGAAGGGGGGCTTGAGGAAGAAGATAGTGGAGATCTGGAAGACAGTGGATCTTGTGAAAGAGGGGCTTCTACATCTTCCTCTGCATGAAACTCAACATCCTTATGTGCTCCTACTTCAGGAGGGACTGCTATTGCTTGCTGCGGCTGTTGTTGTTCACTGGTCTGAGTTTCCGTCAATGATTGGGTACTACTTTGAGAAAGAGACAAGTCCAATTTAACATCGCTGCTCATCGGCGTTCCTGTGATTAGAGAGGCTGCCTCTGTGCCAGACATGGGCTTGGGCTTACTTTTGAATGGGGCCTCTGATGCAGGAGTGGTTCTCCCAGCTTGCTCCTCAGAGGCTGATGCGGCAGGCACAGGTCTTCTTTGCCCAAAAAAGGTCTGGGGTGACAGTGGTGGAACGCTACATCTTATCAAACCCCACTTTCTTGATAGCAGCTTTCTTTGGGGCCATCTTGAAGCTGTCAGTTGGCAGTATCACTTAGCTTCAGTAGTTGAAGAGATGTCTGTGTGGTCATGAGTGTGGTCACACATCACGTCGAGCCCAGGCCTTCTGTCTGGCAGTACAGTGGGTGATATCTCTTTCTCTTCATGCACCTAAAAGCAAACATGCAATAAGGATCAGTGAAACGTGGCATTGTTGTTGCAGTTGCATTACTAGTAGAAACAAATTATATCATATAACGGTTACTTAAATAAACGTATAAATAATTATGAAATACAGTGCATCCATTTGTAAAAACAACACACCAACATTAACTTTCATTAGCATGGAAGTCATGAAGGAAAAGAAAGAGCAACAACTGCAACATACAGAATATACCTGTTAGCTTTATCTGTCTGCGTCAAGTTGGCATGTGGCACTCAGGGAGGCGCTGGTAATAAATGGAATAATAATAATCCTCCACACCCATGCTCACAAGGCACTGCACAACACCAGACCAGAATACCTCAACAAACGGCTCTCCTTCCACACCACAACCTGACAGCTTCGCTCCGCCGACCTTGCACTCGCCACCATCCCACGCATCCACAGAGCGACCACCGGTGGCAGATCGTTCTCTCACCTTGCAACCAACACACCCTTCCCACCCACCTGCGTCAGACACAGGACCTACTTACCTTCAGGAGACATCTCAAGACATGGCTGTTCGAGCAGTAGCAGCTCCGCCTCCCCTCAGCGCCTTCAGACCCTCACAGGTGAGTAGTGCGCTTTACAAATACTCTGATTGATTGAATAATGTAACGTTATAAAATGTAGTGCAACTGTATGCCTATGGCAGACATAGGGCTAATGGGAAAAAAATTATTTTTCTTTTAATTTATGTGAAAAATAATCGAAAAGCAAGAAAAAAAAATATTAGAATTATTAATACTAAACTGATATTATAAAATAAAAAAATAAAAATGTTGTGGAAATAGAAGAAAAGGATAAAAAAAATTGGAAATGGATTGCAATTGCTGATGTACTAGGGGCAGGGGACTAGCATGAAAACCACAAGGATTTGGGAGGCAAGGAGTGGTGGAGGTGAAAAATGCAAAAAAAAGTATATCAATATAAAAAATCTGCTCATAGACTACATTTAGTAGTAAGCATCATTGACCTACTAGGCCTGAATAAACAACACACAAAATAGCCACCATGCCACATGGTCAAAAACCACCAGCAAGGAGGCATGGACACCACAACAAAGAACAACACATGTAGGACCAACCACATCATACAACAAGCAGGATGAATAGAAAACATGGTGGCCTATGACAAACACCTTCACGCACTGGTCAGACAAAGAAGGCATTGGTACAGGAGAAAAAAACAGCATTAAGTCGGTATTAGTAATTCCAAAAACTTAAATGAAAGGGGCTAAAACATTTTACAACAACAACAACACACATCAAACAAAGGCATCAAGTAATATATAACCCCCCATACACTGTTTGCAGGAAAAAAAATTGCAATACTGCCAAACAACATTATGCATTCTTTAATCCAATGCCATCCATGGTGTTTCAGTTCCACAGACACCACAAACATTTGTTTTTCATCATGCACCAATGACTAGTACTGGCCCTTCAGCTAGAAGGCCTATTACACTAGCAGACTATGCCACTTTAAATTAACATTCAATTTAATGAATATTGCAAATTTACAAAACAGAACATGGAGCAAATGTAGTACGTTGTTAAACATTTTTCCTTTGTAAAACAAAAATTTCAAGTAAATAAAGAAATAGCCCACAAATGCAGGTCACCCACCAACATAAATTTGAAAAAAACGAATACAAGTACAGATAAATTCCTGGGGCATGCCCTCTATCAAGCAAACAAGTTGAACAACACCCTTATGCAAGTGTTTTTTAACTTACTTGTGAAAACCCAAATACAACTGTTCTTAAATCCAATGATCTATCCAGGATACAAAAGAAAGTGATCCTTCCAGCTCAAAATCAAACTGAAATGTGGCCAGGAGATGGACAAAGCAGTGTAGGAGCCTGCTGGACAGAAACAGGAAGTTGGAGTCTCTGGGGCACTTCCTGTTGTTGGAAAATAAAAAAATAAATAAATTGTACTCCTCACACAATAATGCAAACGGCAAATTAGAAAAGATTTTTCACTCGAAGTTGAAGATTTTAGCTGCTCAGCTTTCTCCAGGTTGCAGCAGCAGTCGATCACGCTCACTCGCACTTGCCTGTGTCAAAAAAGACGAACTGGAAGTCGCTAGCATGGTGCTAACTCTTGCGAGGTGGTAAAAGATCTTCTTTCTGATCGCGAGAGTGCGGAAGTCTTTAGTCTCACATCTCTCGCATGCAAAATAACACATAGCGCACACCAACGGGGAAAATAAGAAAAAACTCTGCTATGTTGTGGAGTGCGGAGTCTATCAGGAACTTTGCGTTCTCTGCAGAACACGTAGTTGTTGAATTCCGCAAACTTCGCCAGTGGAGTGGAATTGTTCCCCAGCCCTAGTACAGATGTCTACACTTACAGGATTTTGTAAACATACAATGAAAATACCAAAACTTTGTCAAAAGTAATTACTGTGCAATATTATGCAACACAAACTTCATCTTCCGGCCCTTCTTAAAAAAAATGTTTTTCTTTGAGGTTAGCGCTTCATTCTGTTATTGCAGTCCTTTTGAAAAAGGTGCCCATCTCCCAGCTTCCACGTAGTAGTAGAGCAAGATGTTGCTTCATTATGGGATTTTCTTTCTTGGATATCTGGAGGAACACTCAAAAATGTGACCATCTGTAAACAAACACTTCCACAATGAAAACATCAGATCTATTGGCTTAGACTTTGCTTGATTCAGCTAGGTTTGAAGGATAATATTTTGCAACTGATAAATCATGTCATGGTGGATTCCAAACAGTACTTGTAGTTATAAGAAAACGGGGAGGTGTGCGTGGGTTTCTCTGGGCGCACACAGACGATGCGTCAATGCTTTTTCCTACAAGGGCTTTGCGTTGATTTCTGGTATGCAGACGTGGATCCTCTTTGGGTTGTGGGGTATTTGGACACCCCGGGGATGATGCGGAGAATTCATGGGTGTGCAGGACGAAGTCACAGGAGCTGCGTCGATCTGGTGGGTGATGCAGGGAAATTTCTGTCACATGGCAGGCGCTGCGTCAATTCCTCTCCAAGGAAGTCAGAATGCATCGTTCTGGCTCAGCTATGCGTTGATCCAGGGGGCTCTGTGTCGAAGTTCCGGGTGCAATGCTCACGCTGCGTCAATCTACACTGCGTTGAATTTCACCACACAGGGAGTCCCTTGCAGACACTTCAGAAAATAGGTGGCAGGCTCAATCCAAGCCCTTGGAGAGCACATCTCAGCAGTACCAGAGGGCAGCAAGGCAGCAGGGCAACAGCAAGGCAGCAGTCCTTTCCACTAAAGCAGTCAGGTGAGTCCTTTGGGAAGCCAGGCAACCTCTCTTAGCAGGTTGTAGGCTCTGGTTCAGAGTTCCTTTCCCATTAGGTATCTTATGAAGAAGTGCCTGAGTTGGTAGGGTCAGAGGTCCTGTTTAAATACCCACATGTGCCTTTGAAGTGGGGGAGACTTCAAAGAGTGGCTTAGAAGTGCACAAGGTCCCCTTTTCAGTTTCCTCCTGTCTGCCTGGGTCCCAGTAGGGGGTTTGGCAGTCCATTGTGTGAGTGCAGGCCACTGTTCTTTGACATGTAAGTGTCAGGCCCTCCTCCCTCCCAGCCCAGGAAGACCTATTCAGTCTGCAGATGTGTGCAGGTGTGACTGAGCATCCTGTGTTTGGGGTTGTCTGAGTGAATGCACAATGAGCTGTCAACTAAACCCAGCCAGACGTGGATTGTAAGGCACAGAAAGATTTAAGTGCAGAGAAATGCTCACTTTCTAAAAGTGGCATTTTTCTAAAATAGTAATATTAAATCCAACTTTACCAGTCAGCAGGATTTTGCATTACCATTCCGGCCATACTAAATATGACCTTGTTACTCCTTTCAGATCAGAATCTACCACTCAAACAGTATATCAGGGTAGCCCTAATGTTAGCCTATGAAAGGAGTAGGCCTCACAGCAGTCTAAAACGAATTTAGGAGTTTTACAACTCCAGGACATAAAAAATACACAGGTACATGTCTTACCTTTTCCCTACATAGCACCATGCCCTATGGGTTACCTAGGGCCTACCTTAGGGGTGACGTATATGTAGACAAATGGGAGTTTAAGGCTTGGCAAGTACCTTTAAATGCCAAGTCGAATTGTCAGTGAAACTGCACACACAGGCCTTGCAATGGCAGGCCTGAGACATGGTTAGGGGGCTACTTATGTGGGTGGCACAATCAGTGCTGCAGGCCCACTAGTAGCATTTAACCTACAGGCCCTGGGCACATACAGTGCACTTTTACTAGGGACTTACAAGTAAATTAAATAAGCCATTTGGGTATGATCCAATGTCACCATGTTTTAAGGGAGAGAGCATGTGCACTTTAACACTGGTTAGCAGTGGTAAAGTGTGCAGAGTCCTAAAACCAGCATAAACAGTGTCAAAAAGTGGAGGGAAGTAGGCAAAAAAGTTGAGGGTGACCACCCTAAGGCTGTCAGGTCTAACAAGCAGGCTGAAAAATCAACAAAAACAGGCAGACGAATCAATTGATCAAAAAGCTGACTGCATCTGAAGTAGGCTTTTCTTCAATTAACATGATGCGGCAGTGCTAGTTAGAACACCTTCCACTTTATACATGGAAAACTCTCTAAGTTTAACAGTTTGTATATTTTATTCCTAATCAGTGCTATCTCTTCCCCCTAATTCGTTAGAAGATTTAGTTGGATCTCACATGCCTCCCTCAAATTTGCTGCTTAATTTGCTCTGCTAGATTCCTCTGTAAATTGTAGGAAGGGGTAATATGCTGGGCTCTGTAGTAACTGTCTATTGTTGGGTTCTCACGGAAATGGAGCTCCAATTGTCTTGTGTTATTGTCTAAATGGCCCAGGCCAGTTCAGGATGCTCCCATGAAATTACAGTAGCTTATAACAAAACCTATAAATAGAACACTTTTTCAACTATTAGTTCTAGAAATTAATATTTTGGAAAAGGAACACTTCATAAAGCGTTTGTCTCCAAAATATACTGAATAAGGAGAGTGTGAAAGAGTTCAGAGTTGGAGGATAGGGGCTAAGGATATGGGGTTAAGGACTTGGGGTTCGGGGTTAGGAGTATAGAGTTAAGAATTATAAGCATAGCGGTTATGGATTGAGGGGTAAGTGTTTAGGGCTAGAGGTTAAAACAGCATAGTGTTCAGAGTGTAGAATTAAGGGTAGAGGGTATAGAATTGTGACAGTAGGTCTAAGGGTAAATACGAAAGAATTGAAAGATATGTAGTTAAGGGCTAGGGAATATGGTTAAGACTTGGTTCAGGGATTGAGGTACAGGCTTGAGGCTCTAGGGATCAAGAGTTAAGGCTTGCAGGCATAGGGCTAAGAGATTGGGATATGAGTTTAAATATTTGGGATATAGGGTTCAGGCTTATGGGTTTAGAATATCAGGTTAAGGATATAGTTGCCAAGGGGGATGGTTAAGCTTATAGTGTATAAGGATAAGGGTGGGTGGCTAAGGGTTTAGGTATAGTGGTAAACGTTTTAGGGTTTGGATTATTGGATTAAGGGTTTGCTTTAACAGTACTCCAGACAGTACTCCAGCAACTTGGGTGGTGGAGGACATTAGCCCTTCCATCCTGATGGACTACTTCTATCCAATTTAGAAATGACCGCTAGCCATGTGGTCATCTCTGTACTCTAAAAGGAGCTGCTATCACAGCCGTTCCTTTCATTGAGCTACCACTGGTTTTGACGGCTGTGCACCAAACTTTTCTGAATCAAACTCCTGCAGCTGGACTGGGTGACAGAAAAAAAAATGCTCATGACCCCCACTCCCTGGGAGTTACTTCCTCGAATGTGGGGCTCACTATATTTTTGATCTCCCTCCCTGCCAAAACAGGTTTTTCCTGGCTGTGGTGGGAAAGAAAAAAAAAACATTATACTGTCCACCCTAAAAAGGAAAAGCGGTATAATGTCCTTCCTCTTATAGCCCCTACTCCTGGAGTCTTTCAGACTAACTTTGCTTCCACTGGCTCTGTCGACAGAAAACTTAAGGCCTGCCTGTCCCTAAATGGCAGACCCAGTGTGTGGTGGACAGGGTACTTGATTGTACTTGCGAGGGCGTACCTTGTTTGCCAAACGCTTAATCAGCCCCCAAGTGTTTATGATGTAAGGACATGGACCTCATTTAGGGGTCGCCAGCGGTCGCAGCTGTGACCTCTGGCTTTGCCTTTGCGACCTCTGGACTCAGTGGTGACAAATTCAGTGCTAGGAACACAGTGGCAGCTCGTCCTTATGGGCGTCAGTTGTAGCTCCACTTTCTTTGTTTTCTGTCAATTTGTTATCACACTAACAGTGAATAATAATGTATTACTCACTATTGGTGTAATAAAAATGGAATACAGTTCGCTGGAGTATGCCCTTCCCTAGCAGCTGAGGTAAGCAAAAAATGCTTTTAAATGTATGTTGTGTGCGCACTTGAGTGTGTTTATGTGTGAGAGAGTGCATGTAAGTGTGAATTTGTGTGTATGTATGTGTGTGCAAGTGAAAGTGGAGGTCAAAGGGCGTGTGATGTCACTTCCGCTGCCCCAGGCATTTCTGTGACTTGACACCCATGTGTAAGGGTAAGAGGATAAGGGATTCAGGGCATAATGTTAGGGTCTTGAATTGTATTTGTTGTGTGTGATAGTAGACAAGTGTGCTTATGAGTGTTACAGTTATTTGTATTTTATTTACATGAGGAAGAAAACGAGGCATAGATTTTCAAAGTAACTGTGCACTTAATTCATATGAATAGAACACTTCAAATTCGGAGCTATGCAATTAAAAGAGTTGAAATGAACTGATGCTATTCTGCAGTAGGAAATGCAAAACAACAAGGACAACTGTATAGAGATTTGATTTCTTACCTACTGTCATAGACAGAGGACTATGGGGGTCATTACAACATTGGCGGTAAAAGCCGCTTACCGCCGTGCAGAAGACCGCCAACACACCGCCGCGGCCGTGGAATTCCGCCACAGCTATTACCACCCACATCTCGAAATCCAACAAAATCCAGACACCCATACAAGTCCGCCACACCAACGGTCAGTGATAAACTGGCAAAAACAAATCCTCCACCGTCACACCAATAGAAATACGCCCATGCTATCACGACCCACGAATCCACGCGGCGGTCTTTCAACCGCGGTATCCCATTGGCGGTACACACCGCCGCGCTCAAAATACACACACACATACAAAACACTGCACATTGGACAATTCCAAATATACACACCTGATACACATAAACACACCACTCCCACACACCCAATACAATATAAAACACCCACCCACATCACTCACAAACCCCTACGACCACAATTACAGAGAGAAGGCCAGAGAGAGACACTACAAACCACTACCAAGCATCCACAGGCACAGCAGACCATCACCCACACTACTTCTACGCACAAAACACCACACACCACTACATATCACCACACTTATCACCACATACACCACCCCACACATCACCTACACCACCCCATGGCACGGCAAAGACACCCCAGGTTCTCGGAGGAGGAGCTCAGGGTCATGGTGGAGGAAATCGTCCGGGTAGAGCCACAGCTATTTGGAGCACAGGTGCAGCACACCTCAATTGCAAGGAAGATAGATCTATGGAGAAGAATAGTCAACAGGGTCAACGCAGTGGGACAGCACCCAAGAAATCGGGATGACATCAGGAAGAGGTGGAACGACCTACAGGGGAAGGTGCGTTCCGTGGTCTCAAGACACCACATCGCGGTACAGTGGACTGGCGGCGGATCCCCCACCTCCTCCCCCACAACTAACAACATGGGAGGAGCAGGTCTTGGAGATTCTGCATCCTGAGGGCCTCGCAGGAGTCGGTGGAGGAATGGACTCTGGTAAGTCAAATCTTAACTGTTACATCCCCCACCCTACCTGCATGCTATCACAGACCCCCACCCTCGCCCCCTCCCCATCACTCGAACTCCTCACTAATATACTAATAACACAAACCACACATCCCAACACCAAGCCCTGCATGACACAACAAAGCATGGACACCCATCACTAAAGTATGCCCACTGCACATACCCAAACACCCCCCTCAACCATCATCAGACAAGCCCCCACACAGGAATGCTAGCACTGGGGTACACGCTCACCCACCCATTGCACACCATGACATACACAGATGCAATAATCATGCTTTTACACCCCTGCAGGACCACTACCCAACGTCACCAGACAGGAGGGTCCAGACATCTCCACCCCACCCACAGAAGAGGCCCTCAGTGATGACAGCAGCTCTGTCCACCTGGATCTAGATGACCAGCCCGGATCATCATGGGCCTCGGGACAGTCGGTTCCGCACACCCAGTTAAAGGCCACCACAGAGCTTCCACCCTCTGGTAACACCAGCACAGCACCCACCCAGCGGGCCCATACCTCCGTCCCCAGGACACGTCAATCAGCTGTGTGTCCATCACTACAGGGAACGCAGGATAACCCACCACCCCAACAACAACAGGGACCTGGGGGCAGTGGTAGTGGCCACACGGTCCAGGGGACGGAGGCCCAGGAACACAGGGGAACTGGGAGGGCTGCTGTGCGACAGAGGGCGGACAGGCCTAGGGAACCCACTCTCCACGAGGCCCTCTCCTCCATCATGGGAGCATACCACCACTCCCAGGAGACGATGGCAACGGTCCTGGCCAAGTTTCAGGAGACCCAGCGCATGCAGGAGGAACAGTATTTGGGGTTCAGGGAGGAACTCAGAACCATCAGCTCCGCCCTGGGCACCATCGTATGGGTGCTGAAGGAAATACTGAACACCAGGAGGGACAGTGTGGCACTCCAAGGGGCCCCTGACACTAGCATGGATGATGAACTGCCCACCACCTCTGCCGGCGCTAGTGGACAGGAGGCACCGCCACAGGACCACCACACCAGCACCCCACCCCCTGCAGATGGAGAACCACCCCGCAAGCGATCCCTGAGATCCAGGAACAAGACAGAGCACGATGCCAAGACCCCCGCCAAGAAATGAGACCACCCTGATTGACATCCCACTGTCCCACTTTGTAACCCTGTCCAAATTTAAACTGCCCCAGCTCCACTTCCAATGCCCATATGGGTAATGCACCTCTGAGACTAATAGACTGGACTCTGCCATGGACATTCCTCCACCATCACCCCAGCCCATTTAACAACCCCCCTCCAATATTTAGCACATCAATAAACACCCTTGAAGCACAAAACAATCTGGAGTCAGTCTGTTGATTTCGAAAATGTGTATTAGCAAAGAGAGTGACAAAATGCGTTTTCAAATGTAATGTCAACATACCTATGTCACACATCTCAAGTCCATGAGGAATCTAAGCAGATGACACACGTTGGAAACCACACCTGTGAAACCGTAAGGGAAATGTACAACTCAGTTACCATATACTGGTTGAAATCGACAGACAGGATAGAGGTAGAAGTGTGAAAGTAATCGTAGTAGGCAGGAATGTGTTCTCACCTTTGTGTCACTGGAAATATTGCTGGATAACTGAGTCCCTGTTGTCAATGTCTTCTTCCTCTGCTTCCTCCTCATTACTGTCCACAGGCTCCACAGCTGCCACAACACCGCCATCTGGACCATCCTCCTGCAGAAAAGGCACCTGTTGTCGCAAAGCCAAGTTGTGAAGCATACAGCAGGCCACGATGATCTGGCACACCTTCTTTGGTGAGTAGAATAAGGATCCACCTGTCATATGCAGGCACCTGAACCTGGCCTTCAGGAGGCCGAAGGTGCGTACGATCACCCTCCTAGTCCGCCCATGTGCCTCATTGTAGCGTTCCTCTGCCCTGGTCCTGGGATTCCTCACTGGGGTCAGTAGCCATGACAGGTTGGGGTAACCAGAGTCACCTAATAACCACACCCGGGGGCCTCTGGAGTTGACCCATCACATAAGGGATGCTGCTATTCCGCAGGAGGTAGGCGTCATGCACAGAGCCAGGGAACATAGCATTTACCTGGGAGATGTACTGGTCTGCCAAACATACCATCTGTACATTCATCGAATGATAACTCTTCCGGTTCCTGTACACCTGTTCACTCCTGTGGGGGGGGACCAGAGCTACATGGGTCCCATCAATGGCACCTATGATGTTGGGGATATGTCCAAGGGCATAGAAATCACCTTTAACTGTAGGCAAATCCTCCACCTGAGGGAAAACGATGTAGCTCCGCATGTGTTTCAGCAGGGCAGACAACACTCTGGACAAAACGTTGGAAAACATAGGCTGGGACATCCCTGATGCCATGGCCGCTTGCTAGGAAATGGAGCACTGATAGCACCTGCACTTGAGGGGGGATCCCTGTGGGATGGCGGATTGCTGACATCAGGTCTGGCTCCAGCTGGGTACACAGTTCCTGGATTGTGGCACGGTCAATCATGTAGGTGAGGGCATTCTGACTGCGGCGGTAAAGCCGCGGTCGGACCGGCAACACTGGCGGTCTCCCGCCAGTGTACCGCCGCCCTTTGGAATCCTCCAAGGCGGTGCAGCTAGCTGCGCCGCCGAGGGGATTCCGACCCCCCCTACCGCCATCCAGTTCCCGGCGGTCCGCCCGCCGGGAACTGGATGGCGGTAGGGGGGGTCGCGGGGCCCCTGGGGGCCCCTGCAGTGCCCATGCCACTGGCATGGGCACTGCAGGGGCCCCCGTAAGAGGGCTCCTACAAGTATTTCACTGTCTGCTTGGCAGACAGTGAAATACGCGACGGGTGCAACAGCACCCGTCGCACCTACCCACTCCGCCGGCTCGATTACGAGCCGGCATCCTCGTGGGAAGGGAGTTTTTCCCTGGGCTGGCGGGCGGTCTTTTGGCGACCGCCCGCCAGCCCAGGGAAAAACTTAGAATACCCTCTGCGGTCTACTGACCGCGGTGCGGTATTTCGGAGGGGGGAACTCTGGCGGGCGGCCTCCGCCGCCCGCCACAGTTAGAATGACCCCCCAATGTCTTTCCTCCATTGTCGACAGGTCCACCAGCGGTCGGTACACTGGAGGATTCCGCCATCTCCTCACATATCCCAGCAGACGGTGCCTAGGAATGACAACAGCGACCACAGAGTCAAACAAGTCAGAGGTATGTACCCACAGTCTACACAGAACACCATTCATACACAAAATGTGGCCTGCATTTGTCTTGTGAGACAAGGCCTAGGTCTGTATGATGCAGTTGGTAATTTGGGCATGTGGGCCCCTGAAATGGCGGCTGCCTGACCTCTAAAGTGGGACAATGGGATGTGAGGTAATTGCGCTGGCGTTGTACACCGTCGCCGTAGGCGGTCGAAGACCGCGGCGCAATGCTGCATTGGTTAACATTGGACCCTATGGGTCCCAGGAGCCAATGACGATGTACGCTGGCGGTGATGGTACGCACCGCCGCGGACGTGACCGCCGCGGACTTGACCGCCATTTTCTATCTGTTCTATCACTCAATACCTGATCTTCGACAGGAGAGGACCTACACTGCAAGTGCTGCTGTGACCTCGGTCTGGAAGAGACAATGGCTCGTGCATCTGGGGAAAGGGCCCCTGCCTTCACCGCAGAGGAGTTGGAGAAGCTCGTGGACGGGGTCCTCCCCCAGTACACGCTACTCTACGGTCCTCCAGACCAACAGGTAAGTACACTGGGAGCATGTTGTATGGGCTATGCCTATGTGGAGAGGGCTGGTTGTAAGAATGAAGGGGGCACAGTTCTGCGTGCATGAAGGACTGTGAATGCATGTGCCACATGGCAAGGGTAGGGATGGGGGCCAATCACTTAGATGGTGCAGTTGTTAATTACTTCTCTTCTTCCCCTGTACATGTCATGTATGTCAGCGCCCACCAGAAGAAGGATATTTGGCGTGCCATTGCCAAGGACGTCCGGACCCTGGGGGTCCACCACAGACGGAGCACCCACTGCCGGAAAAGATGGGAGGACATTCGCCGCTGGAGCAAGAAGACGGCGGAGGCTCAGCTGGGGATGGCCTCCCAACGTGGGAGGGGTGCCCGTCGAACAATGACCCCCCTGATGTTCCGGATCCTGGCGGTGGCCTACCCTGAGTTGGATTGGCGCTTGAGGGCATCACAGCAGACACAAGGGGTTGAGTACACTATCATTCAGGAGGAGGGCTGTGGGTTTCCCTAGGCCAGGGCGAGTTCCGTAGGCTAGGCCCCTCCGTAAGGCAGGCCATGTGGCACCCCAGCCCACCTCTGTAGAGTGCCAAGTACAGGTATTCATGCCCCTGTGTCATCTATGTGTGCAGATGTCGTACATAGCCATGTAGGCCATATCCCAGGAATTGCAATTGTAGAGCCCAACAGCTCGACTTACTGCAGGGGGCTGCTGTGTCTGTATTGTCCGCCAACGGTAGCGGTAAGCCATTCACTCAGCCTGTCTTTCTTCTGTCGTCCCCTCCCTTTTTGTGGTATCCCTGTTCTTGTGTGCATCAGCATCATCAGGCGGAGGTACAGTGGCACCAGAGCACGAGGGAGCTGCATCCCACATGGGCATGGAGGCCCACTCCACGGACTCAGAATACACCAGTGGGACGGAGAGCGAGGGGAGCACCACGGCGATCACAGGATCTGCAACAAGCGACACAGACTCGTCCTCCGATGGGAGCTCCCTTGTAGTGGCGGCAAAATCTGTTCCCCCCACTTCTACAGGTACAGCCGCCACCCCCCTACCAGCACCGCCCTCCCAGCAGCCCCTCAGCCTTCGCCCCGTGCCCGCTCACCCAGGAGGGTGGGCATCACCTTCGCCCCAGGCACCTCAGCCCCTGCCCCTGTCACCTCTGCTGCCCTCAGTGAGGAGGCCATTGACCTCCTCAGGTCACTCACTGTTGGGCAGTCTACCATTTTGAATGCCATCCAGGGTGTAGAAAGGGAATTGCAACACACAAATGCATTCCTGGAGGGCATTCATTCTGGTCAGGCTGCCCTTCATCGAACCCTGCAAACTCTGGCCTCAGCACTGATGGCAGCCATTGTCCCTGTGTCTAGCCTCCCCCCTCCAACTTCCTCCACCCGACCCAATCCCCTGTACCTCAGCCTATCCCAAGCACACCTACAGACCAGCATGCACACACGTCAACACACAAGGGAAGCTCAGGCAAACATAAGCACCACACATCCCACAGGCACTCACGCAAGCATCACACACATACAGACACACCAACATCCACTGCCTCCACTGTGTCCCCCTCCTCGTCGTCTCCCTCCTCCCTCCCAGTCTCGTCTACACTCACACCTGCATGCACTACCACTACAGCCACTACGTCCTGCACCAGCACACCCACCAGCACACCCCGCTGACGTGCACTCACCACCCCCACTACCATTTACACATCCCCTGTGTCCTCTCCCAGTGTGTCTGTGATGCCCCCTCCCAAGATACACAAACGCAGGCACACACCCACCCAACAGCCATCCACCTCACGACAGCCTCCAGCCCATGCACCTGCACCCAAATCCACAAAACGTACACCTCCTACAACCACCACCTCTTCCTCCACTCCCAAACCCCCTCCATCTACCCATCCCAGTGTCTCCCAAAAACTTTTCCTGGCCCCCCTTAACCTATTTCCCACCACCCCCGTCCAACTCATAGGTCCCGTACTAGCACCTCAGCCAAAAAATCTCCGGGACCAGTGGTGCCTGTTGTTACAGGTATGTGGAGTGCACCGGCCACCAGTCCAGCCAGTGTGGCACGGAGCCAGAGCACAGCCAGTCCCGCCCCTGTGTAGCACCAGAAGTTGGACAGTGCCCGGCGGAGAGGGGGAAGACTCCAGCCAGCAAAGCTGCTCACAAGGGTCCCGGGGGGAGTGTCGACTCAGCTGTGACTCCTCCCAAGGTGGGGAAGGGGCAGAAGAAATCTCCAAAGTCTGGGAGGAGCCGCATGGCGGAGAGGACCGCCATCATCCCCGCTGCCCAGGAGGCCACCGCCAGAGTCACTGCCCAGGAGGCCAGCCCCATCGTCACTGGCCAGGAGGCTACCGCCAGCCCCAGCGACACTGGCCAGGAGGCCACCGCCAGCCACAGCCCAGCTGGCCAGGAGGGCCCGCAAGCCACAGCCCAGCTGACCCATGAAGGACCGCCAGCCACAGCCCAGCTGGCCAGGAGGGCCCCGCAAGCCACAGCCCAGCTGACCCATGAAGGAAGGCCGGCCACAGCCCTGCTGGGCAATGAAGGACCGCCATGGAATGCACCGTTGAACAAGTCTGACACTGGCAACGCAAGCACCGCTGAACATGCCAGGGACCGCTGAACAGGGCAAAGACCGCCATGGAATGCACCGCTGAACAGGTCTGACACTGGCAACGCAAGCACCGCTGAACAGGCCAGGGACCGCTGAACAGGGCAAAGACCACCATGGAATGCACCGCTGAACAGGTCTGACACTGGCAACGCAAGCACCGCTGAACAGGCCAGGGACCGCTGAACAGGACAAAGATCGCCATGGAATGCACTGCTAGCCCATTTGCAGCAGGGGCAGTGATGCAACTGGGACCGTCACGGGGTGTGTGTTGCACTCTGGGCACCAGTCCCCCTCCAGAACCAGTGGAGACTGTTATCCACTTGAGAGACTGTGGCTTTGCACTCCCCAGGATAAAGCAGTGGGCAAACCACCCACTGTAGAGACTTGAGAGACTGTGGCTTTGCACTCCCCAGGATGGTACAGTGGGCAAACCACCCACTGTAGAGACTTGAGAGACTGTGGCTTTGCACTCCCCAGGATGGTACAGTGGGCAAACCACCCATTGTAGAGACTTGAGAGACTGTGGCTTTGCACTCCCCAGGATACATCAATGGGCATGGAGCCCCCTCGTGGATCTGGCGTGGTGCCCTCATCCGGCTGAGGTGCCCCCCTTCCCTTCCCCCTGAGGTGCCTGTTGTATTCTTATCTGATGCCCCAGCAGTGTTCTCTCCGTTTTGATCAGGTATCTTGTGTGGGCCTCACCCATGCATTTTGGGCCCAGTGGTCCACGGACAATGAATGGTGCATTACCTGCACTACTAATCGTGGTGTATATTTTGTTGATAGTGTATATATGTATATATTTGCTTCCTGTATTTTGATATATTACAATGGTTCAACTAATTTCCTTTTGTGTTTGCATTCTTCCGGGGGGATTGGGGGGGTGTTTCTGTAATGTATGGATATGCATTGGTGTGTGTGTGGTAGTGGGTGAGGGTCGGGGTGGGGGTTGGGATGTTGGTTGTGTGTGTCCCTGTTTTTTGCCTCCCCTATGTCGTAGGTGCAGTACTCACTGTGCTCTTCGCTGCCGGCGTTGGTGCTCCTGGTACAGGAGCAGGAAGACTAGTGCAGGAAGAATATGGAGTTCCGGCTCCATGGTGACCCTCTTCATCGTGGGGTGTGTAGAGGTGAGCGTTTTCCCTTTGAAATGGCTGTTTCCGCTGTGTTTTTATCCGCAGTGAATCCGCCCCGGAAAAGGTGGCGGATTGGTAGGTTGTGATACTGTGGGCGGTACATTGTCCTTCACCTGTCTGTTGGCGGTGACCTCCGCGCTGTTTGTCTCTACCGCTGTGGCGGTCGGAGTGTTAAAGTGGCTGTCTTTGTTGGCGGTTTCCGGCACGGTCGTAATTGCAATTCTTTTACCGCCGGCCTATTGGCGGTTTTACCGCCGGCCTGTTGGCGGTTTTACCGCCGCTTTAACACCGTCCGCCAGGGTTGTAATGACCACCTATGTTTTATGAATGGTAGACTAGTAAATATTACTAACCTTTTACTGAATGTGAATTTAGTAGTAGATGGGTAAAGCAATTTAGTTTGAGCTGTGTATATTTGTCTTAAACAAATGTGAAAGAGTGGATATGAAATAAGCACTTAACTAAGTTTAAAATTGAAGCTCCACTTGTCAAATCTGAATAGCAGTGTTGAGTGCCACAGCCTAAAGTCCGGTCAAAGTAAGGGAAACATGCTAAATTATTGATGTGATTACCTTCGGGATGCTATTTAATAAATGTATATTCAGAGATAAATACCTAGTCATTTGAGCCGAGGCACACGTTATGAGTGAGACTGTACCAAATGAAAGTGCAATTTATTACATGGAATGTATGGAAGGGAAATAGAGAGTAATACAAAGAAACTCGTGCTGGGCCTTAACATAAGTACAGATTTGAGGAGACAGTCGTATAAAGGATTCTGGAGCTAGCACCAGAGTCATGAGGCTCACCACACTATCCTTCTTGTGCCAGTGAATTACGTAATTGATATATGTTGGACTTGACTGTTTTGGCAGTAACCCTCAGACGTTTCTGCCTTCACTCTTCCATTGTTGCAGAATTATTTTTTGTTGGCCTTCGGACACTTTACCACTGGTAAATGTGCTAAACTATGTGTGATGCCTCATTAAAAAATGGTAAAATTGGCTTACACCCAATTGGCATATTTCTGTGAACATTCCTTGTAGAGTGACACAAACTGTGCCCGGTGCCTGTAAATTAAATGCTGCTAGTGGTCCAGCTAAAGAAGAAAGAACAACTGATGGACAGAATTCTGACCGAAGGAAACATTCACCCCCAGTCACAGGTCTTGGTTTAATCCATTGTTTTTTTTTCTCACATCAGTACCCTGTTAGAAATGGGGTCTCTAGTTGGCCGTGGCTTGCCCCCTGTCCCGGTGAAGAACCTCACTCTAGTCAGGGTAAAGGAGTCAGACAGCGACGATAACCCCTGCTCGCCACCTTAGTAGCTTGGCACGAACAGTCAGCCTTATCTCTGAGGTAAATGTAAAGTATTTGTACACACAGTAACACAGTGAAAGGCCCCCAAAATGACTCCACACTAGTTCCGAAAAATACCCAATATTTATCTGAACAAAAACAGATCAGAAACAAAAAAAATCCAACACACACAAGAAAAGATACAATTTTTAAAAGATGAAATCTCAGTAAAGCACTTACAAAGACAATAACTCCAACTAGGGATATCACAACATCTTGATGGAGTTGTTCCCAACAATCCAAAACTACACACGAGAGAGAGCCGGCTGGTCATGGAGCTGCATGGACCCGAGACACAGTACCTTTGGAAAACAAGGAAACAAAGACAGGGAGGTGAGGCGTCACTGGAGCGGTGCGGCATTGGTTCCTTCATGCTACTGGGGAGGTGAGCAGTTGGTCCCTTATTGTGGAGCAGGGGAGGGTAGGCATCGGTTCCTTACAGTTGCAGGGGTTGTTGTGCAGCGTTGGTGGTAAGGCATCAGTTCCTTATGATCCGACAGGGTCAATGAATCCATCATGTCAAGACGTGAGGCGTCGACTTTGCGGTGTCACAATCACATCACGGGGCCATATGTGCTATAGCAGAATCAGGTGTTATGGACGTCAGTGACACAGCACTGCGGACTCATTCTGTGGCAAAACCTCGGCGGTGCTGTAGTGGTGTCAGACAGCGGCATTAATTCCAAAGTCGCTCTGGAGTCGATGTGCTTATTTCTTCTTGGTAACACCAGAACTCACTCCCCAGGGCCTAGGCACTGGTTTTGGCACCATTTGCAAGTCATGACTCTCAGCAAGAGAGCCTAGGTGCTGGCAGATGACGTCTTTCATCCCTCAGACTTCTTAACAGGAGGCAAGCTCAGTCCAAGTCCTTGGAGAACCTTTGGAAGCAAGATGTAGAAAGCAAAGTCCAGTCCTTTCTCTCCCATGACAGAAGCAGCAAGCAGAATGCCAACACAGGAAAGCAACAGACAAATTGGCAGTCCCTCCTACAGCATCCAGTAATTCTTCCTGATGGAATGCCCTCAGTCCAGAAGGATTCTAAAGTTGAGTTCTCAGAGGTCCTGTACTCATACTCATTTCTGCATTTGAAATGGGCAAACTACAAAGGAAAGTCTTTGTAGTGCCCAAGACCATGCCTTTCCTGTCCTGGCCCAAGACACACTCCAGGGGGTTGGAGAATACTTTGTGTGAGGACAGGCACAGCCCTATTCAGGTGCAAGTGTCAGCTCCTCCCACCACTCTAGTCCAGGAGGACCCATGAGGATTTGCAGGGCACACCTCTGCCCCCTTTGTGTGACAATCTAGAGTGAATTCACAAAAAGCCCAACTGTCATCATGGCCAAGATGTGTATTCCACAGACAGGCAGAGGCACAGAATTGTTAAGCAAGAACATTTCCACTTTCTAAAATACCATTTTCCAACTTCAAAAAACGACTTCACCAAAAGATGTATTTTTTTCAATTGTGAATTCAGAGACCTCAAACTCCATTACACTTAAAAGATGTTTTAAGGCAATCCCCATGTGTTACACCTGACAGCCTTAGGGTGGTCACCCCGAACTTTTTGCCTGCCTCCCTCCACTTTTTGGACACTGTTTTTGCTGGTTTTTAGACTCTGCGCACTTTACCACTGCTAACCAGTGCTAAAGTGCATATGGTCTCTCCCTTTAAATATGGTAACATTGGATAATACCCAATTGACTATCTAATTTACTTATAAGTCCCTAGTAGAAGGCACTATATGTGCCCAGGGCTTGTAGATTAAATGGTACTCGCGGGCCTGCTGCACTGGTTGTGCCACCCACTTAAGTAGCTCCTTAACCTTGTCTCAGGCCTGCCATTGCAAGGCCTGTGTGTGCAGTTTCACTGCCACTTTGACTTGGCATTTAAAAGTATTTGCCAAGAATAAAACTCCCCTTTTTCTAGATATAAGTCACCCCTAAGGTGTGCCCTAGGTAACCCCTAGGGCAGGGTGCTGTGTGGGTAAAAGGCAGGACATGTACCTGTTTAGTTTACATGTCCTGGTAGTGTAAAATTTGTTTTTACACTACTGTGAGGCCTGCTCCCGTCATAGGCTAACATTGGGGGTGCCCTCATGCAGTATTGAAGTGGTAGCTGCTGATCTGAAAAGAGTAGGAAGGTCATATTTAGTATGACCAGAATGGTAATACAAAATCCTGCTGACTGGTGAAGTTGTATTTAATATTACTATTGTAAAAATGCTACTTTTAGAAAGTGAGCATTTCTCTGCACTTAAATCTTTCTGTGCCTTACAATCCACGTCTGGCTGGGTTTAGTTGACAACTCCTTGTGCATTCGCTCAGACACACCCCAAACACAGGGTACTCAGCCTCACTTGCATACATGTGCATTTTGAATGGGTGTTCCTGGGCTGGGAGAGTGGAGGGCCTGCTCTCACACAAAGGACTGCCACACCCCCTACTGGGACCCTGGCAGACAGGATTTAACTGAAACGGGACCTGTTGCACTTCTAAGCCATTCTTTGAAGTCTCCCCCACTTCAAAGGCACATTTGGGTATAAAACAGGGCCTCTGCCCTACCACCTCAGACACTTCCTGGAGAAGAAACTTGTAACCAGAACCTGCATTCTGCCAAGAAGAACTGCCTGGCTGCCCAAAGGACTCACCTGACTGCTTTCTGTGAAGGACTGCTGCCTTGCTGTTGCCCTGCTGCCTTGCTGTTCCCTGGTTGTGGTGAAGAAGTGCTTGGATAGAGCTTGCCTCCTGTTCCCTGAAGTCTCAGGACCAAAAAGACTTCTCTCTTGCAACTGGACTCCTTGTGTGGCAAAAATTCAACGCACCGCTTGCTAAAAACTATGCACATCCTGTTCCCCGGTGAAACATTCACTGCACGCTGAACCGGGACAATGCCGCTCGACTTCGCAAGGAAAAGATCAACGAGGTGCCTGCGGTGCGACCGGAACTTCGATGCACGGCCCACCAGATCAACGCACAGCCGACCTGGGATGAGGCCGCCTGACTTCCAGAGGGAAAATCGACGCAGCGCCTCCCATGAGGGAGAAATTTCCCTGCATCGCCCACCGGAACGATGCAGAGCTTGTCAACAAGCCCAGAATTCCAAGCACAGACCCTGGGGCGTCTGAAAACCCTGCAACCCGAAGAGGAGCCACGTACATGCACCGGAAATTGACGCAACGTCTTCCCCACGTAGAAAATAGAGACACAGGTCCGTGTGTGAAGGGGCGAAACCGACACACACTCACCGTTCTCCACGCATCTCCTCCTCTGCGGCCCTTTGCAGAGATTTTTCACTCAAACCAGGTACTTTGTGCTTGAAAGAGACTTGGGGCCATTTTCCCCTACGCCGGCGCTGCCTGGTGTACGTCGTTTTTTTTAACGCACACCAGACGGCGACGGCAGCTAACGCCGGCTAACGTCATTCAATAAATACGGCGCCCGCATGGCGCTTCAGAATGGCGTTAGCCGGCGCTAATTTTTTTAACGCAAAACTGCGTTAGCGCAGTTTTGCGTCAAAAAGTATAAATATGGGCCGAAACGCTACTAGTGGGCCTGCAGCACTGATTGTGCCTTCCACTTAAGTAGGCCTTTAAACGTCTCAGCAGTGATACTGCAGAGCCTGTATATGCAGTTTCACTGCCTTGTTGAATTGGCACTTAAACCCTTTGCCAGGCCGTTAACTCCCCTTTCAATACGCATATGAAACCTATAGGGCAGGGTGCAGTGTAAGTAAAAGGCAAGACTTCTTTTTAATTTTACATATCCTCGTAGTGAAAAACTCCCAAATTTGTTCTTCACTACTGTGAGGCCTACCCCCTCATAGGGTAGCATTGGGGATTCCTTAATACATCTAATTAGAGTTATTCCTGATTGAGAAGGAGTAGGACTCTCATGTTTGGTTCCTATTAACTTGTATTTATAAATCCTCCTCAATGGGAGAGTAGGATTTATGATTATAACGTCAAAAGTGCCACTTTTATAAAGCTGGCATTTTTTGTTCTTAAGCCCTGTGTGCCTGCTGCCTGCCTCCAAAAAACATCTGGGTTGAGTATTGGCTGTGCATTCCCTCTACACAGTCACACACAAGGGAGCTGAGGTGTGCCTGATGGTCCACACCCTGATGTCTCATCACCAGTCTGATGGGTCTTCCTCAACTAGATGGGAAGGTGGAGCTGACACCTATACCTCAATAGGGCTGTGCCTGTTCCCACTCAAAGAGCTGCCTATCTCTCAGGGCAGGGAAGCAAGGACATGTGTGCACTTCAACACCCCTCTTTGAAGTCACCCCCCTTAAAAGGCACCACTGGGTATAAGGACTGGGCATCTGACCCTAACAAATCAGTACACTTCTGGACCTGAGGATGAGCTGCATGAAGAAGGATTGCTGTTCTGCTGAAAGGGCTGTCACTCTGCTGGAAGTCTGCTGGAATTTGCTGGACTACTGCTTTGTTGTGCCTGCCCTGCTGCCCTTTTATCCTGGGAGTGAGAAGGACTGAACCTGCATTTCTTCATCTCCATAGCTAAGCAACTCGAAGGGCTTGCTGGCTTGCCTCCTGTTCTGAAGTCTCAGGGACATCGAAGACTTCCTTCATTCATGCTTCAGCTGCTGGACTCTGCCAACTGAGAGTCTGGATCTGCCAAGTGGTGCTACTCTAGTCCTGGGCCTTGAAAGTGGGCTTTTGCAGCTGGTCTTCTGCAAAAAAACACACATCGACACAGTCACACTGAGAGGAACCACCACATACTCCTGCAACACATTGCTGCTGAGAATGAGAACTTTGCATCACTGATTGCCCAGCTTAGGATCGACACATTGCCACCAGCCCTGGTGCATTGCCTTTGCATCACCAGCTGCACAAGGCGACACATAAAACTTCATCACAAAGGGTTCAATGTTGCACTCCTAGGCGCTGACAGCACCGCTCAATGACAATGCACCCCCTGACTGCACGGATCGGAACCAACGCATCGCCTTCGCATTGCCTCCTCGATGTGGACACAACCCTCCAACCAAGCTATTGTTCTAGTGGAACAAGGTTGGTCCCTGGAAACATCCCATGCTCCATTGTGGTTGGCCTCAGCTTTAGATGTATTCCTGTCTAACGTGACTAGATAGCCCCAGATTGGTGCTTTATGTTTCTAACCACTAACATTGCAGATATTGTTGAAATATTCATATCTCAACTTCTACTTGGATGTTTGTCGTTTTGGTCCTGTTTTGTTTATTAAATCAAGATATATTTTTCTGGTTGGAATTTTTTTATGTGGTGTTTTCACTGTTTTATTGTATTAAGTGTTGCACAAATACTTTACACACTTCCTCTTAAGTTAAGCCTGACTGCTCTGTGCCAAGGGTGAGAAGAGGATCATTTAGGGTGTGTATCTGGCTTACAAATATCCAAAAGCAACTATTCTACTTGAATCATTTATTTAATGCTTTGTAAGCAAACCCGGTGAATAGAGCACTCTGACTTTTGTTGAGTTTCTGGCCTTCTTCTGGAGTATGGTTGAAAGGGTATCACCTGGATTTAGGCGTGTGCATAAAAAAATGTTTTTAATGCTTGAGGTTTAGAGGAAGGGAAGACGTATTGTCTGAGCTTTATAACTGCTCATAAGCAATGGTGTTGCAGAGTCCAAGAGCAGATTCAGCCACTCATGTTCATATTTATGGTCTTTGTGTAGGGGTGGTTGCATAGGGTTGCTATTGATTTGAGTCTCATAATTACAGGTTAGGTGATTATATTGGGAGAGAAAACTTTGGGACTAAAAACAAACCCTCCAATACTATGTTCACCCTCATTGGCACTGTTGACATATTCCATAGTGACATTGGCACCAACTGATAGCATTTTAAATGTTCAGGTTAGGAATTGGCAGCGTCCACCTCTACTTGTGTCACTGCTGGTCCATGGCAAAGGTTTTTCTTGGGAAAATGTAAGTGTTTTTTTTCCTTCTGATTGCAAGGCATTTGCTCATTGCCCTTACGTTCTGGGGTAATGTGTTCCATAGCTTCCATGCTTGCACCCACAAAGTGCTTCCTCCTAACTGGGTTATTCTATTTTTCAAAATATGTATTACTTTAGACCATATAACAACTGTAGGTTCTTATATAGGACTGGTTAATTAGAAGTGATGACATTCTTTATCGTAGGCTATTACTGTGAAGGGGCAGTTTGGATTTCAGTTGTAAAAAACTGATCAGAGTGCTGTGATTTCTCTGTAGGTGATGCAGAGAACCTTGATGGATATTCTTCTTGCATCAAGTATCCAATGTATGGCATTGAGTGCTGGGGTGATGGGGTACCATATCACTAGGATAGAACATGTTCGTCAGCTGCATTTTGGACTGCAATTGAAGTTTGTTGATTAAGTATTTTATCAGTGCCATGTAGATTCCACTAGGGTAGTGAAATCTTGCCCTCATCACCATTGTTCAGGTGTCGAGCTAATAGGGAAATAGACATTGTATGCGTCTCATAGTGTTGATGATTTCGCAACATTGATCACTTGACCTTTGAATAAGCATTTGGAGTCCATAATAACATCCATGTTCTGTACTTTGGTCTGTGTGGTGGGAGGAGATGAAGTCTCATCTGAACAAGATGTGCTTGGGTTGTGCATTCTTCATGTACTATAATTGAGGATATATGACTTAGTTGATGTTGAAACATACAGATGTCCACAGCCTCCAGGCGTTTGCTATCCCCAGATCCAATTGGTTTTAGAGTTTAAGAATAATTTGTTTATCACCTGTACAGTTCTAAGGTAAGTTTAAAGGTGAAGATAAAGATATCCCATTAAAGCCAGATACGTGCCGAAGAGAAATGAGTGATTGTTAAGCCTTGTAGAACACCTACATTTTTTAAGAACAGTAATGATAGAAATGAAGACAGAGATAAAATTTGTGTTTGTGAGTCAATTAGAGAAATGTCTCCTGTTTCCCTGTATCATTTAAGTGGCAATTAGTGATCTGCAGTATAAAAGCCTGCATAGAGTGCTAGAAACAGTTTAATGGCTAAGTCAGAGTCAACTGTGTTCTTGAGGACATTCCATATTGTGGTTAGTGCTGATGCACTGTCAGATTTTCTGTTTGATATTTCATTAGTGCTCTCTCAGAGGAGCCTCACAAACATTCTTGAATGTATATGAGGCATTGGTAAGCATGGGATCCAATGATCCTGCCAGATTTAATTAGCTCATTTATTTCTTTTAATGAGCTCTCTGGTCTCTTTCATGTACCTTAAGTTAAACACACATAGGTCTTGGGTTCGGTTTTGCCTGTTTCATTGTATTATGTGGTTGGTGATCATTTTCTCAGAAGGCATGTCTCATTATTTTAGTTTTTAAATAGTCAGATAATCCATTGTAAAGTTGTAGAGTTTATGCAAGAGATTGGTACAGCCACAGATGCAGACCGGCTTTCAGAATTCCAGGATAAGTTTGAATGGTTGTTTAATAAGTTGATGGCATCTGAAAAGAATTGGCGAGTAATGAGATTTGTTAGCTGCAATATGTTCATGGTAACCCATGAGGTTATTGAGGAGGGCTGTACGCTGTTGAATACTGGGTTCTCAAACCTGATATAGAGTTCTCCATAGATACAAGGATTAAAAAAGCCAATTGTGATATTTGATACAGAGCCCTGTGTATGCTGCATTATGGTGTGGTGGCAGGTAGATTAAAAGGAATGATGCAGTTAAAGCTGGTAGTGGTGAACAGCAAAGGAGTCAGGACTTGCAGAAATGGATGATATTTAATTATTGCAATCACTAGAAAAGGTATTGTAAAGCACAAGTAGTCTTCATCTCTATCAATTGTAAGGTTGATTTCTGTAAATTATTAAGGGGGTCATTCTGACCTTGGCGGTCCATGACCGCCATGGCGGAGTGCGGCGGATGCACCGCCAACAGGCTGGCGGTGCTTCCTGGGCGATTCTGACCGCAGCGGTAAAGCCGCGGTCAGAAAAGGGGAGCCGGCGGTTTCCCGCCGGTTTCCCGCTGGCCCAGGGAATCCGCCATGGCGGCGCTGCTTGCAGCACCGCCATGGGGATTCCGAGCACCTTCCCGCCAGCCTGTTTGTGGCGGTGTCCACCGCCGGAACCAGGATGGCGGGAACGGCTGCCATGGGGCCCCTGCACTGCCCATGCCACTGGCATGGGCAGTGCAGGGGCCCCCTAACAGGGCCCCACAAAGATTTTCACTGTCTGCTGTGCAGACAGTGAAAATCGCGACGGGTGCCACTGCACCCGTCGCACCCCTTCAACTCCGCCGGCTCCATTCCGAGCCGGCTTCATTGTTGAAGGGGCTGTCCCGCTGGGCCAGCCGGCGTTCTTCTGGCGGTCGCCCGCCGGCCCAGCGGGAAAGCCGGAATGGCCGCCGCGGTCTTTCAGCGGGAAACGCTTGGCGGGCGGCGACCGCCGACCGCCGCGGTCAGAATGACGGCCTAAGTGTCCTTTGAGAATAGCTTGGCTGAAGTGTTGTCTCCCATTCCTTTTCCAGTGACTAAGAGGAGATCTGGTGTGAAATCAATTAGTACATCATGTATGTGGATCCAAAGCTTCCTTAAGGATCTGGTATTGATCAGGATGCATGCCAAATGTTTTTGGGGATAATCATGAGGTTAATTGGTCTCTGCTTACTTAGCTCATGTTGATAGTTGTTCTAGAGGAGTAGGTTGCAGAGGTTTTCGGTGTTTGTTCTAGGGGTTGCTGAGGCTCATATGGCTGAGGAATAGGGGTTATGTAAACATCCTGTGATTCTGGGCAAATCACTTAGGCCCTCATTATGACCCTGGCTGTAAATCCCACTTACCGCCATGCTGACGGCCGCCAACTTACTGCAGCGGTGGCAGATATCCGTTCACCATATTATGACACACACACACCAATCCGACAGAATACAGCCACAGCCACAAATTCGCCAGACCAAAGGTCAGTGATAAACTGGTGGTATCAAAACCCACACCTTTACACCAGTAGAACAACGCCCACTACATTATGACCCATGAATCACCAGGGTGCAGTCAACGGCGGTAAACCATTGGCAGTACATACCACTGCGCTCACAATGGACACCCACATACAAAACAACACTACATTGGACAATTCAAACAACACACCTGACACCCATACGCATACCACACCCACGCACCCACACCACCATAAAATACACACCCACATTACCCACAACGTTTTACAAATACAATTCATTGGCATGAGACTGATACCAAGACCACTGACACAACTACATACACATACCACAAACAACCATACATCCCTCAAGTACCCCACTTCACACACCCCAACACATTACCCAATACACTCTAACCAACACACATCACTTAACACCCATGGCACCACAAAGGCACCCCCATTTCACTGAGGAGGAGTTAAGGGTCATGGTGGAGGAAATCGTCAGGGTAAAACCACAGCTGTTTGGAGCACAGGTGCATCAAATATCAAAAGCCAGGAAGATGGAGCTATGGCCGAGAATCGTGGACAGGGTCAACACTGTGGGACAGCACCCCAGAACAAGGGACGACATCAGGAAGAGGTGGAATGACCTACGGGGGAAGGTATGTTCCATAGCAGCAAGACACCAGCTGTGTGTCGGTGGACCTCCACTTCCTCCAACCACAACTCAAAGCATGGGAGAAGCAAGTCTTGCCAATTCTGCATCCTGAGGGCCTGGCAGGAGTCAGAGGAGGACTGGACTCTGATAAGTCAACTTTCAACAATGATCATCCCCCATACCTGCATGCCATCACATAACCTTACCCTCACTCCCATCACTCCACTACATCCCACACACACCCCACCATCACATTTCACTAATCCCAATGCCAAGCCCTGCATGTTGTACCAATACATGGATACCCCTCACAGCCCTGCATGGACACTCATCACTAGAGCATGCACAGCATAGAGAACTAACAATCCCACCATACACCAACATACACAAGAAAAAGCTGTCAGGGCAACACCAACCATAGAGGGGAAGGCAGTGATGTACAATATGTCATACACATTAACCATAACACATCATTTACATCCCCACAGGTACCCCAACCAATGTCACTGGAGAGAAGGTGCCAGTACTATCCAGTCCCCCAACAGAAGAGGATCACAGAGATGACAGTAACTCGGGACTTCAGGATCTGGACGATCTACCTGACACATCAGGGACCACTGGACAGCCGGTTGCCCAAGCCCAGTCACAGACCACCACAGAGCCTCCCCTATCAGGAATCAACACCACAGCACCCACCCAGCGTCCCCAAACTTCTGGCCCCAGGACACGTCAATCAGCAGTGTACCCACCTGTACAGGGACACCAGCCTACACCTATACCTAAGACAATCAGGGACCTTGGGTCAGTGGCAATGGGCACACAGTTCAGGGGACAGAGACACAGGCCAACAGGGACACTAGGAGGACTGCTGTGCACCAGGGGAGGACAGGCCCAGGGAACCAACTCTACAAGAGGCACTCTCCGAGTTCCTGGGAGCCTTTCAACATTCCCAGGATACGATGACCCAGATCCTAGACAACATGCAGGAGAACAGGCGGCTGCAGGAGGCACAGTACCAGGGGATCAGGGAGGACTTGCAGGCCATCAACAACACCCTGATCTCCATGTCAGGGGTGCTGGCACACATGGTCAACATTATGAGGGAGGCAGTCTCACACCTGCGGGCCCCTGCCACTAGCGAGTCATCTGAACAGCCTTCCACTTCCACTGCCGCTAGTGGCCAGGAGGCCCCGCCAAAGGACTCACAGGCCACCAGCACCCCTCCCCTGCAGAAGGTGAAACACCCCTCAAACGTTCCCTGTGATCCAGACAGAAGCCAGAGAAACTTGCCAAGACCCCCGCCAGGAAATGAGACTCTCCTGATTGTCCCCCTTGTGTCCCACTCAGTCACCCTGTCTACCTTGAACTGCCATTGCTCCCCTTCCTATGTCCCCTTGGACTATGCACCTGTGCTATGAACAGACTGGAACAATACCCTGGACTTTCCTTCATCATCAACCCCTCCCACTGCACTTTCCCCTCTATATATTAGCACTTCAATAAACACCCTTTGATAAAAATCAATTTCGAGAATGTCATGAATTTCAAATATGTACTGATTGAAACAGGTACAACCAGTTCAAATGAACTGTACATAGAATGAGCATAGAATTAATGACCTGTAGCTGGCTGTTGTGATCACACCAGTAGTATTTGTCATATCACCAACATCTGCAAAATGAATAGCCAGAGGGAACAGTAAGTGGGCATAGAATTTGGAAATACCAGAATGCCAATGCTATACAGAATCACCAAAGTCATTGAAATGTAAAGTTACACTGTCTCACCTGTGTGTCATTGGAAGTACTGGCAGATTACAGTTGTTCGGTTGTCCTCATCCTCTGCCTCCTCGTGCTCACTGTCAACAGGGTCAACTGCTGCCACAGGGGCATCTCCAGTCTCCTCATCCTGCAGAAAAGGAACATGGCATCTGAGGGCTAGGTTGTGCAACATGCAGCATGCCACTAATATCTGGCAGACCTTCTTGGGTGAGTAGCACAGGGATCCACCTATTAGATAGAGACACCAGAATCTGGCCTTCAGGAGGCCAAAGGTTATCTCAATTATCCTTCTGGTTCGCCCATGTGCCTCATTATAACGTTCTTCTGCCTTAGTCCTGTCATTCCTCACAGAGGTCAGCAGCCATGATAGGTTTGGGTAACCAGAGACACCTGCAAATATTGATGGACAACATTTAGCTACACACTATCCTATATGGCCCACACCATACCCATACACCAACATATAATGGGTGGGAACCAGGGCTCACCTATTAGCCACACTGTGTACCTCTGTAGTTGGCCCATCACATTTGGGATGCTGCTTTTTCTTAGGACAAAGGCATCATGCACCGACCCAGGATACTTAGCATTGATGTGGGAGTTATACTGGTCCGCCAAGCACACCATCTGCACATTCATAGGGTTCATTCTGGTGGGGGGGACAAATGCAATATGTGTTCCGTCAATCGCCCCAGTTATATTGAGGATATGTTCCATTGCATAAAACTCAGCCTTCACAGTGGCCAAATCCTCAACCTGGGGGAAAGCAATGTAGCTGCACATGTGTTTTATCAGGGCAGAAAACACTCTTGTCAGCACTATTGAGAACATTGGCTGTGATGTTCCTGCTGCCAAGCTCACTGTCACTTGGAAAGAACCAGTTGCCAGGAAATGGAGAACTGATAGCACTTACACAAGAGGGGGATCCCAGTGGGATGACGGATAGCAGATATCACATCAGGCTCCAATTGGGTACACTGCTCTGTGATTGTGGCCCTGTCCAGTCTATAGGTGAGTATCATGTGCCTGTCCTCCAGTGTAGCCAAGTCCACCAGGGGTCTGTACACGGGGTATGTCTCCACCTCCTATTTATCCGCAGGAGTAGGAATCTAAGTGAGGAGGCTGTCACAAACTGAAAAATGGAGCCACAACAGTAGTCTGCAATCTGTAAATATGTAATGTGTCAATGTGATTTTTCCAGTATGTGCCTATTTCTCCTGTGACGCAGCATTATTCCATAGGCCTGCCCCTCCTGAAATGGTGTCCGCCTGTCCTGTGTGGAGGGGCAGGTGAAAGTGAGGTGATGCCACTGACGTTGTGCACCGTGGCGGTAGGTGGTCGGGAACCACAGTGCATTTCATCATTGGTTAAAATTGGACCCTATGAGGTACAGTGGCCAGTGGTGGTCTATGCCGGCGGTGACAGCATACACCGCTGCGGACGTGACAGCCATTTTCTATCTGATTCCTCACTTGTTTTCTGACCTTCCATAGGTCAGGGCTGCGTGGGTCAAAGGTGTGCTGCAGTTGGCGGTGTGTGCTTCTCCTCATGCCTTCGTGGTTAGCAATATCACTGGTAGTGCAATGCATAGTGCGTATGTCTGTACCCTGTGTGTGAGGATGCTGTGTACGCCAACGGTGGTGTTGGTGCAGTCATTGACCCAGTGTATCCTTTGTCTCTCTCCCCCCCTTTCTTGTTTTGTCATCCTGTCCTTATGTGCATTAGCATCATCTTGTGGAGGAGCAGAGGCACTGGTGATGGAGGGAGCTGCACCCCACAGGAGCCTGGAGGCAGAGTCCACCAACGCTGAGGGCACCAGTGGGACGGAGGGCGAGGGGAGCACCACAGAAGAGATTGGAGGGGACAATACAGACTCAGATACCTCCACCGATGGGAGCTCCCTGGTGGTGGCAGACACCTCTGTGACCACCCCAGCTACAGGTGCAGCCGCCACCCCCGTACCAGCACCGCCCTCCCAGCAGCCCCTCAGCGAGTTGCCCGTGACCGCTCACCCAGGAGGATGGGCATCTCCTTTGCCCAGGCACATCAAGCTCCTTCCCCAGTGAGCCCTGCTGCCCTAAGTGAGGAGGCTATTGACCTCCTGAGATCCATCTCTGTAGGGCAATCAACCATTGTGAATGCCATCCAGAGGATGGCAGCCAAGGTGCAACATTCTAATGCATTTCTGGAGGGTATTCACACTGGACTGGCGGCCCAACAGAGATCGATCCAGGCTCTGGCCTCCTCTCTGATGGCAGCCATTGTCCCTATTTCAACCGTCCCCCCTCCAACTTCCACTTCCCAGTCCCATTCTCCTCAACCCCAACCCATCCCAAGCACACAGCCAGACAAGCATGCACACAAGACAACACCCAAGAGTGTCACAGGCAAACACAAGCACCACACTTCATCCCACAGGCACTCACACAAACACCATTCAGTTGCAGACACAACAACATCCACTATTTCCACTGTCTCTCATCCTCCTCCTCCCCCACCTCCCACCCAGTTACGTCCACACCCACACCTGCATGCACTACATCATCATCCACTACCTTTATCATCACCACACCAAGCAGAACACACACCTCACTGGCAGACACCTCCACAACATCCATGCACACATCCCCTGTGTCCTCTCCACAGCATCTCTCCCCCCTCCTAAAGTACACACCAGCCATCCACCTCACAACGGTATACAACCCATGCTCCTGCACCCAAATCCAGCAGACAAATACCTCCAACAACCATTCCCTCATCCCCCACTCCCATTTTCCGCCCCAATGTCCTTAAAAAGCTTTTCCTTTCCACCATTGACCTCTTTTCTACCCCTCCCCCCATTCTGCACGTAAGGCCAGGTTAACCACAACCCTGCCAAGCACCTCAGCCAAACAGGCTACGGGCCCAGTTCCATCAGCACCGACCCGTGGTGGAAAGGATTCCAGGCAACAAATACTGAAGGGGAAGGAGCCTTCACCAGCCAGCAGAAAGGGGAAGAAACCTGCACCAGCCAGCAAGAAGGTGAAGGAGCCTCCACCTGCCATCAAAAAGGGGAAGGAAACTGAAGGAGCCTGCACCAGCCATCAAAAAGGGGAAGGAACATGCACCAGCCAGCAGAAAGGGGAAGGAGCCTGCACCAGCCAGCAGAAAGGGGAAGGAGCCTGCACCAGCCAGGAAAAAGGGGAAGGAGCCTACACCAGCAGCTATCACAGAGCCCCCCGCCTGCTGTGGTTCTGCAGCCATCAATGAGTGCAGGGGCTAAGCAGGAGCCTCCCACAACCACCACCACCACAGTGCAGCCATCGGAGGGTGCAGGGGCTGAGCAGGAGCCTCACTTTAGTCAATTTATCTTGTCCTTGCATTATTCAGCTGATTTACGGGATAACTTGTTTTTCTTGTGTAGCTGGTTGTGTGTATGGTTTGTGTGGATGGTGCGTTTGTCACTGTCATTTTCCTTCCCGCTTACCGTCATCGTCTTCACCTGCGTTGGTGTTTGTGGTGGAGCATAACTTAGAAGAACATCAGGAAGACTTGCAGTTCTGGTTGCATGGTGGCGTGGTTCTTCCCTGTGTCTCCAATGGTGAGTCCTTTCACTTATGAGCTCCGTTTCCTCCAGGCTTTTGATAACATTGGTACCGCCCCGGAAAAGGTGGCAGGTTGACATGTCATAATATGGTGGCCAGTACTTTGTCTTCCACCTGGCTGTAGGCAGCTACCGCCGTGGTGACTGCTGTTTCAGCCCTGGCGGTCGGGGTGGTACATTTGCTCTCTTTCGGAGATATCACTGCCATGGTCATAATTTGGCTGTACTAACCGCCAGCCTGTTGGCGGTATTAGCGCCACTTTATCACCGACCGCCAGGGTCGTAATGAGGGCCTTAATCTCCCCATGCCTACAATTCAGCACTGTGTGATTCTCACAGGTGATTTGCCGTGCTTTACAAATCCTGGATTTAGAAAATGCATAATTTTGAGAGGAAGAGCACGAGGACCAAGTAGAGTCCTCCTGTAACCCAGTGGTCCCCCCAAAATTTGCTGTGTTTTGTTTGCCTCATCTTTTCATCGAACATTAATAGATTGTATGCAATACATCAACTTGTCATCACATCAGTCACTGAGTAAACACTAAATAGGAATTAAAATAATGTGTTCTTTAGTAAATTATACACGATATGGCCAACATGTGGTTGCCACTGCTAGATTAATTGTGAAACACATACCAACAATACAACATGTAGTCAAAGGCTCATATCATCTGCCTTACAAATGGGCTACAATTGCAATAGTTTGATGAAAGTAGAGAGAAGATGAAAAGAGTATTACATGCAGATAAGGACTTTGCATACATAGGGCCTCATTTACGAGGTACCTTCCTGCACATAAACAATAATTCCATGCAACAAAGGCACACTTGCACTTTGGTGCAAGTGTGCCTGTGTTAGAGCTAGGGGCTAATTTTGGTGCCAGTGCTGGGGAAGTGTCCCAAATACGGTGCATCCCTGCATCTCTGAAGTGATGCAGCGCTGCCAATTTCGGCTCAGTGCCGTGCTGCGCTGAGTCACTTCATCTTAAATAAGATCCTTACAGTCAGTGCTGGATGAGATAGGTCTCAATGATTCTGTGAAATATGCATTGTGACAGTACTGGACTAATACCAAGACTAAAGCGAAGAGAAAAGACACCAGTGCAGGAGGTAAGCAAACTGATGTATTAATGCAAGCAGGGGAATTGAGAGACCTGCTGCAACATTCAGAGTGATATTCAACAGAATAAACTGTGCCCAAGTAAATGCAGTCAGTGATGCTATGTACAATCATGTTCTTCCACAGAGATAAAAGCAGATTCTCAGTATTAGATGTTATTCTTTCTGAGATGTTACACTTTGCAATTTGGATTGTGTATTATTTGTTTGTCTTTTTATTTGAGTGTGTTTCAATGACGTATGCCCTTGTATAAAAATACTGTAATATTATTCTTAAAAGAAAGTAATCATTTGCTTATATGCTGGCGGCCACTGCTAACACATCATTAATAAGCTAATGAAGAATACATTTCAAAGATGTACACAATAGTTTATTTTTAAATGTGCTATTGTTGCCACATGCAATTAAAAATAATCAAATGTACTATTTAGACATTTCGGCAACAATATGTGTACCTCTTAACCCCTCAGGTGCCCTGGACATAACGGTTACGTCCTGGGCAGGTGCCCAGGATGTAACTGTTACATCCAGCTAGGGGCCCACGGGTAAAGCGCTAGCGCTCCCCCCGAAGGCCTGGAACCCCCTCCCATGGGCAGGGATGGAAGAGGAATCGCTTCCCCTTCCACCCCCAACCCCCGTGGCATCTGATGACGTCAGCATGCGATCGTGCGCTGAACTCATCAGAGGCTGCCCCCACTTCAGCGTGGATGGGAGGTGAAAGCGTGGATCCTCCGATGACGTGGAGGGGGCGAGAGAGGCATGAAAGGAAAGGAAAGGCCTTTCCTCTCCTTTCATGTCTCTCTCAGCATTTCTGCTGCCCGATCGCAATGTGATCGGGCAGCAGAAATGCCACTAGACACCAGAGAATTTTATTTTTTGTTGTTTATGTCATGCGGGGAGCAGCCCTTTGGGCAAGTGCCGCTCCCCAGGGGGGAATTTATTTTTAGGCCATTTCAGCCCCCTTTGGGGGCAGATTGGCCTATTATAATTAGGCCGATCTGCCCCTGGGGGGGCAGAAACTGCTAGGCACCAGGGATGATTTTTTTTTTGTTTATTTTTGTTTTATGTATGTGGGAGCGACCCCTTAGCCAAGGGTCGCTCCGTTGGGGTCAAATTTACTTTTTGGCCAGGGGCAGAAACCACTAGACACCAGGGAGTTTTGTTTTTTATTTATGTTTATACACAAGGGGAGTGGCACCCTGGGCAAGGGCCGCTCCCCAGGGGGCAAATTATTTTTAGGCCTTTTGGCAGATCGGCCTAATTAGGGCGATCTGCCCCCAGGGGAGGCAGAAACCCCTAGACACCAGGGATCTATATTTTTTCATGTTTACTTTTTTTTTTATATATATATATATATATGGGGAGCGAACCCTTATGCAAGGGTCGCTCCACTGGGGGGAAAATTGTATTTAGGCCATTTCTGCCCCCTCTTGGGTCAGAGCTGCCTATTTTTGTTAGGTCAATCTGCCCGCAATGGGGGCAGAAACCACTAAACACCAGGGAATTTTTTTTTTTTGCCCCAGTTTTAGCAAGGGGAGCAACCCCTGAGGCAAGGGTCGCTCCCCTGGGGGGCAAATTTATTTTAGGCCATTTTTGCTCCCCTTGGGGGCAGATCGGCCTATTTCTATTAGGCCGATCTGCCCCCGGGGGGGCAGAAACCACTTAGGCACCAGGGATTGGTGTGTGTGTATGAGTGTGTTGTGTTTTGGGGGGCAGCCCCTTGGGCAAGGGTCACTCCCCATGGGGGGCACATTACTGTTGGCCATATCTGGCCCACGTGGGGGCAGATCAGCCTATTTTTGGAGAAAGCCCACCAGAGAGCAGCGAAGATTTTTGTTTCCAAAATAAGAGGGGGAGGGTATGGCCCTCAACCCAAATAAATGGATGGGGCCAAAGTTGTTCTGTCCATCGGTGGGCAGATGGGGCAATTACCCCGGATCCACTCCCCGGGGGGGCAGAAAGCATACTAGATGCCAGGAAATAGAAAATAGAAAAAAAATAGAATAGTGGGGTGGTGGCTACCAACCAGTATGGGCCTGGTTATGCCCCCACCCCAACTGAAGGGGGTAACAGTCTTTCAGCTCTCCCCCGCACACTAAAACATCTTATCCCATGGCAAGCAAGAGGACATTTCATTATTTTCGGTTTTGGTTTTACATTTGGGCCATGAGAACTTGGCTAACTCTCAAAATTGTCCAACCTGGAATGGTGAGAGCTGCACTTTTTGGACTTGGGGACGCTGCCATGTAGAAAAATCCACAAGGCCTAGACACATCTGAAAACTCAACATCTGGGTCATTCCAGGGTGGTGTGCTTCACATGCACCAGCACCATTTTCTTACCCAAATGTCCTGAAAACCTCCAACTTTGCTGGAAATCACACATTTTCCCCACATTTTTGTGATGGAACCTTCCGGAATCATAGGAATCCACAAAATTCCTACCACCCAGCATTGTCTCATCTATACCGAAAAAACTTCTGCTGCACTTGTCAGCCTAAAAATGTTTTTCTTCAAACTGCCCTTTTGGACCAGCTTTGGTTTCCTCTCAATTTCGACATGTTTTTGGCTCTTCCCTGTCACAGTCACTTGACCCACCTACACAAGTGAGATATCATTTTTACCAGGAGACTGAGGGGAACATTGGGTGGTAGGAAATTTGTCCCAATGTGGTGATCCCACACAGAAATGTGGGAAAAAGTTGATTGTTTACCTAAATTTGAGGGTGTCTCGTTTTCAGAAATGTCTGGGTTTGGTAGGTTTCCCTAGATGGCTGCTGAGCCCAGGACCAAAACGCAGGTGCCCCCGCAAAAACAGGTAGGTTTGTATTTGATAATTTTGATGTGTCCAGATAGTGTTTTGGGGCATCTCCTTTCGCGGGCGTTAGGCCTACCCACACAAGTGAGGTACCAGTTTTTATCAGGAGACTTGGTGGAACACTTTGTGGAAGGAAATTTGTGGCTCTTCTCAGATTCCAGAACTTTGTGTCACCAAAATGTGAGAAAAAGTGTTTTTTTAGCCAGCTTCTGAGGTTTGCAAAGGATTCTGGGTAACAGAACCTGGTCAGAGCCCCACAAGTCACCCCATCATGGATTCCGGGTTGGTGTCTAGTTTTTAAAAATGCACAGGTTTGGTAGGTTTCCTTAGATGCTGGCTGAGCTATAGGCCAAAAACTACAGCTAGGCACTTTCCAAAAAAGTATTTTTTCCTTGGGAGAATGTGATGTGTCCACGTTGTGTTTCCTGTCGCGAGCATTCGGCCTACCCACGCAAGTGAGGTACCATTTCTATTGAGAGACTTGGGGGGGATTCAGAATAGCAAAACAAGTATTATTGCCCTTTGTCTTTCTCTACATTTTTTCCTTCCAAATGTAAGACATTGTGTAAAAAGAAGTCCATTTGAGAAATGCCCTGCAATTCACATGCTAGTGTGGGCACCCCGGAATTCAGAGATGTGCAAATAACCACTGCTTCTCAACACCTTATCTTGTGCTCATTTTGAAAATACAGAGGTTTTCTTGATACCTATTTTTCACTCTTTATATTTCAGCAAATCAATTGCTGTGTACCCGGTATAGAATGAAAACCCATTGCAAGGTGTAGCTAATTCATTTGCTCTGGGTTCCCAGGGTTCTTGATGAACCTACAAGCCCTATATATCCCCACAACCAGAAGAGTCCATCAGACGTAATGGTATATGGACTTAAAAAATCTGACATTGCAGGAAAAAGTTACAAAGTAAAAGATTGAGAAAAATGGCTGCTTTTTTACCTCAATTTCAATATTTTTTTTTTTTCAGCTGGTATCTTCTGTAGGAAAACTTTGTAGAATCTACACAAATTACCCCTTGTTAAATTCAGAATGTTGTCTACTTTTCGGACATGTTTAGCTTTCTGGGATCCAGCATTGGTTTCACACCCATTTTCTGTCACTAACTGTAAGGAGGCTAAAAGGCACAAAAAATAGTAAAAATGGGGTATGTCCCAGTAAAATGCCAAAATTGTGTTGACTAATAGGGTTTTCTCTTTCAAGACTGCCTGTTCCGGAAATCTTGGAAGCTGCTGATTTTAGCACTGCAAACCCTTTGTTGATGCCATTTTTAGGGAAAAAAAACACAAGCCTTCTTCTGCAGCCCTTTTTTCCCATCTATTTGAAAAAAGCAAAATGTTCACTGTATTTTGGCTAATTTCTTGGTCTCCTTCAGGGGAACCCACAAAGTCTGGGTACCTCTAGAATCCCTATGATGTTGGAATAAAAGGACGCAAATTTTGCGTGTGTAGCTTATGTGGACAAAAAGTTATGAGGGACTAAGCGCGAACTGCCACAAATAGTCAAAAAATGGCCTGGCACATGAGGGTAAAAGGCCTGGCAGCGAAGGGGTTATTGGTGATGAGAGCAACAATTCTTTTTCGATTTACTTATAATGATGAAGAAATGGGTTGAAAAATAGAACACAATTATATAATAGAAGTCATTTCAGTTTGCTGATTTTCCTTGCAGTTCCAGGGAAGACAGAAATGTTACTTTCTTCCTTCGTTAAGTACATCTTTGTGATCATATTGTTGATCCCTCCTGAGAGTTTAGGATTCACTTGTACGATAAGAAAGCCAAATGGAGCTGCAAAATTAGCAACTCTAGCCAGAATGTAATGCACTAAAAGTCTTTCCAGCACTAATCAAATCACTTTAGATAACGATTTCCAACTGTAAAAGCTTAAATATCTCACCATCTCCTGGCAGACCTTAAATTGCACTTAAAACATAGGCTAAAGTAACTTGAAAAAAGTGGAAAACAACTGTGTTTTAGAGGGAACATACTCATTAGCAAATATAAATCGTAGTCATAAATATAACACTTACCATATTTGAAAATAACAATAATTGTGATCATTCCATTTCCTTTGCTATTTACAAGTGTTACCTCTTGGGATGTATAGATGTGTTAATGACTTTAAAGGATCTAGCTAATGCACATTTTAGAGATAGGAATGAGAAACACATTTTAGATTATACTTTGATAGTTTGATTTGATTTTTATTTGATTTGAATTGCGTGAGTACAGTAATATGCCATAGTTTATAATTGTAATGTGTAGCCTAGGTTTGTGGACAAGAAAGAGTCTGTTTTCTGTCGGGCCACAGAAAGCTTAAAATAAAAGGTTAACACTATTGGACAGATTTCCAAGGCCCATCGCCACCAGAGCATCACTTTTTGAGATGCTCCGGTGGCGCTAACCACTGCTCCATATTTATAAGGAAGTGTAAGGCCACTTTTTGTGGCGTTATGCCTCCTTGTAAATATGGGCCCCTCCAGCACAGTTTTCTGCACCAGAGGGGCGTGCAATGGGGGTTGCTGTGGGCATTCCATCTCAACACCCATTGCTTTTGATGCTGCCCCAGATTTACGAGAAATCGTAAATAGGTGGCAGTGCCAAAAACTAATGCCTCCCCAGAGCTGTTTTAATTCTTCTTTGTTTTTTGCTTTTTCTATGCAAAATGCCATGAATGATTGTTTATGTGCAGGAAGGTGTCCCTTCCTATAAATAATCATTCAAAAATGATGCTTTGGTACTTCAATGTGTGCTGCATTCCTCAGCACAAATAGAAGTGCCAAATCGCCATTGTGGACTATTTATGTGCAGGTAGGGATACCTTACTGTACATCAACAATCACTCTCCTCAATGCAGACAACCTTGCACTGCGTTGGCGCAGGCAGCTTAATTAAGCCCTATGTGCCATATTTGCCTCACAGAAGTCACAGACACCTAGGCCCATATTTATACTTTTTGACGCAAAACTGCGCTAACGCAGTTTTGCGTCAAAAAAATTAGCGCCGGCTAACGCCATTCTGAAGCACCATGCGGGCGTCGTATTTATTGAATGACGTTAGCCGGCGTTAGCCGCCGGCGCCGGCTGGTGTGCGTTAAAACAAACGACGTACACCAGGCAGCGCCGGCGTAGGGGAAAATGGATCTTGGGCGCCAAAAAATGGGGCAAGTCAGGCTGAGGCAAATTTTGCGCCGCAACCCGATTTGCGCCATTTTTTTTTACTCCCAACCCCCATAGAAATGACTCCTGTCTTAGCAAAGACAGGAGTCATGCCCCCTTGCCCAATGGCCATGCTCAGGGGACTTCTGTCCCCTGGGCATGGTCATTGGGCATAGTGGCATGTAGGGGGGCACAAATCAGGCCCCCCTATGCCACCCAAAAAAAATAAAATATTATACTTACCTGGACTTACCTGAGGTTTCCAGGGATGGGTCCCTCCATCCTTGGGTGTCCTCCTGGGGTGGGCAAGGGTGACAGGGGGTGTCCCTGGGGGTATGGGAGGGCACCTCTGGGCTCCTTCCGAGCCCACAGGTCCCTTAACGCCTGCCTTTTGCAGGCGCTAAAAAACAGCGCAAAAGCGGCCGTACGTCATTTTTTTTGACCCACCCACTCCCGGGCGTGATTTTTGCCCGGGAGTGTAAATACGGTGCACATGCCTCGGAGTCGATTTTTTAGACGGGAACGCCTACCTTGCATATAATTAACGCAAAGTAGGTGTCCACGCTAAAAAATGACGCAAACTCCATGGACTTTGGCGCTAGACGCGTCTAACGCCAAAGTATAAATATGGAGTTAGTTTAGCGTCGGAATTGCGTTAAAAAAAACAACGCAATTCCGGCGCAAACGGAGTATAAATATGCCCCCTAGTGCAAGTTTGGGGGCTAATTTCAAACAAAATGTGCTCCTTACACACTATCTGCCAATTGTTCAAACATTACTTACATCTCGCTTATACTCAGGGAGGAAATGCAGGCTCAGTCATGACACACTAAAACATTTTGGCCCATATTTATACTTTTTGGCGCAAAACTGCGGTAACGCAGTTTTGCGTCAAAAAAATTAGCGCCGGCTAACGCCATTCTGAAGCGCCATGCGGGCGCCGTATTTAATCAATGACGTTAGCCGGCGTTAGCCGGCGGTGCTGCCTGGTGTGCGTGGAAAAAAACGACGTACACCAGGCAGCGCCGGTGTAGGGGGATATGGGGCTTGGGCGTTAAAAAATGGGGCAAGTCAGGTTGAGGCAAATTTTTCGCCTCAACCCGATTTGCGCCATTTTTTCCGACTCCCAACCCCCATAGAAATGACTCCTGTCTTAGCAAAGACAGGAGTCATGCCCCCTTGCCCAATGGCCATGCCCAGGGGACTTATGTCCCCTGGGCATGGTCATTGCGCATAGTGGCATGTAGGGGGGCACAAATCAGGCCCCCCTATGCCACAAAAAAAAATAAAAAAAACACTTACCTGAACTTACCTTAATGTCCCTGGGATGGGTCCCTCCAGCCTTGGGTGTCCTCCTGGGGTGGGCAAGGGTGACAGGGGGTGTCCCTGGGGGCATGGGAGGGCACCTCTGGGCTCATTAACGCAAAGTAGGTGTCCACGCTAAAAAATGACGCAAACTCCATGGACTTTGGCGCTAGACGCGTCTAACGCCAAAGTATAAATATGGAGTTAGTTTTGTGTCGGAATTGCGTAAAAAAAAACGACGCAATTCCGGCGCAAACGGAGTATAAATATGCCCCTTTATCAGGGAAAGCCAAGATGCAGTTTCTCTACATTCAGGATTACAAAAAAGGCCTCATAGCCCACAAATATACATCTGCTATCTCCACCCATTAGTTATTAAGTGATCTGAAAAAAAAAATCCCGATCCTAGGTTCTAAATCCAGACGACTGCAATTTAAATTTCTTGAACCTAGAAATAGGGCAAATTGTGCTGGCTGTAGAACTCTGTGTACTTTTCCTCTGCTAACCAGGGGTAAAGTGATATTGCTCTCCTTTTTAACAAGATGAAATAGACAAGCCCCTGACTGGAATATTTCACTTACCTTCAGGTCCCTAGTATATGGTATGAAAGTAAGTGTAGCTTAAATATCACAAGTGGACTGCAGCACCCTCTGTGTCCTCCACTGAAGTGACAGTGTAAACTCGACTGCAAGCCTACCGTTTGTAACCTGACTGTGCAGATTTAAACTGTAAATTCAAATCCTTTAGAGAGGCCTAAGCTTTCGTTTTAAATATTAATAAGTCACCTTACTGTCTGTAATGCAGTGTGTATGGTATTTAAAAGTAGGACATGTAAAAGTTGAATGTTAAAATGTCCTTTCAATGAAAAGGCCCTAAAAGCTATTTTCACTGTAGCAGGATTGGTTGTTCAATAGGAAAGCATTGGGATACAATATTGCATTTATTAATGTTATATCCACCTAGGAACCACCTACTCATTTCATTGCTGGGCTTTTTGGAATATTTATTGCAAACCCAATTCACTGGTGAAGTCATATTTGTAATAAATATTTTGTAAAAGGTACTTTTAGAAAGTTATCTTTTCTCTGAATAAAGCCTCTGAAAGCCCATTTCTATGAGCTCCAACTGAACTGTCACAGCCAAGTGTTGACTGGTACCTAGGCAGGGCCCTTTGTTTCCTAAATCAGGCTACGACCAATCCTAGTGGCAGAGGAGCTGACCTAAAACTGGTTTACAGCAACCACAGAGGAGTGGTTGCTCATTTGTCTTGCCATACCTCCAGGGTGGGCACACAAGCCTTGGAGAAGGAGAGAAGGGTTTCACCACCCTGAATTTATCCAGAGAAGATATTGTGGTATAGTTTTCAGCAGGGCACACATTAATTTGGTTCAGGATTCTTATTGAGTTGCATTTCCATCTTATTACTGTTTAGGTACAGCATAAATACTTAACAAACTGTGCTAGGTTAAGTCTGTTTGCTCTGTGCCATAGCTCTCAGTAGCTTAGATTAATTTAGTGGTTTTGAAGGATCAGCCTAACAAGGATTGTGGTTATTCCTTGAGGTTAGTAGTCATCCCTCCCCAAATAATAATCCAGTTTCTTACAAGACATGCACAAAGTGCAGTGCCTTCCTGCCAACGGTCATCATCTTTGATTGTTTTGTTTTTTACATTTAAACACATATGATCCCATCCTCTTATGGCCATAGCCTGTTCCAAATGGGTCAGGATGTAGGAACAGTTAGTATATGCCTGCAAAAACCAAATGAAAATGATGTGCTCAGTTTATTTAAACACTCAAACCAGTTCCAGAAGGATAACCTCAGAGGCTCCTCCTGTGTCAGTGATCCAAGCTAGTCAAAAGTATTTACAAAGTTCCCCTGGCTGGCCTATATTGACCGGTTATGGGCCAAAGAAACCAAATAACTCAAGACAATCTCTTAATTAGCATGTTTCACTTTCTCAGAATTTTTGATAGAAACTGAGACACTGGCCTAAAACTAGTATGATTGCTGAGATTCAAATTAGTTATTTTAGGAACTGCAATGCAAAGGCACTCTGGAAAGTTGAATTCAGAAGGTTAGTGAGGCCTGGAACTGGCACTGTGGGGGTCATTCCGACCTCGGCGATAAAAGTCGCTTACCGCCGGCCAGAAGACCGCCATAACACCGCCGCGCCCGCGGGAAACCGCCACGGTCATTCTGACCCGCAACTGGCAAACCGCTAAAAACCCGACATCCACAAAAGTCCGCCACACCAAAGGTCAGCGGGAAACTGGCGATGACCAAACCTCCACCATCACGCCAACAGAAATACGCCCATGCCATTCCGACCCGCAAATCCCCGCAGCGGTCTTTCAACCGCGGTATTCCATTGGCGGTACACACTGCCGCGCTCAAAATACACACACCTTTACAAAACACTACCACATTGGATAATTCAAAATACACACACCTGAGACACATACACACACCACTCCCACACACCCAATTAACTATAAAACACACACCCACATCACCCACAAACCCCTACGACCACAATTGAGAGTGAAGGACAGAGAGAGAGAGAGCACAGCATAGAGTACACCATCACACAGAGGCAAATCACAACATCACCCACACAATTTCCACGCACAAAACACCATACACCACCACACTCACCACACTCTACAACACATACACCACCCCTCACCTCATCCACACCACCCCATGGCACCCCAAAGACACCCCAGGTTCTCTGACGCAGAACTCAGGGTCATGGTGGAGGAAATAGTTTGTGTAGAGCCCCAGCTCTTCGGTGCACAGGTGCAGCACACCACCATTGCCAGGAAGATGGAGCTATGGAGCAGAATAGTGGACAGGGTCAACGCTGTGGGACAGCATCCACGCAATCGGGACGACATCAGAAAGTGGTGGAACGACCTACGGGGGAAGGTGCGTTCCATGGTATCAAGGCACTACATCGCATTACAGCGGACTGGCGGCGGACCCCCACCTACTCCCCCAGAATTCACAGCGTGGGAGGAGGAAGTCTTGCATATCCTGCATCCTGAGGGCCTTGCAGGAGTAGGCGGAGGAATGGACTCTGGTAAGTCAAATCTCCACTACTTCATTCCCCCCACCCCACCTGCATGCCAAATCATACCCCCACCCTCACCCCCACCCCCATCACACCAACTCCTTGCAAATGGCTCACCATCACATCCCACCCATCCCAAAACATAGCCCTGCGTGCGTCCCCAATGCATGGACACCCATCCCCAAAGCATGCCCAGTGCACACACCCATCACCCCCACAAGCCACCGTCACAAAAGCCCCCACAAGGGAATGCCAGCACTGGGGGACACGGCCATCCACCCATTACATGAAATGCCACACACAGAAGCAATAACCATACTCCTATACCCCTGCAGGACCCGAACGCCACCACACCGCCCAAGAGGGTCCAGAGATGTCCATCCCACCCCCAGAAGAGGCCGCCAGTGATGACAGCAGCTCTGTCTCCCTGGACCCTGATGACCAGCCCGGCCCATCGGGGACCTCGGGACAGTCGGTTCCCCACAGACAGCCACAGGCTACACCAGACCTAACCCCCTCTGGGAACACCAGCACAGCTCCCACCCAGCGGGCCCATGCCTCTGTCTCCAGGACACGTCAATCAGCGGTGTGTCCACCACTACAGGGCACCCAGGTTGACCCACCACCCCAACAACAACAGGGACCTGGGGGCAGTGGTAGTGGGCACACCGTCCCGGGGACAGAGGCCCAGGGAAACAGGGGAACTGGGAGGGCTGCTGTGCGACAGGGGGGGGGACAGACCCAGGGAACCGACTCTCCAAGAGGCCCTCTCCTCCATCATGGGAGCATACCACCACTCCCAGGAGACGATGGCTACGGCACTGGCCAGGTTCCAGGAGATCCAGGTCATGCAGGAGCAACAGTACATGGGGTTCAGAGAGGAACTGAGGAACATTAGTTCCGCAATGGGGACCATCGTCGTGGCCCTAACCCAGATAGTCACCACATTGGGGGACCATGTGGCACCACAAAGGGCCCCTGTCACTAGCCTGGACCAGGAACAGCCTACCACCTCCGCCGGCGCTAGTGGACAGGAGGCCCCCACACAACGACGGGCCACCAGAACCCCACCTCCTGCAGAAGAAGAACCACCCCGCAAGCGCAACCTGAGATCTCACAAGAAGACATAGTAGGATTGCAAGACCCCCGCCAGCAAACAATACCCCCTGATGTCATCCACTGTCCCACATTGTCACCCTGTCCAACCTTGAACTGCCCCTTCTCCATCCTTCCACAGGCATATGGACAATGCACCTGTGCGACTGAGAACTGGACTCTGCCATGGACATTACTCCACCATCACCCATCCCCGTTTGACAATCATGTTCCTTAAATTTAGCACTTGAATTAAATCACTTCTTGCACTAAAAAAATCTGGAGTCTGCTTGTATTTTGAACACATGTATTAGACATAACAGTGCCAAAATGTTCAGTTACATTGTGATGACAACATACCACTGTCACACAGCTGTAGTCCATGGGCAAACAAAGCAGAGGTCACGCAGTGGGGCCCACAGCTCTGAAAAAGGAAGGGAAAGTCACAACTCAGTTAACAGGAACTGGGGGGGAACTCAGACAGTAGAGAGGCAGGAGACTTTAAGTAAATGTAAAATGGCGTGGTTGATTCGTACCTGTGTGCTACTTAAAATACTGTTGAATCACTGTGTCCCTGTTGTCTGTGTCGTCCCCGTCGTCTTCCTCCTCTTCACTCTCCACAGGCTCCACAGCTGCTACAACACCACCATCTGGACCATCCTCCTGCAGGAAAGGCACCTGGCGTCGCAAAGCCAGGTTGTGAAGCATACAGCAGGCCACGATGATATGGCACACCTTCTTTGGTGAGTACATTAGGGATCCACCTGTCATATGCAGACACCTAAACCTGGCCTTCAGGAGGCCGAAGGTTCTTTCTATAACCCTCCTAGTTCGCCCATGGGCCTCATTGTAGCATTCCTCTGCCCTTGTCCTGGGATTCCTCACTGGGGTAAGTAGCCACGACAGGTTGGGGTAACCAGAGTCACCTATTAGCCACACACGGTGTCTCTGTAGCTGTTCCATCACATAAGGGATGCTGCTATTTCGAATGATGTACGCGTCATGCACTGACCCAGGGAACTTGGCATTTACATGGGAGATGTACTGGTCAGCTAAACAGACCACCTGGACATTCATCGAATGCTAGCTTTTTCTGTTCCTGTACACCTGCTCACTTCCACTCGGGGGAACCAAAGCCACATGGGTCCCATCAATGGCACCAATGATGTTGGGGATATGTCCAAGGGCATAGAAATCACCCTTCACTGTAGCCAAATCGCCCACCTCAGGGAAAACAATGTAGCTCCGCATGTATTTCATCAGGGCAGACAACACTCTGGACAAAACCTTAGAAAACATAGGCTGAGACATCCCTGATGATATGGCCACTGTTGATTGAAATGAGCCACTTGCAAAAAAATGGAGTACTGACAGAACCTGCACCAGAGGGGGAATGCCTGTGGGTTGGCGAATGGGGGACATCAGGTCTGGCTCCAGCTGGGCACACAGTTCCTGTATAGTGGCTCGGTCAAGTCTGTATGTAAGTATGACATGTCGTTCTTCCATTGTCGACAGGTCCACCAGCGGTCTGTACACGGGAGGATTCCTCCATCTCCTCGCAAGTCCCAGCGGACGGTGCCTAGGAAGGACAACATGGAGCACAGAGTCAAGCAACCCACAGGTACGTAACCACAGCTTGCACAAAACACGATTCGCTATGCATTGAATCACTTGTATGAGTGGCAATGCAAGGCCTAGGCCTGTGTGACGCAGTAGAAATTAAGCCATGTGGGCCCTTGAAATGGCGGCTGCCTGACCTGTGAAGTGTGACAATGGGATGTAAGGTCAATGCGCTGGCGTGGCACACCGTGGCGGTAGGTGGTCGAAGACCGCGGCGCAAAGCAGCATTGGTTAACATTGAACCCTATGGGTCTCAGGAGCCAATGACGATGGGCGCCGGCGGGCGCGGTACGCACCGCCGCGGTACGCACCGCCACGGGCGTGACCGCCATTTTCTAACTGCTTAATCACTCAAGACCTGATCATCCACAGGAGAGGACCTATACTGCAAGTGCTGCTGTGACCTCGGTCTGGGAGATACAATGGCTGCTGCGACTGGGGAAAGGGCCCCTGCCTTCACATCTGAGGAATTGGAGGAACTTGTGGATGGGGTCCTCCCCCAGTATGCGCTACTCTACGGTCCTCCAGACCAACAGGTAAGTACACAGGGAGCACGTAGTATGGGCTATGCCTGTGTTGAGTGGGGTGGGTGTAAGATGGTGGGGAGGGGTGCGAATGGGGAGTGCAACGCACGACAGATGAGAGCATGTGCCACATGTCAAGGTTGGGGAGGGGGGGCCACTCACATCGACCATGCAGGAAAGTGATGATATTTCTTGTTCCATCCTGTCCATGTCACATAGGTCAGCGCCCATCAGAAGATTGACATTTGGCGTGCCATCGCCAAGGACGTCCGGGCCCTGGGGGTCCACAACAGACGGGGCACCCACTGCCGCAAGAGGTGGGAGGACATCCGCCGCAGGAGCAGAAAGACCGCCGAGGCTCTTCTGGGGATGGCCTCCCAACCTAGGAGGGGTGCCACACGGCAATTGACCCCCCTGATGTTCCAGATCCTGGCGGTGGCCTACCCCGATTTGGATGGGCGCGTGAGGACATCACAGCAGACACAAGGGGGTGAGCATCAGCACATTCTGCTATATTAGCGCACAGTGGAGGTGTCTGGGTGGGGGAGGAGGGCTGTGGCTATCTCTAGACCAGGGCGGTTTCTGTAGGCTAGGCCCCTCCGTTAGGCATGGCCCTGTGCCCCCGCCCCCCACCTCTGTAGGGTGCTAAGTACAGATATCCATGGTTGGGCCTCACCTATGTCTGCATTTGTCGTCCATTGACTTGTAGGCCAAGTCACAATAATTGAGTAGTGTACCCCGAGTGCGCAGCGTAGTGCAGGGGGCTTCTGTGTCTGTCCTCTTCGCCAACGGTGCCGCCAATCCATGCACTCAACATGTCTTTCTTTCTTCTCCCCCCACTTTTTTTGGTTTTCCTGTTCATGTGTGCATTAGCATCATCAGGCGGAAGAGAAGTGGCATCGGCGCACGAGGGAGTTGCATCTCACATGGCCCCGGAGGGCCATGCAACCGACTCCGAGTACACCAGTGAGACGGAGGGTGAGGGGGGCTCCACAACAGGGACCCGTGGAGACGTCAGCGACACCGACACGTCCTCGGAAGGGAGCTCCCTTGTGGTGGCGGCACCACCCATGCCCACCGCAACAACAGGTACAGCCGCCACCCAGCGCACCAGCCCCGCCCTCCCAGCAGCCCCTCAGCGTTCGCCCCGTGCCCGCTCGGCCAGGAAGCCGGGCATCTCCTTCGCCCCTGGCACCTCAGGTCCTGCCCCAGTTACCCCTGCTGCCCTCAGTGCGGAGATCATTGACCTCCTCCAGACGCTCATTGTTGGGCAGTCTACCCTTTTGAATGCCATCCAGGGGGTAGAAAGGGAGGTGCATCGGAGCAATGCATACCTGGAGGGCATTCATTCGGGTCAAGCTGCCCATCAGCGATCGTTCAACGCTCTGGCCTCAGCACTGACGGCAGCAATTGTCCCTGTGTCTAGCCTCCCCCCTCCAACTTCCTCAACCCAGTCCCACTCCCCTGTTCCTCTGCCTATCCCAGACACACCTGCAGACCAGCCTGCACACACCTCAACACCCAAGGTCAGCTCATCCAGACATAAGCACCACAGATCACACAAGCATTCACCCAAGCAACATCCACATGCAGACATGCCAACAGCCACTGCCTCCTCTGTGTCCCCCTCCTCCTCGTCTCCCTCCTCCCTCCCTGTGACGTCTCCACTCACACCTGCATGCACACCACCATCAGCCAGTAGGTCCATCACCACCACACCCACAAGAACAGTCCGCACACGTGCAGTCACCATCCCCACTGCCATTTACACGTCCCCTGTGTCCTCTCCCACTGTGTCTGTCACCCCCTCTTCAAAACCACACAAACGCAGGCAGTCACCCACCCAACAGCCATCCACCTCACGACAGCCTCCAGCACAAGCACCTGCACCCAAAGACAGCACACTTGACTCTCCTACAACCACATCCTCTCCCTCCACTCCCATACCCACTGCACCTACCCTTCCCATTGCTCCTAAAAAGTTGTTCCTCTCCAAGATTAACCTCTTTGCATCACCTGACCCACCCCCTCCATCTTGTAAGAGTCCAAACAGCACCTCAGCCACCACAAGCCATGCACCTACTAGGACCATCGTTCAGGGCTATTGGAGTCCACCAGCTTCTAGGGCAGGAACATCGGCCAGCAGCAAGGGAACAGCCAGCCCACCCCCTGGGAAAAAAACTAAAAAAGGGAAGGGCCGGCGCGACAGGCCTGAGACGGCTGCCCCCAAGGACACCACCCTTGCACCGTCACCTGGCCCATCCACAAAGGGAGGCAAGGGCCCCAGAGATTCCGCCAAGGGGGGCAAGGGCAGCAGGGCGGACAAGTCCGGCAGCAGGCGAGCTGCCCAGGAGGGCCCCACCAGACCCATTTGGGGTGTGACGGAGGATACCCAGGGTCCCAGGAGTCCTGCACAGGAGGGCCCCGCAAGCGATAGGTCGGATGGCGACTGAGCGGGAATGATTGCCCTGATCTGGTTCCCTAGGAACACAAGACAAGCACCGCTGAACAGGGCCCCGCCGTGAGAAGCACCGCTGAACAGGGCCCCGCCGTGAGAAGCACCGCTGAACAGGGCCCCGCCGTCTCTGCACCGCTCCGCTGGGCCCTTCCTGTCAAGCACCGCTCCGCTGGGTCCTTCATCTCAAGCACCGCTCCGCTGGGCCCTTCCTGTCAAGCACCGCTCCGCTGGGCCCTTCATCTCAAGCACCGCTCCGCTGGGCCCCGCCGTCTCTGCACCGCTCCGCTGGGCCCTTCATCTCAAGCACCGCTCTGCTGGGCCCCGCCGTCTCTGCACCACTCCTCTGGGCCCTTCATCTCAAGCACCGCTCCGCTGGGCCCTTCATCTCAAGCACCGCTCCGCTGGGCCCTTCCTGTCAAGCACTGCTCCGCTGGGCCCTTTATCTCAAGCACCGCACCGCTGGGCCCCGCCGTCTCTGCACCGCTCCGCTGGGCCCTTCATCTCAAGCACCGCTCCGCTGGGCCCTTCCTGTCAAGCACCGCTCCGCTGGGCCCTTCATCTCAAGCACCGCTCCGCTGGGCCCCGCCATCTCTGCACCGCTCCGCTGGGCCCTTCATCTCAAGCACCGCTCCGCTGGGCCCCGCCGTCTCTGCACCGCTCCGCTGGGCCCCGCCGTCTCTGCTCCGCTCCGCTGGGCCCTTCATCTCAAGCACCGCTCCGCTGGGCCCTTCCTGTCAAGCACCGCTCCGCTGGGCCCTTCATCTCAAGCACCGCTCCGCTGGGCCCCGCCGTCTCTGCACCGCTCCGCTGGGCCCTTCATCTCAAGCACCGCTCCGCTGGGCCCTTCCTGTCAAGCACCGCTCCGCTGCGCCCTTCATCTCAAGCACCGCTCCGCTGGGCCCCGCCGTCTCTGCACCACTCCGCTGGGCCCTTCATCTCAAGCACCGCTCCGCTGGGCCCCGCCGTCTCTGCACCGCTCCGCTGGGCCCTTCATCTCAAGCACTGCTCCGCTGGGCCCTTCATCTCAAGCACCGCTTCGCTGGGCCCTTCATCTCAAGCACCACTCCGCTGGGCCCCGCCGTCTCTGCACCGCTCCGCTGGGCCCTTCCTGTCAAGCACCGCTCCGCTGGGCCCTTCATCTCAAGCACCGCTCGCCCATTGCCAGGGCCGGATCTGTGTCGGGCAGGGCTTCACGAAGCACTCTGGGCATAATGCCTCCTCCATAACCAGTGGAGTCTGTAATCCACCAGATGGACTGTGGCTTTGCACTCCCCAGGATGGTACAGTGGGCAAGCCACCCACTGTAGAGACTTGAGAGACTGTGGCTTTGCACTCCCCAGGATGTTACAGTGGGCAAGCCACCCACTGTAGAGACTTGAGAGACTGTGGCTTTGCACTCCCCAGGATGTTACAGTGGGCATGGAGGCCCCTCGTGGATCTGGCGTCGTGGACTCATGTGGCTGAGGTGCCCCCCCTTCCCTTCCCCCTGAGGTGCCTGTGGTTGCATTATCTGATGCCCCAGCAGTGTTCTCTCCAATGGAATCGGGTCTCGTGTGTGGGCTTTGCCCATGTGTTAATGCACATTGGCCCACGAACAATGGCATGTACCCAATATGTGCCGGACTTTTGGACTATGTATACATTGTTCATGTTGTGATTTATTTATTTTAAATATCTCATATTTCACTTCAGTTCAAATATGCTTTAATATACTTCTATTTTAATGATCATTTTATTGTGTCTTTGAATTATTCCGGGGGTTTGGGGGGTGTAAATCTGAGTTGTTGCTCTGCTTTGGTGTGTGGGGATTTGGGGGGGGTGGGTGTGTCGCGTATGTGTGTGCCTGTTACCTTTTCTCCTCCCCCCTCCCCTGTGTCGTAGGTGCAGTACTCACCGTTGTCTCCTGCGGCGGCGTTCGTGCTCCTGGTAGAGGAGCAGGTAGACAATCGCTGGTAGGATGTTTAATTCGGGTTCCATGCTGTCCAGATTGCTCGTGGAGTGTATAAAGGTGAGCGTTTTCCCGTTCGTGGTCTGTTTCCGCTGTGTTTTTATCGGCGGGGCTCCGGCCCCGGAAAAGGTGGTGGATTGGTGTGTCGTGATAGGGTGGGCGGTACATTGTCTGCCGCCTGTCTGTTGGCGGTGACCGCCGCGCTGTTTGTTTGCCCCGCCGTGGCGGTCGGAGTGTTAAAGTGGCGGGCTGTGTTGGCGGTTCCCGCCAGGGTCAGAATTCCATTTTTTTTACCGCCTGCCTGTTGGCGGGTTGGCCGCCGCTTTAACACCGACCGCCAGGGGCGGAATGACCCCCTGTATTTGGTGACTTTGGCATTCGTGCTGAGAAAAATTGACCAGAACCTCCAGAAATATCTTGGCCTCTAACCTGAGCAAAATAGGGAAAGTTAAAAAAACTTCTGCTGAAGCCATCATGATAAAATAAACTTCATTGTTGATGTTTGTTTTTTTTAAATAAAGAAAAATGCCTACTGTCATGGTTAATTAAATAGTGTGAGTGAAATCCTAGTAAACGTCCAGAATTTCAGGCATGATAAAAGCCCAGTAACATGTTTCTTTTATTCTGAGTGTAATTACAGTGCTGTTAACTATAAAATCTGCATGCTTAATTATTTTTCAGTTACATTTACGTACAAAATATACAATAACAGATAAAAATAAATTATTCTACAAATAATTTACCACAATTGTGTTTTGTTGATAAAGACTTAATACCAAAGCAAAAAAAAAGTGATTGGTGGAATGCTTGAATGAATCTCAATCTCTCCCAATTAATCTGGGCCTCACCCCTGTCCATCAGGAATATGCCCAATGTCCAGACAGGGACTAATTTCCTATGTGATTCATCCTGGCCCTACCCCAATCAGAAATGTTCAGCACAAGCTGCAAGACCACTACCCCTCTCAAAGCAAAAAACACAAACCCCAGGATTGTCATGGATGAAATTGCTTGCACTTTCATAATTTATACAACGTGTGTCTTGGATGGTCATCTGCATGAAAATTGTATGTGATGTATTATCATCTCGGAACTGAATGGCACTTGATATGCCAATGCAATGTATTATGCATTCGTTTTCTCAAATCACAAGGAGAATCTTGCTAGTGCACAGCAAGCGATCATTACAAATGTCCATTTTCACAGTTCACACAGGAAATTTTCTTCTAGAATCAAGTCTCATTTGAACGAAACAGATGACGAGTATAAGCATGAGACTATGAGTAGGCCTGGATAGAATCTTGCCTACGCCAGAGTAAACACTGTAGTTTCTGTAATTCTTTGTTACTCTTTGACGTGGAATTACCCGTAATTACACAATTACTTTTGCTTGACTAATTAAGAGTAATTTGGGTCGATAAATTCTACTGTGAGAGACACTTTAGTGAGCGGCAACCCTCTATTCATGTAGCATTGTTTCTTAGCGCAAAATGCATCCTCGGGTCCTTTTTCGGACGGAAATGTGCAGTTTGCATTAATAAAATAATGCTAAATACCAGAAGTAAATTCGGGGAAAAATCCTACCCCCATAGCACAAAATTATGCAAATTACGCCCACCCCTGGTAAAATGTAGAACGCTGCAGATCATTTTAACACACCAACAACTAATGCAACGCTAATCATAGCTAATCCCAGGTAAACCTTTTCATGCATTGCGTTTCAACACATTCTATTTAATATTCTGAACTTCTCTTTTAGTCAAAGTAAATAATAATCTTAGTTATACACTACGCCTACCTTCATAATCACTCTTGTAGTAAAAGTTGGAATGAGTTTCAATCAGCAATAAATGCTGTTCCTTTTAGGGAGTTAAGTCTTCTTCTTCCGTGTAAACAGGTTTTAAGATATTTCTATTGATTTCTACAGATCTCGCTACAAAAGAAAAATGCAACTCGGAACACATTTCGCTTTAATGAAAGAAGGCTGAAATGTTTCATTGGACATGTTCTTTTTAATGCAGACTGCAGCTGAGCAGAGGAGATCAAAAGGATTATTGCATCACATCCCAGAAAAGGATGGTTACACACAGTGGTTTTGGCCCAGGTCTCCTCTAAGCAGCTTTTCTCCAAGCGTGTTATTGTTTTATATATCTAGAGGCGCAGAGCCTCAATATTTACACACAGAAATCCAATTCTGGTGTGAAGCATCATTACTCCACCACCAGGCATAGCAATGAGTTTAGCAGGAAAACCCTTTGCTTCTTTCTTAAATCTGGCTTTAGCTGTCAGCCAGAGCTCTCATCAAACATTCTCAGAGGGGAACTTTGGAAGCGCCCCTTCGGTCTTTGGTTCCTTTGGGTCAGATTCCTTAACCCATTGCTTGAAGAACGAGCCATTCACATTTTAGATCAGACCAAAAGAATATTTCATATCATGCTTAGGGGCATATTTATACTTGATTTGCGCTGAAATAGCATCATTTGTTTTGATGCTAATTCAGCGCAAACAAAAAGCCATATTTATATTTTGATGCTAGACCCGTCTAGCGTCAATAGTTTGGTGTTAATGTCATTTTTCAGAAGTGTGAAACCTCCTTGTGTCAATTAGATGCAAGGTAGGTGTTCACATCCAAAAAATGACTCAAACACTCTAGCGCCATATTTAACCACCCAGGCAAAAATGATGCACGGGTGGGAGGCGGACCCAAAAAACAACATTAACACCGATTTGTGCCATAATTTAATGCCTGGGTCAGGGCAGGTGTTAAAATGAGGCAAGCACATCACTACTAAAGGAGAACACATAGAAGCAACATTACAATGCACAGGAGAAGATGGAGGTGATACTGATACAGCTTGCTAGACGGTGCAGAGGACAGGAACAACTCCTGCACACACCACAATGACAACGCAGCCCACAAAGGCAACGCAGAAGGCAGGAGAGGGTCTTTAGAACCAGGACAACCCTCCTTGGACTCAGGAACCTGGAAATTATTAGGACCTACAGACTCAGCCGGCAAGCCATACTACACCTGCTGCACCACATTGAGCCACAAATTGCAGCCAGCCTGCAGACCTCACACAACATACCACCTATGACAAAGCTGCTCGCTGTCCTCAACATGCTGGCAAGTGGCTCATTCCAAACAACGAGTGCTCTGGTTGCTGGTGTCTCACAGCTGTCATTCTCTGCATTCCTGCCAAAGGTGTTAGGCACCATCATCTCCCTGACACCCCGCCACATCAGCTTCCCAAATACCCAGCAAAAGCAGCAGGAGAACAAACAGGGGTTCTATCAAATCCATTGTTTCTGCATGTGCTAGGTGCAATTGACTGCACCCATGTCCGGCTCGTACCACCTGCAGCAACAGAGCACTTATACTGAAATTGCAAGCACACACATTCCATTAATGTGCAGGGCATAGTGGACCATTGCAGATTATTCATAAACATTTTGGCCAAGTATTCTGGGAGTGTCCATGATGCCTTCATATTCCGGCACAGCAGAATCAATGAACAGTTCCAGGATGGACAATTTGATAATGCCCTACTTGTGGGTAAGTCAGCAAATCTAGTAATGTACACACAACACACTAACCGTGTCAGACACATAAGACATAAACCACTACAGTAACATATGGCCAGGGTAACACACAGGTTCAGGTGATCACAAATATGTAACATGCTGCAGTACAGCACAATCAGTGCCCAACACTAATACATACACCCACATGTACGTAACACACCCATAACTTGACAGGCACACCATGGGAAGGACAGGTGCAGACATGTACCCTAAGACAACAGCAGAACTATACAGACCACTATTAGTGCCCTCAGGTTGCCCACTACATGTACATCACACACTACACCAAACGAACAATAGCACAGAAATGACAAAGGCATTCACCATGCCCATGTCATGTAACTTCCAAATAGGCACAGATGCCTCAAGTCATGCCGTGCAAATCACTGCCAGAACAAATATCCAACACCACACAACTTGCACCTATAACAACTGCATTTCATCTACACATCCCTAACATACCTGTAGTGTGCAGAGACATCTGCCCGATGCATTGACTCACACACATATGAATACAAGATCAATGTCCATCACATACTATTTGCCAGATGTGTCAGAAGTGGTACCACACCTGCTTTAGTGCAACCTCACATACAACACTCCCTGACTCACAACACCATCATGTCTGTACCAGATACAATAAATGGCCTAACAGGGGGCAGAGACACAATCAGACAGTGCAGATCATGGATGTCATAGTGGGACCCAGTAGATGAAAACAGGACATCACTGACCTCACATGCACTGCGCCAAGGGACACATTTGCTAAGTACCTGAGCTCCATTCCAGAGCCTGCACTGTGCATGTGCCAACAGAATAAATGCTCATTTATGTTTAGAAAGATAGTAGAGACACTGCTAGTTATGTTGATAATCCTGTGACAATGGGATACACAGCCTTGGACACCTCATGGCTGACACAAACATTAGCAGCCACTCAGGAACACCAAGGAAACAATGTAATAGCCCACAGTTCCATTTTCATGGCCCACACTGTATGTACATCTTGGCAGATGACCATTTCATAATGACTTCAAGCCATATTGTAAATTGGCCACCCTCCCATGCTATATGTAGCGTGGAAGGGGTGTACAATGTTTCTCGCTGCAGGTCTGTCACCACAAGATACACAGCATGATGTTGCAGAGTCAGGTTGCAAAAAGGAAGTAGACTGTGCTGAGACCTCAGCTGAATGTGGCTCAAATGCATGCTGCACACTGCTATCCACACAGAAAGAGCCAATCGGCCATCCAAAAAGTATATGTACAGGGTGGTGTACCATCCTACACAGATACATCCACCTCCACAAGGCAGCTAGCCAAGTACCCTGGTGCAGGCTAGGGACTGTTGGTGTACGGCTGCATATGAGCAGCTGGCGCAGGGGACAACAAAGGGTTGCCAAGTAACATGTCACACATGGGGCATTCTTGCATAGCTGAAATGTTGCAGGACAGTGCAGGCAATTTTGGAGACATGTAGTGCATTCTCACTAACCAATTTCAAAGGCCAATAGTGTCAAACCTAATCTTCAATGACACATGTCAAAAAGGATGGGATGTCCAGGCTCTGTAGTGCTACTGTGTTGCCACCACATCTGACCACATTGTGTTATAAGGATGTGTCATGTCCACTCTAGTGATAGCACACTGATACAAAGGTGCACTACACAATGTATGGTACAAACATAATGACTATCAGTGTGTCATCCTAATAATATGTTCCATGTCCTTGAGCCAAACACAAGATTGTCATGTACAACAACCTAGTGCTGAGGAAACATTACACAAGGATAGTAACTCACACAAAACCATAAATACAAAAGAGCCACACCCAGCTCTTAATATCAGCTGCCGTGCTACATTACATACCTGTTACAAGCCCTAACAACAAATACTCCTTTAATCTTTTGCAGCGGATCAGGGTTATGGCATACAGCCATGGATAATGACCCCATTTCCCAACCCAAGCACAGCAGCAGAGCGTGCATATAATGAGGGACATCTGAGGACATGGACTATTGTGGGGAGGACATTTGGCATCCTGAAGTCCAGATTAAGGTGCCTGGACATCACAGGAGGCAGCCTCCTATATGTCCCACACATCGTCTGCAAGATATCCATGACGTTCCATCCTGCACAACATACGTGTGCGGATGAACGTCCCCTTATATGAGCAAGTAGATGACCTGCCTGAGGAAGAGGAGGAGAATGGTGGAGAATAAAATGAGGGAGATCAGCACAACACAGCTGCTGGAATATGCAGCAGACTGCATATTGTTGATAACTCCTTCACTCAATAATCATGTAACCCACCTTGTAGATGTTGTCAATAAACACCTCACTTATTCACACAATCCGGCTTTGGTGTCTTCAATCTCTTAGACATATACCTCAGGATTATGAGTCTAACCTCAAGAAGCATGTCACAAACACTAATCAGAGGAGTACTGTAACAACATCACATGTGAAGCATTAGAGTGAAGTGCTACCATCACACAAATCACAATTAGCTTCATCACTTGAATGTGACAACTGAAGGACACAGTCTATGGACCACAACATATTCATAACATCCATGTTGCCAACTTGTACAACAGTAGCTCCTCACACACAACACCAACATGTCAAAATAGGAGGTAAATAAGGGGGCCACACATGAGACAGTGGATGTCAAAATATGGTGAGGCTGTAATGTTTGAACAGGGCACTAACACAACTCAGTGTGAGAGTTTCAATGGCTGCATGGAGCATGAGTGACAAGGGTTGGACATAATTGGTGACAATGCTCAAGGTGATTAGGCCAGGTATGACAAGCAATGGGAGAAATGAATCCTGCACAGTTACTCCATGGAAATCACTCCTGCCACTGCCAGGGGGCCCAATCCTGTCACAGTGTACACATAACCTCACACTTTGGACGGAAACGTCTGTGGAATGCGCATCAGAATGGATTAGAACATATGCAGCTAGGGCTTCAGGTCCACCACAAATTAATTTTTATTGCAATGCAAAATGTCATGAATTTCAACTGTCCATTGTGTACAATACATTATATGTTTGGAATGTAGGCAGAGTGTGTCAATCACAGTATGTAACAAATATGTACACATGTCCAACATATGTGTAGTACACACACAAGTCATCCATATACTCAAGAGCAACATATGGAGACATTTGTTTGGTAACAGTTGCCAGATTGCATTCATCAGCCATCATCAACACTGCCTGAGCTGTGCATTTTGTCTGAAATGTGATGCTCTGTAAGACAACAACACACAGCACATAAGTGAACACAATTCACAATCACATACCATGACTCTAGCATAGTACTGACTGCCATACATATTTGGATACTCTGTTGTCACACATACATAAAAATGCATGACGTGTATGCATTTGCATGCTGTTGATTCTGTAACACACACATCGGTGTAACAGACCAATCACACACAAATCACATTAATAAATGGAATACCACATGTGGCTATACAAAAAAAGCCAAACTGCAGCCCTGCCCATTCAATTATTATGTTGATGCGGGGTGCATCCATTAACAATTGACAAAATCACGCAAACAGAAATAGAGTAAAAAAAATGACATTAATGCATCGAAAACATCCGCAAACACAAAGTACATGGCCCATGGGCCCTTAGCGTGATTTACACCTTTGTATGCATTTTAATGCTGAATTACTGAAAAATGTACGCATATATGTAAAGAGTTATTCTAAAAAGATGCACGTAACTAATGCGTTAGAAACAATTCACGCAAATAGAAGATGCGGCAAAAAATGTGTGCATAACAGAAATCGTGATGCAATGGCACAGGAAGGAATGTAATAGGATATCCTGTTTACAGGCATGGTACAGTAGTCATACTTTCACTTTCTCTTTACAGTCTGTGCCTTTTTTGACTGTGTGGTTGTGTCTTGGAGTTGGTGGTGTCTTCTTGCTCTTTTTTGTATCTTGTGGAATCCCTCCTGTTGTGTTGTCCGTTGAATTTGGTAGGTTATTTGTCCCAGTGTCTGTGAATTTGTGTGTCAACTGTATTTTACCTTCTACCTGTGCTGTGGGATGTCTGTCTGGGTTAGTTGTATAGGTGGGTTAGTTGGGTTAGTAAATTTTTTGGGTGTCAAGTTTCATTTACTCATTTCTGCTTATTACTACAACATTTTGCTTTTCAAGCTGTATCCCAGTACAATGTCTGGCACGGGGAGGCAGATAAGAATGGGGGAGGAGGAGCTGGGAGGCTTTGTGTGGCTGGTAGCCCACCACCTCCCATTGATGCTGGAGATGGGTGGCCGTTTGATCCAGGGCTACTGTACGAAGGCGAGGCAGCTGCGGTGGGGCAAGGTGTTTCACCACCTGAAGAGGGTGTACCACAGCAGTCGCAACAACCACCAGCTCAAGCATCGCTGGGCTGATCTGGTCGCAAGGGAGCAGGATCTTCTGGACCATCTTGGTCTTGGTGTGTTGAATGGTGACCCTGTTGGTGAGTCCCCATTGGCAAACTAATTACTGTTCACCACAGTTGAATGACAGTAGCAGATGTGTTGGTGTGCTGCATGCAATGCTTGTGGACAGGTTGCATGCAACCAGAATGAAGTGTCACTGTGCCTGTATAGACATTGGCATCCCATATTCTACTATTTTACCAATGCAAGTCAGATGTTAGGTGAGTCATTCACATCCATCACTAAATCATACATTTCAGGGGCCATGGCAACATCTGTGCCCCAGTATTGTGTCATGTATGATAAGCCAAGACACCTCCAGAATACCATATGTAAGTGGATTGTGATAACAAAGTATGACAATCCATGTATGGCGCAACATTGTTAAATTATCACGTATATCATTCCTGTCATTATGTTTACAAAGGGGGCATACCCGCCTTAGGGGACAATGGCAATGGGGCATTTGATGCCATCACCCAACTGTGACACATCAGTCATGGATTACTCAATGCATGAAAAATGCAGACTAAACATGTAGCTGCTTGTCCTCCACAAAGTGCCTCTATGTGCCTTGCAAGACAAGCCAGAATGCCTGAGTTGGTTGTCTAGAAGAGCACAAGGGTAGTGCCATGTATCTGTCACCCAACTCCCCCTCATTCAATGGAGTTCCATCTTCAACAGATTGCCCAAAAATGGTTCAAATGGTTGTTGCAGGGTATAGCACTACATGAGTCTCAGACGTAGTGTAAGAGTGCAGAAGTATGGCTCTCACTCACCTGAGTGTCAGTCTCATTGTGAGTTTGCAGTGATGTGTCTGTTGCACTGTCCACAACCTGGAAAATTACCTTACTCATCTGAAATAGTACATACTGCCATATGTTGTCCACTAGTAGTGAGAGTGATGTGATGCTAACCATGGTTTTCCATCCATATCTTTCAAGCGGACCTGCCCCCTACATCATAGGCAAAGTGGCAAGATTTGAGGACCCAGATGTATCCAGTAAGTGTGATTTTGTCTGTCCTGTGTAGTGTTGAAGTGTTTTGTGTGAGTGAGCCATGAGTCGTGCATCCAGTGCTAGAATTGATGAGCTTTAAAATAATCAGAAATCAAAGTAGGCTGGATGATGACACTATGGGGGTGATTCTAACATTGGCGGGCGGCGGAGGCCGCCCGCCAATGTTCCCCCGACAAAATACCGCTCCGCGGTCACAAGACCGCTGAGGGTATTCTGAGATTTGCCCTGGGCTGGCGGGCGGCCGCCAAAAGGCCGCCCGCCAGCCCAGGGCAAATCTACCTTCCCACGAGGACGCCGGCTCCGAATGGAGCCGGCATAGTGGGAAGGTGCGACGGGTGCAGTTGCACCCGTCGCGTATTTCAGTGTCTGCTTTGCAGACACTGAAATCTTTGCGGGGCCCTCTTACGGGGGCCCCGCGACACCCCCTACCGCCATCCTGTTCCTGGCGGGTCTGGATGGCAGTAGGGGGTGTCAGAATCCCCATGGCGGCGGAGCGCGCTCCGCCGCCATGGAGGATTCCCCCGAGCAGCGGAAAGTCGGCGGGAGACCGCCGACTTTCCGTTTCTGACCACGGCTGAACCGCCGCGGTCAGAATGCTCGAGGGAGCACCGCCAGCCTGTTGGCGGTGCTCCCGTGGTCGGTGACCCTGGCGGTCACCGGCCACCAGGGTCAGAATGACCACCTATGTCACATTTAAGTGGTTCCCCATGCACATACAGAGAGTCATATCTTGTGAGGCTTGTGGTGCTCAGTGGCCAGCATTGTGTAAACCAGGTGATGACAAGCCACACGTTGCTCCATATGTGTCATAGATGTGCACCGTTGTGTAAATAATGGCACTGGAACACACCGTCAATCACACAACACAGTGATGCACAATTTTGTAGACAAATTGGTCCATCCCTGTATTGTAATGTGTATGCAGGACTGGGTGGCCAATTGTCCCACAGCATTGTGCAACAAAATTTTTTCTCCACTTACGTGACACTTACATGGAATGTAGTAGGCATGCATGCAGGTCAAGTTCAATCATTTGCTAGCATCGTAATGGGTGTGTGAGGAATGGTATTGGCTGAACAGATATTGATGGGTGTCTACACCTGGACACATGTGTGAGAAAACAGGGCTGATTGTAGAGGCCCCCTAACGTTTTGCCCCCATTTTTCACTCTTTGCTCGTGTTTTCCTGACTCTGATGGTGCCCTGGTTACTGCTAACCAGTCCCAGGGCCTGTGCTCTGTGTAAAATCAATATGCAAATTAGGCTAATTATAATTGGCTAAGTTAACCTACCTATAAGTCCCTAGTATATGGTAGGGCATGTAGGTTTAGGGACCACAGCATAGGTAGTGCACCCATAGGTGCACTGCTGAGGTGCCCAGTGTAATTTTAAAGGCAGGCCTGCCTTGATGGCTGCTTTTAAATTAAAGATATATGCAAATTCGACTTTGGAATTAAAAGAAGTTCCAAAGTCTTAAACTACCTTATTTTTACATATAAGTCACCCATAAGGTGTGCCATATGTGCCCCTATGTCTGGGTGCCATGTAACTATAAGCAGGGACTTTATAAAAATAGTTTTATAAGCCCTGGTGAGGTAAAAACAGCCAAATTCGTTTTTCCCTCATTGTAGTAAATGGCCTTCATAGGCTAGAATGGGGAGACTTTATTTTAATTTTTAAAGTCCCCTTAAATGATGGATACCAAGAGTTTGGTATCAAATTAATTGTTATAATAAATCCCACAACTTCCAGTTGTGGGATTTAATATAACTTGTTCAGGTAAAGAGTTTTAAACTTTACCTGAAAAGTTGCCAATTTCAGCCCTGCATTGTTTTTGCTGCTGTGCTCTGATTGGCCGGCCTCTAGCAGCCTGGCCAGGCTGCCCTGATGATGTGTGAAGTGGCCTGGTTTCACACGAAGGAATGTGCCTGTGGGAGGGAATCTCCCCTCAGCAGATGGTGAGGCAGGAAGGGGGAGGGCTGCCAAACTGGTCTTCAAAGGCAGAGAAGGACATTTGGAGCAACCAGCAACACCCCCACATCCTGCAACCCCAGACAATTAGGTGCCCCCTTGATTAGATTAGGAGAGGGCAGGAGAGGGGTGTGTTTATGATTTTTAGCCACACCAGTGGGTGGGCTCAGCCAGATGTAACCTCCAAAAATCAGATTCATCCATGTTGGATTTTTAGAGACTGTTGCCTTCTGGGATGGATTTTTGCCACACTTCCCAGGAAGTGGTCATCACAGGGGGACGACCCTGTCACTGATTGGAGAACCAGGGCCCCCCTGCTTTTCACCCAGGAGCAAGGATAAAACTGGCAGACCTGCACCCACACCTCAGATCCCCACCAAATTTCAAGAAGAAAGAACTTAAGGAGAAGAAGGACTGCCCTGCTGGACCCCTGGCCTGCACCTGGAACCTGCACTCAGAAGGACTGCACCAGCTACACACTTGGGCTTCACCACAAGAAGGACTTTGCCTGGCTTCAACTGGTTCAAGGAGGGACTCCCTGTTTGCTACAGGTGAAAAATTGCTAACCAGAGTCCCCTGCACCAACTCCTGAAAAAAAAGAGACCAGTTGACCACTGCCCAGTGGCCAAAAAGGAGTTTGCGCCAGGTGCATTCTGGGAGTTGAAGTCCGCACCCCCCAAGGACCATCACAGAACTTCTGGACCCTTGGGGTGAGCTGTGGACCCCAAAAGAACCTTAAAAGAACATCTGGGTGAAGCCCCAGAAGTTTGGAAAAGATTTGGAAAATTTTGTAAAAAAGCTCCAGAGAGGGACCGACCCGCCGCGGAAATTCTAGCCGGCTTGCCTCAACTGCAACCCGGCCTGACTTCGTGGTTCGTCCCGGTAAAGAAAAACATCCGAAAAAGAGACTAAGTCCGAACGTAAAAAGTTGACCGGGACCTCCCAGCCATCGTATCCGAGAAGGGCTCCATGGACGTCGGATCAAGATCCAGGTTTACCCCGGTCGAAGGATTTTCATCTCGAAAAAACGACTAAGTCCGAAGGTAAAAGTCTCCACCGAGGAAATCCACATCGCGTATCCGGACAAGGGCTCCAGGAGGTCGGATTCAACTGGCAGGTTCGTCCCGGTGAAGAAAAACTTCAAAATAAAGACTAAGTCAGAAGGTAACTTTTTAACCGAGGCCTCCCGCGACCTGTAGCCGAGCAGGGCTCCATCGCGGTCGGCCTGAAAGTTTGACTTTGCCCCGGTCGAGGTGCAACCAGATGACCCGATTGGTGCTTTTTGTTTCTAAGCGCTAGAAAAGTAATAATTCTTTAAAAATTCATATGTCCGGTTCCCCTGAACCGATTTTAATCGTTTTTGTGTCATTTTAAAGATAAAAATATAAACTATTTTTATAAATTGGTTTTGGATTTTTAAACTGTTTCCTGTGTTTTATTTAATTACTGTTTTGTGATATTTGAATGCTTTACACTTTGTCTCCTAAGTTAAGCCTTGACGCTCGTTGCCAAGCTACCAAGGGTTGAGCTGGGATTAATTTACTGAGACCTAACTGTACCTATGTGGAGGTTAGTGGCTTGTTGCTAGGAGTAGGTACCTACCTGCCCTACCAATAACCCATTTTCCAACAAATATTCATAAGGTGGATTTTTGCGACCCCCTTGCAAGTCTCAAACAGTGTCAGGGACACTGTTGTGCATAAGATTTTGCAACTCACAAATTGCGAGTCGCTCTGACTCGCAATTTGCGAGTCGCAAAACCCAACTTACCTACATCTGGCCCTTAGTCCCTAAACATGATGCCACAATGCTGAATAGTTTTCACTAATAGTGATTTGCAATTAATAGTGATTTTGTCCCAAAAAGGGATTTTACAGCCACTTGTGTTTTGTACCCCTAGAATCGTTACACACTCATAGAGGATAATTTTACACCTCACGCATCATGCATGTAAATATGATTTTTGGGTAAAAATGATTCCACACGTCTCTTGATGTTGCATAAAGATGTTTTTGTACTTAAGTATGAATTGGTTCAAAATATATTTTCTTTAAAATTTGATTTTTGCTCCTAAAAGGTTTTTCATGCTTCCACCGTTGTTGCATCAATAATGATTCCGATTTTGCACCTCACTGCGATTTTAGACCTAAATGTTATTTTACTATCTAATGTGATACTGCAATGATGCCTACGTTCTGTGCAGTAAGTGTAATTCTGAACCCTACATATAATTTTGCTCATAAAAGTAATGTGTGCTACTGTGTTTGTTTTTTGACACACTTTCTGGTGTTGCACCAAGAGCGAATTTTACACTTAAATATGATTTTCAGGGAAGGAGCTGAACTGCTAATGGAACATGGTTGTATCCCTGAGAAAGCTCCATAGCGCTGCTCAGGCAGAAACCCGTTTTCAGTCTCTGAATGATAGGTAGATAAGAAAGCTAGCAATAGACCTGTGGGAAACCCTATTCTGCATCTGAGTGGGAGCTGATAACAACACTCTCCTCCTTTTCCGCCACTCATGGTTGAGAAGCTACGCAGCCCCATATATTTTTGAGTAGCGATTGGGAGAGGAGGAAGGACAGCCTAAGAGGAAGCATGGAGTGTGGGCTGACAGGCAAGACATGGTGCTCACATTGCTTCAGAGGGAATGTGGAGGAACAGATGCCCTACTATGCTCATCCCTGATTGTTGCTTGGCGCGTGAACGGCAGCCTTGACACCCATTCAGGATGAACCACCCTCGTACTTTAAAAGCCACTCATGCAACCAGGAAATTCAGCTGGGCCATAAAAACAGAGAAGACACAATGTCCTCTCTGGAATATTGGAACATTGACTAATAAGATCTCAAAGGAGTGGAGATGTCAAGTCAGATACTACTTGGTAAATACATCTGTAATATAGTTTGTAGTGCTTAATTTGTGAACTGCTTTATGGCAATACCAAAGGGCGTTAAAGATTTAAGCCCTCATTATGACATTGGTGATAAATCCCACTTACCACCATGCTGACTGCCACCAACATACCGCCGCCACAGTGGATATCCTTTCACCATATTATGACACATACACACACCAATCCGTCACTATGCAGCCACAGACACAACTCCGCCACACCAAAGGTCAGTGATAAACTGGTGCTACCAAAACTCGCACCGTTACGCCAACAGAACTATACCCACCACATTGTGACCCACGAATCACCAAGGTGGACATTCAACGGCGGTAAACCATTGGCGGTACATTCCACCGCACTCAAAATACACACACTCAAACAAAACACCACTACATTGGTCAATTTAAATAACACACACCTGACACCCATACACATGCCACAACACCCACATGACTATAAAACACACACCCACATTACCCACAACCCTTTATGAATACAAATAATTGCCACCAGCGTGAGACAGCAAGACCACTCACACTACCTGAGCCACATACCACTCACACATATTCACCACTCACGCACCCCACATCACACACCCCAACACATCACCCTACTCACACTCACTCACACTACTCACACAACACCCATGGCACCAGAACGACACCCCAGATTCTCTGAGGAGGAGCAAAGGGGTCATGGTGGAGGAAATCATCTGGGTAGAGCACAGGTGCAGCAGATATCCATTGCTAGGAAGATGGAGCTATGACAGAGCATCGTGGACAGGGTCAACACCATGGGACAGCACCCCAGAACAAGGGACCACAGCACGAAGAGGTGGAACGGGGAAGGTGCGTTTCATTGCAGCAAGACACCAACTAGCTGTACAGAGGAATGGTGGTGGACCCGCACCTCCTCCCCCACAACTAACAACATGGGAGGAGCAGGTCTTGTCAATCATGCATCGTGAGGGCCGTGCAGGAGTAGCAGGAGGGCTAGACTCTGGTAAGTCAACTCTATACTACTATCACCCCCCTACCTGCATGCCATCACATACCCCCACCCTCACTCCCATCACTCCACCACTACCCACACACCCCACCATCACATCTCACCCATCCCAATACCAAGCCCTGCATGCACCACCAATTCATGGATACCACTCACAGACCTGCATGGACACCTATCACTAAAGCATGCACACTGGAGAGAATCAGCTAGCCCACCATATACCAACTCACACAAGTTAAATCTGCCAGGGCAAATATAACCAAAGCGGGCAACCCACCCATGCACAAAATGTCACACACAGAAACAATAACACTGCATTTACTTGCCCACATGTATCCTAGCCAATGTCACTGGAGAAGAGGTGCCAGCACTAGCCAGTCTCCCCACAGAAGAGGCCCACAGTGATGAGAGTGACTCAGCTTGCCTGGATCTGGATGACCAATCTGGCCCATCAAGGACCTCCGGACAGTCGGTTACCCTGGCGCAGTCACACACCACCACAGAGCCATCCCTATCTGGAAACACCACCGCAGCACCCACCCAGCGTACCTCTGTCCCCAGGACATGTCAGTCAGCAGTGTGTCCACCACTACAGGGACCCCAGGACACACCTTGCCCCAAGACAATCAGGGACCTGGGGTCAGTGGCACATGGTTCAGGGAACAGAAGCACAGGACAACAGGGACACTGGGAGGACTGCTGTGCGCTGGGTGAGGACTGGCCCAGGAAACCGACTCTCAGGAGGCACTCACTGAGAACCTGGGAGCATATCACCATTCCCAGGATACGCTGGGCCAGATCCTGGACAACGTGCAAGAGAACAGGCGGCTGCAGGAGGGACAGTACCAGGGGATCAGGGAGGAGTTGCAGGCATTAACACCACCCTGGTCTCCATTGCAGGGGTGCTTGCAGACACGGCCAGCATTATTAGGGATGTAGTCTTACAACAGTGGGCCCCTGCCACTAGCCAGACTACTGAACTGCACTCCACCTCCGCTGCTGCTAATGGACAGGGGCCCCGCCACAGGACCAAGGGGCCACCAGCGTCCTTCCCCCTGCAGAAGGAGAACCACCCGCAAGCGTTCCTTGTTCTTGGAAAATGGGTTATTGGTAAGGGCAGGTGATTAAGAGTCATTTGATTTGTTGGCAAGCAAAGCCGATTGATGAAGTATTGCAAAATGCAAAGTACTGTAGTGACGAGATTGAGTTGAAGCAGAGAAATTTGAAGGAAAAGGCAATGGTGATGCAGATTAAAGCAGCACATTCAGGAATGCAGGGAACTTTTCTACAGCAGCAGAGGCAAGGAAATATGTGGTTGCAGAATCAGGTGAATGGTAGAGGTCATGGTGAAATTGGAAATGTGAACTGTGGTCCTGATCTGAGTACAGTTGTAGTTCAGGAGGATGTGCAAGGAATGTGTTACCATGTCACGTTAGCGGAGGCCTCGGGCATTGGAAATGGGAGTGTCCAATGTTGGGTCAGTACGGTGTTTTTCAGCAAAAAAAATAAAAACATAATAATCAATTCTTTCCCAAATATGAGAGGACCTAGAATGAGAGGTCAAAATCAAAATTTCCAAAATAATGTGAACCCGATACAAAGTTTTCAACCCATGCAACAAGTGCAAATGCCACGTATGCAGATGCCCCAGTCGCAACAAATGTAACCTCGAGCGCAAATAGTACCTAGGCAACAAATTCAAATACCTCAAGCTGGCTGGAGCAGCAGCAGGTGATGCTTCTTCAGGAGGTCACAGGTCCAAGATTTAGTCAAAGTAATAGCACAATATACCAATACCCACTACACAGTGAGGATGAAGCGAATGATGATTGGGTGAGTAAGAGTTCAGATGAGGAGGAATGCCTGTTAGCAGCTTTGTTAGAAGAAGATCAGAGGGGTCCATACATGAAGGGAAAAGTGATGGGTTACAAAGTCTCATATTTAGTTGACACAGGAGCTTCACGCTCTACAATGAGAACTGCAGAAGTTCCAAACTTGCCACTTTCAGGGAAAACAGTACAGATTGTAGGAGTTGCCAATCAGTATTTGACAAATCTGATCACAGAACCGGTTCAGGTTAAAATTGGGAATTTTAAAGGATTACATAAAATTCGTAGTCTGTGATTCAAGTCCAGTATCCTCACTAGGGAGAGACTTGCTATGCACAACAAGATGTTCGAAAGTGTGGAATTTTACAGGAAAAGATATTGGTCTAATCAAAGGAATTGAGCCAGTTAAGGTCCCAGCCAAGCCAAATGCGATTTTCCCCCAGAGACCTCAACACCACATGACACAGGACACAATTGAGAGGATTGCTCCCATAATTGCAGAATTTGTAACCCAAGGTGTTTTAAAAGAAGTGCTGAGCAGCCCATGTAATTCACCGATAATGGGATTGGGAAAGCCTTGTGGGAAATTCTGGATTGTTCAGGATTTGAGAAAAGTGAATAACATTGTGTTTAAATGCTATCCAATAGTGCCAAATCCAGCAGTGATACTTTTTCATATCCCATGCGATGCTGAATGGTTCACCGTAGTGGACTTTTTGCAAGCATTCTTTTCTGTACCTCTTCATGAGGATAGCCAATTTCGCTTCTAATTCACATTCTTGGTCTACTGTTAGTGCAGGATTCCTCAAGGGTTTTCAGAGTCACTGTCCCTTTTCAACCAAATCCTGAAAAAGAATCTGGGGTCATTAGAATTGCCTTTCCAATCAACATTAGTCGAGTCCATTGATGATTTGTTGGTTGCATCCAAGACAACGGAAGCATGCAAGTACGATACTATTGCCTTATTGAATCACTTTGAAGCTCAAAGGTTAACTCTGCATCGAAAACAAACCCACTTTGCATCATAAAGACACCCCTGTAATTTGCACTTGATCCAGGCATAGGGCAGGGTCTGCAGCATTTCGGCCACCAATTGGCTAACCAGAAAAATGCATTTCCACACCCTAGGACTTCTGTCTTGTCTAAACTGAGCATCAAAAAATGTTCATCCCACCAACAGGCAACTACAGTTAAACAGTGTTAGAAATTGGGTTTCTAATTGACAGAAGTATGCGCTGATCAAGTAAGTCACAAACATAATCGAAATTAACTATGCTCACCCTCTGGTGGCTAGGCACAGAGCACTAAAGCTGAACTTAAGAGGCAATGTGTAAAGTTTTTGCTAACACTTCAAACAGTAAAACAGTCAACACACCACACAAAAAGATACCACACATGGTTTGAAAAATAGAAATTAATTTAATGAATAAATAAGACCAAAATAACAAAAATCCAAGAAGTATAACTTAGCATTTTTAAAGAATACATATTAAAATAGGGCTTAGAAACAGGAAGCTCTAACCAAGGATATTTGTTCGCACCTGACTGGGACAAAGTCAAATGTTCAGGACAATTGTGATGGAGCACTGGCTAGATACAGGGACCCTGTGAGGCATGCTGAACAAAAGTATCTCATCCTGGTTGTGTCAAAGATGCAGAAAGCGGGCCGAAGCAATGCGTCAGTGTCAATCCCCGCAGTGGCTGAATTGTATCAATCCTTCCCACATAGTAGCAAAGATGCTTTGATTTTTTTCCATGCAACAAGGGCAATGTGTTGGGTCAAAGATGCGGTGATTCCAAAGGCAATACGCAGATGCTGATCCATGCTGGAGAGGTGATGCATAGACTCCAATCCACGCAAGGGGGCCAATGTGTCAGTTCCGTTACTCACAACTGAGGCAAAGGGCCAGTTCTGATCTGCGCAGCAGGAGCAATGTGTCATTTCAGCTGCAGAAAACACCTTAATCCCACTTCCAAGAGTCCAGGACTGTGTAATACCACTTTACTTGTGTTAGAAATAGGGAGGCGGAGGTATGCATCCGGTCCAAGTAAGGACCACAGTCCCAGTCAGGGTAAGTCACAACACAACCTAACTTATTCTTGCTCACCCTCCCGTAGCTTGGCATAGAATAGAGAGGCTTAACTTAGAAGGCAATGTGTAAAGTATGTGTGCAATAACTCATGCAGTAACACAGTGAAAACACCACAAAAGGTACTCCACATCAGTTTAGAAAAATATTTTTTATTTATCTGAACAAAACAAGACAAAAATAACAAAAGGTCCAATATACACAGGTCAATATATAACTTTTTAGAAGTGTATGCAGGTCTTAATCCAAAGGAATCAAAGAAAGTATGGGGCATATTTATACTCCGTTTGTGCCGAATTTGCATCGTTTTTTTGACGCAAATTCGACGCAAAACTAACTCCATATTTATACTTTGGCGTTAGACGCGTCTAGCGCCAAAGTTCATGGAGTTAGCGTCATTTTTTTGCGTGAACACCTTCCTTGCGTTAATGATATGCAAGGTAGGCGTTCCTGTCTTAAAAAATGACTCCGATGCATATGCGTCGGATTTATACTCCCGGGCAAAAATGACGCCCGGGAGTGGGCGGGTCTAAAAAACCTGCATTAGCGCCGGATTTTGGCGCCTGGGTCAGGGCAGGCGTTAAGGGACCTGTGGGCTCAGAATGAGCCCAGAGGTGCCCTCCCCTGCCCCCAGGGACCCCCCCTGCCACTCTTACCCACCCCAGGAGGACACCCAAGGATGGGGGGACCCACCCCAGGGACATTAAGGTAAGTCCAGGTAAGTATTTTATTTTTTTATTTTTTTGTGGCATGGGGGGCCTGATTTGTGCCCCCCTACATGCCACTATGCCCAATGACCATGGCCAGGGGACAGAAGTCCCCTGGGCATGGCCATTGGGCAAGGGGGCATGACACCTGTCTTTGCTAAGACAGGAGTCATTTCAATGGGGGATGGGCGTCGTAAAAAATGGCGCAAATCGGGTTGTGGCGATTTTTTTGCCTCAGCCTGACTTGCACCATTTGTGGACGCCAATACGCCATTTTCCCCCTACTCCGGCGCTGCCTGGTGTACGTCGTTTTTTTTAACGCACACCAGACAGCGCCGGCGGCTAACGCCGGCTAACGTCATTGAATAAATACGGCGCCCGCATGGCGCTTCAGAATGGCGTTAGCCGGCGCTAATTTTTTTGACGCAAAACTGCATTGGCGCAGTTTTGTGTCAAAAAGTATAAATATGGGCCTATATCTTTAGCACAAAGTACCTGGACTGCATCAAAACCAATGATGTTTCAGGGTGGAGGGGAGGTGAGTTGCCAGAAAGCAAAGTGATGCGTTGATTCCTTACTGACAGGAGAGGTGATGCATCAAACCTTTCCTCGCAGGAAAGGCGATGCGTTGAATTGCGGAATTGATGAATAATTGGTGCCCAATGATGATCTGTGGAAAATCTAGATGGGTGGTGTTGGTGGGACCACGGTAAAACAGTCACTGCGTCGATTCTCCAGCTGCAAGACAGGCACTGCGTTGATTCTCCAGCCGCAGGGTAGGCATTGCGTAAAGTTTTTCTGGCAAGTTGAGGCCTGGATTTTTGGGTGAAATCTTTGATGGCCTCAAGACTCCTTAGCAGAAGGCGAGCTGACATTCACCTTGGAGATCACTTGCGGTGGGAAGGTAAAGTCCTTTCTGCAGAGTCAGGGAGCATCAGGCAGCAGGGTAACACACAGGAGAGCAGTCCTTCCAAAAGAGCAGTCCAGGTGAGTACTTTGGGCAGCACAACAGTACTTCTGACAGCGTGCTGTTGAAGGTCCAGACGTGTCTGATTTTTAGTGAGTGACAGACCCAGTATTTACAACTAAATGTGCCTTTGAAGTGGAGGATACTTCAAAGAGTGTTTGTGAAGTGCACCAGTTCCCCTTTCAACCCAGCCCTGTCTGCGAGGAGACCTGTGGGGGGGTAATGAGTCCTTTGTGTGGGGTCAAGCGGCTACCCATTGAAGTGCAAGTGAGGACCCTTCTACCCTCCCTGCTCAGGAAGGCCCATCAGTATGAATGCAGATGACTGTTCTATGTTTATGGCTGTCTGGTTGGAATGCACAAGGGGAGTTGTCAACCAGCACAGGCCAGACATAGATTGGAAGCAGACTGTAAGGCTCAGGGAGAAGTAAGTGCACAGAAATGCCTACTTTCTAAAAGTGGCATTTCTAAAATAGTAATGTTGAATCCAGCTTCATCAGTAAGCAGGGTTTCTCACTACCATTGCAACTATACCAAGCATTGCAATTCCACTCCTTTCAGATCAGACATTACCACTTAAAATTATGTAAGGGAATTTCCAATGCTGGCCCATGGGAGGAGCAGGCTTCACAATAGTGAAACACAACTTTAGGAGCTTTTCACTACCAGGACGTGTAAAACTTACAAGTACATGTCCTGCCTTTTCCTTACATAACACTCTGCACTATGGGCTACCTAGGAACTACCTTAGGGGTGACATATGTAATAAAAGGGAAGTTTAAGGCTTGGCAAGTAGTTTCAATGCCAAGTCGAAGTGGCAGTGAAACTGCACACAAATGCCTTGCAATTGCAGGTGTGAGACATGGTGAAGGGCCTACTTATGTGGGTGTCTCAATCAGTGCTGCAGGCCCACTAGTAGCATTTAATTTGTGGGCCGTGGGCATACATAGTCCACTTTACTATGGACTTATAGATAAATTAAATATTGTGTAGGAGTCAAAGTTACCATATTTTGGGAACAGAGTACAAGCACTTTAGAACTGGTCAGAAGAGGTAAAGTGTGCAGAGTCCTAAAACCAGCAAAAACAAGATTAGAAAAAAGGAGGGAGGCAGGCAAAAAGTTGGGGGAGGAGCACCTAATAGCTGTCATGTCTGAGAAAATGGCAGGCTCCCAAATGGCAGAGTCGAGGTGTGGATGTAGGTGAGTTAGCAGTTGTTTATGTACCTGAGATTTCAATCAGGAGACCAGCCAGCAGACCCTTAGAGTCACTCCTAGGTTCTGTGTTTGAGAGATGCAGGTTCTATCCTTCCCTCTCCCAGGCAAAAGTGTAACAGGCATCAGGTCCAAAGCAGGAGTCCAGAAGAGTAGCAGTCCAACAGAGTGGCAGTCCTTGTAGCAGCACAGCAGTCCTCCTTTCTAACATAGTATCCACAGGTCTAGGAGTGCACAGTCTTGGTGGTGTCAGAGGTCCAGTACTTATACCCAGTTTGGCCTTTGAAGTGGGGGGGACTTAAAATTTAGGACTTTAAAATGTACAGCGGTCCTGCCTTTCCTGCCCTGGCTCCAGACTCACTATAGAGATTTATGCAGCTTTTTATGCGGAGACATGTCATGGCCTATTCATGTGTAAATGTCAGGCTGTACTCATCTCCTCCTTCCCATTGTGCCCGGAATTGCTTAGCAGGATGCAAATGACCCATCAAGCCACACCTTCACTCTCATTGTGTGTGGATTGTGTGTTGCTGTCTAGGTGGGATACATAAAGCCAAGCTGTCACTCACCAGGATCACAGACAAGCAGCAGGCACCAAATGGCTAAAGTAAGAAAAAGCCAATTTTGTAAAAGTGGCATTTTTAGGATTACAGTTTAAAATCCAACTTCCCCATGAGCGGCAATTTTAAACTGTGATTCCAGAGACACGAAACTCAAAAAAGTATCTCTTCCAGATTGTGAAGTACACTAATAAAATGTAATAACGTAATCCCAATGTTATCCTATGGGAAGATAGGTCCTGCTGTGCAGAAAAACGACTTTGGGAGTTTTTCACTACCAGGACATGTAAAACTTAAAAGTACATGTCTTGCCTTTCAAATACATTCTGCCATCTGCCATATGGGTTGTCAAAGGGGTGACCGGTATATATAAAAAGGAAAGTTTTGGTCCTGGCAACAAGGTTATTACGCCAGGTTGCTGCAGCAGTGTAAACTGCACAGATATGCTCTTCAATGGCAGGCCTGAGTCATGGTTAGGAGGCTAATTAAGTGGATGGCACAATCAGTGCTACAGGCCAACAAGTAACATTTAATTTACAGGACCTGTGCACATATAGAACACTCTGCTAAGGACTTATAAGTAAATTAAATATGCCAATTGGGGATAACCAATATTACCATGTTTAGAGGAGAGAGCACACACACATTGACAGTGGTTAGCACTGATAAAGTGCACAGAGTCCTAAAGGGAGCAAACATTAGGTCTGAAAAATGGAGGAGGTAGGAAAAACATTTGGGGGGACCACCCTGAAGATGTCAGGTACAGCAAACAGGTTTTAAGCTGGTCTTGAATGGATGGATAACCACTCTCAAGCAGTGGGTGCCACCAGAATATTAGCGAAAGTGGAGCTCAAAGCAGCTGCCTCTGTGGAACTTATCTCTAACCTTTATCTTTAACCTTCCAAATTGGGCATCACTCCTTGAGTGGCCAGTGAGACTAGTGGAGAGGCTGACCCTACAACCAACCTTCATATAGGAGCCTACCCAGCCTGGTGGAGCATATGTTCTTAGTTTGATTGCTCAGTCACTACTGGAAACTGCTACACATTCTGGAGATGCAAACCTATATTCAAAGCATTATAGACATTTTTGGTGAGTGCAAAGTGGTTCTCATACTGCTCTCCAAACCAAACCTGGTCCATTAAATATTATAAGGAGTGGTGCAGGACATACAGAATGAGCACCACCTTGAAAACTTCACCCATGTCCTCTTTTGTGACCTCAGATTGCAGTCCTAGATCACTGGCATATAGGTGGTCATTCCAAGTTTGGCGGGCGGCGGTTGCCTCCCACCAAACTTACGCCGCCACTTGGCCGCTCTGCGGTCAAAAGACCACGGGGGCCATTCAGACTTTCCCGCTGGGCCGGCGGGCGCTTGCAGCGCCGCCATGGAGGTTCAGCCCAGCCAGGGGAAATCCGGCGGGAAACCGCCGGATCCCCTTTTCTGACCGCGGCTTTACCGCCGCGGTCAGAATGGGCAGGAAAGCACCGCCAGCCTGTTGGCGGTGCTTTCCGTCGTTCACGGCCCTGGCGGGTTTTACCGCCAGGGTCGGAATGACCCCCATAATCTGTTGATCCCATAGCTCCCTGCAGCTTATGAGCAGAACTGTCAGGCAACAGAAAGAAGTGAGACAGATCTATAGCAACTGGTCCATTCTAATACTCTATCATATCATGCAAAGCCTCTGGTCATATCCTCACAAAACTTCTAATGACAAATACTTTTCACAGAAGTGGTGTGAGGAACTAAACCTGCATCACAAACAACCCAACAGGAACATAACATATTGCATCCCAGCTTAAGGGACATATCAGTGATAAGAGTAAGACTGGGTTTGGTCTACTTTAGCATTTCAGAACTGACAGTGGATGTTAAAACTAGTAATTCTACTAGATCAGACATAGCAGCCTTCCACACTATCCTAGGCAGCATTGAGAAATAGATGACATATTTAGAAGACAACATGAAAAAAATCATTGACTGGGGTCCAGATATCTGACATCTGCAACAAAAAGTCACAGAAATGAAAGACATGACTGGGAGAGACAATGTCCACTTTTAAGGAAACCTGAAGTAAAGGGACGGTGGGATGTGAAAACGCTCCTAATGAACACACTTCCAAACATGCAGAACATCACTTTCACAAAACCCCTAGAGATACAAAAAGCCCAGTGGATTTACTTTTTGGAGTTATCCAACTACGATCAATCCAGAAGCAGGCATGTAATCGCTTGGATCTAATTAGGAAACTATATAGAACTGGAGGACCTTAGGAGTTTCCTTGACAGTTTGGAGTCGAACTCTGTGGATGTAATGCAAGTTCCTGATATATCTGCTGAGGTCACATAATCCTCATGTACCTCAGCTACATCACAACACCACGGAAGGGTCACAAATGATGAACTTAAAAAGCCCAATTTACGGCACAGGTGAAGCCATAATACAGTACATCAAAGCCAGTGAGGGCTCAGTGGCCTCTCAATGGGCAGCAGGAAAGGCTACCATTTGACGCAAATAATAGGAGATGTAGTAATTGGGAACAAACAGAAGAAAGAGCCATCAGTATAGATTGACACTGTACAGTTTGTAGTCCTACAACAATGAACAGTGTGAAAAGGCTGATGCGCTCTTTGCAGCTAAACCCTAGCAATGGGAGGCAGCTCTGACAATTCCAGAAATATCTAATAAAGATGGAGCCATATTATGTCTTCCACAAAAGATCATAGATGTCTTTCCAATTATTACAAGGAGCTCTACAACTCAGAATCCATGAATGACCCTGAGGTTGAAAAGGCGTTCCTTAGTAAACTAAAATGAGCAAAACTAAATGAGGAGGGATTGGTACTCCTTGAATGGGACATCACAAAAAGATAAAATTGAGGAAACAACCTGCCTTACACCAAACAGCCTGAGGAAGAATCATTGCTGGGTGAGTTGTATAACAAGTTGAAGGAAAATAGTGTCAAAACCCTCTGCAAAGCTTTTTACAGGAAGCAGAAGTGGTGGGATCCCTAATGACCCAAACCTACAAAGTCTTGATCACTCTAATAGCTAGCCCAGACAGAAACATACCTCTGTTATAGTTACTGCCCAATCTCATTATAGAATGTTTTTATCAAGGCTATAGTGAAAGAACTACCAAAGAGGCTTAAAAGTGGGGTCCCATGATAATTCCACCATGCACAAGGGTGCTTTATCCCTGATAGATCATCCAGACACCACATGCACCTCCTGTCCCACCTGCTGTGGCTCGCCAAGGATGCCCAGACAGAATCTTAGCCCTGTCACTTAATGCTGGGAAACCACTTGACAGGATAGAATGGAATTATATGTTCTGTACACTGTACAGGTTTGGGCTAGGAATCTCATTCCTATACTTTGCTATATAATTGTGTTGCCTTTTGCAAACCATCAGGTAACACGATAAAGTGCCATTTGTCATGCTGGGATTTCTGTTGGTCTTAGAGCTTCTTGCAGCTCCCATCTGGCACACACATGTAATAGTTGGCCTCGACAATCCAGCTGGCCTCTTCAAAATGCCAATATACACAGTCATCCTGCTCACCATCACTTCCTTGGAATTCTACTTACCAGCATTGAAGAGGATAAAATAAAAATATTGTCCATAGTTCTGGATATAAGGTGAACTGCGGTAAAACAGAGGCTCTTCTCATGTTCTAGTAATGGCCACCTGCCACAATAGAGGGATACAACTTCTATTGGAAACCAAACAAGCTGAATTACCTCAGCAGTAGCCTGAAACAAATGGTGGATCTTAACTACCCTCTACAGTGAATACTTCAAATTATTTAGAATGTTGGTCTCACCTGTAGCTTTCAATGTTAGGCAGAGCTCAAGCCATCAAAAGGGTTGTGGTGAATCATTTTGCCTACATATTGTTCATGCTACAGCTAATGGTACCAATTAAACTCTTAAGAACAATAGATAAAAATATTTAATCATTCATATTGGTAAACATGAAAACAGAATCTAAAACACCATATATAGGTGGCAAATTGATAGACAGGAGGGCTTGGCACACCAAGCCTAGAGACATTTCATTGGGAACATCTAAGGGCTCTCAGTGTTATGTTAATCAACACAGCCTTCTGTGATGAATGGCAACCTGATAATACAAACCCCAACGAGAATGGGGACTTGAGCTATAAAAGTTTAAAAGGGATTTCTGAGTTTCACAAACAAGTGCTTCGCTGGTGCACCACTTCTATACCAATGGGGTTAAGACCATCTAATAGCCAACTTGGGAAGCAGTACAGCTACATTGCATGGACAACTTGGTGGTAATTCCTATGCTGAAAACATGGTGTCATTTTTAAAAGTCTTATGTCAGGGCTATAAAATTTGATTGTAGGCTGACTTTGTTCTAAACCCACCAGTCACTACCTAAAAACAAAATGGCAGTCATATTTAAATCATGAATATACAGAAGAGGAATGGGTGGACATAATATAATTTTATGCTCAAATCTGCATTTAGGCCAATTGAAATGTAACAATCTCAAGGTCATATAAGGTTGGTACTGGACTCCAAAAAACTGAAAAAGTTGGCCTAGACCAAGGCCCTCAACTGCTGGTGGTGCCAACAAGTGACTGTGAGCTCATGCATCTCCTATGTTCATGCTTCAACACACACACAGAAGCTTTTTGGTCAGCAACTTGGAACACTTTGGGTATTTCTATGAATCCAACAGGTTAGCACTACTCCATGAGTTGAATGACATTGTGACCATCACCATGCATACCAGCAATAGTGCAAGCCATTGCAAAAGTCTGTACCCCCTAAAATACGTACTCAGGAAGAATGGATGACAGGAATGTACAAAATGGCTTCTTATGAAAAGATCATCCATAGATTACAGAACAAGATGCTCCTATTTCTAGACATATGTTCACCCTTCCTCAGATTAGAGGAGACCACTAACCTACAAAAACACTAACCTTTAAAAAGAGGAATTCTTCTGCAAGAAGGTGACCAGAGAGTACTAGGAGAGGTAGTATGAACTGGTGCTCAGAGATCCTTCTCTCATGGCCTATTGAATCCAAATCCTCAAGTATCACAAACAGCAAGGGCCTGATTTAGAGATTGGCAGATGGGGTTACTACATCACAAATGTGATGATATCCCTTCTGTCGTATTACGATTCCATTGTATCCTATGGAAATCTTAATATGGCGGATGGGATATCTGTCAGGATTTTGACAGTGTAACCTGCCCACCAAACTCTAAATCAGGCCTCAAGTTCTGATTGCCAACCTGATACCCTTATTCAGTGACAATCACCCCTGTCTCAGATTGAGCTCCATTAAGGTTTGCTTTTTTTTTTTTTTTTTTTACTAAGGACATACCCACCAATAAACTAAACTTTTTCTTCTTAATATCGAACATACTCAAAAATACATGATAGGGATAAATATACTCTTTAAGGTTAACATGGCCATAAATGTGATCAACACTACTTTGCATCAAAATGAGTAGGTCATGATCCAATCCTCAAATATCAGCATGTATATTTTCAGCACTTTATTTAATACTTTGATGACCAAAACAGATTTATTGGCACTAGGGCCATTAATCCTGAAGGCAGACCTATCATCTCTACTGACTACAACAGAGTAAGATCACTGACTTACACTCCCTTTGCTTCTTCATTATCCACTCAACAATTGGGGAAAGAAACAGGCAGCATAATGCCATCTTAAATCACCATAGTCTGACTATGGTTTGGAAAAAAAAGGCCTGATATCCCGTCCGCTATATTTTGATCACATGATATCCTAAGAGAATCGTGATTCAGCAGGCTAGAAATCTGTCACATTTGTGATGGAGTATTCCCTCCACCCAGATCTAAATCAGGCCCAAAGCAACTACTTGACTGGCTCAAGCTGAACAGTCACACCAGTAATCCTCCTGGTAGCCAACTCTTGGTAATTATCCCTCTGTCAACCAAACTCTAATCCAGCTACCCCAAAAGAACAGTAGCCAAACTGGCTCTTCATACGATGAATGAATTACCCATAGGTATTATTTTCATGGAAGGTGCTAATACTTGGCTCATACTCGCCCCTTCTTAACACAGCAGTTCATTTCGTATATTTCCATCAGAGCTAGTCTTCTAAGCTGGAGATCTGCAGTCACTATTGCAACTTTCATTTTTGCCTTCATGCAAGACTGTGATCCTAATGCTTTTGCACTCATGGAAACCTGACCCTGTTAATCCTCACCAAGTAAACTAAATGAGGAAGGACGGGTACTCCCAGAAGCGAACATCACAAAAGATGAAATTGCGGTAGCAAAGTCCAACCTGTCTTACAACAAATGCCCTGGGGAAGATGGATTCCAGGGAGAGTTGTATAATTAGTGCAGGGAAGATGCAGTTGAAACCCTCCCCAAAGATTCTACAGGAAGTAGAAGTGTTGGGGTCCCTGATGACACACTGCAAAGCCCTGATCACAGTACCTCCTAAGCCAATAAATATTTGTTCCAATGCCTGCTATGTAGGCCACAAAGCTGACATCGAAACCACTGATGCTATAAATGTTGTACTGCCCACCTAGTGGGACATAAATGTTTTATTGATGATAATCTTGATTATAGCTCTAATTAACTCACATGATTATGTTATAACATTTTCCTGGAATATTTCAATTTCTGGGTGAAAAACATCCCTCTTCAAGTTCTTCCTATCAGCCAACAACCTACTGGAGCAAAGTACCTTTCTTATCCACAATAAGAGCTGAACTTGACTTTAATAAAGAAACCCTACATGGAAATCTCTAACCCTCACTAATTGGTTTAGTCAGGTGACTTCTTCAAAGAGACACTTTGCACGTGGGCACTACAAAGTCTGTTGTCTTTGTCAATGATTGTGTTTTATCAGATGTATAGTATAGTACTACTATAATTTTGAACTTTCACTTTTCTTATCTATGAGTCTCATAAAATATGTCCTGTATGCTCTACGGTTTTAAAATGTTTTCTCTTTTTTACATGTTGTCAGTCTTGTATGTACATACAAAACTCACTACATACATGAAGGATGAAAAACAAATAAGTAAAAAATATTGTTTACATTAATTCAGACAAAAGAAAAACCTATATATATTGTGGAAAGGATTTATCCATTTAAAAAAGAACATGAGACCTATAAATGGAAAAAGAAATGACATACAATAATGACCAGGAAAATGACGTAAATGTATTTTTAGTGCGTATCAGTTCAAGTGTTCATTTTCAATAGAACACAGGTTGTTGATCTCTTATCAATACGTCCAGAGTGAAATGTCTTTGTTGATCAATTGGCAAGGATATTTCAAAACTCAGTTCAAATGAAATTTCAAGTTCCAGAATATTCAGTTGAATTCTCATAGTCAAAACAAAAGGCCATAATCTTGTTCTCCCATTAATTCTGACAAGGTAGATCCATTCTGAATATTTTCTGTGACTTGGCAATCTTTTTCTTTTCATTCTCCTTACACCACCATCTTCATCTTTGATTTGACTCTTCAACTGCTTCTGTTATTGATGGGAGTTTATCAGCAACCAGTTCATGTGCAGCTGCAGGCTATTTGTCACCTTTCACAGTTCTCTTTCCGGGTGCAACTGCATTCACCATGTTTGCTGTGCTGGCAAGAGTCAGTTGATTTTGACTTTGACTTTGTTCTCCTACAATGTTGTTGGTTTGTGAGCTGCTTGTACCTTTGTCTGTGCCTTTATCTGCACCTTTATATGCAGGCAGACCACTTGTGCCAAATGTTTTCTGCTTCAGCCACTGGTTTCGTCCTCACAGGTTGCACAAGCTGAACACCTTCTTCACCAGCATTCTCTCTAGGATTAGACTCTGCGTTTCCAAGAGGAGAGAAAACTTTGCATTTGTGGCTTGTATGTACCCAGTTCGGAAGACCAGCACGCTTCACAGCTGTCGTCGTTACCAAGATAATCTGGAACAGACATTTCCACCTTGGCTCTTCATGCTTCTTTACCATATCCCAAGTCGCCATCCTTCAGTCTGTGGTTCTGTTCCAGGGCTGGTTGAACTGTTGCTTCTTCAACCTGATGGGACAAAGAGTGAACCACATCAGCTAGACATTTGCAATAGTCCAGCACTAAGTCATCTGTTATGTTCACAAGTGCATTTACAGGTACTGTTGGGAGTTTAATTGCACAACCCATTAAAACTTCATAAGGAGACAGTCCCATCTTCCTATCAGCAGTGCTACGCATGTTCATCAGGACAAGAGGCAGAGCATCAGGCCATTTCAATGCTGTTGAAGCACAAACCTTTTCCTATTGGGCTTTCAGTGTTCCATTCATTTGATCCACTAATCGAGAAGTCTTTGGTCTGTAACTGCACTGCAATTTTTGCTCAATGTTCAATGCTGCACACAACAACTTTATGATTTCATTATTAAAATAAGTTCCTCGATCTGATTTCAAAGAAGTTGGAAATCCATACATAAGTATTAGTTCCCGAAGCAGCAGCCTAGCTACATTCAGACTATCATTCCTATGTATTGGAAAAGCCTCCATCCATTTGGAAAACACGCACACAATGACTAGTACATACTTCAACCTGTTGCAGGCAGGCGTTTCAATGAAATCAAGTTGCCTTCTTTTAAATTAACCTATGTGGCTCAAATTAACCACTGTGCATTTCCCTATATTCATCTGTTGGCAAGCAACACATCTGTGACAAACCTCTTCTGCGATCAATCTATATCTGGGGTGGTACATATCTGGGGCATCTCTGCTGAGACAAACCTGATGATGATTGTACCTCTCCATCAAGTTCAACAAACAATGTGGCAACATGACTTTCCCTTCATTTGAAATCCAGACATCATCTCCCTCTCTTTGAGCATAACCTGCTTTCATCCAACCTTTTTGTTCTTCCTGCATCGCCTTATCCTGTAACCTATTAATCTCGTTCCAGGTATCAACCACTGATTACAAGAAATTGTGATTTGTCTTATTAGTGTGACTTTCACTGTTCCACTCTTCATAGAAGGTGATGCACAATATCTGGCAATTTGGTCAGCATAGGCATTACCCAATGATACATAGTCATTTGATTTTACATGTGTGGTACACTTAACAACTGCAATCTTCTCGGGCATTTGTAGACCTTTATTAAATCATGAATTCTTTCTCTATTTTGAATAGGGGATCCAGACGAGGTCATGAAACCTTGCTGGTACCATAAATGCCCTAAGTCATGGACTACACCAAATCCATACTGACTATTCGTGAATATTGTCACTTTAAGCTTCTTAGATATGCAGCAGGCTCTTGTAAGAGCAACCAATTTGCTACTTGGGCTGACATGATTCCTTGAAGCCATGAAGCTTCTACCATTCCTGAGAGTGTGGAAACCGCATAAGCAGCTCTCCGAGTACCTTCTCTGTCGCTCAAACAGGAGCCATCAACAAAGACAACTTGGTCATTCTCCTCCAAAGAAGAATCCTAAATATCAGGTCCGGGTTTGGTGCACAGTTCAGTAACATCAAGGCAATCATGTTCCATTTCATTAGCATCATCTAATTCATCAACATTTACAGGCATTAATGTGGTGGGATTAAAATCCAAACACCTCTTGACTGTTATATTTGGAGATCCCAGGGATCCCAGAATCAATAACTCAAAACATGTAAGAGAGGCATTTGTCAAAAAATGGGTCTTTGACCTAGTCAATCTCTACTAAATAAGGGACAAAGACAGTTAAAGAATGTCCTATCACAATGTCTTAGCCGACTCCATGACTTTTAAACAGCTGGGTAAAGCAGCAGCTACAGGAGCCAATGTTGTGGAAAAATATGCCACTGGTCTGTTTATTCCTCCATGTGACTGCGTCAAGCCTGAAAGAGCACAACCATGACATTCATGACAGAACAGTGCAAAACCCTTTGTGTAATCAGGCATTTCCAAAGCTGGAGCCCTGCACTGACTCTCTCTGAACTCAGTGAAAGCTTTCATGCACTCTTTGTTGAAAGGGACTGGGTCTGTGAATTCTTTATGTATCAATTTCTGCAGTGGTTTGGAAATTACTGAAACATTTGGGATCCACTGGCAGCAGTAGCTCACCATTCCCAAAAACATTGGAACATCTGTCTGCATAATTGGGGGATTTGTTTGCATAATTGCTACAACTCTCTCTCTGGACACTTTTCTCACACCTTTCTCAATTTTGTGACCCGAATATTTCACTTCTTTCTGGCAATACTCTAATTTAGCAGGGGAATCTTGTGTCCATTCTCACTCAAATGATTCAATACATCTATGGTCTGAAACTGCATGTTCAAAGACTCTAAATTCTTCTTCAGGATTTGATTGAAAATGAACAGAGATTCTGAAAACCCCTGTTGAGTATGACTCCATGAATACACACGGTTGCCGAATTGGAAACAAAGGAGGAGCTGACTATCCTCATGCAATGGCAATGAGACAAATGCTTGTGACAAATCAATCACCGAAAACGATTCTGCTTTGCATGGAATCTGGAACAAAATCACTGCTGGATTTGGTACTATGGGACGGCAGGATACCACAGTTTCATTCACCTTCCTTAAATCCCTAACTATGCGATATTTCCCACTGGGCTTTCGCAAACCCATAATTGGTGAATTACATGGGCTGCTCATCACTTCTTTCAGCACTACCTGCTCAACAAAATCTGTAATTACTGGAGTCATTCATTCAATCTCTTCTGGAGTAATGTGACACTGTGGTATTCTGGGAAAATCTGCATTTGGCTTTACTGTCACATTGACCGATTCAACACCACAAATTAATCCAATATTGTTTCCCAAAAGATCCCAAACTCTCAATGTTACTGTGTCTTGTAATTTTTCAGGCGAAGCTTTAACTGTCATGGCGGAAAACAATGTAATGAGGGGATACATCTCATCAGTTTTACTAGAGGTTTCATCATCGCTATTGGTTTGAATTTCTATTCCCTCTTGGTTACCAGTAATGGAACATTTTTATTTGCATAGTAAGTCTCTTCCTGAAAGACTCGCAGGACTTGAATCGCAAACTGCAAATTGGTACAGACCCTCAAAGGTTCCAATTTTAACTGTAATGGGCACTGTAATTGTGTTCACCAAATGTTGGTTTGCCATTCCTACCACCTGAACTGTCCTTCCTGAAAGGGGCATATTTGGGACTTCAGCCGATTTGACAGTGGAATGAGTTGCTCCTGTGTCAACCCGGAATGAAACATCATGACCCCTAACACTCGTATTCACATAAGGACCACCCTAATCTACCTCCAGTGAGGCAGGCAACACACACAACTTCTTCTTCTGAACTCTCGCTCATGCATTCTTCACTCGCTTCATCATCACTTAAATCAATCAATGGGTGCTGTGTGATTAACCGGTTGGGTGTCTTGGACGAGATGATCTCGTCCAAGGCACCGGTTCCCGGGTGCATTGGACAAAATCACCTCGTCCTGCACCCGGGACACGGGGAGTGCTAGCGCTCCCCGTGGGCCACCCACCGACACCCCTCGGTCGTGGATGGAAGGGGAATCCCATCCCTTTCCACCCGACCCCCCGTCGGCAATCCGCTGACGTCAGCGTGCTCACAGCGCGGCGACATCATCAAATATTGCCGAGGGACACGCCGGAAGCCATTTGCTTCTAGCGCGTCAGAGAGAAAGGACTCTCAGGTGAGTCCTTCCCTCTTTGGGGGTTTGGGGGGGGGAAACAGACACGGGGGAAAGGAAAGGGTTTTTCCTTTCCCCCTGTGCCTGTTTTCAGTGGATTCCTGCTCCACGATCGCGGGCGGGGCCCGCGATCGTGGAGCAGGAATCCCCACTAGGCACCAGGGATTTGTTTTCAGAGTTGGTTTTGGGAGCAACCCCTTGGGCAAGAGTCGCTCCCATTGGGGGCCATTACTTTCCTATTTCGTTCCCCCCTGGGCCAGATCAGCCGATTTTTTGGCCGATCTGCCCCCAGGTGGGGCCGAAAAACCACTGGACACCAAGGAAATTATTTTTGGCATGTTTCTAGGGAGCGACCCCTTGGGCAAGGGTCGCTCCCATTGGGTGTGATTTTTTATTTTTATTTCGGCCCCCCCTGGGGGCAGATCGGCTGATTTTTCGGCCAATCCGCCCCCAGGGGGGTCGAAAACCACTAGACACCAGGGAAATTATTTTCTTTGTTTTAGGGCAGCGACCCCTAGGCAAGGGTCGCTGCCCCGGGGCAATTTTTTTAAAATATGTTTCGGCCCCCCCTGGGGCTACATAGGCCATGTTTTGGGCTGATCTGGCCCCCGGGGGGGTCGAAAGCCACCAGGCACCAGGGATTGTGAGGTGTGTGTTTTGTGTGTTTGAGGGCACCCCCTGGCAAGGGTCGCCCCCCCCCCAAAGGGGGGAAATTTCATATTGGCCATCTCTGCCCACCTTGGGGGCAGATGGGCCTATTTTTGTAGGCCCATCTGCCCCCAAGGAGGAATGAAACCACCAATACGGCAGGGATTTTTTGTTTTTGTTTCCCTTTCTTTGTTTAGTGCTGGTGGTGCCCCACGTTTGTCCCCTTTGGCAAGGGTCGCCCCCTGAAGGGGGCACAGAGCTGTTGGCCATTTCTGCCCCATTGGGGGCAGATCGGCCAATTTTGTTATGCCCATCTGCCCCCGAGGGGGGCATAATCCACTTAGGCACCAGAGATCCTGTGTGTGTGTTTTGTGTGGTGGGGCGGCTCCTTTGGCAAGGGTCGCCCCCCAAAGGGGGAACATTAGTGATGGCCATTTCTGCCCACCTTGGAGGCAGATCAGCCTATTTTTTTTAGGCCCATCTGCCTCCTAGTGGGGCAGAAGCCACGTAGGCACCAGGGACAATTTCTAAGTTCTTGGTGGTCGGGTGTTTGTCAACTGGCGAAGTATTTGTCTTTGTGATTATAACAGTTTATTTCTTCTTTTTGTTCTAGTTCAAAGCTTTTGCTTCCTTTGCTGTGGATCCTTGCGGTTTTGGCAGTAGTTGTCCTGCGGTTTGCATAGTTGCATGTTTTAGGTAAGTGAAAGCAATTTACTCCAAAGGAGTATTGTTGACATGCATGAATGACATGTTTGTAGGTGGTGTACTAAATGCAGTATTGTGTGTGAAATTGTCCTTAGATTTGAGCACAATGATATTTGTGTTGTCATATGTCTAATTTTCTGTTTTCTTTTTAGTGGGATATCATTGATGATTGCTGAGTCTGTGCAGAGTAGTTGCTGGTGAGTAGCTTGTTCAGTCAAGTGAGTGGTATAGTTTTTTAGTACATAACTCTTTGTGATAAAGCTACACTTTGTTTATTACTTATTTTAGTGCTAATTGTTGTTGGCAATCCATTTGTTGTTAGTGAGGATCATGGCTAGCCGCAGAGTGACCGCTCAGCAGGTTGTTGGCATGCTCTTTGAGTCGTCTTCAGACCATGATTACGAGACTGACTCTGCATCTGAGGCAGAGGAGGAAGTGAGAGATTGTGGCAGTGAGTTTTCTGTCCGAGAGTATTCTTCTGATGAGGAAGCTACTCTCAGTGCAGATGAAGGGCCTGTTTTAGAGGAGGACATTGATGTGCCAAGAGTGCAGCAGTCTGGGGCTGAAGGGTTTCCCATTAGAAGACCTGACACCTGGATTGCCCCAAACATGGAGCAGCCACAGTTACCTGCATTTACTGGTCTCCCTGGGTGTAGAGTCAATACGGAAAACTTTTTGCCTGTCCATTTCTTTCACTTGCTTATGGACGATGTTTTTTGGGAAGAGATTGTTGAGCAGACTAATTTGTATGCAGAGCAATATTTAAGGGACAATGCTGCCAGACTGAGGCCTCAGTCTAGAGCTACTCAGTGGGTTCCCACATATCTGGAAGAGATTAAAACGTTTTTAGGTTTGACTTTTTTGATGGGGTTGATCAGGAAGCCGTCACTGGTTTCTTATTGGTCTACTAGTCCCTTGATGGCAACGGCTATATTTTCTGTAACTATGACACGTAATCGCTATTTGCTTCTTCTTCGTATGCTGCATTTTGTAGACAATGCTTTAGCATTGCCACAAGATTACCCTGATTGTGACCGTCTTTTTAAGATTAGGCCTGTCCTTGATCATTTTGTAGATCGGTTTTCAGAGGTCTATGTTCCAGGCAAAGAGATAAGTGTGGACGAGTCTTTGGTCCTTTTCAAGGGGCGTTTAGTTTTTAAGCAGTACATTTCTAGTAAGAGGACACGGTATGGGATTAAATTGTATATACTGTCAGAAAGCAGTACAGGACATGTGTATAATTTCCAGGTCTACACTGATAGGGATTCCAGTATTGACCCTCCTAGTTGTGCGGCCACTTTTGGAGTTAGTGAAAAAATTGTGTGGAAACTTGGTAGACGACTGTTTAACAAAGGTCACCATTTGTATGTAGATAATTTCTACACTGGAGTGCAGTTGTTCAAGGAGTTGTTTAGAGTGGACACTGTTGCTTGTGGCACAATCTGTTCTAACCGGAAAGGCTATCCAAGGCAGCTTGTCTGTAAAAAACTTGAAAAGGGACAGTGCAGTGCCTTGCGGAATAATGAGCTGCTAGCTCTGAAATTTTCATACAGGATGGATGTGTACGTGCTATCTACCATCAATGATGAGAGTACTTCCCCTGTGACTGTTTGGGGTCAGGTTGCGGAAGCGCGCAAACCTGCGTGCATTTTGGACTACAATAGGCACATGGGTGGTGTTGATAGAGTAGATCAGAGGTTGGAACCTTACACTGCTCTTCCTAAGTCTTACGTGTGGTATAAAAAGTTGGCCCTACATTTATTTCATTTGACAACTTTTAATGCTTTTATTGTGTTCAAGGATTGTTCACCTGAGTCAAGCATGACATTTGTTAAATTTCAGGAGTCAGTGATAGAGAGCCTTATTGGGTAGATTTAAAGATCGCCACTTTCCAGAATGTAGAGTATGTGCCCAGAGAGCAATCCGGAGGGAGAGACGGATGTACTGCCCCGAATGCCCTTCAAAGCCTGGGCTGTGTGTGCCCGGCTGTTTTATAAGTTACCACACTAGGAAAGATTTTGGGAACTACCGTGAACGTAAACTGCCTGTTTTATAGTTTCATATGTTCAGTTTCACGGTTGGCATTACTGTCATGTATTTAGTTAGAGCTGTTGTGTTTGTAGTTTTGTACTTATTTTATAATTAGTTAGTGGTTTCTTTGTTTTTTATAAACAAAAAAAGTGATGGCGGTGTGTGTGGGGTGGCGCTTGGCAAGCGGTGTGCGTGGGGTGGTGCTTGGCTGGCGGTGTGCTTGGGGTGGCGCTTGGCTGGCGGTATGGGTGGTGTGGCGCTTGGCTGGCGGTGTGCTTGGGGTGGCGCTTGGCTGGCGGTGTGCGTGGGGTGGCGCTTGGCTGGCGGTATAGGTGGTGTGGCGCTTGGCTGGCGGTGTGCGTGGGGTGGCTCTTAGCTGGCAGTATGGGTGGTGTGGCGCTTGGCTGGTGGTGTGCGTGGGGTGGCGCTTGGCTGGCGGTGTGCTTGGGGTGGCGCCAGTCCACACACTCATCAGCTGGTGTGATTGCTGTATCAGGCATGTGGGCGTATGAAAGTGATGGGCCCTTGACTGGCGCTGTCTGTCAATGCAAGTGTTGTAATGTGCTGAGCCCGTGGCTGGCGGTGTGAATGGTCTTGTGCATGTCATGTATGAAAGGTGAGTGAATGGACTGTAAAGTGGTTGGTGCCTTGCGGTGGCTTTACAGCTCACGAGCTGTGAGTCATTGGTTCAGTGTTTTGGCCTTTCAGTTATTACCAGTGCATTTCACTTTTGTGAAATCTCTTGTTAATAAAATTTGATCTACTGAACCATCACTCAGTCTCGTGCCAAATCCAACCAGTGTGTGTGGTAAAAATTAAAAAACCTGCTCCGCTGTAATCAGGCATCGCAGCACACTTGTGACACGCTAGGTGTCTCAGGTGGGACCCCGATGATGAAGCATGCCACCAACTTGGTTGGTGGGTGAGGGGTCTTTTTCACATAACCCAAGTGCATTTCTTTTCACAATTTTAATGTTTGGCACATCACAGACGTATGTGGACACATCAAAATGATATATTACAAAACTACCTGTGTTTGTTGGGAATGGGGCACCTATGTTTTTGGTCCTGAGTGCGGCCTTCATCTAGGGAAACCTACCAAACCCCAAGGAGTCCAGGGAGGTGTGGCTTGCTTGGATCCCCCAACATTTTCTTACCCAGACTCCTCTGCAAACCTCAACATTTTCTTAAAAAAGCTTATTTTCCTGACTTTCGTTTGTAAGATCACAGCTCCATTACAAAATTCCTACTCCCCAGCGTTCCCCTCAGCCTCCCAAGTAAAATGACACCTCACTTGTGTGGGTCCCCAAAGCAGAGTCAGCCTAAAGATGTATAAAAGAAGAATATGTGCTTATCAACTTGCTGTGCTATCCCCAAAATCTCTACAAGTTTGTGGCCTTTTTCTGTTGCAGGCACCTGGCCCACCCACACAAGTGAGGTGTAATTTTTATCGGGAGACTTGGAAGAACACTGGATGGAAGGAAATTTGTGGCTCCTCTCAGATTCCAGAACTTTCTGTCACCGAAATGTGAGGAAAATGTGTTTTTTTAGCCAAATTTTGAGGTTTGCAAAGGATTCTGGGTAACAAAACCTGGTCAGAGCCCCACAAGTCACCCCATCTTGGATTCCGCTAGGTCTCTAGTTTTAAAAAATGCACAGGTTTGGTAGGTTTCCCTAGGTGCCAGCTGAGCTAGAGGCCAAAATCTACAGGTAGGCACTTTGCAAAAAACACCTCTGTTTTCTGTCAAAAAATGGGATGTGTCCACGTTGTGTTTTGGGGCAATTCCTGTTGCGGGCGCGAGGCCTACCCACACAAGTGAGGTATCATTTTTATTGGGAGACATAGGGGAACGCTGGGTCGAAGGAAATTTGTGGCTCCTATCAGATTCCAGAACTTTCTGTCACCGAAATGTGAGGAAAACTTGTTTTTTTAGCCAAATTTTGAGGTTTGCAAAGAATTCTGGGTAACAGAACCTGGTCAGAGCCCCACAAGTCACTCCATCATGGATTCCACTAGGTCTCTAGTTTTAAAAAATGCACAGGTTTGGTAGGTTTCCCTAGGTGCCAGCTGAGCTAGTGGCCAAAATCTAAAGGTAGGCACTTTGCAAAAAACACCTCTGTTTTCTGCCAAAAAATGGGAAGTGTCCACGTTGTGTTTTGGGGCATTTCCTGTCGCGGCGCTAGGCCTACCCACACAAGTGAGGTATCATTTTTATCGGGAGACTTGGGGGAACGCTGGGTGGAAGGAAATTTGTGGCTCCTCTCAGATTACAGAACTTTCTGTCACCGAAATGTGAGGAAAACGTGTCATTTTAGCACAATTTTGAGGTTTGCAAAGGATTCTGGGTAACAGAACCTGGTCAGAGCCCCACAAGTCACCCCATCATGGATTCCCCTAGTCTCTAGTTTTCAAAAATGCACAGGTTTGGTAGGTTTCCCTAGGTGCCGGCTGAGCTAGAGGCCAAAATCTACAGGTAGGCACTTTGCAAAAAACACATCTGTTTTCTGTCAAAAAATGGGATGTGTCCACGTTGTGTTTTGTGGCATTTCCTGTCACGGGCACTAAACCTACCCACACAAGTGAGGTATCATTTTTATCTGGAGACTTGGGGGAACGCTGGGTGGAAGGAAATTTGTGGCTCCTCTCAGATTCCAGAACTTTCTGTCACCAAAATGTGAGGAAAACATGTTTTTTTAGCCAAATTTTGAGGTTTGCAAAGGATTCTGGGTAACAGAACCTGGTCAGAGCCCCACAAGTCACCCCATCATGGATTCCCCTAGGTCTCTAGTTTTTAAGAATGCAAAGGTTTGGTAGGTTTCCCTAGGTGCCGGCTGAGCTAGAGGCCAAAATCTACAGGTAGGCACTTTGCAAAAAACACCTCTGTTTTCTGTCAAAAAATGGGATGTGCCCAAGTTGTTTTTTTGTGGCATTTCCTGTCAGGGCACTAGGCCTACCCACATAAGTGAGGTATCATTTTTATCGGGAGACTTGGGGGAATGCGGGGTGGAAGGAAATTTGTGGCTCCTCTCAGATTCCAGAACTTTCTGTCACCAAAATGTGAGGAAAACGTGTTTTTTTAGCCAAATTTTGAGGTTTGCAAAGGATTCTGGGTAACAGAACCTGGTCAGAGCCCCACAAGTCACCCCATCTTGGATTCCCCTAGGTCTCTAGTTTTCATAAATGCACAGGTTTGGTCGGTTTCCCTAGGTGCCGGCTGAGCTAGAGGCCAAAATCTACAGGTAGGCACTTTGCAAAAAACACCTCTGTTTTCTGTAAAAAAATGGGATGTGTCCACGTTGTGTTTTGGGGCATTTCCTGTCACGGGCGCTAGGCCTACCCACACAAGTGAGGTATAATTTTTATGGAGAGACTTGGGGGAACGCTGGGTCGGAGGAAATTTGTGGCTCCTCTCAGATTCCAGAACTTTCTGTCACCGAAATGTGAGGAAAATGTGTTTTTTTAGGCAAATTTTGAGGTTTGCAAAGGATTCTGGGTAACAGAACCTGGTCAGAGCCCCACAAAACACCCCATCTTGCATTCCCCTAGGTCTCTAGTTTTCAAAAATGCACAGGTTTGGTAGGTTTCCCTAGGTGCCGGCTGAGCTAGAGGCCAAAATCTACAGGTAGGCACTTTGCAAAAAACACCTCTGTTTTCTGTCAAAAAATGGGATGTGTCCACGGTGTGTTTTGTGGCATTTCCTGTCACGGGCGCTAGGCCTACCCACACAAGTGAGATATCATTTTTATCGGGAGACTTGGGGAAACATAGAATAACAAAACAAGTTTTATTGCCCCTTGTCTTTCTCTACATTTTTTCCTTCCAAATATAAGAGAGTGTGTAAAAAAGACGTCTATTTGAGAAATGCCCTGTAATTCACATGCTAGTATGGGCACCCCGGTATTCAGAGATGTGCAAATGACCACTGCTCCTCAACACCTTATCTTGTGCCCATTTTGGAAATACAAAGGTTTTTTTGATAGCTATTTTTCACTCTTTATATTTCAGCAAATGAATTGCTGTATACCCGGTATAGAATGAAAACCCACTGCAGGGTGCAGCTCATTTATTGGCTCTGGGTACCTAGGGTTCTTGATGACCTACAAGCCCTATATATCCCCGCAACCAGAAGAGTCCAGCAGATGTAACGGTATATTGCTTTAAAAAATCTGACATTGCAGGAAAAAGTTACAGAGTAAAACATACAGATAAATTTCTGTTTTTTTACCTCAATTTCAATTTTTCTTTTTTCAGTTGTTATTTTCTATAGGAAACCCTTGTAGGATCTACACAAAGTACCCCTTGCTGAATTCAGAATTTTGTCTACTTTTCAGAAATGCTTAGGTTTCTGGGATCCAGCATTGGTTTCATGCCCATTTCTGTCACTCACTAGAAGGAGGCTGAAAGCACAAATTTATTTTAAAATGGGGTATGTCCCAGTAAAATGCCAAAATTGTTTTGAAAAATTGGGTTTTCTGATTCAAGTCTGCCTGTTCCTGAAAGCTGGGAAGGTGGTGATTTTATCACCGCAAACCCTTTGTTGATGCCACTTTCAGGGAAAAAAACACAAGCCTTCTTCTGCTGCCCCTTAACTGAGTTGCATTTGTATTTACTCTTTGGTTTAAAGTCTTCTGAGGAACCATCACCTGGTGCTGTGCCATCGGAGCTTGTGAAGTCTGTAGTTGCTTGGGGACGTGAATTTGCTGTTCGGGAAACTTTACTTGTTGCTGGGGAACTTGCATTTGGACTGCTCCAGTAGGAACATTCATGCTTGGTTTCGGAGCCTTTGAACTCTTGGATTTTTAAATTGACTGTTATCAAACAAATGCACAACACCACCACCTTGCACCACATAGTTCACATTACTATAAGGACACTCCCGCTTCTAATGTTCGCCACAGCAAACATGACAAGGCAGCATTTATTTCATGTTCTGAACATCAGCCACATTTGTATTTGGATCTACACGAATCCCACGACCTCGACCTCTGAACTGAGGCCCCTTATTGCCCTGCTATTGCATCCCTTGCATTCTTCCTGCATTCAACATAGCCTGCTAACCCTGTGAGCCTGCTGCCTGGGCACACCTAATCTGCATCACCACTTCCTTTTCCTTCATCCTTTTCTCACTCATATCAATCTCGTCACTGTAGTATTTTGCATACTGCAACACTTCATCAATTGGCCTCCTTTGACAACAAATTAAATTATTCTGAATCAAAATACTAATGTCAGGCAGCAACCCTTGAATAAATCTAAACACACAATGAATCATGCCTATCGACTCCATAACTTCTGTGCCACTGTATTGTCTGAATACTTTCAGCCGCCTCTCATATCAGACATGAACAGACTCCTTTGCTTCCTGAGATGCTTCCTGAGATGTTAATATCTTTAGGGGAGACTCTGTTTTTCAAAAATGCAATCACCTTGTCATCACCTCTTCAGATGGTGCACCTGTTACTGCATCTCATCAGCTCTGTTGTTGGCCAATCAACACTCCTCTTACACTCAACCCACAAATCTGCTGGAACCACAATTTCAAACAAAGGCCCAGATTTAAGAAAAGTGCCACTTCATGTCATGAAGCGCCACTTTTCTTACAACCCATTGCGCCACCCTGACGCCACCGTGTGTGCGACATATTTAACATGCGGCGCACCATGGCGCAAGTTAGGGATGATAGTATCATAATTTGATGCCATTGTTGTACTTTGCAGGATTAGTGCCAAAAATGTGGGTGTAAAAAGTACATAGAGGCCCAATAAGAATAATGGTGTGTCTCCTTTTAATGCCTGATCTATGCAGGCGTTAGAAATGGTGCTATAAATCTCATAGATTCCACTGTGCCATTTCTGCGGGGCCCCTAACGTTGGAACTCCTACCTTGCAAACATTATGACTGGCGCAGGCATAGTGTGGCACAAGGGTTTACAAAGTAGGAGTTTACACACTTTGTAAGTATGGTGAAACATTTTTGCCCCACTATTGCCACATTAGTGTAAAAAAAATTATGTTAATGTGGTTGATAGTTGGCTCTAGGCCCTTCTTAAATTTGGGCCAAAGTGTTCAATCCTTGACAATCCGTTCCGTTTGCTGGTACCATTTCACTGGTTTCTCTCTCAACTTTGGGTAGTCATTTGTAAATGACAGTATGTCACTTCTACTCCAAGGGACATGAACAAAATTCTCTCTAGGAATTTCTCTCATTGGCATCATTTTTACAGCGCCCTCAACCTGCTGTATACCATTTGAAGATGCAGTCGGCTTTTACTTCTGATCTCTTTTCTTTGCCCACCTGTCTTCCCAATTTATCCAGTGCTCCCCATGTTTGAATATTCTGAATCAATTCCTTCATGAAAATTTTCATTCTAGGAGTTCTCATGTTTGCTTTGTCTCTTGAAAAAAATTCTAATTTATAACTCTTCTTTAACTGCTTGGATTTAGTCATCTCAATTTCATATTTCTTTTCCAAATTAGTAAATTTTTCATAAGAGTGTCTTGCACGAATAGTAAAATCTTTGCACATGAAGCACAATTCGCTCACATTGTAAGAATCTTATCTGTCTAATTCAAGTGTTACCTCAATCACTTTATTCAATTCCATTTTTAATCTAGCAATGCCTAATGTCTTTTCTCCGTCTGCTGTGTTTCCTGAAACTGATTTTCCGTTAAAATGATCTAACCATTCAGTCAATTGTTGGGCTGCCAATCTTTGTAAGCTAATATTCTTACCATTATTTAGGGGCACAAACTGTGGCACATTGCATGGGGCACTTATAGCTTGCTATTGAGCATAAGTAATAGCCTCAAACCTCCAGCTGGTCACATTGATTCCCGGGTCATTCCATGGTCTGGACTCTAGAATCAGTTCCTGCAGGATCAGGCATCTCAATATGTGTCAAAATCTCTGGTCACATCCCACCTCACCACCTCGGTACCAACCCGGGAATGACCCAGGAATCAATGTGATCAACTGGAGGCTTGAGGCTACTACCTCTGCTTTAAAGATGATGTATGAGAAGGTGTGATTGTAATTCGAAGACTACTTATGCCCTAAAAAAGTCTGAAGGAGCAGATGAAACCCGTTCACCGGTTGTATCTGTTTGCTACACCAATTAGAATTTATATGTGAAAAATATTGAATAAAAGAAATAATCACACAGTCTTAGGCGGTCATTCTGACCGCGGCGGGCGGCGGTCGCCGCCCGCCATGCAGTTACCGGCGAATGACCGCACCGCGGTCAAAAGACCGCGACGGTCATTCCAACTTTCCTGCTGGGCCGGCGGGCGACCGCCAAAAGGCCATCCGCCGGCCCAGCGGGAAAGCCCCTGCAACGAGGAAGCCGGCTCCGAATGGAGCTGGCGGAGTTGCAGGGGTGCGACGGGTGCAGTGGCACCCGTCGCGATTTCCACTGTCTGCAAAGCAGACAGTGAAAATCTTTGTGGGGCCCTGTTAGGGGGCCCCTGCACTGCCCATGCCAGTGGCATGGGCAGTGCAGGGGCCCCCAGGGGCCCCACGGCACCCGTTCCCGCCATCCTGGTTCTGGCGGTGGACACCACCAGAAACAGGCTGGCGGGAAGGGAGTCGGAATCCCCATGGCGGTGCTGCAAGCAGCGCCGCCATGGTGGATTCCCTGGGCCAGGGGAAAACCGGCGGGAAACCGCCGGTTCCCCTTTTCTGACCGCGGCTTTACCGCCGCGGTCAGAATAGCCCAGGAAGCACCGCCAGCCTATTGCGGTGCTTCCTCCGCCCTCCGCCATGGCGGTCATGGACCGCCAGGGTCGGAATGACCCCCTTAGTGTCTGGACAGTCTTAGTTGATTTGACATGGATTGTGCATTGCTGTTTGGATTTTACAGTGCCAAACCTGAATAGTTTAGGAAATTAACATAACAACATGCTAGTACAAACCTAGAATGCAATAAATCTATCACTACTAGTGGAGCAATAAATTCCACTATATGTGGTAAATCCTGTTCCCACACATATCAGATTTATGAGTTTTGTGATAAATATTAGCAGGGCAAACCTGTTGATATTTGTCAGTAACAAAATGTAATGGATTCACTGCAACATGTGTATTTTGGTACAGTAAGCACCAATATTTGCATGTTATTCACCAAAGGCTTGTGTTAGATGACACCTATCATACCCAATAAACACTGAACACCTCGATTTCTAGTTTTTATCTGATGTAATAATTAGCACATCCTCTAGTGGCCAAGTTATAATGAGAGCCAAAAAGTCTAAAAAGTAATACGAGCTTCACTTTTTACAGCTTGTCTCTATTACAACCATATAATTGGCAATGACCTGACCAACCACAAATCAACTCGTCCAAAACAGTATTCAACACCTTCCTTGAAAGTCCATACTCTCCTTATTTTCCACAAGTGTACCAACCATAATTTTATCTGTAAAACATTGACAGGAGCATAAAATGTGTATCACAGAATCTTCTTTGTACCCACAAAAATGGCCAGATTTATATGAGTTTGTGGCATTTATATAGGTTATCTTAAACTCTGTAAGTAAAGTAACCAATAAGTGTGATGGAGCAGGCTATGTCTGATAAAAAAAGTGCCTTATTTAGATTTGTAAGTATCGTGTCAGAACTGTAAATTGACTATTAATAGATTTTTTAGTCTGGCAAGATATTGCAAATACTTAGGATTATGAAGATTTTGGACTTTTTAATTAAAGATTTAAGCAAGGGATAAGAAATTCATCCAGTCCAAATATCTGTCACTCCTTGACAACAAATAATCTGTCCATGGCTTTGACTACTGATTGGGGTCTCAAAATTTCAACCTGTAGTATCACCTTAATCAAACATGGATTACGAAAGTGTTTAAATGATCTAAAAAATTGTGACCCCAGTGAAAAGGTTTCCTTGTCAGGTTAAATTCTAACCTGACCTGAACATCATTAGTAGAGTTAGTCAGACCAAAGAAAACTCTAAAAGTTTACATTGGCCTTGAACAAACAGTCTTGTTAGTCTACCAGGAAAGGCTTCCGCTCCGTATGTCAAAGATGGTAAAGATTGTGTGTGCACAACATTGCACGTAGACAGAGCACTAGGAACCTTAATCTTCATGATCAGTTTTTCAAAGCATGGGTCAAGCTTACTATTTAATTCCTGCATTTTTGTGCCATCCTTTCGGTCACAGTACATCCCTGGTTAGTTCTACCCTGGTTCCTTGTCCACTTTACTCTTATCCCTGAAACATGACCCTGATGTTTAGGCCCATATTTATACCTTTTTATGGCCGGATTTGCGCTTCTTTTTGATGCAAAAGCGGCGCAAACTTACAAAATACAGTTGTATTTTTTAAGTTTGCGCCACTTTTGCGTAAAAAAAATGACGCAAATGTGGTGCTAAAAAAGTATAAAAATGGGCCTTAGTGTTTACAGTCAAAGACCACTATGTTGGTTTTTGTCAAGTTGATTACTAGTTTGTTTATTGTAGTATATTAATCCAGCACTTTTAGTGCCCATTGATGGCATTATATTTGAATTAAAAACAAGGCCCTCTCTGTGTTGTAGAGATGAATGAGAGTATATCTCAGCTATGGTGGAAAGTGTGAGAGCTTTGCATATTAGTTAATAAACGGGAAGGATAGAAATTACAAGCAGCGGAGCAAGAATATAGTCCTGGTTTAACCCCTGGATTGCATTAATCTTTTATGTCAAAGTCTCTTGTTTCCCAAGCTTTCCTTTTACCCAGATGTTTGAATTATGGCTTGTGATGGCGCCCTGCAGCATCTGGTTGATTCCCAAATGATTTAGTTTAGCCCAGAAATATTCTCAGTTTATCCTGTCAAAAGCTGTCTTGTAGAACATACAATAGGCATATAACAGGTTGCATTGTGGTATACAATACTGTGGATTAAAACAGATGGGACCATTGTCAGAAGCAGATTAGAGCAAGTGGTATCAGATTCTTTTTGGGAGCCCATGCCACTTCTCTTTCTAATAGGATACTATTACATTGAACCATTTGACTTTTGCGTCCCATAAGAGTATGAGCTTATAATTAACTGTTTTACCTGGACCTCCTTTCTTAAGAGTCAAGCGACCCATGAATGAGCAAAAAGGTAGGAGGAGTTTATTTTATCAACAACCAACATTCAGAGGATTTATTAAATATAGGAGTTAATAACTCATTTGGACGGGGGTCCATTTCCTCTTTCTTGCTAAATTGAACATCTCAATGTTTGGTTTAAGAAATCCAGTCCGCCTGTCAAACTGTAATTGTTTTATTTACTAACACAAAATAATGTATACTATTTCTGATACTGGATTCGATGGCATTACATTTTGTGAAAAAATAAATTTGCTACTGGCATTTTAGTTTGGAGTGTGGTATTGCTGAATGGGATAGTGGATTAATTCTATTGTACTGAAGTGAACTTTGAATTAGGTTTTGGCTCTAGTTGAAGGGTTCCTTCCCACACGTGGTGCGCAGACTTTCCACCAGAACCTCTCCATCTTGATTAATGCTTATTTGTATGCATTCAATTCCTGAGTGTAGTTTTATGTATTGCTTTTGGTTTTTGTTCATGTCTACTTTGGTGTTCAGCATACTACTGAACCTAGTTTACATATATGAAAAGACATTATGGGTGTTGATGGTTGATTGGTGAGGGGTTAGTTCTTGAGTAACATGGTGTGTTTTGGTGTCCAGCTGTGGCAATGAAACATCAGCAGGTTTGGTAAAATAAGATGAAAAGATGAGTATTTGGTCTGCACTTCACCTTTGATGTATGTAATATTAATGTTTATTATGTTAGAGGGGTTGGGTCAGGTCCCATTTTAGAGTAAGTGATGGATTCAGCAGGGAGTTTATGGTCTCTGAGAGGTATTTGGAGGATATAAGGTAAAATATTTCATTTTTAAAGAATGTGCTGAGAACTGGGGGGCTATAAATTATGAGTAATGTGTGGCCCTGTGTGGCTGGCAAGCAAGAATGTTTGAGATGATGAAGTATACATGTTGTATGTTGGCAAGTTCAGCTGGACCTATAAATGAGTGCTGGGTGTGCACTTTTTTGCCTGATTTAAGACACTGTCTGTCACATTGCTGGTCCCATACTCATTTTTAGCTTCTTGTCTTGTAGAAACAACCACCTAACTCATTATTTATCGCCATCCTCATGCCATAAAACTATTGTTGGCACGTTGTATTCGTTTTAATATACCAACAATAATAAATTGCTACTCCTCCTACTGAATCGAAGGATTGATCTACTTTTAAGGTCTTGCTACATACAGCATTAGATGTATGCCTGCCAGAGCTTGTGACATCAACACTCACATTGTGTGGTTTGGGTCACACTATTTAGCTTGCCTAGGTGAGTTCTTTAGGTTATTTTTGTTCAAAGTGTCTCTCACATTTGGAACAGCCCTCAGGAGTCTTTTTCAGTTATATGTTATGCAGCGATGTCTGCAAAATTAGTCCTTCTCCAACATTCCTTAAAATGTGCAAAGCAAACTATACATGAGAACAGAGTGGTATTTAGTGGATGGCATGTAGAATAGACAACTCACTACCAATGCTTTTTGCCCTCCCTTCAAAACGTTTTTAGGATGATAAATAATAATTTAAAAGAAGGAAATAGCACCAATATGTGGCCCGGGCCGAGGTCATCAATGTATGGCAATGAACTGACAAAGCTGAATTTTGTGCATACAAGCAGTTCTTTCTGGTCCTTTTTAATTAACAGCAGAGTGAAGCCATGGTTCACACAAAGTAAAGAAATATGAAAGGCATGTTTAGACTCTTTTGTAGTCAATACTTCCCTATTTGTTTACATCTAATTTCACATTCTTTTTGACTATACAGCAAGGGCGATGTCTGCGTCTAAATAGAAATTAATGTGTTTTTTATCTAAAGGTTTTTCCACAGTTTTGAAGGTACTGCACCAAGTGCGATTTTGTACCTATGTCTGCTTTTGCTACTAAAATTAGTATTGCCCCTAAATGTGATTTTGCTCATACCATAACACTGCTTACCTTGTGCCAGTGGCAACTTTGCATTATCACTTGTTTTAAACCTGAAAGTGATTTGTGTTCTAAACTGTTCCTATACTGTGGGTGGTGGTGCACCAGGGATAGTTGTGCATCTATTTGTCTATACCACATATGTATAAAGTGTAACTTTGCTCCAGCCCAGTAGTAAAGCTACTAGTAGTAACATACTTTGCTGAATATCGAAAAGTAGTAAAGTTAGACTTTGGGTTTAAGGTATGCTTTTAGTTTAACTTTACCCTTGTAAATAATGAAAAGTAGTAAAGTTATCATTTTGGTCTAACTTTACCTTTGTGAATCGGTGTCTCCGATTTTAATTAAGGGGGTGAAAACCCTTGTCAAACAAAAACTACAACCTTGTCAGCGTTAACCACAAAAGTCAATAAATTAACCTGTGCTTAACTTTCTGGTAGCTTAGCACAAAAGCAGTCATGGGGAACTTGGAGTCACTTAGTTCAGTATGTATGCAGTACACAAACAGCAATAAATTGAAACACAACACAAGAAAAATCCCACACCTATTTCGAAAAATTAAGAAAAGAGAAAAATGTAACAGATTATTTGACACCAAAATGTCAACAAACTAATCAGTAGGGTCAGAGTTATGAACTTTAAGAGTTTTTAGTAGAAAGTCCTAAATATAAAAGCGCCAACTGTGGACATTTAGTTGCGACCAGGGCAAAGCCGAAGGTTATGGCCAACCACAATGGAGTGTGAATCTGATACACAAGGTGAATTAGGCCTGGTCTAAGCTTACTTTCAGACTTAGAAGACATTTCGAAGAAAAGTATCTGAGAAGATAAAATGTAGCTGTGCGAGGCAGCCAGTGGTTTCCAAAGAGGAGGAGGTGTCATCAATAAGGTGTTGAATGAAGTCACGGTGAAGTGTTCTACATTCGGACTTCGTCATTTTTTGGAATTTGAAAATCTCCAGCAGGACGAGGCTGCAGGTTGTGGCTGACAAGGGCTGCACAGGGCCAGATATCCCTTATGCGATGAGCTGCTTAACAGGTTTTGCTGCTGTGGAGAAGAATGTAGCAGGAGCTACCACAAATTCGAGCCAATTGGCGATGCACCTTAAACTGACCAGAAAGCAGCTAGACCCTGGCCTTCTATTGGTTCTCAGAACAGTTTTGGGCTGAACATTTTTAAATGGTCATTTTGTATTTTGGCTGTATTTTGGCTGTATTTTGGCTGTTTGGGCACATTTAGCACCACTTCCATGGGTCCAGTATTGGGTAGGTAGGAAGAGTAGGACTCACTTCACGCAATGCAGAGTCCAGGTTGTTGGAGCTTTTTGTATCCTTGTGTATCCTTGTAGCTCAGAATCAGAGGTGAACAAAGTAGCCATTGGAGTCACTCAGATAGCCCTGGGTTCAAGCAGCAAAGAGTCCTCTGAGGGTTCAAGGTATACTTTATCCAGCAGGGCAGTCCTCTGGGAGAAGCAGGACAGTTCTCTGACGTAGAATGTAGGTCTCAAGCAGCATGGCAGGCCTTTGAAGTACAAGGGAGGTCTTCTGAGTGTCCTCTGCAGGTCCATGGCTAAACTGAATAGTGGGTCTGAGGATAATATTTTTATACCTAGTGCCAGGTTTGAAGTACACAAAACTTGTAGAGTTTTTTCTTCCAGATGATTCTGGAATTTCCTCCTTCCCTTACCAGGCTTCAAGAGACCTAGGTTAACAAAAGACTGGTGTGAAGTTCTTTGTGAGTATGCTGAAGCAGCTCCTTTGAAATGTAAGTGTGGCAAGGAACAACTCCGCCACTCCCATCCTGATAGGATGACCCATCCTCCCAACAACTAGTCCCCTTTTGTCTCACTGTCTGGGAGGAATACAAAGACCAACTGCCACTCTAATCACAGTCATGTGACTCAGGAGACAGACTGCAGATACAATCATTTATGAAGATTACACTTCTTTGAGACCAAACATGACATTCCTATTGGTTCCCAAACAAAAAGTTATTTATTAAATATATTAAGGTAGCTCGGTATTGTCTTGAGGGAGAGGTAGGCCTCACAGTCTTAAAATGCAAATGTGGGAGTTTTTAAATTCCTGGACATGTAAAACTTAAAGGGGGTCATTCTTACTCCGCCGCCTGCCAAAGTAACCCCGTCAGAACTCCGCACCGCGGTCGAAAGACCGCTGCGGTGATTCTGAGATTTGCCCTGGGCTGGCGGGCGGCCGCCAAAAGGCCGCCCGCCAGCCCAGGGCAAATCAACCTTCCCACGAGGACGCCGGCTCAGAATTGAGCCGGCGTAGTGGGAAGGTGCGACGGGTGCAGTGGCACCCGTCGCGTATTTCAGTGTCTGCATAGCAGACACTGAAATACTTTGCGGGGCCCTCTTACGGGGGCCCCTGCAGTGCCCATGCCATTGGCATGGGAACTGCAGGGGCCCCCAGGGGCCCCGCAGCACCCCCTACCGCCATCCTGTTCATGGCGGGTTTCCCGCCATGAACAGGATGGCGGTAGGGGGTGTCTGAATCCCCATGGCGGCGGAGCGCTCCGCCGCCATGGAGGATTCAGAAGGGCAGCGGTAAACCGGCGGGGGACCGCCGGTTTACCCTTTCTGACCGCGGCTGAACCGCCGCGGTCAGAATGCCCTTCGGAGCACCGCCGGTCTGTCGGTCACCGGCCGCCAGGGTCAGAATCAGGCCCAAAGTCACATGCCCAACCTTTTAAATGCACTGGGTCTACAATGGGGTGACATATATGTATTAAAATGAAGTTTTAAGCTTGGCAAAAGCTTCATTTTGCTAGGCAGAATCAGCAGTTTAAACCTGCCAAGGCAGGCATGAGAGATGTTTTAAAAGACTACTTGAGTGGTGGCACAACAAGTGTAGCAGTCCCACAAGTTTATTTATCTTTCATCATAGACTTGCTCCTTAAGATTAACTCTGATTCACCCTTTTGGGGCAGACAATTCATGTTTACTCAGAGAGTTAATGTTTAAATGTTTCCCTTGTTGACAAATTACATTAACTCTGGTTGATACCCAAACTCACAAGTAGTTATTGAGTTGCTCATTTTTTTGCTCTATGCAGGCCACTTGTAGCATCTAATGTCTAGGCTGTTGGTACACATTGTACACACTACTAGGGACTTATAAGTAAATTAAATGTGTTAATCTTGTGTAGGCCACTTTTACCATGTTTTAAGGAGTGAGAACACGCACTTTAGCACTGGATATCAAGCCAATAAAAGCACATTTCCGCTAATAGGATGTGAGTAGGCAAAATGCTTGGCGGAAGGCCCACCTAAGGCTGACAGGTCTAACACATGTTCATTTAATTTGGTTGCAGGTTTATTGCCACATGTACATACAATCCATAAAGGTAAATTATATTTCAATTCTGGAATAATCTTTCATTGAATCTTGAGACAAGATCTCTCATCCATGTTTCAGGAAAATTCTAAAACGTTCATATCCTCTACTTAACCCCATCACCCATCAGAGCCCTGCAACTTTTGTGTGTCTGAGTGTTTTACTAAACCCAGATAGCATAACATAACATAACATAACATGACATAACATAACATAACAGAAAACAACATAAGGTTACAACATAATTCAATACTATATCGTAATTGTTTACAAGTTACGTTTTATCTGAGATAGCCAGCATGAACTTGGTAAAATAAGTTGCTGTTTTCTTCAGAGTTATCTGGGACATGCACAGTAGCTGTCTCTGAGCATGTACATTGCCTGCTCCAATGCACATTGTGTTCCTGTGCAGGTAAATTATTTAGGGGCCTAGTCACAAACTGCACTTTGTAGTATATTTTGTAGTTCTACAATAGAACTACTAAAGTACTGAAAAATGCTATTCACAAACCTCTCCACCACCACATCTCCTATCTTTTCTATGGAAAGATCCTCACACATATAAGTTCACAACTTAGTAGTAAAGGAGGGCTGGAAAAAGGGACATACTTACTACCAAATGGGAGGGGGTTAAGGAGGGGTAAAGAGAAGTTTAGGTAAGGTTAGTGAGAGATTTAGTGAGGGACATGCACCAACCACAAAAGAGTCAGCCAGTTACTACTCACAAACTGCACTTCTAAAATAACAACAGACAAAAGGTGACCCAAAATAAAAGTAAACTACTCGGGCATGGCCAACCATCATGGCCACATGGACATGATCCACAGTGGCATTACATTACTAAAACATAGACCAAGGCTCCTTCCATAAAACAAATACAGCCCCCCTCAGACTAGGAATAATGAGTGGGAAACGGGGGGGAGACCTACAACAGCACAAAAGGCTTGCAGAGCGTGTTCTGAGAGACAGAAGCCCAAATAGGCCGGAATCGAGGAATGGCAGGCACGGAGACGCGTCGACCACAGGAGAAAGGAAATCAGCAGTAAACCAGCAGTAACTCAACAGCTGAAAATGAAAGACGGATGATCCAGATCCGGAATATGAAAGACTACCCAAAGAGGCGAGAAGGAGTCGTGCAGATGAGGATAGCCGAAGTGTTACAAGCGTGCATGACCTTAACATGCCAGATTCTTTGAAGGCCCGGACCTACAGAAGCCCACCTGCTGAGTAGTCATGAAGTACCAAGATGAGCAGGCAGAGACAATACCCACATTGATGCCCAGCTCGACACATGGCCCCATTGAGCACTAGGGGGGGCACATGACCAGGTTGAGTACGGGTAATAAAGGAGACGCTTGGGACATCAGAGTGACCTGCTGTAACCACCCTGCACCTTCAATGTGTGGCGCTTAGATTTAGACAAGACCAAAAGAGCCCACCCCCCAAGCTCAGAGAAACCTGCTCTCCCTGAACGACCCCAGGATGGGGATCTTGGGCAACTATTCAGAACAAAGGAACCACCCAGGTGCCCTTTACCAAGTGGAAAAGCAACACAGCATATTACCCCCATTCAGGTTTTGTCTAGCTGACGAACTGTCATCAAAATGGCTACCCTTATGCCACTGTAAAAAAGCCAGTCTATTAAAGCCCACCCATCAGAGCAGAACAGGGAAACTGGGCACGTAATGGCACTGACAAAAGAGTACCTTCTCACCTCCCTCCGAGATTTTAAAACAAAATTTAGGGAGGAGCTACGTACAGATCTTAATACATCTCTAGATACCCTGAAGGCAGATATCAATGCGCAACTATTCTTGTTACAGACAGACATTGATGCAATTGGATCACGCACCTTAGACCTGGAAGCTAACTACATAGAACTTGATAAGCGCATGGCCCCACTGGAAAAGGATATCGAACAGATTCACAACCAACTACAGACTGACCTCCTCAAGTGTGAAAATTTGGAGAACCGTTCTCGACGAGATAACATTTCAATTAGAGGCCTGGATGAAGGAGCTGAAGGGACAGACTTAGAGGCATTCATGGTTGGGATATTCTCAAACCTGCTAGGGGAAGACCAGCCAGAGGTAAAAGTGGTGAGGGTCCACAGGGTAGGCCCACAGAAAATAAGAGATTGTAGCCAAGTCAGGGACGTCTTCGCCAAACTACACTACTTCAAGGTAAAAGAGAAGATACTCCTAGAAACCCGCAACTGGGATTCGGTCTCCTTCCAGGAAGCTACTTGCTCATTATTTCAAGATGTGACACCTGCCAATTTAATAAGGAGAATGCAATGTAAGCCTGTCCCGGATTATCTGAGAAAGGAACGGGTAAGGAATAGATGGACATACCCATTAGGCATAGCCTTCGAACTCCACAATAAATCTTACCACTTTACAGGCCTGGAGGAAGCGGTAACTAGTCTAGGGATCAATGCCCCAAAAGACGGTGAAGAAACTGAAATAAGGAACGACCGACCTATGGATCAGCCACGAGCAACGACAAGTTGACAGTGGTTTTAGCAAAGCAAGGGATGACAAACGGGCAAGTGAAATCTAGGTGACAGCGCTCTTGAGACATTCAGAGATGGGGGCTTGCCCAGAGGGAACATCAACCCCAACTGGCTAGAAAATGAACTGTAAGGGATGGATCTAGCCCCTAAGCTCCACTACCAGAACTATGGGCTGAGACTCCCGGGAGGGAGAATTGTTTCCCACATAGCTCTTTCTATTAGATCACCAGTATAGACTGCCTATGGACCTGGAATGTGCCCATTAACTATAACCTGTGTCTCGTTCAGCATCTATTTGGTTCTAAGCAGTAAACATGCAGGAGCGACCAAAGTCCCCAGAAATATACCACAAAGGTTAAATTAATCTATTAGTGAGGAGCCCTGGCTCCTAAGTGTATTACAGTTCTTAAATTCTATAAGCTTGCACTATGGCATGTCGGGTGCAGGTAGCCGAAAAGGCAGGGAGTGTGGAGTGGGGCGGGGGTGGGAGCAGGGTGGGAGGCAGTGGGTGGGATCAACCCGCTGTCCCAATTCATGAATTACAAGGCCACTACATTTTAGAGAGAAAACATTTCCCCTACATATGACAGTTACAGTAGGTACCTGGAATCTAAAAGGCCTCAATTCCCCCATAAAAAAACTAAATTCTGGAAATATATCCTGGATCGTAGGTTTGGCATAGTGGCCTTACAGGAAACCCATATGAAAAGAACTAATGATCATAGGTTAAAACATGAATCTTACCCCCTGATTTATATTTCGTCAGCCACATCTAAGCGTAACAGCGTTGCCTTGATGTTCCATTCTTCGCTTACATTTCACACATCTCAGGTCAAGACAGATAAAGAGGAAAGGCTGTTGATGGTGAAGGGAGTCATGTGTGGCCATCACTGTGCCATTGTTGGGATATATGCTCCAAATGTGCATCAGACAGAATTTTTAAGTGCTTTCCTTAATCAGTCAGCAGGGCTTTCTGAGGGAGATATAATAGTATTAGGAGATTTCATTCTAGTTTGGAACCCTGATTTAAATAGTACCCACCCACAGAGGTAGCAAACAGGAATATTTGCTCCCTCCCAGCAGCAAGAAGTCACGCAGCTGGGTCTCCTAGACACGTGGCGTGCATCCCACCCCACCACTAAAGACTACACATATTTCTCCCATTCCCATGGGACCTATTCCCAAATAGACTACATATTTGTTAGCCAAACAATACAACAGGCCAGCCGCTCAGCCCCAATCCACTGCATTATGATATTAGATCATGCAATGGTATAGGTCACCTTGGACTGGCCAGGACCAAGACCAGCTTTTCGTAGATGGTTCTTCCCGACCCCACTGACAAGGGATCATACCCTCCGTTACAAATTTAGAATATCTATCAGAGGGTATTTACAAAAGAACGTCCCCTCAGGACACCACCCTGGCCAGTACCTGGATGTTTTTTAGGTGCTGATAAGCGGGAAATGTATATCACTAATGACCACCCTTACAAGACAGAAGACCAAAGAGCAATTAACACTGGAGGCAGAGCTCCTAAAAGTGGAAAAAGCCCATAAAGAATCTCTACCCTTGCCCTACAGCAGAAAGTGACGGCACTCAGGGGTAAAGTCACAGCTATTTACACCAATAGAGTTGAACTACGCCTCAGACAGACTACATACGAAAAGGGGAACAAATTAGGTACAACTTAGACCATCAACTACGTAACAAACAAAAAAAAGATTATATAGGCCCAACCCAAGCCACATCAGAGACACAGATTGATACAGAAGAGGTTAAAGCAGCGTCCTTTATTCCAAAGTCCCGGGATCCAGACAAACACAACACGATTATGTGGCTAAGACTACACTTCCTAAGCTTTGCTCAGCACAACAGGAAGAGCTCAACGAGCCCATTAGATTGGATGAGGTTAAAAAGGCCATTGACTCTCTTAAGCTTCAGAAATCCCCCAGCCCCGATGGCCTGACAGCCCATTTTTATAAAACCTTTGGAACCGACTTGGGCCCATATGTATTCTTTTTTAGCGCTGCATGTGGTTTATTTTTGGACACAAAAGCGGTGCAAACGTACAAAATATAATTGTATTTTGTAAGTTTGCACTGCTTTTTCGTCAGAAAATGATGCAAATGCGGCGCTAAAAAAAGTATAAATTAATTCCTTCGCAGACACAAGAGACATGGGCGAAGCTCTAATAACAGTGATACCCAAAGCTGTTAAGGACATGACACCATGCTCCTCTTCCAGGCCAATAGCCTTACTGAACTTAGATGCTAAAATATTCACTAAAATACTAGCCAATAGACTTGAGGACCTCATGCTAGGCTTTATCCACCCAGACCAGTCAGGCTTCATTAAAAGCTGCCAGGCCCACAACAAGCTTAGGTGTGCCATCCACCTAATACAAACGGTGACTAAGAAAAAGATACCAGCAGTACTCTTGGCTCTGGATGCTGAAAAAGATTTTGACCGAGTTGATTGGTCGTTCCTGTTCCAGACACTGAGACAGTTTGGGTTTGGTGAAAGAATTAAGACACAAAATACAAGCCATTTATGCTCACCCTCATTTCAGAGTCCTTTTCAATGGCCTATCCTCCGAGTTCTTCTCAGTGGAGCGAGGTACGAGACAACGTTGTCTCTTTCAGCTCTTTTGTTCACCCTAAGTATTGAACCCCTTGCGGCTGAAATTTCGGAGTCCCCAGCTATTCATAGCATGCATTTGGGTCATTGATTCATAAAATCTCACTCTTTGCAGATGATGTGCTCCTTACTTTAACTTCCCCCATACATCGCTGCCAGCAGTGCAAGCTGAACTGGAGGAATTTGAGCATGTGGCAGGATTTAAAGTTGATCTCACTAAGTCCTTCCTACTCAACCTGACAGTCTCACCAAGGGACATGGGAAACGTGATCATTAATACACCCTTTTGCATAGCTTAAAGGGAGATTACTTACCTAGTGGTCAACCTCGCACCAAGACTAGAAGACCTATCTAATGCCAACAACTCCCCACATCTACGACAGCTAAAACAAGACTTGACAAACTGGACCCCCCTATACATATCCTGCTTAGGATGCATAAATGCTATCAAAATGACGGTCCTACCATGTCTTTTATACCTCTTTCAAGGGCTTACAGTGACAAATCGATAGGCAGTAGTTTATCAAACAAACTATTGACTCTACCCACATCGGAAGGAGGGTTATCACTTCCAAACTTCCCTCTATACTATAAAGCAGAGCACCTCAGAGTGATCACTTAATCGTCATTACAGGAGTCAGACAAACACTGGCTCCATATGGACAGAGAGATAGTGGGGAAAACGATCTGGGACTTATTCTGGAAATCTAGGTCTACTCGCCCCCCACCCCCCAAAAGTATATCTGAGTACCCCGACTAGAACGACATTAAAAGCGTGGGATGAAGTGGCCATTAAACACAAATTGATGACCTTCACCTCCCCACCTACCCCGATACATTTTAATAAAGAGTTCATGCCAGCCCTTAACCTGGGACCGTTTGACGCCTGCAGGGAGGGAGGTAGTCTAACCATTTCGAACTTGTTTCATGGCAATGAAAATCTTACATTTGAGAATTGTCACCAGAACTTCAAACTACCGGCAACCGAGCTATATCATTACAACCAACTCATGCACTGTAAATCTGACCCCACGATCAGTCAATCGGCCACAAGAGAACTACTCCTGCTCAAGAAGTTTGTACTGAGGCAGGGAGGGACCAAGGGGACAATTTTTTTCCTTTATTTGCTTTTGACCTCCTCAGGCGCAGCCCCCACACTAAGACATAGGAGGCTCTGGGATCAACTCCTGGGGAAGGAGATATCCACAGAGCGATGGCAGACCCTAGCAAGAGATCTTACAAAATGTAATCAATCACTTGGTATACGGGAAGCCCACTACAAGGTCCTCTATGACTGGTACCTCCACCCAGCTAAGCTACATTAAATTTTCCCGGATGCTGGAGAGGCTGTGGCCTGTTGGGTGATTTCCTTCACATATGGTGGGATTGCCCCACAATTAGACTGTACAGATCGGAAATACTTGCTCAGATGAAAGACAACTTGGAGTACCCTCTGCCACACTCACCAGAATTTACACTACTGGGCCTGCGGGACCACACCCTCAAACAACAGAAGGCAGGGGACAGATCAATTATGTGGCTCTGTTTGGGAGCTGCTAAGATGGTTTTGGCTGCCGCTTGGATGGGAACGACTGCCCCTTCATTATCACAACGGCATGCTCGCCTTTGGCAAGGCATCACCATGGAGCATTTGACAGACAAAATTACAGACACTTGTAAAGATTTTGAATTTATATGGGGCTCGCTGGTAAGATATATGTTTGTGGGCCTCCCTTTATTTTCCTGCCCCACAGAGCTCTCCATATGTTCCAGATATGAGACCCAAAACACACTGCACTGCCACAGCCTAGACCGACCACTACAGGGTATCAAATAAGATATAACCACATCACTACCCAATATAAACGACCAAAATATGCCCATCCTCGACATGCCAATTTTGTTTGTTACTTAAGTTTTCCTTTTTCCCCCTTTGTAGTTTGTTTTCCTTTCAGTTTTGAGATCTGTACTGGTTGAACTGTAACAGGCTGGTCTCAAATATACCTCTTCCCCCCTTCTTTCTCGAATTTCTTTGACTGATTAATGGTGAAGGAGGGGAGGTGGACTAAAGTACAGATTCTGTTTGTTATTAGAATGTTGAGGCACTGCAAATGATTAGCAAAATGTAGAAGGTCATTTTTCCATATGCAATCTCTATGCAATACTGAGTTGTACAATAGCCCAATTTTGACCAAATGTGTCTTGAAATGGTGCGTGCTTCTTTGTAATTGTTTAAATCAATAAAAAATGTTTGAGAAAAAAAAAAAACATAAGAGCATATTTACAAGAAAGTGGTTCATTGTTCACAGTGCACTGGTGGTAGTTAGGACAATAGCGTCAACATTTTAGGCACTATTGTGGTGCTTTGCTACACTAGCATCAAACTCTTTGACACTAGCGCAGCAAAGCATAGGGAGACTCACTGATTAAAATGGGTTTGTCTCTGAGAAGGCGTTAAAAATGACAGAAGAAACTGGTGCAATGAAATGTAAATTTACCTGCACCATTATTTCAGGACTCCCTGCATTGGAACACCCCCTCTTGCATACATTATGTCTGACGCAGGCTTAATTTGGCGCAAGGGGCTGCAAAGTGGCACAATGCAGGGGAAATGTCACCTTAGTGCCGACATAACGGAAAAAAAAATTAAGCTATGACAACGGAATGTGGCGATATGGCTTGCAAATATGCTCTTTAATGTAACTTCATAAGCAAACGTTGTAATCCTTATGTGTTTCTATGGAATATTTTGAATAAAATACCTTTGCAAAATACACTTAAAAACTAAGAAATCAATAAATTTAGCAGAAGAATTGTACACCATATTGAAACTGGAACATGTGGTTGGTTTGTGTTCTCTCGCCAGTGTATATCTTGTCGTTCTCAACAGAAAGGCTGAAAGCTTACTTTGGAATTACATTTAATGAATCGCAATCTTGCAAGTTCTGTGAATATGTATATTTAATTATTCATTGCACATTTTATGTTTAGATGTAACTTTATTGATAGAATAATGACATTCTGGTATCGTGAATACAGTAAAGAATTGTGCAAAGTTGCCATGTTTGCAGTAAACACCCCTTTGTAATTACAAGAGGGCAAACATATAACCTTTAAAATATAGTTAATGCAGATGATGTAGATGACTCTGTGAAAGTCACACATAATTAGGAACATTTATGCTGGACCTGCAGTAAGCTTTGGTGGGGAATTCAATTAAAAGCTTCCTTTATTATTCTTTTTCTTGCTGCTGTAGGTATTTTAGTATTGTTCAAACAATGCAGTTTACAAACAATCTCAAAGAATAAATATCTAGTGAAAGAAATCTTATTAGAATTCTTTGTCAATTTCAGAAAACTAACATGCAAATTTGAGCCAAATCACAGCGCTAAAATACTATGCTATAGCTATTGGTGTCCTCCAATTTTAGAGGATGTTAAAAAGTGTAAAGTGTAAATTATGATGTGTATAATAACCCCCACAAAAAAATGAATTGGGGCAGATTTAAGAGCACCTTTCACCTCCTGGAGCCACATTAGCATTATTTTTATTTACGCTAATGTGGGCCACCGAGTCCAGAATTGCAGCACCACTTTGTAACACTTTGTGCTACATTATGCCTGCACCTGGCATAATGCATGCAAAGGGGGCGTTCCCCCATTAGGGGGGAGGCCACGAAATTGCTGAAAAAAATCTAAGAGATGTATTTGCGTCATTTGTTTCAGTACTTTCAACGCCTGCTTAAAAGGAGGCACGCCATTTTTTTCAATGGGCCTCAATGGGCTTTGCAGAAAAATGTTTGACGCTGTTCCTGCAAAGCTCTGAACTAGCGTAAAACATTTTGACGTTATTCCCCCTAACTACTGTCAAGGTGTGCTGTATCTTAGATATGGCGCATTCATGCTGGCATTAGGGGAGGGGTGCTGAGGGGTGCAAGAAAAGTGGTGTTGCACTGGTTTCAGTACCACTTTTCTTAAATCAGGGGCCTTGTGTTTAGGCCTAGTTTGAGTGCCACGGTAAGTCAGTCCCAACATTTTAGCCAAGAGCACTGTCAAATATTGGACTAGTTTTACTTGCAAAGTATTTTTCTGTGGGAATAGCTGGCAGATATGGAAGTTATAAAGTGCACCTTGATGTGAGGTATGTGTGGCTGCATGGGTTCTATGTTTTGACTCTCCTTATCAAAGGGCCCTGTTTGTGCATGATGAATGTATGTGTAGTAGTGACTGATATGAATTGGATTGTATGAGTCTGCACTGCAAGTGCCAAGCGTAATTTAACAATGTACAGAATGTGTATATGTGTGTGTGTGTGTGTGTGTTTTATTTCAATGTCTATGATGCTTTGTATATTGTACAGTCTGTGTCTGTGAAGAGAAATGCCTGATTGCTGGGTGTAATGATACTAGTTTATTTCTGAACTGCTGCATAGTGAATCGAAAATGATGAGACCTCCAATGTTTTGCTGGTATAGAAATAGTCGTATACTTGTGCTACAACAATGTGAGCATACCATTGTGTAAGTAATGCTTATGCAATGTTTTATAAATTGCATGTTGTGAGAGTTTAATTTGCTGTATTATCGTGATTCTGAGTGAATGCGGACCAAATAGTGTATGTACTTACCCTTATTATGTGTGTTGTATAGGCATGTTTTTCGAGCAATGCCTAAATGTGGTCCATTCTGTATCTGCACTTTATTAAAGCATAGGGTGGTTCATGCACTTTGAGAATCTGTGGACAAAGATTGTATTTGTTAAATTGTTATGGGCTATTTTATCGAGTTCGTGGAGTGTCTTGGCTGTAATTGATTTTATCAAATTTAATAAGGTGTTATTGACCTGTCTGGCACTATGTTTGATTTGAATGCTTAACACTTGTGTACGTTGTTTTGCACTTTTATGGCTTGTAGCCGGAAGAAAGATTTGAAATGAAAAAAATTGCAAGACCTAAGCAAGGTTTGTCAAGGGAGCACTTTTTAGCATCACCAAACTCTGCTTGCGATTTGGGGTTTTCTTTCTCAATCACTGCCCATTTCTTTTGGGCCTTAGTGAGGGAGAAACATTGATACCAGTTATTGTTGTAAAGGTCTTTGTGTTGATAAGATAGTTACAGATAGCATGGCAGCAGAGTCATGGCATGACTGTGGTTATTTTGTTTTCCTAGAATGTTTAAGTTGTATGTAAATGGCAGAAAGTAAAATCTGATTGTTGTTCACATCATTAGATGTACCGCGATGTGGACTGAACCATGACAGATCATGGTATTGCAAATTGTGAGCTACAGTGTTTGTTTTAGTGTGTATATAGACAACCTGCTTTTATTTGTGCATGTACGTGTGTGTGCTTTTTTGTGTGGGGCTGACAGAGAACAATCTTCTGTTATGTTAAGTAAACTGAATTTTGTCTGCATCCTTGATGATTTACTAGGGTTTCTAACAAAGCTGTACTGTGTTTTTGGACATGATGGTAGCCGCAAGTGGGTTGTACCATAGTGAAAAGTTGTCAAAGACTTCTGAGATACATGGTGTGAAATGTAGACTGACGGAGTTGGTGTGCTGTATGCAGTAAGGAGTACAGTGTTTTGAGTAGCAAGATATGGTGTAGTAGAGTATGGTCTAGTGGTTTCTGTTAGGTTTAATAGAGATTTTGGGCCATATTTATACTCCGTTTGCGCCGAAATTGCGTCGTTTTTTTTGACGCAATTTCGACGCAAAACTAACGCCAACTAACGCCATATTTATACTATGGCGTTAGAGGCGAATAGCGCCAAAGTTCCCGGAATGTGCGTCATTTTTTAGCGTGAACCCCTTCCTTGCGTTAATGATATGCAAGGGAGGCGTTCCCGTCTAAAAAATGACTCCCAGGCCTTTACGTGGTATTTACACTCCCGGGCAAAAGAGACGCCCGGGAGTTGGCGTGGCAAAAAACGGCGCATTTGCGCCACTTTTTAACGCCTGCTCAGGGCAGGCGTTAAGGGGCCTGTGGGCTCAAAATGAGCCCACAGGTGCCCTCCCAATCCCCCAGGGACCCCCCCTGCCACCCTTGCCCACCCCAGGAGGACCCCCAAGGATGGAGGGACCCACCCCAGGGACATTCAGGTAAGTTCAGGTAAGTATAATTTTTTATTTTTTATATTTGTTTTTGGTGGCATAGGGGGGCCTTATTTGTGCCCCCCTACATGCCACTATGCCCAATGACCATGCCCAGGGGACAGAAGTCCCCTGGGCATGGCCATTGGGCAAGGGGGCATGACTCCTATCTTTACAATGATAGGAGTCATGTTGATGGGGGATGGGCGTCGTTAAAAAATGGCGCAAGTCGGGTTAAGACGATTTTTTCGACGTAACCTGACTTGCCCCATTTTAAGACGCCCATGCGCCATTTTCCCCCTACGCCGGCGCTGTCTGGTCTACGTGGTTTTTTCCCACGCAAACCAGGCAGCGCCGGTCTGATTGCGCCGTCTAACGCCATTCCATAAATACGGCGCCCGCATGGCGCTTCAGAATGGCGTTAGACGGCGCAAAACTTTTTGACGCTAAACTGCGTTAGCGCAGTTTAGCGTCAAAAAGTATAAATATGGGCCTTTATGCTACGTTATCTTTCTGCTTTTGTAGAGCACAGAGTGGTACTTGGACATGATGACATATTTGTTCTCGATAAATCTGATCGACGATATACACCAACTATCTTGCAGTGTGGTGCCGGTGCATTGTAGGGCTCTGTCAAATGCAGTGTGGCAGGTGTTGAGAACCTTGGTATCTGAAACGTTATATGGAAATTGTTCTCTACCAGAATTGAGAAACCTTCAAATTTGATCATGCAACTTCTTTTCACCTTCTGTTCAACAAATGTCACAACCTGTGGTAACAGTATTTACACATGTGGTATTACCCTGGCAAACAATGGAACAACCTCAGAAAGACTTCTTCCAAATTTAGCCTATCAGGTTGAGGTAAACATTCTGAAGGTACTACTGGCTAACTCGGGCACTGTAGGTCTTGAACTAACTGGATAGGTATATGAACCCAGAGTTTTATGCTTTGTCGGAGAAGGTATTCACTTTTGATGTGAGCTGTGGCTGAAGCTAAAATATTGTTATTAAATAAACGTGTTCTATGAACAATACCTGGCAGCCCTAGGCCAATTAGCACAAAAGTAAGACATTCCTTATATAAAGATGCTGGTGGTACATTTACATGAATGCCAACACCTAAACAAATATTCAGTTAAAAAGATGATTTACAATTTCCAAACTAAGGGCTCAATGTGCAATCTCAAACACAGTTTCAACTGATGGTTCGCTACATCTCGATCCTCCACCTCTATACTCCAAAGGCTTATCTTTGTCTCCTGCTATTTCACTTCAAATGTCTGCATCACATAGGGGCATGGCACTATACTCCCCAAATTGATGTGGAACATTATCCAAACACTCTGTGTGTTTCAAAGTGTAGTCTTGTGTGATACCAATCTTAGCTGTCCACTCTGACCCAATCCTAGGCCAAATCCTGTGGTAGTTGATCTGGGTGGGGGTGAATTTCCTCACCCAATTTATAGACTCATGCTTCACCTGAGCATGCCCCTCAGAACATGCATTGTAAATTCAATGTGGGCATGTAGTACAAATATTAAACCATGTATACTGTCCTAAGATGTAATTGTCTACATCTTATATCAAATCTGACAATGGTAAGGAAAGAGTACTTGAATTTTCCTAATAGCACTGAAAGGTGCAGTGATTTAAGAATGAAAAAAAAAAGCTTTAATGTGATTTTGAATAACAGAGCATTTCAGAATTTCCTCTGGGTTCACATTATGATGTACAAAATAGATAACATGTCACTTGTGTATTTGTTCTAATGAAGAGGTTAGGTTAAGACAACATCTCACTTAGCTAGGTGGATGAAAGTACACAAACGTGCTTAGCCATCAGCTTAGCTTCTCTATCGCCTACTGAAGAGAGATCAGGTTAAGGAGGGCAGTGATGACCAGTCTTATGAGAGGAAACACTCAGCAAATGTGCGTGTGTGCGTGAACAATTGAGATTCTGCTGAAGAGTGAAATGTAGACTCCATATATTATACACTTCACTGCCTCATCATCAGCACATGCTGCAGGTTTTCCCTGGAGATAAATAGCTTTTTAAAAAGTTTTAGATCCTGATTACGCCAGTCTGCCCCTGAAGTGGTCCCAATAAGACCATTGCGCTGGCATTCTATCGCTTGTCGTATTCCGATGTATGCAGGTTGCACGGCCTAGCACATTGACATCTTACTGTCTGCCAGCAATGTTGGCAGTGTATATGCCATTGCCACCATAGCTATGGCCATCCGCCAAATTAATTACAAAAACACAGTTAATATGGCTGCTCCCTTGAAGTGGTTAGCTGACGGCAGTCGCCCGGCTCAGTACACTCTCAGCAAAGCACCAGAAAAGTGCACATTGGATAGATTAAAAAACAACACCACTGACAGCAATTGGCGAAGTGAACACACCTGAAAATCACACTATAAAACACACCCCATGCCAGACCATGATCCTTTGCCTCTCCATTGCAGCACAGCATATGTTTTTCATTTTTGTTGCATAAGGCAGCCCTTTTTCCCATCCCATTTAACACCTTTCACATACTTCTTCTATTTTCTCCTATCACTTATCTTGTTTAGTTCGTCACTGTAACCCACTTTAATTTACAGTCGTGTCACAGCACACAAATCCACGTTTTACAGAGGATGAGTTGAGAGTCATGGTGGATGAAATCATAAGAGTAGAGCCACAATAGTTTGGAGTTTAAGTCCAACATATTCCTCTCAGCAGGAAAACGGAAATCTTGCAAAGGATAGTTGACAGAGTGAATGCTGTAGGCACCACCTTGTGCACAAAGGAGGATATTATGAAGAGGTGGAATGACTTGATAGGGAAGGTGCATTCCCTGGACTTCAGGCAACACGTGGGGTCCCAGAAGACTGGTGGTGGTCCTCCCAGTGACCCATTACATCTCTTTCCCTGGGAGGAGAAGGTCTTGGCCATTCTGCATCCTGATGGCTTGAATAGCTGGGGGAGCGGAGTCTGGTAAGTTACACCACAAAAACTGCCACAAAACTTTAATGTCCGCTACGCTCACATCTCAGCTTTTGCCATAGTGTTGTTCAACTACTTTTCTAACATGCAATACTCAAAGTATCGGAGAAGGTTGATTATAAATGTGTATTATCAGACATACAATCACATGTATCAATCTCCATTACATGCCTTATGGGGTCTGTACGTGTTTTAATACAAAAAGATCATGCCAGGACCCCTGATATATGTCAAAATGTAAATGTATGGTCCAAACTAACTGCAATGTGACAACAGGTATGTAAGGCTCACCATTTGTCAAGTGTTGGGAAGTAGAGAGAATAACATGAATACAACTACCACGAGTCCCTGTTTCTGTAACTCAAAACAAGAGGCCATTGTGCTTTTGTCTAATACACTTGTTAGCCATGTCACAACTGATGTTCATTCATCATGGAGTTTACCATTTGTCCAGTGTTGGGAGTTAGAAAGTGACATGACTACAACTACCATGAGGCCCTGTTTCTGTAACTCAAAACAAGAGGCCATTGTTCTCTTGCAGAAAGACACTTGTCAGCCAAGTCACAACTGATGTTCACTAATCATGGAGTTAATCATTTGTTTTGGGTAGCGTTGGGAATTAGAAGGTGACATGACTACAGCTATGATGAGGCCCTGTTTTAGTAATTCAAAACAAGTGGCCATTATGCTTTTACACAAAGACACTTGTAAGCCATGTCACAGCTGATCTTCACTCATCCAGGACTGAGCAATATACATATCATGCTTAACTCTGAGACGTGTCTGTCTACGTAGGTTGATGTTGTCCTGGTAACCACAAATAACACCATTGATGCCATGAATGACATCTTACCAAGTGTGTACATTGAATAGCTGTAAGGCATCAAGCTGCTTCAGCTGATTGAGAGTGGCAGGTAACCCAGTAACTCTGTACTGCTCACCTGATTTCTACTGATATATATACAACCAAGGAATGTGTTCACCAGTATCTTACACAACTAGGCCTTGGAAAAGGCATAACTTCTGCACTGTGTTGGCGTAACTGTTTGTTAGATGTCATGTTCTTTCCGTAGTCAAAAATGCAAATTATCAGTACATCTAATGAGCTGCTCAATCCTAATAGCTTTTGGAGCCTCCACAAATGACTTGTCAACAAATCAATACCATGGAAATATATCACAGTAGGAAACCCTACCTAGTAACATTTTCCTTGGTCTCTACTGTGACACAAAACATTTGATTGTTGATTCCACACTTCCACCTATAACAATGTACTCTATTTCTCAACTGGTCAACCTGGCACTGCACTTGGGCAGACATTGTCCACCGAACAGACTCCCACCCCACCCTCTCGAGTGAAGCCGTAAGGGATGACAACACTCGTAGACATGTGGACATGGATGACAAACCTGCCATATCTGGTCAACCTGGTCATGTGGCAACAGTGAGTCTCACTGTGTCCACATCAACACCTCCCACCCTAGCTGCTACAACATCTCAGCGAACAATATGACCCCCAACCTGTGTACCTAGCACAGTTAGCACAATCTTGTGCCCCCAGTCCTGGATCCTGAAGTGCAAATCACCACCCCTGACACAGAGGGACCAGGACCCACTTGGAGAAGGCACCCTCAGGCAAAGGCACAGGCTTGTGGGGGATGGTTGCTGTTGGCTGGCTGAGTGAGGCTAATGGGACCACTCATGACCAGGACACCATCAGCCAAGTCTTGGGGGTATAACAGGATTCCCAAGGCGCGATTACCAAACTCCAGGAAATTAAGCAGCAAAGGGACATGTACGAACAGGCGGAAGCCCACAACTCCATCTTGGGCACCTTAACAGGGGTGCTGATAGACATCCATACAATCTTGAGAAGGGACTTTCCACCATCAACTACCCCTTCCTGTGAGCAAACTACACCAGGTCCATCTACATCTGTGGAAGCCACAGGAAGCGAGGCCTCAGCAGAGGAAGAAACACCGTCAGAAACCCCTGCCACTGCAGACGCTGAACCCCCCCGCCCTAATTCTTGACATGTTTCCATTTCTGATGAGAGGAGTAATCTTGACTTTGGAATTCAGATGAGTTGGCGTCTGCATCTATGGTTTCATTCACCATGCCTGACTACTTCACTTTTTATTTATGTTTGTTTTTACACCAAGTATGTCTTCACCTTTAACACTTCATAAATTCACAAATCACAAACTCATTGTCTGCTGTAGTAAATTTCACTATTAGCAATGCAAATATGTAAGACCATGTAAACTATACAATGACAAAACAAGCTACTTGTGTGAGCATGGCTAGGTTGCATGTACACAATGTTTACCTCAGGATCACAACCATGCCGCAACCATACACGTATATACAAGTGCTGTGTCTAAGAAAATGTTTATTACATGGTTCAAATCAAGTAAAAATTTCATGAACATAGAAAACTAAGCATGATTGATTTGTGCTTTGTAAGTGATCAAAGTTACAGGTACAGATGTCCAGAACATGGAAGGAAAGGGTATATCAGACATTGTCCTATAGATTAGGCAAAAATGAATTTGGTTGATGTCATCAGCTGGAGCCATATCGTCTACCTCACAAAATGAATCCAGCATCAGATAATGAAAGATTCAGACAGATGATTGTGCATCAGTTCCTGATCACAGGGTCATTGCAATCCAGTCCTTCTGCATCTGGTGGTATGTCACAAACAAATATCAGTGATGTGCCACAGGCACTGTGGCCCACAATGATGAAACACATCAAAAGCTACATATAGTTCATACAAAAAGAGTGTTTCGCCAATGTGAAGTAAAATTAACATGAATTCAGCCTACAACCACATGTGTTCTGGCCACATGATGACACACATAATGCATCATGGCCACCATATCACAAGGAATAAGTCCAATGGAGTCTCCTTAACATCCATCCTATCACTGTGCAAGCTGTCTTGTACACCCAAAGTCTGTGACATATTTTCCCAGGAACAAACCATGTCCACTTCGTATGTCCCAAAGGATCATATACCTGCCATTGTCACAAATCCTAAATGTCGGAATGAAGATGTCATGGTGAAGGTACCTAAACAAACACAAAAAAAGAGTATAGTTATGGAACCATACATATGACACACTTCGCATATAAAATGTCTGGAGAACACAGTCCGTGAAAAAAATCTGACATAAACAAGGGAGCATTTACGTAATATGAATGTGTCAAAAAGCTTCCTCACCAAGCACACTTTGCCAGATTTTTCCAGAGCTTCATCCTCTTAAAAACCTTTCAACAATTATACTCCTCACATTATCACAAGAGTTCATTGTACAGTCAAAGGCGTGCCATCTCATGTCATACTTACACTCATGAGAAGAAGCTGTTAAGATGATATCTTATTGCAAGCCAGCTCCTTCATCTTTACCACTATATTGATATTTCTACCCAACAGGACACCACTTGTCTTCAGTGTGTCATGAGTGCCTGTACATCACTACGATGTCTCATGTGATGGTGGCCTTCATACATGCGACATAGCATATAGTGCACTTTGGGTGTAGTCACTGAGCAGTACTTTCCCTTGGTGAGTGGGGAATGTGCAGTTACATGAGTTGGCTAACATCACTCTTGCCAATACCATTTATGCCAACATGTTGGCATGTGTACCTTTCACTTTTGTAGTATCATTTACACTACTGTTTCACACATGATTAACCTGTCTTCATGGGATGATGTCTGATTCCATCACATATGTGTGCATGCAACATTATATTGGAAAATAGTTATATGTGATGGGTATACAGTCCATGTGTTACCACAGACAGGAGTATGTATACATTGGTTGGTGAGTCACGCATTCCCTAATCCATTACTCAGTGTTATTTGTCATATTCAGTTGCTGAAGCAATGAAGGACATGACAGATAGACCTACAGTACCTATTCACAATGTGCATTTCCATGCCACTTATAAGGAATTATTAAGCTTAGTGATTTGCACATGTTTATTTCCTGTATGCTGACATGCATCAAGGAGTGACAAGCAGAAATGTGGGAATCCTATGTGAGTGTGGACACTCAATAATACAATTGAATTTGTGTTTGCATAAAAAAAGGTACAGTGATGTGCCTTCCCATTGAGTAACAGATTAAACCACCTATTCAAGTAATGAAAATTTCCTGAGCCTCAACAACATTCAATCAACAATTGGCCTTCAGCTATGCAATGTTAAAATGGTGTTCTCACGAGTACCAATCATGACTGGTGATTTGCCTAGACCTAGCTGATTCATTGTGCTGTGGATATTTGTAGACAAATCTCCCAGACATGTTGACCATATTGTTGCCAGTGTATAGCTGTGTGACATGTTTTATATAGCAAAGCTATATTAGTACAACTTTCATGAGGCTATTTTGACAATGGACACATTAGGAAGTTACCATTTGGAACTGTCTACAGTGTCGTCACCTTCTTCCAGCTACTGTACATGTTGCTGCAACATGGCTGTATTAGTTGACCATCATTTCATCGTGATCTGGTATTAGGTATATGAACATTTGCTGATTACAGGGCCTTTTGTGGAATCTGTAGGAATACATTTGGCATTACCATACTATTTGATGCCAACAGGTTGCTGAGGTATGCTACAAGAGTCCAACCATTCAAGGTGACAAGGTCTCCTACTTGATACATTGGTATTGCAATTGCACAACTTCACTAATGCAATTGGAATTGTCTCTAATTCTGATTTTACAGTTCATGTAGCATGCATGTGGCCTGGCAAATGTTGGAGCCGGGAAGCATCTCGAACAACGAAGTCGTGAAAAACAAAAGCGAAACAACGCTTTCGTTTTCCACGACTTCCTTGTTCAAGGCCTTAACCACGCATGTGCTGAACCATGTACATGTGTGGTTAAGGCACAGAAGAAGGGAGTTGACGCGATCAAAGAGGAGGTAAGTTGGGCTGGGACTGGGGCTGTCTTTTTCCCAGGAGGGTGGGGGTGGGGTGGGGGGCTCGGGGTGATTAAGGTTTAGGGGTGAGGGAGTGGGGTCAGGGTTTAGGTTTTAGGGGTGGGGTGCGGGTTGGGGTGCTTTAGGTTTTAGGGGCGGGGTGGGGAGTCGGGGTGTTTTTAGTTTTTGGGGGTGGGGGGCTCGGGGTGATTAAGGTTTAGTGCCGGGGGAGGGGTGATGGTTTAGGTTTTAGGGGTGGGGTGGGTGATGGGGTGCTTTAGGTTTTGAGGGGGGTTGGGGTTGTGGTAATTTTGGGGGTGGAGGTTGGGGTGGTTGTGGGGATGGGGGGTCACAGTAATTTTTAGGGGTGGGGGCTAGGGGGGACCAGTGCCTAATTTGTAAATACAAAGGTGCCGGTGCCCAAAGCCCTCCTCTTAAACAGGCAGCTGCTGCAATTAAATGTGTGAACATGGAATACTGAGGCGTCGTAATCCTGAAGCCATTTCAGGCCTCTACAATCCATATAAAGCCACTATCTGCCCCCTCAGCTCACTCTTGCAGCTTTCTACTTTCTCCCTTTCTGATGCTTTCTCGTTTTTCCCTTCCTCCGTCTTTCCTATTTGTGTCTTTTTCTCGCAGCAAATGCTTGAGGCAGAAGAATAAGCCCCGGCCCTCAAAAATAAGTGCCGGTGCTCAGCACCGGAAACAACAAGCACAAATTAAGCACTGGGGGGACGCATGCTTGAACCATGCATTCCATTCCCTAATGCCTTTACCAGGAATGCCTTTACAACGAAAAATTGTTGTTAAGACATTTGTGGTAAAGGCTTTAGTGGTAACAATGAGGTCGTTGTTCCGACCTCGTTGTTCAGGCATGGGTGGTTCAAGCACTCGTTGTTCTGACATATAACCGTTGGAGCCACTTTGGCGGACCTTGTAGCTTGGATCTACTGTACATTATAGTAATGTTCCATGATCCAAACTGTTGAAGTGTTTTCTGGCACATGCATTGACCCTATTTATATTTGTCATTTCAGCATCATCCCAGGCAAGAAGAGGAGACAGGGCCAGCATCTGAGGGGAAGCTGCTGGCCACGGTACCTCTGGTTGTGACACTAAAGACAGAGGGTGTAGGAGACTAGCCCTCTATATAGTGCATAACACTAGGTACACTTGATAGGAGGGCCAGGCAAACACACATTGGTTTCCAGAGGCAAAAACTGGATCACCTTATGCTCTAATTTTTTAGGTAATTTGGTTGAGCAGTTAGGCTCATCTTGGAGAAGTGTTAAGCATGTGTTGTACTCACAGTATCAATCATGCTCCACACACAGTCAAGGAATAACTCGAGACCAATTTTATGAAAATAATTCAGATTTTGATATAATTTTCAAGACCAAGATGGTCAAGATACGTTAAGTACTTTTTGAGGTATGATTTTACAAAGTTTTGATAAAGTTAGTATTTTTGTGCAGAACAATTTGAATCAATAGTCAGTCTCTTTTAAAAATGTATTGAAAATCATACAATTAGGTTACCACTTTCTTCATTTGCAGGATGGTTGAAGCAGTCAGTGGGCACCTTGTACCAGCTGGAAAGCCTTGGGTGGCTCCTGATTCTGGAGGGAGAAGAGCTGTAAAGTCTCTTGGCTCAGGCACAGGGCCACTTGGACGGCCACCTGTAAAAAGGAGATGGTTTACAAACTTAAAGGTGGTACCTTGGGGTCCCCTTGGGCTCTCAAGGTTGCAAGGGGTTAGGGACCCATGGAGCACAGCTGGTTCCTCGTTGCAAAGTACAGTGCAGCTGGATGCCGTGCAAGTTGGTGATCCAGTACTGTGTGCATTGGAGCCCTTTGTAACTGGAGGTAAGGATTTTGAGGGTGGCTCATAGGACAACAGTTGCACTCTGTCTAAAATGGAGGAAACCGAATTTGAGGGTCCACCTCGCAGGCAACACCTTAGGGGTGGTGCATGCCCGGTGAGGCCAGTCCTTCGACCCTTTGGTAACTTTCCCGGCTTTGCTCCAGCCAGAAGGGGGGGGTTGCACAGGGGGATGTCAGCTGCTGCAGCAGGCTTGAGGGTCGAGTTTCAAGGGTAGCAGGCCCTTTGAAGGACACCACCAGGACAGTGCACATTCCTGAGGGGGGGGTTGTTAGCTCCTCCACCCAGGAAGAGCATTGTCTTACAAACCAGAGAGGCAGGCCTCTCCCCCAAGGTCTGTATATTGGCTGTCTGGAGGTGCCAGCTGGATAAGAACAGTCAGCAACAATGCCAGGATAGTTAGCTTTTGCAGGGGGCACCTCTAAGGTGGCCCCTGGGTACATTTAGGGATAAATCCAATAATGGCACCAGTTTAGATTTATCATTCTGGGTTGTTTGATACCAAAAAGCCCAGGGTTCAGAGTGGCCATCATGTAGCTGGGAAACTCATGTTGACCAGTGTCCAGCACATGTATTAAAATGTCTGCTCTGTTCACTCACCAGGTCCCAGGTTTGGCAAAGATACAGTGGGGGCATTCTGCTCATGCAGCTATGCCTTCACATATATTATGGAGCACCCTGCTTAGGGCTGCAAGGCCTGGGTGCATCTTGATGCATGGCCCTAGAGGCTGGCACAAACAGTGCTGCTGGCCTCAGGGGCCTACCCATAGTACCCCAGGCCCTGGGCACCTAGGTGCCCTTTACGTTGGACTTATAGTGGTAGCTAAGCGTATATCCAATTGTGCCAATGCATCACAACAGATTTAGGGAAAGAGCTCTGGCCCATGGAATCTGGTTAGCAAGGGCCATGGGCACTACAATTTCTAGAACACATCCACATCAGGCAAAAAGTGGGGGATAACCATGTGAAAAAGAGGCCCTCTCTCACAGAGGGACCCAAGGGCCCATAGGGTGAGGGGAGTGCCATGGAGAACACAGACTCAACATCATCTTCATCTGAGTCCAGCTTCAGTGGACACTCCATAGTAGTGGCAGGACATTCAGGACCAGTTCCTACACCATCCTTGTCAGCCACCCACACTAACAACTCCATCTTGGGGGTTGCTCCCCACCTAGTTGGCCGGGCCCACTCACCCAAGAGGGAAGCCATCTAATTCACTCCAGGCACCCCCCGCTCCTGTTCTCCCTGCTCCTTGAGAGAGGAGGCTATTAATCTCTTGAGAAACATCTTTGTGGGTCAGACAGCACTACTGAATGCCATCCAGGGACAGGGCAGTCATCTGCAACAGATGGTGGCCAACCTAGAAGGCATCCGCAGTTCTATGTCTGCCCTATAGTGATCTTTTCAGGATCTGGTCTCCTCCCTCACGGCAGCCTTCTGCCCATCCCATACTTCCACCCCACAACCTGCCTCTTCCCCAATCAATTTTCCTATTCCCATACTTGTCCCTAGCACACTCACAAATAAGCATGCACACACCTCAACAGCCCCAAGCATCACTTTTAAACAGAAACACCACAAAACAAACAAGCATACATCCCCTCACCATACACACTCTACTCACAACCACCCCCACCCACATCATATCCCCAGAAACCACACCCAGGGACCTATTCACCACCCACCGTACCCTCAGGCACTGCAGCGACACCCACAGATCCACTCACCACCTCCACCATACCCCCAGACACCACACCCCTACCCACATATCCAGGCACTGCTCCCACCATACCCCCAGATACCACAACCACACCAACAGATACATCCACCACTCCGACCATACTTTAACTAAATGTGAGACCCATGCTGTTACTGCTGTATTTGCTTTCATGACTTGCACTTACACATTTTCAACATATGCATGACACTATTGTTTGTCCCTGATATGCATCAAGCCACAGTTCATGTGCAAATAGGGGTTTTGAGGCATGTGCAAAGTGGAATATGGCCCAGTGCACCAACCTTCCAGGGGTCCGTCCCCTGGTGGAGGCATACCTATTCTGTGGTGATTCTTTACATTACGACCTTTGAATAATTCTCACACTGATTATGTTGCATCCTATTTGCCGCTTTATCTTGAAATGTGGATGATATGTGGAAGTCCATTATAGAGATTTAGCAGAGAAGGTGTGTTCCAGTTCAATGAAACATCAAAACAGATGTATCTTTTATATCACAACAGGCCATGGCATGTGAGCAATGTGAGAGTGTCACTTAAATTTGTAGGTGAGATATTAATGATGAGTTGCTTTTGTGGGACATAATGTTATCACTGAATATTGATTGTGCACACCTATAAATATTAGAGGAGTGTGCCTGTGCAGTATCCTTTGCATGGCCAAAGAGGACATGATAGAGCTGTGATTGGGTTATACATTGAGTATAAATCCAAACAGATGCCCACAAAGTATATTTGGCCCACAGACAACATACCCCCATGCCCAGTCCATGGTGGGGCATCGATTTGCTGTAGAGTTGAAGAGAACAGGTAAGTGTTTGGTTTTCCTTCGGTTGCGTTCACCACAGCTTCGGTTTTGGGCATCATCTAGCAGCACAAGTAGTAGAAGTATGGTTAAGATCGGCTCCATGACAGCACAGGGTATATTAAACTGAGTGGAGGTGAGTTTCCGCCTTATATGCATCCCTTTCCACCAGCTCAAATGTGGTGGTTGACCTCCACAATCACATTAGTGGAAAGTCACCTCATAATGTGTGCAGTGGTTACACTGGTAGTCCACCTTCCGACAAACACATTGGCCTATCTCGCCAATGTCGCAGTCTAGATCTGCTGATGGTGTCGGTGGGACCGCAGTGGTCTTTCGCCTATGTAACCGCATGCATCATAATATTACAGTCTGACTGCCAGTACAGCGGTGGGATGACCGTAAGAATGATGGGTTGAGTACCATGTAAAGGTTCAATGTGAAAGAATGGAAAATTGGAGCCCTGAGGGACATATGGAAATATGAATTTTTTAAAACAGAGTAAGGGAAGCATCCTGGTGAGCCAATATGTGCTTGATTATCTGGAAGTGTGGGGTGAGTGTTCAATAAACAACAAGTTATAAGGTGAGTATAAAGTGGAAATTTACCCTGTCCCTCTTCAGGCTAAAGATCACCATTAGATGATGTTAGGATTATTCATTGTTGTTCTGATGAGTGTTTGATTGATAAATTAGAAGTATGTGATGATTTCAATAGAGTCATTAGGTGTGATGTAATGTCTTAGTGGTGGGGAAACTAAGCATTTGATTTTTTAAGGTATTGTGAATATCAAGGATTACAATTTTTTATACAATGAAATGAAAGAGATTCTGTTCAGCATTATGGTTATGAACAAACATACAACCTTATGTTCTCTCGAGGCCTCCACTTCATGGGGAGGATCAACCAAAAAGGGCAAAAGATTTGTGAAGAGGGCAATTTCAAAACTAGTGCCAGTGAGGGAGATATTTGATCATATTGCACAGGACCTAAAGCAGAGACAGCAGTATTTTTATTTGAGTATTTATTGTTGGAATCAAATTGTCTCTGTTTTGGCTGTCAAGGAACAATGGAAATATCAGGGCCAAAATGGATACAGAGAAAAAGGCTGTCCAAAATTAAAACAAATACAAAAAGTGGTATGATTAGTAGCATGGTGTTAAGTAAAGAGTGGGTGTGGGAAGATTAGGTCAAGGTAATGTCCTAAGGTAAGGTTCATAATAATTATACATTGATGCTCCCAATTGCATGGACCATGCAACTGTAAGTGCATTACATGGATGCAGTCATATATCGATTGCAAGAGCAACAAACAATATAATAAGTGGAATACCAAAGCAGCTGCAGGCATGTATACTTTGGATAGTTTTCACTCAACAAAGTGCACAGGTAACAAATAAATGGTAATCAAGGTTATTAGTGTTCAACAATCAAACATTTGCTGATTCTTGTCTTCCTAAATAATGTATAAAAGAAAAGAGTACTCTAAGTAATCTTTTCAAAAGTTTGTTCTAGGTTAAGTAGATATAGTGAGCACACATTGGAAAAATGCTCTCCTGTGAATTGAACAGGCTGCTCGGGAGGAACTCTTTCATCCATTTTTTAAGACAGAGTCAAAGCTTGATGCAGCAAATGAGAAAGACTGGTTGAGATTTCTGTTTGCTGAATTTCTCTAATTTCTAGACAGTTTCTGAATATTTTCTGACTCTTAGAAGCTATTAAAGAGCTGTCGCCATGGTGGTCATATGTGTATCATTATGGGTTTGGTTTGCAAGGAACCCTGCAGCTTTCTTAATGGTTTTTCAGTGAACCCTCAGATAACTTTTCCATCTGCAGGTGCGTGACTGATTAATTACCTCACAATTCACGTGAGCTGCTAGATAGGTTACTGTCCATCAGTGATTAAATCCCCTCAATTCCACAATTAAACATACAAATATGAGTATAAGTTTCCATCTCACATCATTCAGTTATTTACCAACATTTTCAGTAATCACAAATCATCCACTGACACCTGCAAACTACCCTCATATCAGGGCACTCCACGTACAGTGTTGAGAAATACATCTAACAGGTGTAGCAGTAAACACATAAACATATCAAACCATACATAAGCTTACATTAATGTAAAATGTTTTGTTGTACCATAGAGTGCCACTCATGTTCCCAGTCATTTCCACCTCTTCACTTTCTCTCTTTTCCCTAGTTTAACCGCCCCTATGTCAGATTACTTTGCATCTGCTATGCACTCTGAGAACTATGGAGCAGAGAGGTACTTTGCAACAAAGAAAAGTTAGATATAGGGACATGAAGTAAGGATATACCTGAATCACACTAGAATCCTCATCTACTTTGCTTCTGCCTCTCAAACTAAAACTCAAACTACCCAAATGGCTGAATAGAAAGAAGAGATGACACCCAGCTTCTCACTGAAGGATTTGGATTTAATCATCGAAGGCCACCCAAAAAGGATGTCAATACTTTGGGAGACCAGACACCTATTTGAACAATGCAGATTTAGTCGTGAAATGGAGGGAGACGCTAGGTGCTGCAGTGCAATTTGATCACACCAGTGGAATCAGGGAGTGTGACAGGTTCTAGGAGGACCTCTGGTGCTGGAAATACCTGAAGGCGCAGAATGTGCTGGAGGTATCTTTTCAGCTCCATTGTTGGTACCTTTCCCACCTGCACACAAGCTTCCAAAAAACAGGTTGACTGACCCTCCCACTCACATGGCGGATAATAAGCAGTATGCCTTGCTCATCAGTCATCACATGTTGATCACAGAATCATGCCTAGATTCCTGCTTCCTGTGAGGTTATCCATGGTTCAGTAAGCAAATGCATCCTATACATTAGAGCGATGTTTCTGTAAAAAGCTTTAACCAAGTCTCACATTTGAGGGAAAAGTAGCATGTCTCAGCTAATCCTTTGTTGACCATATTCACAGTAAGAAAATGAATTATTAATTAGGGTGGATAGAAGCCTACCACAAGTAAAAAAGCCTGGAAACTGTTAGTTAGGGCCTGTCAAAGGTTTCAATAATTTAAACATGCGCCCAGCCTCTGGTTGTCAGAGAAAACACACTTCATTTAAAGAAAATAAGCAAAACATTTAGAAGTAACAAAACAGTTAAAATATCAACGCCGAGCTTGGGAGGAAAGGTTTTCAAACGTTTTCAAACTTTCTTTTGATACCCAAACAACTCTGGGAGTACGAGTGGGAGTGATTCCTGTGTTTTACCTAATCAATGGAGTTCAAGTTTCCAGGGTGCCCAATCTGACCTGTGGCAAGGGTAATGAGCAGTCCCCATCATCTGTGGTCACACAAAATCAGCTCTGCAGTAGCTTTCCTCCCACTGAATTTGATGCAAGCCTGACTAAGGGAACAAATGCTCTGGCTTTTCGAAGTGTCAGCTGACATTTACTTGTGAGACTGCAGGCCCCTTAGAATTTAAATATGTTCATGAGGCCACCACAATTTTCCCTCCTGCAAGAGGAAGAAAACACCTCCCAACTTTGAAGGCAGTTTCCCTACTCTAGGAGCAGTTCCCATCCCTCAAGAAGGTGAAGCACTTGACAGCTGTTGGAGAACTGATGTAAATTAGCCTCCAGAAGCTTCAGGCAGGAAAAAAAGTATCTTCCTAAAAGTTACCTATATGATATAATTATGAAAATCCAGCTTCACCATTTAATTAGGGTTTCAATAAATATTAAAAAAGAGTAGTCACATTATTTTTGTAGCTTATCCATAATCCGAGATACCAAATTAATGTTTAAGTCTGTACTCCAGTTTTCTCTCAAGACATTGAGAGTCTTCCACAGTGAAAGCAGCTTTTAAGGACTTGTCACTGCATGGGCATGGTGAAATTACATTTCTATATGCCCCATTTTCAATACTATACACCTTACAATACGGGCCTACGCAGAGTTTATTTATAATATATTGACAGAGAAGGTTTTAACATTCCAAGCCACTACTGTAGTTTCTACACCACATGCTTTCGCCTTACAGGATGGTTAAAAATCGGAAATGGGCTGATTCTCCATGTTTTGTGGGTCAGAGCAAATGGCACTGAACAATACTGCCCCACTGTGCACAGACTAAAGAAACTGCAGTAACCTACAGCATAAAATGGGGATGGCAATGAAAATAATGGCATTTTCTCTAACATTCACCATCTGTTGAAGGTGGCATTTCAGAATACAAACCTTGCATGAGACAGAGGAGCAGAGTATGCAACAATGTTAGCCTTTGTCACAGTGACTATTGTAATGAAGAAATGTGTAGTTCAAGTTATTGAGGTGAAAAACATATGCAATCATGAGCTTTTGTCTTTCCTCACTTTTCCTTTTCAGTAGACAACCAAGTCGGATGGAGAAAACAATGGGACAAAGGATGAAGGAAACGAAGGTCACCAGCACCCCAGCTTGCAGAAGTTGACACAACCACTACAGTGTGAAGGCACTGGCAGGAATGATGCACTCACTCGGAATACCTCCATGCTTCTTGTGTGTTTTGGGTAGACAGTTTCTATTCTGTGGATAAATCCAGTATAGTAGTGGGGTAACAGCCTGTTCTTTTATATGAGGTGTGTGCATTTTTGCCAAAAGTCCAGGTTAAAGTATTTCAGTGTTGCTCTCGCTCAAGTAACACTATGGCCCTCATTCTGACCTTGGCGGGCGGCGGAGGCCGCCCGCCAAAGTCCCGCCGTCAGGTTACCGTTCCGCGGTCGAAAGACCGCGGCGGTAATTCTGACTTTCCCGCTGGGCTGGCGGGCGGTCGCCTTCAGACCGCCAGCCAGCCCAGCGGGAAAGAGGCTTCCACGATGAAGCCGGCTCGGAATCGAGCCGGCGGAGTGGAAGCTGTGCGACGGGTGCAGTTGCACCCGTCGCGTATTTCACTGTCTGCGCAGCAGACAGTGAAATACATGTAGGGGCCCTCTTACGGGGGCCCCTGCAATGCCCATGCCAGTGGCCTGGGCACTGCAGGGGCCCCCAGGGGCCCCGCGACCCCCCCTACCGCCATCCGGATCTCGGCGGTCTGACCGCCGGGATCTGGATGGCGGTAGTGGGGGTCGGAATCCCCGCGGCGGTGCAGCAAGCTGCGCCGCCGCGGAGGATTCAATGGGGCCGCGGTACACTGGCGAGACCCCGCCAGTGGTGCCGGTCCGACCGCGGCTTTACCGCCGCGGTCGGAATCCCCATTGGAGCACCGCCGGCCTGTCGGCGGTGCTCCCGCGGTCCTCCGCCCTGGCGGTCAAAGACCGCCAGGGTCAGAATGAGGGCCTATGTTTGGTTGGGACACGTTGTTTTTTTCCTCTAGGACCCAGAAGGTCCTTACTAGGAATATGTATTTTACATTTGGCAATACATTTCAGAGTGAATTCCAGAGGGAGGGTGTTGGAAATGGCCTTTCTGCAGGGTCATCCCCAGACTTTTTGCCTTCCTCCTTCTCTTTTTCTGACCTCCTTTTTGGTGGATTTAGGACTGCTAATCAGTGCTAAAGTGCACATGCTCTCTCCTTAAAACATGGTAACATTGGATCATACCCAATTGGACTATTTAATTTACTTATAAGTCCCTGGTAGAGTGCACTATATGTGCCCAGGGCCTGTAGATTAAATGCTACTAGTGGGTATGCCCTAGGTAACCCATAGGGTGCTGTGTAGGCAAAAGGCAGGACAGGTACCTATGTAGTTTACATGTCCTGGTACTGTAAAACTCCTAAATTCGTTACACTCCTGTGAGGCCTGCTCCCTTCATAGGCTAACATTGGGGCTACCCTCATACATTCTTTGAGTGGTAGCTGCTGATCTGAAAGGGGTAGGAAGGTCATAAATGGTGATACAAAATCCTGCTGACTGGTAAAGTTGGATTTAATATTACTATTGTAGAAATGCCACTTTTAGAAAGTGAGCATTTCTCTGCACTTAAATCTTTCTGTGCCTTACAATCCACGTCTGACTGGGTTTAGTTGACAGCGCCCTTGTGCATTCATTCAGACACACCCCAAACACATGATACTCATCCTCATTTGCATACATCTGCATTTTGAATGGGTCTTCCTGGGCTGGGAGGGTGGAGGGCCTGACACTTGCATGTCAAAGGACAGTAGCCTGCCCTCACACAAAGGACTGCCACACACCCTACTGGGACCCTGGCAGACAGGATTGAACTGAAATGGGACCTGGTGCACTTCTAAGCTACTCTTTGAAGTCTCCCTCACTGAAACAGCACATTTGGGTATTTAAACAGTGCCTCTGTCCCTACCAACTCAGACACTTCTTGGAGAAGAAACTTGAACCAGAACCTGCATCCTGCCAAGAAGAACTGCCTGGCTGCCCAAAGGACTCACCTGTCTGTTTCTGTGTAGGACTGCTGCCTTGCTGTTGCCCTGCATTGCTGCTCTCTGGCTGTGGTGAAGAAGTGCTCTCCAAGGGCTTGGCTAGAGCTTGCCTCCTGTTCCCTGAAGTCTCAGGACCAGAGACTTCATCTCTTCAAGAAGGACTCCTTGTGTGGCGAAATTCAACATACAGCCTGCCAGAAATGATGCACAGCCTGCACTGTGGTGAAACATTCACTGCACGGCGAATCGGAATGACGCAGCCCGACTTTGCATCGAGAAGATCGATACAGCACCCGCGTAGCAACTGAAAAATCTACGCACGGCCGACTGGATCAATGCACAGCCGAGCCGGAACGACGCAGCCCGACTTCCTTAGAGGAATCAATGCAGCGCCTGCCGTGCGGTATAAAATTTGATGCACCGCCCACCGAATCGACGCAGCTCCTGTGACTTTGTCCTGCCAGTGCAGGATATCCACGCATTGTCCGGGGGGTGTCCAAAAACCCTGCAACACGAAGAGGATCCACAGTCGAGCACAGGAAATCAACACACAACCATCCCTGCGTGAAAACTAAACGATGCATCGCCGTGTGCGGCCTGAGAAATAGACGCACACCCCCTTTGGTTCCACACATGTCCTCCTCTGGGTTTCTTTGCGGAGATTTTGCACGCGAACCAGGTACTTTGTTCTTGAAAGAGACTTTGTTGGCTTTTAAAAAGACTTAAGACACTTTATATCACTTTTACAGTGATAGCTGAACATATACATATTGCATTTTAATCGTTTTGATGTGCATTTTATCAGATTAATATTATATATTTTTCTAAACACTGTGTGGTGTATTTCTGGTGTTATTGTATGATTTATTGTACAATTACTTTACACATTGCCTTCTAAGTTAAGCCTGACTGCTCAGTGCCAAGCTACCAGAAGGCGGGCACAGGATAATTTGAATTGTGTGTGATTTACCCTGACTAGAGTGAGGGTCCTTGCTTGTACAGGGAGTAACCTGACTGCCAACAAAAGACCCCATTTCTAACAGAGGGTAAATTTGAAGGAGAAGCTTGGGAGTGCCTACATGAAAGGATGGAGACAGATTTCATTGACAACCTCTAAGTGTACGGAGAACCTTATAACTTTAAGGAGCTTCATACAATCAGCGTGGAACTGAATAGAAACATGAAACATGTTTACATGAACAAGAAAAACATACTCAGGTGAATGAGGGTGTCCGGATATGACACGTAACACATAGATTTACCAGACACTGTCAGTAAGCACAGTTGGGTTCAAGTAGAACTGTTGGCTCCTCACTAGTAGAATTAGTTGCCAGCGACTGTTAGCACTGACAGCCTGGAGATAGAACTGTTAGTCATCTTACAAGAAGTATCTCCATGGGTGACCCCTAAATACCCTAATAGAGTCTGGAAAGTTGGCAGTGAAAAGCATGCATAATCTCGTAGAGCATGGCTCTCTTGCAGCAGAAAACATACCAGGTCTGCCAAAAGTTTTGAAATGAGGCACATGTTGTTAAGTGGATAGTGTTTCAAGACCAGGGACTTGCGACAATAGATGCTACCATCTGCCCCAGCATCTGTGGCGACAGAAGTGCGTTTTCAACACAATCTAACCAGCATTAGCGGTAGTGTGCTGTGGCCCTAAACTGTTCTAGAATCTGCAGTGACAGAACATCGTCTGATGACAATCTTTCACAATAACTAAAGGTATAGTAGGCGTAGCCAAGCAAACATAAAATAATGCCCCTTTCGCAAAATGTTAAAAGTGACGCTTTTATTTAGGTGGTCATTAGCACAATTTATGTATGGTGACATGGAGAGAGCTGGAGCGCTCCAGCTCTATAAAGCACTTGACCCTTCAGGTAAAATACAGTTAAGCCCATATACAGAAAAATATGTCTCAGTGTCACATGTTTTTATCATCATTTATATTCCAAACGTGTTTGTAAACAGGTGTTTAGAGCGATATAAGTCACTTATCAGTGGTAAGCACGCCACTCAAAGACAGCTGAGGAGCGGTTTTTCAAGTAAAGTCTAAGTGGGTGAGACATCTGACACAAAGTGGAGTCATTATCCAAAGTTGAGAGAGTAACATAATAGAACTTCATGTCCAAAAACAGAGTCTATAAGCACACCCACGGAGTGTCAGTCGAGTACGCCTGTTGCTAAGGATGACAGCGTAGAAGCCATGCAAGAAAAAAATAGAAATCATAGAGTTTGTAGTTAGAAATGACTATGTTGATGATACCAATTACTCGCTCCAATCGGGTGGTAGAAGCGAAAGGATTCTTGCATTTAATTTAAATAGCTGGATTGTCGTCAGAGAGATGCTTTATTTATTTGAAGTCACATTTAATTTGATTGGAATTAAAAAAAGCAATACCCTGAAGTCACATTAAAAATGGTATGTTTCTTATCCATTAAAATAGTAAATGACACGCAGTCCATTTCCGCAACAATTGCTAGTCAATTGAACTATTGCAATCTATATAAACTGCAATTTTAAGAGTTTGCATTCAAATTTAGACCAAAAGAAAAAAAATGCAAAGTTAAAAAAGACATTTTAACTTTGTTTCTTTGTAGCACATTTCAAGATTGATTATCAGTCCCAATAGTTGTGCTGAAATAAATATGAACCAGAAAGTATGAGGCAGAACTGAGCCTGCCCAGTTTTCTAGATAGTAATATAATATATATATATATATATATATATATATATATATATATATATATATATATATGCATAGTCTTACATGTAGGCTGCATACCTCGAAGTCAACACTGATCCAAGCTTCATAACACACCTTAACCTCCTTACAAGCTACTCTAAGGACAAGATACCAATACTACCAGAGCTCAGGGGTAAACAAATAATTCATGTAGCGCATGGGTACTCGCAAACATTTTCTCAGGGTCCAAAGGTTTGGTCTGTGATGTGACTGAGGACCGCATTGATTCCAGCAAGGTGGTGGTCAGCATGGGAGTGGAGGGACATTAAAGTAAGATGGGCTTAGGAAAAGCGAAGCATAGACACATTTAGTGACTGAACTGCACAATGTGAATCTAGAAAACCTGGGATTGATCTCGGCTTCCCCACAAATTTGTGTGATTCTACGGAGTGTTTTATTTCACTTGCCCTCCTTTTTCTTCATTACTGCATATAAAAATACCTCAAAATGCAAGATTCCAGTATATGCAGTGTAGAAGACCTTTTCCTATGTTTGATTTTTTAAGCTATAATATTGTTCATGCAGAACATGAACCCAGGTCAACAAAAGAGAGCACATAAAAACTGACTTGCCTCTTAGTTCACTTTTATCATTCCATCAGGATGCGTAAGGGTGGCAAAATAATGGTTATACATTCGTGTTTGAAAACTATCACTTTAAAAAAAATACTGCTTAGTGCACTGATGCACTGAGGTGAGGTTATGTGCAGTAATAAATTACACTTTTTGAATATTATCATAGTTTTGCACATTTGCTGCAAGATATCTTTAAAAATGAAGGTGTTCCTAAACCTAAGTGGTGCAGGACACCTCAGCTACTTCCTTTCTTTCCCTTCAATTAACCTTTAAATAAACGTTTGCTTTTTTATTTAACATCTTTTTAATGTTAGTGCTGAGTTGAGTATACAGCAGTCCAGTGCTGCAGCTGACTTGGGATATCTACGTCAAAGTCAGGAGGGTTGCATGCAGCCCCAATGCCATACTTTGAGTATCACTGATGTGGAGTTAGAAGAAACAGGAGTAGTGCAAAACATAGCAGAACTTCGGGGCTGCAGCAATGCCAGATCTGCAGTTCCTCTTCCTCATTAATAAGTGTGGCAAACGGTTGGACTTTTACCTATAGAGCATAACTGGGCTCTACAAGCAGAAACCTCTGTCCTCTATCACACACTGCTGGGTCACAGTTTTGGTAGCTGGATCCGATTTACTGCCATTGATTTTCAATACCTAGACTGGCCAGCAGACGTAGGTGACCCAAATAGGAAAAAAAACCTGTCTACATTGCACAGTGAGAAACCCCACTGCCCATAGGGCCATTAATTATTCCCTCTCAAACAAACTCCTGATTTAAGAGTCTGCTTGAGAAAAAAACAAAAATAAGATATCTGACCTGGTCAAAAACTTGTGGTGTCCGCTTGACATTCAGTACACCTAAAGTTAGTCTGCCTCATTAATGTATGTACTTTGGAAAAACCAGATATCATGAAAGGGCATCGCAGACGGTCCTCCACCGTTGGAGGCAAAGCTGTCTGCCAGCCTGGTTGGTTATAGGGCAACAAGTCCAAATGATCCCTTTTGTTTATTACCTCAAAGAATGATGTTTGGAGGCAATTTAACATAATTCTTGGTAAAGTGTCAGACATGCTTTAGATGAGTGAGGGCATACGTAGTTCTGAACCTACATAGTGTTTATTACACAGCCCTTGTGTGCTTCTGATTCAATATTCACATCTTCTAACCACAGCCAAACAGTATCAAAATTACATTCCGGCTCAACCAAATTATACACAGAAAATGACTTAGGCCGAGATTTAGGAAAAGTGGCACTTCATCTCATGAAGGCCCACTTTCCATTGCAGCCCATTGCGCCCCCCCTAATGCAACCATGTGTGTGCCCTATTTAACATAAGGCACACCATGGTGCAGGTTAGGGACAATAGCATCATAATTTTTGACGCTATTGTTGTACTTTGCAGGATTACAGCCAAAATTATTGCTGCTAATCCTGCAAAGTACCTAGAGGCCCATTATAAATAATGGTGTGCCTCGTTGTAATGCCTGCTCTGTGTAGGTATTAAAAATGTCGCTAAAAATGGTGCAGTGAAACCTGTTAGATTCCACTGCACCATTTTTGTGGGACCCCTGATGAGGGAACACCCCCCCCTTGCATACATTATCCCTGGCGCAGGCATAATGTGGGGCAAGGATTTAAAAAGTGGCACAATGCAAGCATTGCCCTACTTGGTAATTATGACACAGCGTTTTTGCCACACTATCACCACATTAGCGTCAAAAAAATTATGATAAGGTGGCGATTGTTGGCCATAGACCCTTCATAAATGTCGGCCTTAATGCGTTAATGCACACATGTACAGTTGGTTGTGCCATATAATCTGCATCTTTTAAAAATATCACAAAACACCACAGAGCAGTTTTCTAGTCTCTACCTCAACCTAACCCTTACACAATTCCTAAGCCTTTTAGCCTTTAAAGTATATTACAAGTGTGATATATTATCTTGTAAGTGGAGATCTTGATTTTGATTAGTAAGAGAAAGAGGCAGTACCTTTCTATTAAAAAACGTAAAAAGTAATGGACTATTTGTATATTATTTAAGATACTGTTTAAAAAATAATGTGAGTGGATAGATATTTCTGATACACAGTGACTTTACTGTAACAGTGAGTGATTATTATGAACTCTATCAAAGGTCTATAGAACTATCCTGGTCTGGGCTGCTGAAGTGTGCTGATTGTTAGGTTGGAAATGATTATAGTGGGTCAGCAGCAGGCCATCGGCCACAACCAGAGCTGGAGGTACCTGTTGAGCAAGCGCAAAAAAAGTGAACATTCAAAGGAACTGAGGCCAGTACCCATATTCAATTTTAGGCATTTGGGGATTTTTAACAACAGAAGCCCCAAATCAAACAGCGAGATATCTGGCAATGCCACAACGCTGAAATAGTGTCAGAAGTCCAGGAATTTTGAGAGTTGACGTCTGAAGGCACGAAAAATGTGCAACCTGCTTCTTGCACATTCCTATAGAAATTTTAAGCTGGGCGTCTTGTTTCAGACTTGAAGATGAAAGCATGCCTGGTCAAAAGATAAAAGAGTAATTATTTTCCATTAGCAAGTTGTAATCTTCTGTAATTTCAGTATTTCACACTCTGCTTATTATTCGATATTCTAAACATTACTCTATTACGCGCAGTGCTTAATTTGTAAATAAAAACATGCCGGTGCCCAAAGCCCTCCTCTTAACTACACAGCTACTGCAATTAAATATGCAAACACGGAACACTGAGGCAGCGTAAACCTGAAGTCATCTCTGGCCTCTTCAATCCCTTTAAAGCCACTCACCTCCCTTTCAGCTCACTCTTGGAGCTTTCTGCTCTCCTCCATTGTGACGCTTTTTCGTTTTTCTCTTCCTGCGTCTTTTCCATATGAGACTTTTGCTCACAGTAAATGCTAGGGGCAGAAAAAATAAGCGCCGGCTATCAAAAATAAGTGCCGGTGCTGTGCACCGGAAAATACATGCACAAATTAAGCACTGATTAGGCTGCATCGTATAATTTTGTACCATTCGAGGGACAGATTTAGCACAAGCAGACAAGTTTAACGCGGAAGACGAGAAAGTGAGCTGCTGCTGTTTGTGGAGTTTGTATCTTTAGTGCAACTTGTTTAGCAAAATGTAGACACAAGACCACATCTCACAATAATTATAGCGTCAAATGCCGGTTTTCAATTTCACCTAATTACATCTAATTTAATTTGTTTTACAAAATCTACCTAATTACGCAAATGGAACTATTTCAATTTCACAAATCCCTACTGCTGATCTAGACTAGTCCTACCTGCTAAATTTGACAGAGACAGTTTCCTGATAGTAACACCAGACAAAGTAGAGCACTCTGTATGCCTACTCTTAACCTTTCTCCCACATTTACCAAGTTCCTGGAAATCCTATTCCCGGCAGCTTTGGTATTCAGATCAAACCTGATAGACTTGAATTCTAAGGGCCAGATGTAGGTAGAAATGTTTTTGCGACTCGCACATTGCAAGTTGGAGCGACTCGCAATTTGCGAGTCGCAAAACCATATGCAGAATGGTGTCCCTGACACCATCTGCGAATCGCAAGGGGGTCGCAAAGACCCATCTCATTAATATTATTGAGGAGGGTTGCAATTTGCGACCCCCTGCACTCACTGGGATGGTGGCCTGCGGGAGACAGCAGACCACCATGTCTGTGACTGCTTTTTAGGTCAAGCCTAGGCAGCGCACATGCGCTGCCTTGAAGACCTGTTGTTCTGGATAAAGGGCTTTTGCTCCCACCTGCTGCTTACCATAGGTGTCACTCTTCCGTGCTGCCTCTTAACAGGTTTGCAAAGCCAATACCTCACTTCTGTTCTTGGCAGAGGCGCACCGGCCAAGTACAGTGTCCTCACACATTCAATTGTTTATCTGTACTTTTCAGGAACTCATTTTTTAATTGCTTTCTGTCTTGGCTAATTGTCCATTTTCATTTGCACAGCTGCTCCTCCTGCCGTTTTCATTTGCACAGCTGCTCTTCTTGTCTTTGGAATTTCTGCATAGAACACCATGTGTTTTTTATTATATGTGCTTACGAAGTCAGCACAACTACAGCGGTGCACGGGCTGGTATATAAAGTCTTAATTCCTTAACATTTTAAAATGAGGGTGCTTATTTAAAGTGAAGTTTTCAACTGTGAGTTCACCAATAGCTACTGTGCTGTGTGTAATGTTCGGTCACTAGTGAATTGTTTATAAGAAAAAGCCTTAGGACCAACATTACCTTTTCGCTCTATTGAAAAAGTGGACATCATGAATATGCAAAGATTGTCGATGATGTCACATCAACGTGCTCCAGTTCGTATTGAAAGGGAAACGCCTACTCTCCTAAGACCTAGAGATAGGACTGTGACGGAGGTGCAGGTCAGAGCACTTCGAAATGGCGGCCATTTCAGAAAGGCAATGGTTGTGTGAAACAAGCACAGGAACATAGGGCTGAACAATGGAAGAATTACTAATAAGGGGCTGCACAGTATCGGTTTTGAAGTAATCGGATTTATGGTTCTGCGAGTGTAATTTACTGCAAGGCACAGGTTGTTCATTTTAATGGGTTAGTTTATCCGTTTCCTTTGGCAATATTGTAGAATGTGCTGTGCTTTCGTCATTTTTATTTAGTGCCTTTTAGATTGTCAAACTGGCCTCATGCCATCAGCCCACACTGGAGCGATCGGAAATAAGTGTTGCCTAGATGTATTTCTTACTGGATCGCTTCAAGAAACCATAAGAGATGGAATTCATTTCCCCGTCAGTACACCTCCAAGGGGACGGGAAGTAAAAAAGGAGGCGCTTTTCACTAGCTTCAGATGATGTTTGGATGCAGCAGCCTGGGAAGGATAAAGTCCCCAGGGGCATGAGCCTCGCCCCTTCCTGTCTGGTAAACATTGGCACTAGTGCATCTTTTTCTCATGCTTGTCCGTGTTCAGCAGGACATTGTACGGCAATGTCCTCCGAAGATGCTGTCCTGGGCTGTAAAGTCATTCTTGCAAGGACAGATACGCCGAGAAGAGAATGCTAAATATGCCATTACAGGAGAAGGCACTTTGAGCAGACTGGAAAAAGTAAGCAGGCTGAGCTGCGGTTTATAAGTTGCAAAGAACACATCATTTTTCCTGCTTGTATGTTGCAATGCTTGTTGACTGACAGAACAATCTGCAGCGCTATCTAATCTGATCTCGAAGTTCTCTGGTCCTTCTCTCGTAAGCAGCGAAATGACTGCAGTTTCTTAATTATTTCTGTGAACGGTATCACATAAGAGAGAGGTGTAGACAACCGTCTGGTGCCACGCTTTCTGACAGCAATGCAGTGCTTGACATTTAAGGCACATTTTCCGCGCTTTTCAGAATCTAAAATCTGTTCTGCTGGAAGGGATAATTGTCTGCCTCTAGGCCTTATTGTAACTAGCTATCATCCATTATGTGAAAATTCCAGCTTGCCCGGGTTGGCATGGACAAAAAAACGTAGAAAAGTTTGGGTCCATTGAGGTTGCAATTTATGTGTCTTTTTATTCAGTGAATGGAAATGGCTGTTTTAATCATTAAAACAGATTGGAGTATTTAACAACAGCACAATTACATGAGTATTATGTAGACACCTGAAGGGTGGCAAGTTCATAGCATTTTTTAAATGCTATATGCGCAGGCATATTTCGGTTGAATCCTAGCGTCTTTATCCAAATACAGACTTATTTGAGCAAAAGATTGGCATAACTGAGTAGGACCCTGGCATAGTTAGCAGTAATAATTGAGCAAAATGAAGGCACATTCAGCACAGTACCCAGGCATATTTGAGCACTGTTCCTCTGACATCCAACAATGCTCCTAGCACACATCAGCATAATGATAATTTTAAGTTTAACCCATCACTAAATAAAACAAGGCGTATTTAAGAAGAAGAGCTGTGTCGTGCTTGGTATTCTATTGGAATTAGAATGGCAAATTTATATGAGGATGCTAAATGGCAACATTTAAATTTTTTGCTGCACCTAGAGGAAGAAGGTAAATGGAAGTGCTTTAGTTGTATGCAGGGCCACTGGAATTATATGGTAACAAAAGACGAAATTATGAGGCAGGGTTGACCAGTTTATGTGGCAAGAAGTGTCCAGTTATGAATTTACAATGCCAATTGCTCTAACTCAAGCAAATGCGAGACCTATTGCATTGCAAATGCTTGTTTAATAAAGCAGTTTTTTTTTTGTATTGCAGCCCGTTTTCCTTAAAGGAAAACGAGTTGCAATACACTCGGGAAAATGAAACCATTTGGTTTCATTTTTTCAGAGTAGGCAGTGGTCCATTGGACCACTGCCTACTCTGAAAAAATATTTTTGGCGCCATTCACAAAGGGGAAGGGGTCTCATGGGGACCCCTTCCCTTTTGCGAATGAGTTAGCACCCACTTCACATGGGTGCTAACTGCGAATTGCTTTGCGACCGCGTTCGAGGTCTCAAAGCAATTCTGCATCGCGGTGCGAATCGCAAATAGGAAGGGGAACACCCCTTCCTATTTGCGAGTCGCATTCCCATTTTGCGAGTCAGTACGGACTCGCAAAATGGGAATGTGCATCGCGATGCGTGTTTTGCATGGCTCAAACTGAGAATTTTGCAGTTAGCGCCATGCAAAACGCGTTGAACATCTGGCCGTAAATGCCTTCTGAGTAATTTGCACAGGAGGAGTGCAGTGGCAGCTGGTGAGATTTGAAAATGGTGGGGCGTAAAAGTTCATCATAAGTGATCTGTTGCAAGCGAGCATAGCGAGTGAGCCCGACTGTCATGAGGGGGGTTCGGCTGGGTTTTCCCCCCGCAGAAATTTTTTCAAAAAGAGCGGGCAAATGGTGTATTTTTAAGTCATTCTGAGAACGCAAGAAGGTTAAAAAGACAATTGTGAAAGTGTAGTTCTGTCATCAACAGAGAGTTTACATATGATAATGATGTAGGTAGCTGCTTATTCACTATAACCAAACCAATGAACTTCATAACAGGCTTTCAGATTCGATGCTGAGTGCCACACAGATTTCCTTATTTATTGTTATATCTTTTCTTTACGGTGAAATCTACTGAGGAAATACAAGTTACTGTGATTTGCCAGACTGGACACAATGAGACAACAAGGAATAAACATTGATAGCCAGTAGGGCACCCTAAAAAGCCTTATAGGTCTCATTGGGGGGATGAAGAAATATGATCACATCACTCCCTGCCTGATGCTGGAACTTCCTTAGCTCCTCTTGCTTGTCCACCACATCATCAAACCAGCTGCACCACTTACAAACATTGCAAATGATGCAGCTGTTGTTCATGAAGTAGTGGTGGTGTCCCAGCAAAGCCATCATGACCTGCTGCAGTTGACAGGCAGTTATCAAAATTTAAGCTGTACTTTGGACACAATAGCAATTGAAATGAAGGTTGTCTGAACCCACGCAACCTAATTAGACTGGTGTAGCTAAAACATAAAATGTAAATGTTAGACAAATTGAGGTCAGGCATAGACCAGTGATTACAGCTTCCAATATTTTAATATTGATTATACAGTTCCATGCCTCAAATTGATGCTGACAAAGTACTACTATTTCCCCAGAAACGCACTAAAGTCGTGATAGAGGATTTTGCAAAGATCATAACAGACTGCAAAGCACTGAAGACGGATTCCTGGACCTGAGGACCTGCAAAGGAAGGGGACCAAGTCCAAGAGTCGTGAAAGTGTCCAGGGGGGCAGGAACCCACTAAACCCCAGATGAAGGTGCAAAATGGCTGCCTCCGGATGGAAGAAGCTGAAGATTCTGCAACAACGAAAGGTGCTAGGAACTTCTCCTTCATGTAGAAGATGTCCCACAGAGTGCTGGAGGACGCAGAGTTGTTTCCTTGGCAAAATACCACAAACAAGCCTTGCTAGCTGCAAGAGTTTTGGTTAAAGAAAAAGCCCATGCAGAAGAAGGTAGCACCCATAGAAGTCCTTGAACACGGGTTCAAGAAGTCTGAACACGGCGGTCATCTCGACACTGCAAAAGATTGCCCCACCACACCAGAGATCAACTTAGGGAGCTGAGCATTGCAGGACAGAGTGCTAGGGACCTGGGCTTGGATGTGCATGCAGGATTTTGTGCAAATGTGCACAGAAGCCCTTGTAGCTGCAGTTCATGTGGTGCACACGATTACTGTCTGGAGAGGGGAGGCAAGGCATTTGGACAGTTGGACCACTGGACAGTCTGGTCCACTTGGGTCCACCACCTGTGTTCCAGGGGCCATGCTGGTCAGGATGAGAAGGGTGCCAGAGTACTGGTGACGCTGAAGTCTGGTGCCTGCTGAAGCAGGGGGAAGATTCTATTGACCAGAGGGAGATTTCTTCACGGCTTCCAGCGCAGGATGAAGGCAGACAGCCCCCAAAGCATGCACCACCAGGAAACAGTTCAGAAAGCTGGCAGGATTAGGTACTACTATGTTGCTGGTAGTCTTCTTGCTGCTTTTTTGCAGTTTTGCAGGCGTCCTGGAGCAGTCAGCGGTCAATCCTTGGCAGAAGTCGAAGAGAGAAGTGCTGAGGAACTCTGGTGAATTCTTGCAAGTTGTTATCTGAGGTGAAGCCCACTGGAGAGACCCCAAGTAGCCCTCAGAGGAGGATTGGCCACCTAGTCAGGTAAGCACCTATCAGGAGGGATCTCTGACATCGCCTGCTGGCACAGGCCACTCAGAGGCCTCCAGAGTGCCCTAACACCTCTGGATCCAAGATGGCAGAGGTCTGGGACACAGTGGATGAGCTCTGGGCACCACCCCTGGGTGATGATGGACAGGGGAGTGGTCACTCCCCTTTCCTTTGTCCAGTTTCGTGCAACAGCAGGGACTGGGGGTTCACTGAACCGGTGTAGATTGGCTTATGCAAGGAGGGCACCATGTGTGCCCTTCAAAGCATTTCCAGAGGCTGGGAGAGCCTAGCCCTTCCCAGCCTTTAACACCTATTTCCAAAGGGAGAGGGTGTAACACCCTCTCTAAGAGGAAATTCTTTGTTCTGCCTTCCTGGGACTGGGCTGCCCAGACCCCAGGAGGGCAGAACCCTGTCTGTGGGGTGGCAGCAGCAGTAGCTGCAGAGAAAACCCCAGAGAGCTGGTTTGGCAGTGCCCGTGGTCCATAGTGGAGCCCCGGGGATGCATGGAATTGGCTACCCATTTCCAGATTTGGAATGGGGGACCATTCCATGATCTTAGACATGGCCATATTCGGAGTTACCATTGTGAAGCTACATATACAACTGTAGGTATTGACCTATATGTAGTGCACGCGTGTAATGGTGTCCCCGCACTTACAAAGTCCAGAGAATTGGCCCTGAACTATGTGGGGCACCTTTGCTAGTACAAGGGTGCCCTCACACTTAGTAACTTTGAACATAACCTTCAGCAAGTGAAGGTTAGACATATAGCTGACTTAAAAGTTACTTAAGTGCAGTGAAAAAGGCTGTGAGTAAGAATCACTCAGGCTGCACTGGCAGTCCCATGTAAAGGTTTGTCTGAGCTCCCTATGGGTGGCAAAAGAAATGCTGCAGCCCATAGGGATCTCCTGGAACCCCAATACCCTGGGTACCTAGGTACCATATACTAGGGAATTATAAGGGTGTTCCAGTGTGCCAATTGAAATTGGTAAAAGTGGTCACTAGCCTATAGTGACAAATTTAAAGGCAGAGAGAGCATAAGCACTGAGGTTCTGGTTAGCAGAGCCTCAGTGGCACAGTTAGTCCCTACACAGGTATACACATTCAGGCCACAAACTATGAGCACTGGGGTCCTGGCTTGCAGGATCCCAGTGAGACAAGCAAAAACAAACCTACATACATGTAAAAATGGGGGTAACATGCCAGGCAAGATGGTACTTTCCTACACCCAGGCAGTGTCCTCCTGTCTGAGGGACAGGAGAGATGTCCACTGGTAGCTCCAGATGGGCCAGCCTCAGTTGGCAGAGCTTGTGGGCTGGTCTTGTGGCTGTGTGGGGGCAAGTGTTGTATACAACTTCAAAGACCAAACTGCAGAAGCTAAGAGCACCATGAAGGCTGTCAATGCTGTGAACTCCTCGAATGCAGAGTGGATGGATGAACCAATTGTGCTTTATTTAATCTCACCAAAGGAGGTTAAACTACAGAAATACGGTACCCTCAATCAAGCGCACAGTGTGAAAATAGTGGAGCCAGCAGTACAATGAGGGAAAGGAGCAATGAGAACAAAACTTTCATATCCTACACAACAAACTATGAAAATCTAGGGAGCGACAAAAGGTAACATTTCAATTGGGATTCACTGCTGAGCTGTTCTTGGAAAAAGCATATTTTGAAAACAGTTTAAATGGTTGTTTCTAAAACAGCAAGGTGCATATCATTCTTGTTTCATATGCATCGCTACATGCACTGCGACTAGCATGGTACATTGCCACCACTTACAAATGGTTTAAAATACGAATTAAATGCATTTTTCCAGATTACTAATGACAATCACAAAAGTGTGATGGCATGCCCACTTGTACGCACCCCATTGCTGTCACGCTGAAATCACACAGCAGTTCCTCCAGCTGTTCTTCTGTGTAATTGTTCAGCTCACAATAATTTGTCTCCAGGCCATCAGTGCTATGTGGGACACATCTGAAAAAGAGGGTCTTGCCATAGTCAGCACTTTTTATTGATAGTATTTCTTCACTATTTTGTATATTTTACAAAGGTTATTGCTGCCTGGGTAAATAACTCAGCTCATTAATACCAACAACTAAATACAGAAATAAGCAACTGAAAGATGACAAGTTAACATTTGCAAAGGGCCTTCTACACCGTGAACAACATGTTGGCACTTTATTAACTTTTGATCTGTGTGTGCTACAAACATTTTTATGTTGAAATCTGCAGCAGATGATGGATTGGCAAATGCAGTACCACCATACGACTCATAGGTTTTTCCTAACCTGCATGAATGAGGACATTTTGTGCACGCTGAGCGTAAAATCAGAGAACATCATTCCAGGTCAGCACTGAGACCCAGCCCGTGTGAGTGGAGAAAGAGGAAAACATACAGTAAGCAAAGAAACTACTGTAGTGACAAGCCTCGGCCCACAGATGATCAAATGGGAAACCTCACCAGTCGCCACCCCTTACAGCATCACATGTTCATTAATAATGGAGGAGACATAGGCCTGAAATATGCCTTGTTATTTCAAGCAAAGTTGCTGAAGGAGTGGGTCACAACACACAAACCAACATCAATCGAAATAACAATGCATATCTCAAGCCTAAGTCTCATCATAGTGCATGAGACTACACACAGGCTTGAAATGTGCATCTTTATTTCAAGCAAAGTTGCTGAAGGACAAACAAGCGAACACACTGTTTTTCCGAATGTGGCTGCGGCCTAGAAGCATCATGAATCAATGAATCATTATGTTTCCAGGCCGCAGCTGGATCGGAAAAGAAGTATGTTTGTTTGGATCACAACAAGTTCAACACACACACCCACATCATATGTCTCATCATAGTGCATGAGACCACACAGGATTGAAATATGCATTGTAATTTCAAGCGAAGTTGCTGAAGGACAAACAACACACTTTTTTCCGATCCGGCTGCGGCCTGGAAACATAATTAATCAATGAATAATTATGTTTACAGGCCACAGACGGACCGGAAAAGAAGTGTGTTCTTTTCGTTTGTTTGTCACAACACAACCAACAACGCTCGAATAAACAATGCATATTTCAAGCCTGTCTCTCTCATCATAGTGTATGAGGCTACAGACAGGCTTGAAATATGTATTGTTATTTCAAGCGATGTTGGATGTGTTGTGAGGGACAAAACGAACACTACTAATTACTTTTCTGATCCGGCAAGTTGCGACGTCACATCAGAGCCTCCCATTCACAACTTGCCACAACGCCGCCCTGACCCAAAACTGCCAAAACCTTAGCAACACAATTTTGTGCCACTACTTACTTTTGTTTCTTTTTAAAAGAATATTTTCAAAGTCCACCACACTGAGGGGCTCAGGCAACGGTAATCTTCGGCTCGCTTCAGTTGGTTGGTCGATGGTTACAATCAATTGTTTGTGCACACACCAGCACCATGATGACAACTCAACCACACAGGTCAAATCAAATATCGCACAAGGTGTGATCTCCTCCTCTGCCCGGACCCATGAGCTGAGCAGAGCAGCCCTGCCCTGCCCCAGGCAGCAACACCAGAGATGGCCAATTACTGCAGGGCTTCATGATAAGCCATACAGTGATTGGTCATGTAATGTTCCGTTGCGAGAAAGTAGAGCCTCCCACCCCATGTGCATAACCTGCACTAGAAGGTGCCTACACCAGGCTAGCAACCGCGTTAGCCAATCCTATGCGGGTTCCATGCTGTTACACAGCATGATATCTGTGCCAGCATTAGTGTGAGCAGCCTAATTCACTCAGTAGAGTGAGGGTTGCGGCTTTGAGCAACCCCCACTCACTAATGAGCAAGAGAAGCCTTTAGTGCGCATGCCAGGCTGGCTGGAGAAAGGCAGCCGTCCCACCAGACATGCGCACTACTAGGCTCTGACATCTGGCTGCAAGCACTATTATATTTCATTGTCAGACTGACGCGACTCGTCTTGCTTAGTCAGTCAGTCAGTTTAATTAGGCCCAGACCCCACCCCCTACACAGCTGAACTGAACAGCCCATGGCAGTGACAGCCCTGAAAGCTAACTGTAACTGCCAGGGCGGACACAAAAAAAAAAAATGTGTGTGTACCGTGACATAACGGGGAGACAAAGGAAGCGCCCAAGGGGCAAAAACATCAGTGGCGCAACGCCCCAATGCCATTAGGCAGAAACCGCCACTGGAGGAGTGAAATGTTCCCAAGTATCCAGTGACCAAAGGTGCTATGCTTTGGACTTGAAGGGTTATTTATAAGGCCCTTGCTCCATTGGAACATCACTTTTTATGAGGCTCCACCTGCACAGATTGCACACTTACAGCTACGGGGGCACACAAAGCAACTTTATATGGCTTTTATGGCCTAGTAAACATGGTGTGAAGCAACACAGCGCAAGTCACTGTGTTGCATTACTCTGCATCAGGAGGGAGTTCCATGGCATTGCAGTGTGTTTTTCTGCACATCACCCTTGGGTTTTGACGCATTCCCAGATTTACAAGGGAATATCTGGGAATATCTTTATTTCTACTCGTTTTTTCCTCTTTCTGTAAGTGCTACAATCTGCAGCACTCATAGAAAGGAAAAGACCTCCATGCATTGGTGCTATGCAATAAATTGAACACCGGCGCTAGCTGAAAGGACAGGACTGCACTGTATCTCGTAAACACAGTGCATTCCTGTCCTTTTGAATTGGCGTAGGACAGCATTGCAAAAATAGGTGTGACACTGCTCTTCGCCAATTAACTCTAAATATGCCCTTCGTCGGAAGGAATTGAAGGTGCATTCTTATTGTTGTCTTCCCGGTCTGATTTCATAACTGAATTCTGAATGAAAGATTCACTAAAACTTGGTCACCCATACCTGACATTAAGTCATACTTTGAACTTCATCAGACTCATAAACATTGTCATATGTTCAGTTTGAGGCTATAGTGTGGCTTGTGGCTTCAGTTGTTAACTTTCTCTCAATGAAGAAGTTTAAGATCTATAAGACTAGCACTATTAGAAAAAACTAAGGAAAGCTATCAAGCGCATTGAAAGACACGCATTCTGCCTCAACCCCCGGAGGATCCAACTAAAATTCTGTTCTTGTATTCAGAAATCACTACAGTTGAACCAACTATAACGTTAAATAAAACACATAGGTAATCTCCAACGCCAATCAGACCTCATCCAATAGGGGTAAAAAAAGTGAAATATAATGATTTTTTATCATTTACTTCCAAGATAACAGTTGATCCTATTGACATTGGTTGGTCGACATTTGATCCTAATGATTTTATCCATGGTAACTAATTTTATGATGTTTTATTGTATTTATTTAATACATTTGTACTGGCTCCTAACTTTAATTATATTCATACATTTGTTATTTCTGAAACCATATTGATTTTCAAGGGTGAAATACGAATAAGTGAAGGAGTGGGAGCTGAGCTCAACACTTGTTAAAGTGGTTCTACCAGGAGCGGCTCCTTCGCAGTGGTGAAGTAGCATTGCCCCCTTGGCTGAGCCAGCAGCTGAAAAATAAACCAATAGTTCACTAGCCATCTGAAGAGGGGCACAAGGCGGCAGGTGGAGGCTTTCGGACAGCTCAGGTATTCTTTTGTATTCTTTGTTTCTTCTCCTCCTTCTGTCCCATTCCCCCCTGCTGCCTGCCCCTCCATTTTAGATTTGCGGTGGCTGCTACTGGGTTCTACACCCGACCTCGCCCATGCCCTTCCAGAGGGATGTCATACATTGTGACAAAGACAGATTGGGTGCAATGATCCTTTTTCAACTTTAGACTCGTTTTGGTTTAGATGAGGATTTTGGGCTCTTTAATCCAAATACACAAGGGAGGTTTCTTTTGCATGGTTCCGCATTGAGCTCTGAAAATGTACCGAAAGGGGCGCCATGAAGTACCTTAAATTTATTTTCACTTGTAACAGTGCATTAATGGATTATTTGGGCGTTCTTGAAGACAAGGCAGACCTCAACCAACCTTCATCTTTTCTTCCATGTTGATACTGATAGTGACTTCTATCAACGAAACACTATGCAGTGTATAAGTAAATACCAACCCATTCTGCAACCGGTCCTAAGCAACCAAAGAGGGTGAACACATCCCATGATTGAACACTCCTGCGGCTGATTAGATAATAAATAGAATTTAAAAAATGAGCTGACTGTTCGTAATTTATTCATTTTTTGCGTTGATATACCTTACCAATTAGTGATCGTTGGCAATAAAACACGTGTATAGTGGTGCAGCCATTTGAACATGACTACCTAAACACAGTTTTATCTCAAACTATCAACATTTTTCCGTTTAATTAAAATGTGTTTACAGTGATGCATTTTTAGGCCACGAATGAGGATGAACAACTTAATCTGTCAATCCTGCTACCAGATCGCGCACCATTGACTGGTGATTTGACAATGGACTCGAGCATTTTGCACCAATGCAAGGTCAAGATCAACACCACCATTTGCACTGATGTCAGAGACAAACACAAAACATTTCGTACCAGTCGGTCAGTGATTGAAAACGGTTCAAAGTTACTTAGCACAAGTGGGAAACTAGACCGCTTTAGTGTATGTAGTTCACATGCCCTGGCCTCGGTCTCATTTTAACTTGTCTCTGTCATCCATTGGAAGAAAGGTTCTTAGAAAGTCCTTCGCAGTTTCTATACCAAGCAGAAGAAGCTCTTAGTTTGAACAATATGTGTAGAAAATCAGATCTCATGTTATATTCATAAAAAACTAAAGTTACAGTAGAAGAATGACGTAGGTCATCTATTTTTTGACCACGTTGTCAAACCACATACCGATACAGTTGGGATCAATAACTAATGAATAAAAGAAACCAATTACAAAAAATAACAATATTTTAATGTACTTCACGAATCTGTACCTTTACATTTCAAGAGCTCATTATGTTATTCGGTTGATGGATCGTGGACAGATATATTGGCATCTTGAATAAAAATGCATTCACAATGAACCTACATCAAATTATATAATGAGGATACCTTGTCACGTTTATGAAATATTCAGCAGTTGGTTGATTAGCAAAGAACAACATTTGGATGAAACCACAAAATGTCTAAATGATGTGTGCCTCTGCCGAGAACATTAATTCGGTTCCGTGACATATTGTCATATTTCTGCAGCTGATGCTGTTTTTATACCAAAAACGGAATTCTTTAGCACAGGATTATGGGACATTGTTTCAACTTGTAGTCAAATTGATAAATTGGCGATGAAATACTACGTGGTCTAAATGTGTAGCCGGTTGTAATCACCATGGAGGTTACATCACGTTACATGTTTGACTGCTTTTGCTGAACCTGTTTTTTGGTTGCCATTAGGGTTCTGTGCACTTTGTTCCTGCTAACCAATGGTAAAGTGTTTTTGCTTTCTCCCTAACACAGCGTAGAACTGTCATCTGATCCGTACATAGAATTTACTTGTAAGTCCCTAGTAAGTGCTACTACATCTACTAAGGGCTTAAAAATCAAATGCTACTAGAGGACAGCACCACTCATCACTCAGTCACTCACTAAAGTAGAACTGGAAAACATGTCTCAGGTCTGCAACTGCAGCCTGTAGTATAGTGTTAGAAAGCCATTTGACCAGGCAAAATAAACTGATTTCAAGGAAAAAATCTTCATTTTTATTACTTATAAATCACCCATAAGGTATAGTCTATAGGCTCCTAGGGCTGTGTATTTAAAAGTGGGACATGTGGGTTTTCATTTTACAGGTCCTAGCACTGAAAAACTCCTAATAATAATTTTTCACTGTTGCAAGGCCTAGCCTTTCTATTGACTAAGACTTGATTACCTTATTATATTTAATAAGCAATACATTTTGATTGGGAGCAAATAGTGATATGGTGTTTACACTCAAATGAATTGTAATTTAAAACACTCTTTAATGGTATAGTCAGATCTTAAGTCACAATTATTAAATTGCCAATTTTAGAAACTTGTCAATTTCTTGTTCTAACCATTTTTTCCTTCTACCAGTGTCCTGGTCCACATAACTGTGAATAGGTCGGCTATCGGGGTTTGGGAGTTCTTCTCAGACAGTGGCACAAGAGAATACTACTTGTGGATTTGATGGGGCATCTTGTCAGGAGGGTGGGGGGCAGAGGTGTGCCTTGCCCCGATTACAAATCAAACGGCTTACCTTCAGCACACAAAATAATTCTTGGAATTAGTCTTTTATCATCCTAGGTTTCTTGGAGTCTTAAAAAGGGAAAGGGAAGAACTTTCCGGAACCAGATGTGGGAGTAGTATAGGGAATCTCCCCACCTCAAAGCGTGGCAACAGGTATGAATATTGGACCCCAGGAGACATTCATCAGTCTGCTCATGGTCCTATGGACATTATGGAAAAAGCTCTGCTTTGCTCACCAGAGTACTGCCCTGCTGTTTGAGGCCTTCCTTGCTCCCCCGAGGACTGTGCTTCTCCTACCAGAGAGCTGTTCTGGTGCATGAAGACTGCATTGAACCCCGGAGGGTTGCCTGCTGCTTGAGGACTGTTTTGCTGTCTGAGAAGGGAGACTGGACATGCTCCCTTCATCCTAGGCTACCTGAGTGACTCCAAGGGTCAGTGGTCAACCTTCTGCCTGAGTTACAGGGACACAGCAAGATCCATAGACTTCCTTGCAACTGCCCAGCTGACTTGCTGCAACTGGACCTGCCTGAGCCCTGATGACCTGTGCTAGAGTAAATCCCTGATTCGCAGAGGTACCTTTCGATGTCTTGCCCACTTGGCTGGAATTGGTGTGCACTACTTTTCAAGAAAAGAAGAAATCCTGAGTTTTGGATTCCTCGCAATCACGAATGGGCTTGCTTGTGCTCAGACTCTCCCGTCTGTGACGACTGCCAATGCAAAGCTCCAGTGAACCTGACTCTTTGCGCTACAGTGACCACCAACGAAGACCAGCAATGTGAGATCTGCACTGCACATTACAGCAATGACAACCTGGGATGACCACCAACGCAAAGCTCAAGCAATAACCATCTGCTAGGCCCGAACAAATCTTCTCACTACAGTGACGACCATCTGCAACACCACTCCAGGCCTGTTCTTCAAATACAATGACAACAATATGAGGTTCTCTTCATCTTGATAGCGGCCCCCTCCAACGTGAATGGAACTATTAGCACCAGACTTTGAGAATGTAACCTTTTCAGCTGGAATAACCAGGTCCCTGTATCTGGCCCACACTTCATTGTTGTTGGCTGTAACTTGTGGCTTTCCATCAGTCTAGCATGACCAGATGACCTTCAGTGACAGTTTGTGCTTTTTGGCACTATACTTACCTACAATTTTATACTTGCATATCTCTACTTTTACTGATTGGAATTTTGTAATTCTAGCAAAATTTGCTTTATTTTCTAAATTGATTTGTCCTGGGTTGTGTTTTCACTTTATTATTTTTTGTGTGCTATGAAAAATTTTACACATCGCATCCATGTTCAGCCTGACTGCTTTTGTGCCAAGCTACCGGATGGTTAAGCAGAGGGTAATTTATTGACCTTTTTGGTTGACTCTGACAAGGATTGTAGATGTTGCTTGATTAAGGTTTTCAACACTCTCTGCGTGCAGATTTCAAAACTTCAGGATCTCACAGCCAGACCTCAACTGATGCCTACCAAGGATCCAGGACACGAGGAGGCACTTCTTGGGGATCAGGAATTCACTCCAGTATAGGCCAACAGGGCTCCGGCAGGTCCAGTTGCAGCTCCAGATAGCTTCAGTTGCAGAAGATCATCAGGATAGTTGCCAGGAGGCAATTGGAGCTTGTTGTGTCTCTGTAGCTCAGAACCGGAAGTCAGCCAATTTATCCTTGGAATCACTCAAGCTAGCCTGCCACGAAGGGAGCAGGTTCAGGTTTCCTTCTTAGAGAGCAGGGCAGGCTTCTGAAGAACAAAGCAAGTTTGAAGCAGCAAGGGCAGTCCCTGGGGGAACAAGGCATGCCTCAATTAGTAGGGCAGTCATCTTGTAGCAGCAGGACAGTCCTCTGAAAAAGAAGGCAGACCTCAAACTGCAGGACAATTCTCTGGTGAACACCGTAGTCCTTCTCCTGTAAAGTCCACTGGTCCACGACTCTACTGATAAGTGGTTGAGGTGATCCGAAATTTATACTTGGTGTCACCCTTTTGAAGTGTGGGAAATTTCTAGTCCTTCCCACAATCAATTCTGGAAAGTCCCTTTCTTCCCCTTTATTCCCATGCCCAGGCCCCAAGAGGTCAATGCTAACAAAAGACTGCAATCATTTTCCATTGTGAGTGTGCTGGAAGCAGCCCTATGAAATTTGAGTGCAGTGTGAACAGTGTTGACCCTTCCATCCTGGCAGCATGGCCATCTCCCAGCTACACCCAGGTCTTATTATGTACTCTCTAGGACGAATGTGCATTCCTGGCATCTGGAAACCCATAGAAAGCTTCAGAAATTTTAGGGCAGGATAATGGCAATTTTCAAAAAGTGAAATTTTCAAAATTGCAATAAAAATTCAATGTTACCATTAAAGAGGATTTTAAATTACTACTCATATGAGTCAACATTTGACATTTCTATCTGCTTCCAACCAAAAGTTAGCACTTATTAAAAGTAATAAGGTAACCCGATGCTATCATATGGGAGAGGTAGGCCTTAATGTTCTGAAAAGAAAAATAGGGGGTGTTTTCCTAGCAGGATTGTAAAACTCAAAAACACATGGTCTACCTTTTTAATACAATTAACCCTGCCCTATGGACTGGTTAGGGCCTACTTTACGGGTGGCTTATACGTATTAAAAAGGAAGGGTTAGGCCTGGCAAAAGCTTTTGCCAGGTTGATTTGGCACTTTAAAACTGTACTACATGCTGTAACTGCAGGCCTGAGACATGTTTTAAAAGGTTACCTTTGGTGGGTGGCACAATCAGTGCTGCAGGCCCACTGTAGCATTTATTTTATAGGCCCTGGGCACAGATAGTGTCACTTTACTAGGCACTTGCATGTAAATTAAATATGTAATTTGAGTATAAGCCAACTCTACCATTTTGTAAGGAGAGAAAACAAGCATTTTAGCACTGATTAACAATGGTAAAGTGTGCAGAGTCCTAAAACCAGCAACCACAGTGTTGAAGGTGAAACATTAGGTAGTAAACCACACCAAGGATGCCAGGTCTAACACATGTCTCTGCAGGTGAAAATGAGGATAACTACTCACCCCTTTGGAAATTCTCTTCACTAAAGCAGAAAAACCTGGAGAGATCAACAGCATTGGTGTGTACTGTTTCAGGGTGATGTTCCACAGTAAAGTCCACTCCCTGTAGGGAGATGGACCACCGCAACAGTTTGGTATCTCAACCCTCATCTGCATTAGCAATCTGAAGGGTCTGAGGGCTGTCTGAACCCTGGGACCAAACAGGTATGGTCTCAACTTCTTTAGTGCCCAGAACACTGCAAAGGCTTTTCTTTCTATTCCACTCCACCTCCGTGTCCATTAAAGTAAACTTTTACTGGTGAGGGCTAAAGGGCATTACAGGCCCTCTTTATTCAGATGTTAGAGCACAGCCCTTATTCCATTTTCTGAGGTCTCCATCTGAACAATGCATTTTATGGGGGAAGTCAGGGGCATTGAGTATGGGCACTGTGCACATAGCCTCCTTCAGGGTATCAACAGTGTTTTGGCATTCCTCCTTCCAGATCAACTGTCTGGGTTGTTTGTTAGAAGTCAACTCTTCCAAGGTACAACAATGGTGGCATATCCCTTGACAATTCTCCTGCAATATCCAGCGAGGCCTAAGAAGGCTTTCACCTCTGTCTGGGTCTTGGATGGTTCCCAAGTCAGAATGGTCTCAGTCTTGGCCTATATGGTCTGCATTTGACCTCCACCTACTTTGTGTTGGAGGTAGGCCATCAACACTGCCCCATCTGGCACTTACTGAACTTGATAGTCAGGCCTGCTTTCTGCAGGGCCTGAAGCACTTCCCTGAGGTAGCAAAGGTGGTCACCACAGCTAGAACTGAAGACTGCAATGTCGTCTAGAGAGGCAGCAATGAAGTTTTCCAACCCAACAAGGACCTGGTTCACTAACCTTTGGAAGGAGGCAGGGACATTCTTCAATCCAAAGGGCATCACCCAGAACTGGAAAGGCCCTTCTGGGATAGAGAACGCAGGCCTCTCCTTGGCTCCTTCGGGTAAGGCAATCTGCCAGTACCCAGAAGTTAAGTCAAACATGGTGGAACTTTTCATTGAGGAAAATAAGATTCAAAGAAGATTATATCAGAAACCGACATCCTGTAATTCTGTTTTACATGCTTTAAGTGCACACCCAAAGCACCAGATTCATGCAATACCCTTTGGTGAGATGATAAGGGCTAGACGGAACTGTAGTAGGGATGAAGATTTCCAACAATGTATCCAGGACATGGGTCAGCGCTTTAAGCAAAGGGGTTACCAAATACAGGTTTTAAAGAGGGCACAACAAAGGATTAGTCAGATTGCTAGAAGAGACATTAATGTCCCATACTACTACAAGGGATGGTAGAGACAAGAACATGATCAGACTGGTGACAGACTATACAGAGACTTTAAGTATTCTGAGGAAAATAATTAAAAAAGCAGAGGAACAAATTAAGATAGGATTTGACATTCAAGGGTTGCATATCAAATGGAGCTGAGATTACATATTGAAGGGGAAGATCTTTGAAAAACCTTTTGTGTCCCATTTATCCAAAGTATCAAGCAATGGATGTTTGGTTGACGGAACAAAATTGGGGCTTTTTTAAATGTGGCCAATGCAGAGTTTGCAGGTGGGCACGGCATGCAAAAAAGGATTTTGTAGACCATTAGGGTCAGAATTATCAAATACAAATGAGTATTAAGTGGTGTATGTAATATCATGAAAGTGTGAACGCGTTTATATAGGAAGCACAATTCGCCCTCTCAGAGTTAAAATTAGTGAACATTTCAGGGCAATTAAGCAGGGAGATGAAATCTATCCGATTTCACAACACATGAAAATATGCAATACACAGACTACTCATAAAGATTTAAAATGTTTGGATTAGAGAATGTTTCTAAGGACCCCCGGGGAGGCAATAGAGAATTGCATCTTAGAAGATGAGAATCTCTATGGATTATGCGGTTGCGGGCAGTGGAAGATGGATTAAATACGGATCAGGACAGACCTCAGAAAATGTTTCCATTCTCACGTAACAGACTTGATGGACATTGTAGGCCCTTCAACTTCAAGATTAATTGATTATTGATTTGAATTGTCTTCATTCTTGATCCATATGTTTTAGAATAATACGTTTTAAGTTTATTGCTGATTCAATCATATTTCTTTATTCTCTTTACAGAACATCGTGGTCTCTCATGTCTTCGTGTCCCGTATGCTCCCACGTGAGGTTCCGGTGTGGCCCATTTCTTCATGTTGGTCGTGCTGTCTCCTGTATGTTACCACTCCCCATTTCCTTCTTGTTTCCTATACGGTACGTTGTTCGGTCTTCGTTTGACATGTACTGTCATCTCCCGATTCCCTTTACCTCCCATTTAATCTTTTCTTTTTTTTAAATTTCATATATTCCTCTCTTTTTCATTTCCTTGTTTTTCCTATTCTTGCAAGTTTTTTTGTCTTCATTTACAATTTTTGTATTTTTGAAGGTCGTGTAGTTCTATATTTATTTCCTATTGGTTACATTCAGAGTAATATCTTGGAGTGAGAAAGGATTTGTTGATCCTGTGAAAAGACAAAGAATCTTATCTGACTTTGCCTCTTACAATCCTGATTTTGTGCTCTTGCAAGAGACTTATCTTACAGAAAAAGAGGCATTAAAACTTAAGCGGATTTGGCTGGGATCAGTTTTTGTTTCTCCCACCTCTATTAAGAAAAATGGAGTAGTCATTTTATTTCACAAAAAGTTGAATTGCATTGTTGTGTCTCAAATAATGATTCTGAAGGTAATTGGTTGTGTGTAAAATTACTTATAAATTATATTCCATTAACTGTTCTTATATACATATATGGCCCAACTCAACCAGATCTTTTGTTCTGGCCTAATATTGCTAAGAAATGTCTTCAACATAAAGATGAGTTTTTTTTTGGCTGGCGATTGTAATCAGATTATGGACCCTTTTATTGACTGAAAGTCTCAAATTTGTTTTCTTCCTAATAAATCTCATAAGCAATTCCACTCCACCATTTCCCAGAATTATTTAGCTAATGCGTGGAGATTATGTTGTACCACTGTTCAAGAGAATTCCTTTTATTCCGCCCCACATGGTTCTCTTTCTCGCCTTTCTCTGCCTCTATTGAACCTACAGTCATATCTGACCATGCCCCTGTTGTTGCTGATTTAGATCGAGTTCGATCACATCCCAAGTCTCCTAGGTGGAGATTGAAAAATGCACTTTTGTTGTATCCAAACTTTTCTTCTTCCTTTGTCTCTTTCACTAATGAATTCTTTCTATTTAATACTACTTCTGATACATCTCCCTAATTGGTTTGGGATTCATTTAAAGCCTCAGCTCATGGTTTTGTCATAGATTTTGTTTCAAAGAAAAAGACGTTTTTTGCTCATCAGCAGAAACTCTTACTATCTAACATTAAACGTTTAGAATATAAATCCTATTCCTTAGCTTCAGATTCTTCGTTACAAGCCTGTTATTATGGTAGTCATAATAGATCATAAAAACTATTAGCCAATTATTTGAAAAATTTGTAAAGAGCGCTCTTTTATTGAATTCATTCAATCATCAGATGGGAGACTTTTATTTAAAGATGGTGACATTTTAATTGAATTCATGAGATGTTATGAAAATGTGTACATCCCATTCATTCTACTTCTGTTGATTCTTATATTAAAACTGTTTCTACTCCTTCCCAGTCTTAATTGAATTTTGATCTTCTTGAACCTTAACAACTAAAAAAACAGAAGTCACCTGGCCCAGATGGGTTTACTGTAGAATTTTATCTACGTTTCACCAGTCTTTCTTCCGTACTGGCAAGGCTGGTGGTACTTTTCAGGAAGCTACTATCTGTCTCAAACAGAAAGATGGACGAGATCCTACACAATTCAAGAACTATCGTCCTATGTCTCTTGTTAACGTAGATTATAAAATTTGTGCCAAATTCCTAGCCCTTCGTATTGAATCCTTTTAGCCCATATTAATCAGTAAAGAACAATGTGGTTTTATTAAAGGTAGATTAATCTCAGATAATTCTTGTTTATTTTTTAATGTATTAAATAAAGCACCTTCTCTTTCCTATCCTCTTGCAGCTATTTTTATAGATGCTGAAAAAGCCTTCGCCAGAGTAAGCTGGTCTTTTTTTACTCAAAGTATTGAAATTGTATGGCTTTGGACCCAAAATTATATTTCTTATTTCTTTGATTTACACAGATCCTCAGGCTGCAGTATGAATTAATGGTTGTGTATCTCACTGTTTTTCCTTGCAACAAAGGGGTTCATCAGGGTTGTTCTTTATTGCCTCTTTTAGTTGTTTTAGCCCTTGAACCTTACCTCTCTTATATCCGTGAAAACACTTTTATATCAGTTTTTCAATATGGTGATAAACATTTATCACCACCTATGCAGATTTTATTCTTATTTTCTGATATATCCTGATATATCTATACCTGCTTTGCTTAAAGAGCTTTCAGGTTTTTCATATGTCTCTGGTTATAAAATTAATTCAGAAAAGACGGAAATTCTGCCCCTTACTACATTTTCCCACTAAACATTCCCTTGAACCCACTGGGTTTCATTGGAATAATTCTAAAATTAAATATTTGGGCATTTGGTTTACTAACTCAGTTTTAGAATCTGTTAAAATAAATAGGAAGGATTGTATCAATAGACCGACTACTCTCCTCCTGGAATCCTCTTTATTTATCATGGTGGAGTCGTATGGATTCCCTAAAAATGAAAATTGTACCCATTGTTTTATACATTTTATCTATGATCCCAGTTCATATACCAGATACTTACTTTTTTTTAAAAAATGACTCACTTCTCTCCAAATTCCTATGGAATAAGAAACAAATCATGAATCTCACTTTTACTTCTTAAAAAAGCTAAGGATAACGGAAGGGTGAACTTTCCAGATATTCGGACTTATCATGAAGCTTTTTCTTTGAAACAAGGTACCAAATGGGTTTCTTCTGCTCCCTCTCTTTTTACTCCCTTGTGGTTTGACATTGAACTAATGTTACTTGCACCTATCTCTAGTAAGTAAATTGTAATGTTTTCTTAAAAAAATAACATGATTTCCTCACCACTTTTTAAACATAGTTGCTGTTTATTGACTCCCTATTATTCAATAAAAATCTCACCTAGAGCCACTTTTTTACAATCCCCGCTTTGGTATAACAAACTTATAACTATTAATAATAGACCCTTATATTGGAAATCTTGTAGAACTAGGGGAATTATCTGAGTTCAAGATCCTTTTGATGGCCCCAATCCTCATTCCTTTCCTCAATTTCAAGTGATTTATGAGTTTCCTCAATAATTTTTACACAAATTGTCAATCCTTATGGAGACAGTTTTAGACATTTTCTTTTCGTTCACATTAGACTCCATTCCTCTTTCTCCTTCTCCCCCAGATTCACTTTTACATTTGTTATCTCTTACTCCTAAAGCATCTCTTATATGCAAATATTTTCAATCAACTGATCCCTTTCGTCCTAAAGACAAAGTAGAACTTACTTGGGATGCTGATTTCGGGTGTGATGCAACCATTCTTTCTAGAACATAATATGGTCCAGAATCTTTAAAATTTCAAGATCAGCCCCTACCACTCAATCTATGTTTTTTCTTTATCATAGATTATATCATACACCAACATCCTTAGCAAAATTTGGCATCACGTATAGCCCTGCTTGTTGGTCATGTCACTACTAGAAAGGGGGTTTGCTCCATATTCTTTTCTTATGCCCCCCTACTGCTATTTTTTGGCAAAAGGTCTGGGCCCAACTCTCAATTATTTTTTAAACAAATGTCCTATGTCAATTACCTCAATTGTTTTAGGTAGTCTATCAGACAAAATTGAATTACATGACCATGACAAAGGATTATTTGATCTTATGTTGACCTTAGCTTTTCAGCAAGTTACAACTAACTGGAATTCCTCCTCTAGCATATCTTTTACAGCTTGGTGGAATAAGGTTTGCCATTATCATCATTTAGATACTATTTTTGCTTCTGTTTGTAGACCTCTGGTGAATAGGGATTTGTATTGGTCCACATTAATGAACTTTCTCAATAATAAAATTTAAACAATGTGATCAATCCATTAGGTCTGAGAATTTTAAACCATCATTTTTTTTTTTTTTTAATCTCTGTTCTTTTCTCAGAAACATGGTTCTAGTTTTTCTCATTATGCTTATATATTATTATATCTAATTACCTGATATTCAAATATTGAATTGCATTCTCCTTTCCCCTTTTATGTCCTTCCTTCTCCCTTATAAATATAAAATTGTAAACAGCTTTTCTCTTTATATTGCTTATTAGCTTTGTACTTTAAATGCTTCTTGTGTTGATAGAATTTTGTTGAATTTTCATATATTCCATAATAAAGCTGATTAAACAAAAAAAAATACAGATGAGGAATTGGAATATTTTGGGGGGACTTAAAACGTTCTGTTCATACTCTATAATATGATAAATTTATAGTATGTAGTTATGAGTTCAAAATGTCAAAACGTGGTTAATAATAGAATGACGATTATATTTAGTATATGAAGTATGGAGAAAGTTTGGCAAATAACGAGTGGTGCTAAACTGAGAGTATGTCGCGGACTAGGGAACAGTGTTCTTATATTATGAAGTATTCCCGTATGAATATTAGTCTTATTTGGGGGTCTGGTTATGGAATAGTTCATAATTTAACTTACGCTCGACTACAATGAAATAGAGGAGGAAACGCCCATGAGTCCCATGGGAAAGTTATGATGCAGGCTATAATACAGGTTACCTTGTGGTAAAATACAGCATGGGAGGCAACATACTCAGAGTCCTACTTACGAGCAGAAGTTTATCGGAGAGGACGAGGAAATGGTTGAAGCCTATTGGAATAACACGTATTGGGGAGAAAGTGGGATTGAGGGTTAACACAGTAATTTACTGGCGGGAAGACATGAATCGCTGTGGTTGAAGCATCTACGATAATGTGTGCTTATATGAGGATATGTAAAGTGGCTAAGAATGAAAATGTTACATCAGCTAGATATGATGGAGGTAGGAGATAAATTGAGTTTGGATATGTGGAAATACGACGAAGGATAAAGTTGACATTTATTTATTTTTATAGGGCCCGAATATGAGGGGAGAATTTGAATAACGTGATTACAGGTGATACATGTTAGGAAGATTTTGAAAGGTAAGCTTGTTTTGATGCATTTTAGATTGGATTATGATTGGTTTGATGAAATGTAGGATTACTTAAGATATGAAATATCTTTGAGTAATTTCTTAATATTTTGGCAGCAACATGGAATATTAGGTGAATGTGAGTAAAATAGGAACGTGAATTGACCACCAATTCAATACATATGAGAGTACTATTGTGCAGGTACTTTATAAGGGAGATGGTTTCACTAGAGTCTGATCTGAGGCTGGAGTCCTGATTTGAAGACGAATACGGAAATAAAACTGTGAAGATCATAATACTGGATATTTTTGGATGTGTGCCTTACGATGTACAACATGCTGAGGAACTTGGCAACTTAAACCTATGTATGAGCTCATCCGCTCTAGAAATGTGGTGTACGCCCCTGGTAATCCACGCAGAGTTAAAGTTCTGGGGTGGCACCTGGAGCAGCTGGACCAAGTACTTTTTAATGACTCATTAACCCCTAAATCCAGCGTCTTGGACACCTCTTCCTTAATGCTGGTTCTCACCTTAGCAGAGAACCTGAAGATTTTACTCTTTCAAGACTACTGTCCCTCTTATCAGTATCATGGGTGCACCTTGAAGTGAGTCCTGGAGTAAGGAAGAAGAAAGATGCATATTGCCCCAACAACTGGTGGAAGTCTCTCTTTTGTTCTAGGGCCAGTGAAGGGGAGAGGGTAACACCCTCTAGTGACTGTGGTACTGAAAATTCTGGACCCGTGTTATAAACATTGTCGTATCACAACGATTTTGGTATCAGCAGACCGAGAATGATTAGAATAGTATGCACAAGCATTGTATTCATATTCGGGTAATGAAAACACCCGAATATCAGAGTTTCCGTCCTGAACCCTCGGGTTCCATTTAAACGACAGCCATTTTGTGATTGCCTCACATAGGCCAATGTCTAATGCTGAAAACGAGTCTGAAGGACACGTACATCTTTGCTGACTCCTCTGTGACCTGGGCAAGCTGACTCCACTGCCTGAAGCCAAACCTGTTCGGCCAGTTTCTTTCCCAGTGGCCGAATGAGATTAGTATCAAGGCACAACACATCATAAACCTTTCATCACACACAAACCATGCCTAATCTTACACGCACCTGTCCCTGTTTCTTTCTTTATGACTTGCTTTACAAGGAGGAGGTGCCTGTTTATATTGGGGGTCCGTTGATATCTGATGAAAGTACTGAGCCTTGCCGGGTAATTGATTGAGGGCTGGACAAACTGAAATTTGGGCTTGTCATCATAACCCTGCTATTTCTTTGTAGTGAAAATATTTGAATGGTCAACTGTAAAATAAGGAATGTTTGCCCAAAGCATAATATTTTGTATAAAATAGAAGGTTAGCTTTGCAAGAGCAGCAGTCTCCTGAGAATATACACTGTGTTGTACTTCTAGGATACCTGTTACTGGCTGCAGCCAATAAACAAGATCTTTGACTTCACCAAGAAGACTCTGTGTTTCTGTAGTCTGAAACAGGAAGGACTCGAAGTCTTAGGGTGTGTTCCCTGGCACCACTGGGTTCTGAAAAACCCAGTACTTCATGACCTATTTGCTAATTGGAAGAAAGGAGGTTCACTGTCCTCCATTAGCCCACAATCCATGACCAGGAGTATGGTTACCTTGGACCTCTCCAAGTAGGGTTTGAGGCGATTGACATGCAACACCCTTAAAGGTTTCCTAGGAGTCTTGAGGTCCACCAGGTAGGTGACCTCACATTTGCACTGTTTCACTTTATAGAGCCCAGACCAGCAATCCTGTGGGGCCCTGGGCTCTACAGGCTCCATCACCCAAACTTTTTGGCCAGTATGAAACTCAACCAGAATGGCCTTCTAGTCATACCACCATTTAATGACCCCCCTGGCTTGCTTCGAGATTCTCCGGAGCTTTCATTCAGAACCTCCTTCTCGGGGTACGGAGTGCCAGCATGTAGCTGACCACATCCTGGGAGCCTTCCTGCCCTCATTCACTAGACTGAATTGTCCCCTCACAGGAGGCCTGTATAGAAGTTCGGGCTGAAGCCGCCCCCCTTCTGTGGCACATTTTTTTTATGCAAACAAAAGGCATGGCAGGATTGTTGCATGACCCACTTTAGGTCTCCTTTTAGATTCACATTTTTAACTTGAAGTATTTTTTTAATGGTGATGTTTCACATATTTTCCTACTAATACAAGGATATGCTGCTTGTGTATTTATTCTTGGTAGGCATTGTCACTTTATAGTCTGCACAATCAGGCCACAGAGGTCCAGTCACAATGAGGTGCCTTTGTTTTCCTTTTCTGTGCTCATTAGGAGACAACCTTTTCTTGTTAGATAAACCAAGGTTATAGTTCAGCACCTCGGTCACAGTGTGAAAGAGAGAGAGTTTTGGTATATAAACAGTATCCATGTTATACTGTTTGAGAGAAGCACTTCAAACCAGATGATCATGTAAACTCTATAGACTGTGACTGAGATGCAGCGCTGCTGACTCCAACATCCATCCTACAAGGTAAGATGACCTCTACACTGAGATTGGCTTCCTGACACCTAAGACCAATATACAGGGTGGTTAGACCATAATAACAGATGTAGCAGAGGGTACTCCCAAAATGCTCTGTTTAGTATAGTATGAGATACAGATAGGAGTAAGACAAAATTAGTAACAATCAACATGGTTGTAATGTTTATATTGTTTACCATTCTGACAATGCTGAGTACAGAAACATGTCTTATATGTCTAATAATCACAGCTCATGCTTTCTATGTAAGAATATGAAATTCCGAAAAACTTCACCTGCCAAAAGACCAAGGCCCTCGTTATGAACTTGGTGGTCGAGACTGCCATGCCGGTGGCGGCGGAATTTACCACCAACAGCATGACGGTTTCGACCGCCACACAATGAAGACAGTGGGGATCGCCGCAGGCAGCTTTCCACCGCCACCAGGCTACCGCCGACAGGCAGCTTGATGATGCCAGAATTCTTTATCCGACAGGGCAGAGCTGCAAGCAGCACTGCCATGTGTATAAAGAACCCTATCATCAGCAATCTTACTGGGTATGACACAGTTCAACTTCCAATTGCTGTTTACTAATGATACAAAATGTATTATCAAAGATCATTTTAGAGGGAAGTCGTTTAGGTCGATTGAACTTAGTATTTTTATATTCCTCTCTTTTCAAGGTTCTCCTATTTCTTATTTTCTATCTTGTAAGGAATAACACTTGTCTACATTAATCTTCCTACATGGTTTATCTTGAAAATCGCATTTCATCTTATATTATGTTTAATGTGACCAGGATTAGTGACATTTTGTGTAATCATATTATACAATTGAAGCTGTTAATTTGTTATTTTACAGCACTGAAGAAACAGTGTTTTTACTGTGAAATACGTGTTGGCTGTACATGTGCTGTTTTTCTATGCACCATGAATAACATGAATTCATTCTGTTTCTTTTTTTAAAATATTTTAGTTATTGAATTTTGCAGTACACAACAACATATGAAGAGTCACAGGACAAGCATTCATAATCATCAACATAATGACAGTTCTAACCTGTGCATCAATGTACATTTTGTTTCTGTTTCAAGGCCAGTCCTATGGAGCTGTGTTAACAGTTCTGTACATGAACAGTTCTGTACAAAGCCCCATGTTAAGTGAAGGGTTGAAATGATACCTGAACCTGTGGAGGTCATATGCGAAATGGTGAGGGGGTGAAAAAGGGGGAGGGGGAAGAGAAGGGTACATGCACTCTGTTAACATTTTTGGGTAAAGGGTGCACTAAGAGCCATCCCAGTAGGGAAATTCCCGCAGGGCAGGTCAGTTCATCTAAGCGCTAAACAGTCAAGCCACATTAACTCTGTCTTAGACATAAGATATATCTGAATCTGCATCCAAACATCCACCCGACAAGAATGGGCGGCATCATCTCCCAATAAGCCGTCAGCTGCTCCTGACAGTACGATGGGTCTTTCAGCCAGTCTGCCTTCCGTGGTGCATGCTTTCTCCCCCAGTTCAAAACCACCCTGGGCATCTGCAACACCAACAGCAATCCTACCAATCTCTTTGACGTAGGCTGTATATCTTTCACATAGCCTAAGAGTGAGAACTTGGGGGTACGCGGGCCCTCAGTCCTACCATTTCTTCAATTGTGTCAGCACCTCTCGCCAGTAGCCCTGTAACTCGCTGCAGCTCCATGCGGAGTTTAGAAAGTCGGCATCCGGCGACAGGCGTCTGATGCATCTGGCATCGCATGAAAACCATGTGAAAGAGTCGCTGCAGTGTATAGTTTATGCAGTTTAAGAACTTCAACTTGAAATGCAATCTAACGTGAGGGGAGAGACATCACTCATATGCACGCAGCAGTATCACCAGAATTCATCTTCCAAAGCCTCGCCTAGCTCCCACTTCCACTGCGTCCTAGCCTTACGGCCTAGAGAGGGAGCGGTGGCCTGCATGCTGGCGTACAAACTGGTGACTAGCCTACGGGGCCATGGGGCCTTGTATAGTAATTCAAGTGCATGAAAAGTCTGTGGTGCAGAGGGGAATCCTGGTTAACACGCACTCACCTCCTCTTTTATCTGAAGGTACGCCAGGCAATGTAGTGCCGTATTGTAGGGTCTGCAAAGCGCAGCCTCCGAGGAAATGAATAGGCTGTCTGGATACAGCGATCCCAGGTTTGTCAGTTTCATATTACAGAGACGAGCAAGACCCATCTGCAGTCATGGAAGATCTAATATTGGCATTGAGGGTGCAAATATCTCCAAGGCCCCAGTCCGGCGGAACATTGCCTGCCAGGCCAGAGCTGTGCATGCCACCGTATCAGTGCCCGCATTGATCCTCTTAGGGGGTGGTGTATTGCGCTGGATAGATTACGCCACCATTTAGCATCATGTTCCGGGGCCAGGCGTGGTAAGTATCTAATGGGGTGGATCCAGAAATGCACAAAGTGTTCCTGGGCACAATTATACTATCATTCAAGATCCGGGGCTGCCAGTCTCCCCTTTTGAAGGGCTGAGTAAGCATTTTCCATGAACTTCTGGGCTGCTTGCCCACCCAGACTAATGATATCAGTAGCTTTAGAAAGCTAGTTGTGAGAGAAAGAGGGATATTGATAAATAAGTATAAAAATATGGGTAAAATGACCATCTTGGCATTTGCTATCTGGCCTGGCAGCGAGAGCGGGAGAGATCGCCAGGCCGAGACCTTGTCCTCCAGTCACGTATTTGCCCTACCATAATTCTCAGCCCAGAGCCTTTCCACATCTCTACTGTGAGAAACTGGGGCTGATTGCAGAGGCCCCCTAACTTTTTGCCCCCATTTTCCACTTTATGCTGGTGTTTTCCTGACTCTGATGGTGCCCTGGGTACTGCTAACCAGTCCCAGGGCCTGTGCTCTGTGTAAAATGGATATGCAAATTAGGCTAATTATAATTGGCTAAGTTAACCTACCTATAAGTCCCTAGTATATGGTAGGGCATGTAGGTTTAGGGGCCACAGCATAGGTGGTGCACACCTAGGTGCATTGCTGAGGTGCCCAGTGTCATTTTAAAAGCAAGCCTGCCTTGCTGGCTGCTTTTAAATTAAAGTTATATGCAAATTCGACTTTGGAATTAAAGGTACTTCCAAAGTCTTAAACTACCTTATTTTTACATATAAGTCACCCCTAAGGTGTGCCCTATGTGCCCCTAGGGCTGGTGCCATGTAACTATAAGCAGGGACTTTATAAAAGTAGATTTATAAGCCCTGGTGAGGTAAAAACAGCCAAATTCGTTTTTCCCTCATTGAAGTAAATGGCCTTCATAGGCTAGAATGGGCAGACTTTATTTAAAATTTTAAAGTCTCCTTAAATGTTACATACCAAGAATTTGGTATCAAACTGATTGTTATAATAAATCCCACAACTTCCAGTTGTTGGATTTAATATAACTAGTGCAGGTAAAAAGTTTAGACTTTACCTAAAAAGTTGCCAATTTCAGCTCTGCATTGTTTTTGCTGCTGTGCTCTGATTGGCCAGCCTGCAGCAGCTTCTGCCAGGCTACTTTAATGAGGTGTGAAGTGGCCTGACTTCACACAAAGGAATGTGCTTGGGGGAGAGAATCTCCCCTCAGCAGATGGTGAGGCAGGAAGGGGGAGGGCTGCCAAACTGGTCTTCAAAGGCAGAGAAGGACATTTGCAGCACCCAGCAACACCCCCACATCCTGCAACCCCAGACAGCTAGGTGCCCCCTTGATTAGATTAGGAGAGGGCAGGAGAGGGGTGTGTTTATGATTTTTAGCCACACCAGTGGGTGGGCTCAGCCAGATCTCTCCTCCAAAAATCAGATTCATCCATTTTGGATTTTTAGAGACTGTTGCCTTCTGGGATGGATTTTTGCCACACTTCCCAGGAAGTGGTCATCACAGGGGGACGACCCTGTCCCTGATTGGAGAACCAGGGCCCCCCTGCTTTTCACCCAGGAGCAAGGATAAAACTGGCAGACCTGCACCCACGCCTCAGATCCCCACCAAATTTCAAGAAGAAAGAACTACAAGGAGAAGAAGGACTGCCCTGCTGGACCCCTGGCCTGCACCTGGACCCTGCACTCAGAAAGACTGCACCAGCTGCACACTTGGGCTTCACCACAAGAAGGACTTTGCCTGGCTTCCACTGGTTCAAGGAGGGACTCCCTGTTTGCTACAGGTGAAAAATTGCTAACCAGAGTCCCCTGCACCAACTCCTGAAAAAGTGACCAGCTGACCACTGCCCAGTGGCCAAAAAGGAGTTTGCGCCAGGTGCACTCTGGGAGTTGAAGTCCGCACTTCCCAAGGACCATCACAGATCTTCTGGACCCTTGGGGTGAGCTGTGGACCCCAAAAGAACCTTAAAAGAACATCTGGGTGAAGCCCCAGAAGTTTGGAAAAGATTGGAGAAATTTTAGAAAAAAGCTCCATAAAGTGACCGACTTGACGCGGAAATTCTAGCCGGCTTGCCTCAACCGCGACCCGGCCTGACTTCGTGGTTCGTCCCGGTCAAGAAAAACATCCGAAAAAGAGACTAAGTCCGAACGTAAAAAGTTGACCGGGACCTTCCAGCCATCGTATCCGAGAAGGGCTCCACGGACGTCGGATCAAGATCCAGGTTTACCCCGGTCGAAGGATTTTCATCTCGAAAAAACGACTAAGTCCGAAGGTAGAAATCACCACCGAGGAAACCGACTTCGCGTATCCGGACAAGGGCTCCAGGAGGTCGGATCCAACTGGCAGGTTCGTCCCGGTGAAGAAAAACTTCAAAATAAAGACTAAGTCAGAAGGTAACTTTTTAACCGAGGCCTCCCGCGACCTGTAGCCGAGCAGGGCTCCATCGCGGTCGGCCTGAAAGTCTGACTTTGTCCCGGTCCTGGTGCAACCAGATGACCCGATTGGCGCTTTTTGTTTCTATGCGCTAGAAAATAATAATACTTTAAAAATTCATATCTCCGGTTCCCCTGAACCGATTTTAATCGTTTTTGTGTCATTTTAAAGATAAAAATATAAGCTATTTTTATAAATTGGTTTTGGATTTTTAAACTGTTTCCTGTGTTTTATTTAATTACTGTTGTGTGATATTTGAATGCTTTACACTTTGTCTCCTAAGTTAAGCCTTGACGCTCGATGCCAAGCTACCAAGGGTAGAGCTGGGATTAATTTACTGAGACCTAACTGTACTTTTGTGGAGGTTTGTGGCTTGTTGCTAGGTGTAGGTACCTACCTGCCCTACCAATAACCCATTTTCCAACATAATTGGTGGCAGCGGTGGGATCCTGTACTTGTGTTCAATATCACGTTACAGTTTTAGATAAAACAAATTAAAAATCCTTTAAATTGTCCTAGTGCAAAAATTGTTTTTAATTTTTAATTTTAATTTTTTTTTTTAAATTAATTTGGATTAATTTCAATTATTGAATTTTTGTAATTTTTCTAAATTCTTGTTTCCAATTTTTGCAAAAAGTTTTTGTTGACACAAAACTAGGGAACCATGGAGCTTGATCTGGCTAGCCTACCCACACTGACAGTAGTCCAGCTTAGGGGGTTGTGTATTGAGAGAGGGTTGCCTGCAACCCCTGATCTCAGGAAGCAAATCCTGATTAAATCCCTGACAGCATGGGCTGAGGCCCAAGAGGTAGAGACAGAGGAAGCTCCAGAGGGGGAAGAAAAAGAGGAAGATGCTAACTCTAACCACTCAGGGGAGGGAAGGCATCAGACCCCAAGTGAGGAAGAGGAGGAACGGTCCTCAATGGATACAGTCACTAGGGGCAGACCCAAAGCTAGTGGTAGGAAGAGGGTCCTTTCAGGAGGAGAGAACCCATCCATCAGGGAAAGAGAGCTGGAAGCCCAGCTAGCCTACATAGCTTTGGAAGCAGAGAAGCTGGCCCTAGAAAAGAAAAAGTGGGCATACAAAAAAAAAAGAGATGGAAGCAGCGATAAAGAAGCTGAGGTGTCCATGGGTGGGGGAGTTTGCCCCAGATTACCCAAGGGGGTGGTCCCTGCTTATGTAGAGGGGGATGACATAGATAAGTGGCTGGAGGCCTTTGAGAGGGCACTCCAAATGAGAAAGGTTAGGCCTCAATACTGGGGTTCCCTTTTGTGGGAGTTGGTCCCCAACTCAGGGAGGGATAGGCTTCTGACCTTAAGGGGGGAGGAAGCAGATTCATACCCTAGTATGAAGAGGTGCTTAGTCAAGAAGTTTGGTCTGACCCCAGAGCAATATAGAATGAAGTTCAGGGACACCCAGAAGGTCAGTACCCAGTCTTGGGTTGACTTTGTGGACACCTCACTAAAGGCACTAGAGGGCTGGATTATTGGCAACAAAGTAAATACTTATGAGGGGTTATACAATCTGATCATGAGAGAGCACATCTTGACCAATTGTATCCAAGAAAGGTTACGCCAGCATCTAGTGGACTCTAAGCAGACCAACCCTAGAGAGCTAGGGGAGGCAGCTGATGAGTGGTTGAGAACCAGGGTGGTTGTCAAGTCCCAGGGGGGAGACTCCAAGAAGGGGGGGTCAGGTCCCCAAAAACCTAAGGAGGGAGCTGGTAAGCCCACCACAGAGACTCCCTCTGTACCCCAGAACCCTAAGGAGGAGGAAAGAAAATCCCACTCCCACTCTGACAAGCAGAGACAGGGAGACCCAGGGTTAAAAAAACTCTTGGACAGTAGGGCTTGCTTTGACTGTCAGCAGACAGGTCACTTCAGAGGAGATGCAGCCTGTCCAAGGAAGGTGGTTAGCACTGGGCTGTCCAGTGTAGCCATAGAGGAGGATTCCTCAGATGATGAAGTCCTCCTAGCATTGTGCTGGGAGACAGGACCAGATGGTAAGCTGGTGATCCCTGAGGGTGGGAGTAGGCACTTCCACCACATTCAAGTGAATGGGATCCCTACCACTGGCCTGAGAGACACCTGTGCCAGTCACACTGTAGTGAGTGACCGGTTAGTGACCCCAGACATGTATGTCCCAGGAAAGACAAAGAAAGTCAGGATAGCCACAGGGGAGGTCACCTCCAAACCTGTAGCCATAGTGCCCCTAGAGAGGGAGGGTATCCTTGACTGGATTAGGGTGGTAGTCAGTGCTGACCTTCCCCTAGATTGTATCCTGGGCAATGACCTCCCAGAGGTGAGTCTGGTCACAGATGGGGTGGTCGCCCAGGGCGCCCCCCCAACCCAAAGTCCTGGGGAGTCAGTCCCTACAGTTAGGAGACAGGGGTCCCCAAGAAAAGGAAAGAAGAAAAGGAAGGGTAGGCCACTCTTAAAGAGAGTTCCAGGGAGCCAAGGGCCCTCTGCCCCAGTAAGGGGGGAGCCCAGAGTTGGCACTGGTGAGGCCTCACCTGACCCCAAGGAAGTCCTGAGTAGTCAGGCAGCTGTCCAGATGCAAGGTGTTGCCCCTGCACTGACAGAAGGGAGAGTGGAAGGAGGGTGTCTGCCACAGGAGGTGGTAGCCCCCCACTCTAGACAGCAAGAGGGGTGCCAGGACCCCAAAGATGCCCCTAAAGCAGCTCAGCCACCTGTCAGTGGAGAGCTTAGGGTGTGGTTCTGGGTACTGACAGCTGTCAGTAGCCTCTGCTGGGTGCTAGCCTTCCAGGCAGCACTGTACTTGGCCTGGGAGGCAGACCCCAGGGCCAATAGCAAAGTAGGCCCCCTGACCCTGTTGGTCATGGTGGGGTTGCTCAAGTGTTGGGTGACCTCTTTGGGTAAGCTAGGTGTTGCCCTAGCAAAGTTAGGAGTAGGGGAGGTGGGCACCTCACTACCCAAGTTGGCAGAGAGAGAGGAGGAAGACCCCCCTAGAGGGAAGTTTCAGTTTGGGTTGGGTCCTTTTACTGTTGGGATGGCTTCACTACCCAGAGGGAGTGACCCTGACAGGAGGATATAAGGCAGAGTAGGCCCTGCAAAGGGACAGCCAGTTTTCTTCACTGTCTTCCTCGCCTAACAAGCCAGGAAGACTCTCCCAGGGTTGGGCTGAGTCTCCTGGGCGTGTGGGCTGGGGGGGGGTTGTGTGAGAAACTGGGGCTGATTGCAGAGGCCCCCTAACTTTTTGCCCCCATTTTCCACTTTATGCTGGTGTTTTCCTGACTCTGATGGTGCCCTGGGTACTGCTAACCAGTCCCAGGGCCTGTGCTCTGTGTAAAATGGATATGCAAATTAGGCTAATTATAATTGGCTAAGTTAACCTACCTATAAGTCCCTAGTATATGGTAGGGCATGTAGGTTTAGGGGCCACAGCATAGGTGGTGCACACCTAGGTGCATTGCTGAGGTGCCCAGTGTCATTTTAAAAGCAAGCCTGCCTTGCTGGCTGCTTTTAAATTAAAGTTATATGCAAATTCGACTTTGGAATTAAAGGTACTTCCAAAGTCTTAAACTACCTTATTTTTACATATAAGTCACCCCTAAGGTGTGCCCTATGTGCCCCTAGGGCTGGGTGCCATGTAACTATAAGCAGGGACTTTATAAAAGTAGATTTATAAGCCCTGGTGAGGTAAAAACAGCCAAATTCGTTTTTCCCTCATTGAAGTAAATGGCCTTCATAGGCTAGAATGGGCAGACTTTATTTAAAATTTTAAAGTCTCCTTAAATGTTACATACCAAGAATTTGGTATCAAACTGATTGTTATAATAAATCCCACAACTTCCAGTTGTTGGATTTAATATAACTAGTGCAGGTAAAAAGTTTAGACTTTACCTAAAAAGTTGCCAATTTCAGCTCTGCATTGTTTTTGCTGCTGTGCTCTGATTGGCCAGCCTGCAGCAGCTTCTGCCAGGCTACTTTAATGAGGTGTGAAGTGGCCTGACTTCACACAAAGGAATGTGCTTGGGGGAGAGAATCTCCCCTCAGCAGATGGTGAGGCAGGAAGGGGGAGGGCTGCCAAACTGGTCTTCAAAGGCAGAGAAGGACATTTGCAGCACCCAGCAACACCCCCACATCCTGCAACCCCAGACAGCTAGGTGCCCCCTTGATTAGATTAGGAGAGGGCAGGAGAGGGGTGTGTTTATGATTTTTAGCCACACCAGTGGGTGGGCTCAGCCAGATCTCTCCTCCAAAAATCAGATTCATCCATTTTGGATTTTTAGAGACTGTTGCCTTCTGGATGGATTTTTGCCACACTTCCCAGGAAGTGGTCATCACAGGGGGACGACCCTGTCCCTGATTGGAGAACCAGGGCCCCCCTGCTTTTCACCCAGGAGCAAGGATAAAACTGGCAGACCTGCACCCACGCCTCAGATCCCCACCAAATTTCAAGAAGAAAGAACTACAAGGAGAAGAAGGACTGCCCTGCTGGACCCCTGGCCTGCACCTGGACCCTGCACTCAGAAAGACTGCACCAGCTGCACACTTGGGCTTCACCACAAGAAGGACTTTGCCTGGCTTCCACTGGTTCAAGGAGGGACTCCCTGTTTGCTACAGGTGAAAAATTGCTAACCAGAGTCCCCTGCACCAACTCCTGAAAAAGTGACCAGCTGACCACTGCCCAGTGGCCAAAAAGGAGTTTGCGCCAGGTGCACTCTGGGAGTTGAAGTCCGCACTTCCCAAGGACCATCACAGATCTTCTGGACCCTTGGGGTGAGCTGTGGACCCCAAAAGAACCTTAAAAGAACATCTGGGTGAAGCCCCAGAAGTTTGGAAAAGATTGGAGAAATTTTAGAAAAAAGCTCCATAAAGTGACCGACTCGACGCGGAAATTCTAGCCGGCTTGCCTCAACCGCGACCCGGCCTGACTTCGTGGTTCGTCCCGGTCAAGAAAAACATCCGAAAAAGAGACTAAGTCCGAACGTAAAAAGTTGACCGGGACCTTCCAGCCATCGTATCCGAGAAGGGCTCCACGGACGTCGGATCAAGATCCAGGTTTACCCCGGTCGAAGGATTTTCATCTCGAAAAAACGACTAAGTCCGAAGGTAGAAATCACCACCGAGGAAACCGACTTCGCGTATCCGGACAAGGGCTCCAGGAGGTCGGATCCAACTGGCAGGTTCGTCCCGGTGAAGAAAAACTTCAAAATAAAGACTAAGTCAGAAGGTAACTTTTTAACCGAGGCCTCCCGCGACCTGTAGCCGAGCAGGGCTCCATCGCGGTCGGCCTGAAAGTCTGACTTTGTCCCGGTCCTGGTGCAACCAGATGACCCGATTGGCGCTTTTTGTTTCTATGCGCTAGAAAATAATAATACTTTAAAAATTCATATCTCCGGTTCCCCTGAACCGATTTTAATCGTTTTTGTGTCATTTTAAAGATAAAAATATAAGCTATTTTTATAAATTGGTTTTGGATTTTTAAACTGTTTCCTGTGTTTTATTTAATTACTGTTGTGTGATATTTGAATGCTTTACACTTTGTCTCCTAAGTTAAGCCTTGACGCTCGATGCCAAGCTACCAAGGGTAGAGCTGGGATTAATTTACTGAGACCTAACTGTACTTTTGTGGAGGTTTGTGGCTTGTTGCTAGGTGTAGGTACCTACCTGCCCTACCAATAACCCATTTTCCAACATCTACTAAGCCAGATTTCTAAATAACGCACCAGCTCAGATGCCCAGCTTAGGGGGTAGACAGAGAGGTATGGATTTGTGACATTTGACAGTGGGAATACTACCGATTTGGCCCAGTTGATGGTGATGCCCAAAAGATGGCCAAGACCACAGATTTCTTCTATATTGGGGTCAAGATGGACTTGCGGATCCCGCACATACAGGGCGACATCGTTAGCGTACATCAACACCAGAATTGGACGCTGCCAAAATGCAAGTCCACGGTTGTTGTGGTGCTGTCTCAGGCGTGTTGCCAGTGGCTCCATTGCCACCGCAAACAACAGGGGCAAAAGGGGGCACCCCTGACTAGTTCCTCTAGCGACCCGGATGGGATTTGTGACGCTACCGTTGACTCGCAGTCTGGCTGTTGGGTTTGTGTATAGTAAGCGGATTAACTGGATAAATCTGGGGCTCACTACCAACCTAGCGAGTAGGCCCAACAAATAAGGCCAAGCAAGGGAGTCAAAGGCCTTTGTGGCATTTAAAAAAATTGCCCCAGCTCGACCCTCCGGGTCTACCATCCGGGCCACTGAAAAAAAATGTACAAAGGACTCTGCATACATTTCTAACAGATGTGGCGCCAATATGTCTGCTTATTCTTCAAGCCATCTATGCCAGGTGCTTTGTCACCTGGTAGGTCGCGTATGACCTGGGTGACATCTTCCACTGAGAATGGGGAGTCAAGGTATTGGGGGGTTCTCCAGCCACAGTAGGCTGATGGTGTCAAAATACTCAGGGGGTGATTCTGACCCCGGCGGTACTAGACCGCCGGGGCCAGGGTCGGCGCGAGCACCGCCAACAGGCTGGCGGTGCCCCGCAGGGCATTCTGACCGCGGCGGTTCAGCCGCGGTCAGAAGAGGAAAACCGGCGGTCTCCCGCCGGTTTTCCGCTGCCCTTCTGAATCCTCCATGGCGGCGCAGCTCGCTGCGCCGCCATGGGGATTCAGACACCCCATACCGCCATCCTGTTCCTGGCGGTTCGCCCGCCAGGAACAGGATGGCGGTATGGGGTGTCGTGGGGCCCCTGGGGGCCCCTGCAGTGCCCATGCCAATGGCATGGGCACTGCAGGGGCCCCCGTAAGCGGGCCCCACTTTGAATTTCACTGTCTGCATTGCAGACAGTGAAATTTGCGACGGGTGCAACTGCACCCGTCGCACCTTCCCACTCCGCCGGCTCAATTCTGAGCCGGCTTCCTTGTGGGAAGGGTTTTTGCACTGGGCTGGCGGGCGGCCTTTTGGCGGTCGCCCGCCAGCCCAGTGCAAAAGCCAAAATACCCTCAGCGGTCTTGCGACCGCGGAGCGGTATTTTGGAGGGGGGAAGTCTGGCGGGCGGCCTCCGCCGCCCGCCAGACTTAGAATGACCCCCTCAGTGTATTTCACAGGATCGGGTTCCTCCGGTGCAGAATATAAAGAAGTGTAAAAGTCTTTTATCAACCTCCGAACTTCCACCGTACCTGCGTGGTGCATGCCGCTTGGATCTAAAAGCTCAACAATGTAGTCTACAAGCCACAGTTTGCGTAGCATTGCCGCAAGTGTCTTATCAGCTCTCTCGCCCTCCCCATCTCTCCTCACCTGTGCCTCCTTCGCCAAAAAACAAACTTTGCATTGCGCGACAACTTTTCTCTTGCCTCCCCTAATACAGCACCATCCATACTTTTGCGAAAGTGACGTTCCAGTGAGGATAGCTGGGTTTCCAAATCAGCCAACTCACGTCGGATTATTCGGAGCACCACATACTGTTTAGCAAATGAACTCCGTGAATCACCACCTTAGAGGCTTCCCAAAGCATGCTAGGGGAAGCGACAGAACCCTTGTTGTCATCAAAATATTCCACTATTGCTGTCCGCACTTCTTCCCTAAAAACCTCATCACGTAGTGCCCCACTTGACATTCGCCAGGTGAACTGTCGGCGACCACCCCCAGGGATCCGCAGTACATGGAGTACCGGTGAATGATCCGATAGCGTTCGGGGCAGGTGCTCCACCGCTGCAGTCCAGAGCTCTGTGTCTTTGCGCTGAGCAACATATCTATGCATGCCCAGCTGCTGTGCACTGTGTTGATGCAAGTTCCCTCCCTGCGCATACCATGCCTCAACCTCCATATACCCACTAGGGCATGTTCTGACATAATAGCAGACAAACCTTTTGCCGCTGCCTGATGTGGGGGGGTGTGCGCGGCTATCTCCATCTACGACAGGATTGAGCACCACATTAAAATCTCAACCCCACAAATGAGTCCCGGTGTCCACCATGCTTACCAGGCACCAGGTCTCCGCAAAGAACTCTGGGTCATTGGCATTAGGGCCATATATCAACAGCAGCGGGAAAGACTTGTCCTGAAGCAACCCCTGCAGCATTACAAAGCGACCATTAGGAACGCAGAGTACCCTCTCGGTACGGCATGGCAGTGCCTTACATATAATTATGGCTAATCCACATGCATAGCTTGAGTAGGTAGCTGTGTTGCCCTCCCCCATCCAATGTGTTTGCAGCTGCACTTTAGTTTCAGAGGTTAAGTGAATTTCCTGTAACATGCACACGTCTATCGCATGGCGGCGTAAGTATTCCAGCCTCATTTGTCGAGCGTCATTCGGACGCCTTAAATTCCATGACAAGCATCTCACTGTAGCAAAATTACCATGATCCACCATGTACCGCCCCTATCTCAACCATGCAGCAACGCCAGCTGGCGCAGCGATTAGAGACTTTGAGTGCGAGTACTGGGAAAGAAGGGGAAAAGCTTTCAGGGAAACAAGGTAAACTTTCTTGACCAACATCTCGAGTCCCACCAGCCACCCACGTCAACCCACCACACAAGCCAGAGAGCCCTTCCTCACCCTTAACAGTCCAATGAACAAACCCCAACCCCAATGTACAACCATTCACTTGGGCTCATCCAGCGGGTCATTGATGTGGCTGTAGGACATTCAATAGTGGTTGAGTGAGCAGGTGATACAGCAACCTAATGAGACAGTTGGGACAGGAGTCGCCCGTCTTCAAGAGATATCTGCGTCACCAGGCTTAGTGACCCGCTGCATTATGATACTAAGTTGACAGTCATGTTGTAAGTTAGTCATTATCAGTGAGGAGGTCCTCTCCTTCTCTGTTGTCAGGTGCTCGAGCCTGAGCTAATTTCTTAGGGAGTGTTTTTACAAACTCAGGAGCCTGCTTCAGATCTCTGAAAAAGTATAGTTTACCATTATGCTGGATTCTCAGCTTGGAAGGGTAGATTAGAGAGTAGTTTGCTTCTGTTTGGTTCAGGGTGCGCTTAACCAAAATAAATGCTCTGCATACCGCCTGTACACCTTGGGTGTAATCCGGAAAGATGCTACGTATAATATTATTGCATATAATGGGTTTGGGGTCACAGGCAAGATGTATATAATGTCTCTGTCTCTATAGTTCAGCAGGAGTGCTATGATAGGGCGAGCAGGGGCCCCGGGAGGCAGCCTCGGGCACAGCGATCTATGAGCCCGCTCCACCACTTAAACTTGAGAGAGCTCACCCCGGAAGAGCACAGTCAGCACAGTCTATACGTAGTCCTCCATATGGCCCATGTCCATTGACTTGGGGACACACAGGATGCGGATGTTGTTTCTGTGTGAGCGGGCTTCAAGGTTTTCATTCTTGTTGCGAATCAGCTCCAACACCTGCTCCATCTGGAGAAGTAGTTCATCCTCACTGTGTCGTTCATCCTCCAAGTCTGAGGTTCAGGACTCCACTTGTTCCAAAAGTGTGTCATGGCCATCCACCCTGTCCTTCAAGTGGGCCATGCTGTCCGTGAAGTGGCTTAGTTTGGCATCTATACCTGCCAGGCTTTACTTGAGATCCATAAACATGCGTTTATTGTGGACAACACTGGGCCTCATTCTCTTGAGACTGCTCCAGATCCATCTCCTCTGCTGGGCTGCTAGCATGTCCGGTCTTCTTCTTCTCAAAGGAGAGTTTGGCCCGTTTGTGATCTGACATCCCCATGTTGCCGGAGTGGCTTCAGCCTGTTGCCATCCGGGGTCCCAAAGGCGCTCACCACCACACAGTCAGTAACAAGTCAAATGTAATCGACGTCAAGGTGAGCAAATACACGGTTCTCCAGCCGATGTATTTAATTTTAAGTCTGCCTACCAGCCCTCGCCCAGAAGGGACCACATCGCTCTACGTTATATGGGACAGGCCCCCCCAGGTGGCGGCCGGGCTGTCGAGACCAGGCCTCACATACATGAGCCAGGCGCTTTGGTCACACTTCTGACAATCCTCCACTGGACTGTACCCCTCTCATCTGTGCCTCCAAGGATCTCATCACCACTGTTTACTATCCACCAGGCGCAGATCAAATGTCTCCTCCCGCAGCCACCACACTGTCCGGCAGAGGCAGGGCCTCAACTCTGGGAAAAGGTCAAAGGGCCTCCCCTACTGGCCACACAGCGCCAATCTCACAGTGCGTCCGCTCACAGGCCCAGGCTCCGCAGTCTCGCAGGCGGATGGGGCACCCACCGCAGCACTACAGTCTCCACAGTCTCACCGGTCCCGTCTTTTCCTCCCGCCACAGGTCAGCCGCCAGGTTCACCTCTGCAGGGCAGCCGGCGGGTTCACCTTTGCCACTCCAGGCCTCTGACAGCAGCTCGGGAGGTGACCCGTAGAGGACCGACCCCACGCAGCCAGGCCCAATCTCAGCGACGACCGTGCGCCTCCATTACAGCATTGGCATGCCAACAATGTCACCTCATTTGGGCCTCTAGAGGGTTGATGGTACGTTCCCATCAAGATTCTTTGGCAAGCTGCCCCCGTGCCTGGATAATTGTTGGATTAATTCGCCTGCCTCGCGGAGCCTCACAGTGTGCGGGCCAGACCACGACCCCAGAATATATTCTGTTTAAAGACAACATGGAGCTTGAGATGTTGTGAACCATTGTGACAAAATGTATAATATGTTTTTTTTGCAATATGATCTAATGGAATTTGTGTCAAAAGATTATCTTTTACAGAAAAAGTAGAATAATACTGATTCAGGTTAAGAGGTATCACACTGTTGGTTGTGTTAAACCCTACATGTACTCTGAGTTCACCAGATGACATCTGACATTTTGTCATGCTGGCTCCAATGTCTCTCAGAGCCTCCAACCTCTGTCCATCGATGGTGACCCACTGCCTGTATTTCGTAGTGTTAGCAGGCATGTGAGTTCTCTGCACCATCTCTCCGTCACCCAGGGTCACTACGGTAACCTCTAGGCTGTCCTCCACACTGGCTAGTGCAATATCCTCTCCAAGAACTACACTAACCAATGCCAGTGTCTGCTCACCAGGGGGCTGTCCATGCTTAGGACAGTGGGCACCCCACTTGTATTGCCCAACCTCTAAGGGAACCACTTCTTTTTCTTAGTGGGGGGAGGGAGTCCGGTCCCTGGGAACTAATTTGAGGGCCGTAACTCCTTAATTTTACTTTTGTCTTCCCCTCCTTCTTCCGGGGGGGACTTTGCCCATCCTTGCGGTGATCCCCCCAGAGACCTATTTGTGGACCCTGCAGCTGATCCAGTGGTCCACCATCTTTTGCAAGCTCCCTGGGGTCCGGGAGATTGCTGTCAGTCAGGTGCTGGCACAGATCTGCAAAATAAAGACTGAACATATGCTCTCTTGCAATCAAACTGTATGTCCCCTGTGCCTTGCAAAAAGTACTGGCTTGGGATATGCTTAAAATGCTACTTAAGAGATTGGCACAAACAGTACTGCAGGGCCACTAGTAGCATTTAATTTAATTAACAAGTACATTAAATATGCAAGTTAGATTTAGGACAATTGTACCTTGGTTTAAGGGGCAAGCACAAGTGTTCTAGCACTGACTAGCTGTGGTACAGTGTGAAGAGTTCTAAAGCCAGCAAAAACAAAGTTAGTAAACAGAATGGTTGAAGGCAAAAAGTTAGGTGGTAAGGTCTTACAGTCATCTAATTGTTTTCTTCTTGGCTCTTAGGTTTATGAGAACAATCCGACGAAACAACATGAAAATTGCAAAGTCCATTAGCATGTATGTTTTACATTTTTGAAGCATTACATTCTTCAATGTATGTTCATGTGCTTATTAAAATGAGAAGAAACAAATGAATAGAGTTTACATACAACAGTTATCACTCTTGTACATATACTTTCACATTTTCCGTTACCATACTTATATACACATGCTAAAGTGCCACAGCTGGCATGATGCCAAGTGATAGCTATAGTTTATTTTGTAATTATACATTATTACTGCAGTTTGTTGTTTAGTGCCTGGGTAGTCTTATCCAAAATGCCTTCAAAATTGTTGTATGATTTTAAATGTTCTTCAGTTTATTTTCTATATCTTGCAGTCCATACTCTGAGCTTATCCTCATTCTAATGATAGTGGAAAAAGAAACCAGGTGGTTGTCAGAAGAACTTAAGGACGTGGACTCTGGCCTAGCTAGCCTACTCTTCAGTTGTAGCACAACATGCAGTAAATTTGTAAATAAAAATGTGCCAGTGCCCAAAGCGCTTCTCTGAAAAACAGGGCTACTGCAATTAATTGTGCAAGCACAGAATAGTGAGGCAGCATCATTTTGAAACCATCTTGGGCCTCTTTAATCCTTTTACAGCCACTTCCTGCCCCTTAGGTTTACTCTTGCTGCTTTCTGTTTTCTGCCTGTGGTGCTTTTTTGATTTTCTCTTGCTTCGCCTTTCCCATATATGTCTTTTGCTTGCAGTAAATGATTAAGGCAGAAAAATCGGTGTTGTACCCCCGCAAGAGAAAACGCTTGCTCAAATTCAGCACTGGTAACATGTCCTTCTGTGTAGAATGCCACCAAGAAGACTAAGCAGATCCACAAAAAGGAAAAGGTAGGTTGCACTTTACTTTTTATCAGATTGGTGAGTTAGCATAGAAAGATAATTCAGTTTATCAGGGCACCCAACAAGATTCATCAATCTTGAAACGAAAATAGGCATTTCTTCAGTGTGAGTCATTTGTACTATTGATTAATGGATGTCTTTGAACTATCAGTTGTCTTTGAATCAAAGGTAGTTAGGGAGTATGACTTTAATTATATATCACCATGGCACACATACTGAGTTAGATATAGAAAATCTATACAAATTTACCTTTCAATATTTTGTCCCTCGATATTCTGGTCACAATATTGTGACCCGTTGAAATTCTGGCTTCGATATACCCAGAAAACACTTCCAAGCAATTTAGAAGACCCTTGCGCCACCGCTGCGTCATTTTTTTTTTAATGGATTGACGGAGCAATCAATGCTCTACTCCGCACCATTTACAAACTGATGCATTGGGTTCAACGCACCAGTTTGTAAAGCCCCTCATTACATTTTACCTGCACCAGGCATAATATATGCAGGGTAAGCCTTCCCATGTAAAAAGCCACATAGAACTGACACAGTGAAATTTGCAGCTTTTCACCTCGTCACTCTACTACTTCACTGTGTCAAAACGTTATTGCCTTCTCAGACCAGGTGTGAAACTGATGCAAGGCGTTTTACAAAGGAACTCTCCTCTATGCTTTGACGCATTGCTGGAGTTGCATCAGTTTTAAGATGCAATGCATTACTTTAGCACCATCAGATGTGTCAGAATTTCTGATGCATCCATGAAATGCAGAGCCATTGAGCTCTGCATTGTAAATCCAGTGTGCCCATGACGCTATTATGGGATTTGCGGCAAGCTCAAGAAATGTGATGCACCAATGCTGATGCATCCGTTTCTTGTAAATGAGGTCCTCTGTTTTGACACGTACTGTATTTATCCTATTTATTTTCATAAAAGACACTTGCATTTTGAAGGAGCACTAAAAAACAATTCAGCTCAAATAAATAATTTGCCATCACAAATCTAGGTTGAGACACACTGGACAAAATAGACACACACATTGTGGTGGCACACTGATTTTGGGATTAATAATTTGCACATGACTTCCACCACCCTGAATACCAAGCCACACCGTCATGAGTAGAAATCAACTACTCATCTTCATCACTAATGGCATCTCAATACAGGGAGTGCAGAATTATTAGGCAAATGAGTATTTTGACCACATCATCCTCTTTATGCATGTTGTCTTACTCCAAGCTGTATAGGCTCGAAAGCCTACTACCAATTAAGCATATTAGGTGATGTGCATCTCTGTAATGAGAAGGGGTGTGGTCTAATGACATCAACACCCTATATCAGGTGTGCATAATTATTAGGCAACTTCCTTTCCTTTGGCAAAATGGGTCAAAAGAAGGACTTGACAGGCTCAGAAAAGTCAAAAATAGTGAGATATCTTGCAGAGGGATGCAGCACTCTTAAAATTGCAAAGCTTCTGAAGCGTGATCATCGAACAATCAAGCGTTTCATTCAAAATAGTCAACAGGGTCGCAAGAAGCGTGTGGAAAAACCAAGGCGCAAAATAACTGCCCATGAACTGAGAAAAGTCAAGCGTGCAGCTGCCACGATGCCACTTGCCACCAGTTTGGCCATATTTCAGAGCTGCAACATCACTGGAGTGCCCAAAAGCACAAGGTGTGCAATACTCAGAGACATGGCCAAGGTAAGAAAGGCTGAAAGACGACCACCACTGAACAAGACACACAAGCTGAAACGTCAAGACTGGGCCAAGAAATATCTCAAGACTGATTTTTCTAAGGTTTTATGGACTGATGAAATGAGAGTGAGTCTTGATGGGCCAGATGGATGGCCCCGTGGCTGGATTGGTAAAGGGCAGAGAGCTCCAGTCCGACTCAGACGCCAGCAAGGTGGAGGTGGAGTACTGGTTTGGGCTGGTATCATCAAAGATGAGCTTGTGGGGCCTTTTCGGGTTGAGGATGGAGTCAAGCTCAACTCCCAGTCCTACTGCCAGTTCCTGGAAGACACCTTCTTCAAGCAGTGGTACAGGAAGAAGTCTGCATCCTTCAAGAAAAACATGATTTTCATGCAGGACAATGCTCCATCACACGCGTCCAAGTACTCCACAGCGTGGCTGGCAAGAAAGGGTATAAAAGAAGGAAATCTAATGACATGGCCTCCTTGTTCACCTGATCTGAACCCCATTGAGAACCTGTGGTCCATCATCAAATGTGAGATTTACACGGAGGGAAAACAGTACACCTCTCTGAACAGTGTCTGGGAGGCTGTGGTTGCTGCTGCACGCAATGTTGATGGTGAACAGATCAAAACACTGACAGAATCCATGGATGGCAGGCTTTTGAGTGTCCTTGCAAAGAAAGGTGGCTATATTGGTCACTGATTTGTTTTTGTTTTGTTTTTGAATGTCAGAAATGTATATTTGTGAATGTTGAGATGTTATATTGGTTTCACTGGTAATAATAAATAATTGAAATGGGTATATTTTTTTTTTGTTAAGTTGCCTAATAATTATGCACAGTAATAGTCACCTGCACACACAGATATCCCCCTAACATAGCTAAAACTAAAAACAAACTACAAACTACTTCCAAAAATATTCAGCTTTGATATTAATGAGTTTTTTGGGTTCATTGAGAACATGGTTGTTGTTCAATAATAAAATTAATCCTCAAAAATACTACTTGCCTAATAATTCTGCACTCCCTGTACATTACATGAGTTTGAGAACTTCCACTACGACACAGAACTTTGAACAGCTGGTGAATTAATTTTTTGTTTAAGACTTCTCTTCTCGGCATCCTCATTGGTGGTAAGTCGTTTCCGCCAGCATGGTTTACATGTGATTACATTATTGATATATGCAAATGTTTTTGACGTGTGCTGTTTCTTTAGAGCAAGTGATCTTTGACATACTCCCACGTACTACTTTGTATTTGTGTTTTTTTTTTAATTATTCTTCTACTTTTAATACTAGTTGTTTCAGATACTTAAAAAAAAGTTAATCCTCTTCTGATGAAGACAAGCTGATTTAATGAGGCCTGGACTTACTTTGGCCCTATTTGCCTGCACTGTGATGGGCTTAGGCTCTGATACACACTCCCCACTTACGTATAAATCGTTGAAGGGCCATAAATATTTTCTGTTATACATTAGGTTTTATACGATGATCATACAAAATACAAATATAATTGGGTAACTAATTACTTTATCCTCAAGTGCTATCCAAGTCTTTCCCTCATCACAGTATTTTACCCGTGTCTCTTCTAAACCCACAAGCCATTCTATTCCTTGATGCAGTGGATAGGCCAGTAATTCTCCAAATGCACAATTCTCCAGGGTAACAGTTCCACTGAGAATGAGGTATATAGGGCCTGATTTAGTGTTTGGCAGACAGGTTACTTTGTCATGAAAGTGAAGGAGTACCCTACCTGCCAAACACTTGGTTCGCCTTCTCATTTAGAAATGGGCACACCATAGGTAGACCCTTGACAGAGCCCCCTTTGCTCCATGATAGGGTAGGGGAGGAAGAGCATTAATCCTTTTTGTTCTGCCAGTTATTTCCAGGAAAAACTTGCATTGAGGAACAGGAAAACAAATACAAAAAATCCCTGCATGCTGGGACAAATTGAGGACCCCACAGGGTGTGGGTAACATTAGCTTTTTGTTTTTCTGAAATAAACTCCCACTTTCTAGAAAACTAAAAAAATCTAAAATATAAACCTATGGCAGCTGTCCACTAAACCTTTAGGGGCATATTTATACTCTGTCAGCGCCGTGTGTGCGTCAAAAACTTTGATGCATATTCAGCGCAAACCTTGCCCCATATTTAAACTTTGACGCCTGAGCCCACGGACGTCCAAATCCCGCTGTGTGCGTAATTTTTGGGATGCGGCAACCCGCCTTGCGTTAATCATATGCAAGGTAGGCGCACACGTAAAAAAAAATGACCTAAACGGCCGTGCGTTGTATTTATGCTTCCGGGCAAAAATCCTGCTCGGCCGGGAGGCGGAGCCCGAAAATGACACACAGCCCGATTTGCGTAAAAAATTAACGCCTGGGTCAGGGCAGGCATTAAAATGGGGCAAACACACCTGTATTTAATCAGAACACACAGAAGCAACAGCAGAGCAGCAAAAGGGAGACATGGAGGTGATTCTCATCCAGTGTGCACGCATAAGCAGAGCCCAGCAACAACAGGAGCTACCACAACACCAGCAGGGACCCCAAAGGCAGCGCAGAAGGCAGGAGAGGATATTCCGCACCAGAAAAACCCTTCATGGCCTCAGGGAACATGTCATCATCCAGAGGTACAGGTTGAACTGGCAGGTCATTCAGCAGCTGCTGCACAACATAGAGCCACAGTTGGCACCCACCTTGCTGACACCCCACACCATCCCAACAGAAACCAAGATGCTAGCTGTACTTCACATGTTGGCAAGTGGCTCTTTTCAAACAACTGGTGCCCTGGTTGCCGGAATATCACAGCCATCATTTTCTGCCTTCTTGCCCAAAGTACTGGATGACATCATTGGACTCACACCCCGCCACATCCGCTTCCCAAACACATTGCAGAAGCAGCACAAGACAAAACAGGGGTTTTACCTCATTAGTGGCTTCCGACACGTCCTTGGTGCCATCGACTGCACACATGTACGCCTTGTGCCACCTGCTGTAACTGAACACCTCTACCGCAACAGGAAACACACACATTCCATCAATGTGCAGGCCATTGTTGATCACCAAGGATTGATCACCAACATCGTGGCAAAATGTCCTGGAGTGTCCATGACTCATTCATCTGCTGTCACTCTACCATAAATCAGCACTTCCAGGATGGACGGTATGGCAATGGACTACTTGTTAGTAAGTACAAAAACCTAATTATATACACACTGCACAGCAACCTTCTAGGACACACAACACATACACCACGACAGCAACATGTGGACAGGAACACACTGAGGTTGTGACATTGCTAGCCATGTTTCATAGGTCTGCCTTGAACCTGTCACACATCTGAAATTAGTTTACAGTCTAATGTTAAGACGTCAATGATCACAACGTTTGGAGAGGTTTGCATGATTGTCACCTTGCAAAATGTAAGCGTCTCACTGATGTTTAAATTAATCCATTGCATAAGTCTAAAGGTATGGGATGTCCAGGGTACATTCATGTGAACGTGTTAACAACACTGTCAAAATGAATCTGTGTATGGCACTATCATCTCACCCCCAGTGAAGACACAAGGACACCTGTATCACAAGCCACAATGCTAGGGAGTGCACACTGTACTGGAAATCCCAAAACATACTGCTGACAACCAGTCAGCAGCCAAACACTCATTCAGACAAGGAAACAACACAATGCAGATGGTACAGCATGCCTACAATGACGCACATAAGAGGACACGCAGCATAGTCGAGAGGACCTTCGGCATCCTCAAGTCGAGATTCAGGTGCCTCGACATCACTGGTGGTAGTCTCCTATATTCCCCTGAAATGGTCTGTAAGATCATTCTAACATGTGCCATCCTGCACAACATTTGCATACGAAGGAACATTCCCCTCTTGGAACCAGAGCCACACATGCCTGAAGAGGAGGATGTTGGCCTGCAACATGAGGGGGAACAACAAAACATGGCTGCTGGATTGCGTAGGCGCCAATATATCGTGAACAATTTCTTTTAAAACTAATCACAATCACCACTGTATTAGCTAATGTAAATAAACACTGATAATAATCACCATATCATGGTCTGGCTAATAATTTTTGCTCACCTTTATCTCTAACTATCAGAATAAGAGTGTATCTTGATGGAGCATTGCTGATATATGGATCAGGACACAGAAAATTCCTGAGCAATTGTGATGCCTATCATACAACAGTCATATACACACACACTGTAAATGACATATATCCTGTACATTTAACCTTTGAAGGGCAATAGCAGAGGACCACACCTATTTCACACATACATGTTGGCAACATGGTTCATCGCAGCATATGGTACACAACTAAGACATCATGACTCAATAAGGGGAAAACAAGCCTTGTACATGAGGCAGTTGATGTGCTAAGGCATTGGTAACAGCAATGTATGACCAGATCCTTGCCAGCAGTAAGTCCAACTGCACCGATCTTTGCAAGGACTATCTGTGACTAGAGTTCCATATAAGCAGAACATAGACAGTACAAGTGCCACACCTATGACAAGCATTGTGCACAAGACATTCCATGTACATATCAGCCCATTTCCTAACACCTGACACACCCATGCTCCTGATAACAACCCACCTGTCTGAAGAGGTCCCTGGAATGGTAATATGTGTACCCAATATTCCCTCCTCTACACACACAGACAAACAATACTAATCCTGTGTGCTACACCCTTTCCTATGTTATGCCATTGTCATAGTACATCTGACTGCATGGACGTCAAGTCAATTAATACAATGGCTTGTAGTTTCTAAGCCCTGTTATTACCTGTAGATTTCTTCCCGTGTGAAATGTACTGTTGGCCATATGAATTTGTATGGGAGCCAGAGGAATGACCACCAGCTGAAGCACCGCTGGGCTGACCTCATCACCAGGGAGCAAGATCTGATGGACCACCTGGAAATAGTGATTGGTGGCCCTGTTGGTGAGTACAAATCATGTAAATGTGCACAATTAAAAGCGCTGTAGTGACATCAGATGATTTGTACAATATCTGCCAGCTAAGTTGCTGACTGTGTGGGATGCTTCGGAAACATACAGGGTCATTGATGGACCATGTGAAGGACCACAATTGCTAGCTGTCAGGAAGCACGTGCTCTGCAAACTTACTGAATACTTTTGCTTAATGTAATTTGGTGCCGCCTTTGTGTCAGACAGCAACACAAATTAGGAGCCAATCATGTCTATATAGGTCACATTTGCCACTGAAGTATAGATTTTCCAAAATATTGGCAACCTTTGTTGACGCAACAACTAGACTGACTTTCTAAACACTACATGATGCGGAAATTGAGTGCTGGATTCACGTCAATTGATGATAGCAATATGGCTCATGTGTGTCTGGTGAGTGTGTAAGGAAAGCGTTTTTGGAAGTTCTATGAATGTTAGAGATTATTGTGGTCCTTCATCATTTTGGATACATGTCAGATCTGGATTTGGAAACATAGGGAAATGTGTAAGTTGCCCTCAGCTAACATCTTACACTTGTATTTGGTGTTTGGTGTTCCACCTTTCGTTTAGGGATGGCAGGCCAAAGGTATGCACATTGGTTCATATCTCTATGGTTGGTGCAAATCACCATAGCTGGGCCACATCAAATGAAGAAACTGTAACAGCATGAGGGCTTACAAATGTCCCTGCCCCTCTGTACATTGTACCTATGTGTCATAAATGTGTCATGGCCACATAGGCTGTTTGACTGGTAATGCACTCTTCAAGTAACCAGGCTTTGGATGTCTCTCTTGGATGCACATGATGAGATGAATACACGCCATTATTTTGTCTGCTCACTAATGAAGGAGCATGTTTGCCACCACATGATAGTTAGGGCCTCTGCATGTGTGCAGATATGTGTGTAATTGTCACAGGAGACCCATGCTATGTACATGTTAGCCGTGCTATATCGGATGCAGTATCATCATGTCTGAGTGGCTTTACTTACTTATGTCATCTTACACATAGTTTTTGTGATTGGAATTGTTGATCAGTGCACAGATTGTGAGCACATTTCTTCCTTCCATGCCTTACAGGTGGACCGGCACCCTGCACTGTGGGTGAGGTGGCTTCATTTGAGGACCCCGACAACTCCTGTAAGTGTTGATATGTCTGTTATGTGTTGTGTTTGCTGGTGATGTGTGATGGACTCCTGTGTGTTGAACCCATAGCAAGGTATGATGCGCTGGCCCACTATTTGTCTTGTTCCATGAGTGGGATTTCATTTTCTAAGCATTTTGGAGTATGCTTATCCTATTGTCTTATCTAGGGATTCTAGGTAATTCCTGTAGGCCCAGTAATGTGAACTGGGGTGAGTCATGTGGATAACACTTGTATCGCACTGGACCTAATCTCAGATTTAGTCTGCCTGTCAGACCCACATTCTCCCAGAATGGGGCTGCAAAATGCTAACCCACAGACTTCTGCTTCCCTATTCACCAAAGTACTTTTGAAACTGTAGGGTGAACTTCCTAGCGCATGTAGCTCCACATGTAGTGCTACAAGTATGTGGCACTTGAGTGCAATGGCCTAGGTGCGCATGCAAATCATGGCCATGGGTGTTCTTGTAACCCTGTGTCTGTTCTAAGTCATGCCTTACTGGAAGTATATGATGTGGACAAAGGTCTGCATTTCCAGACATGTGTGGCGCTGCGATTGGTCAAGGGTTTGCTGTCTCCTATTTGTAGATACACCTTACCTGTGGTGTGTGTGTAGAGCCAAACACATGTTCAGCTTTCCTAAGCTTCCTGGGGGTCCATGTTGTTTGAAATTGTTAGCTGTTTCTCCACCCCCACCCTCAAACACAGGCATGGGTTTATGAATAGTGTACCTAGGACTGATGATACAAGTATGTTACACAGACATGTAAATCTGTGAATGTTTGGTCGGAACCTAGTATACACACTCAGGTATAGCACATAAGTACTATACCAGCAAGTCCATTTACAACTTGCAGATCATGTAGCCTTAGATTTCCATCCCGTACACTGACATTTGTAGCCCTGGCATTGGCGGAGGATGTGCTGCATGATTGTTAGCTGACAACTGCCAGAACTCTGATGCCAAATTAATGCCAGTTGTTACCCATCTTGTAGGGTTTGGATGTGCTATGTGTGATACGACCTTTGTAGGCTGGCCTGCCATGTACTTCCTCAGGGACATTCAATGATCTGTATGATGATAGGAGCTGTTACAAGTACCGTAAATGTACTTTCTGATTTACTTCTTGTGCCATTTCACACAATGCAGTTCCTAATGTATTTTTTTTTGCCTTTGTCTTCACAGCTGCTAACATGACACCCATGCAGGTCCATGAGTTCCAGAGGCGGGCAATGCGTTACCAGCATATCCTGCTGGTAAAGTCGAGGTTCAGATGGATGGCCCGAAGATACAGGAATGAACGGGCCTCCGGAGCCTGGAGGGCTTTCCCACAGGGTGGCCCTACTTTGCCCACTACCAGCACAACCACCACTTCCACCCAGGTGGCACCACCCACAGCTGGGACTGTTGTCCCAACAACGTCTGCAAGTGCTCCAAGCCCTAGCAGTGGACCACCTTCAGGGCAGCCCACAGGCATAGACTATACACGCCCACACACGTCCTCAGCTGGTACCCAGACCGCCCCAGCTGCTGCAGTTGACCCTGCAGCTTTTCAGGACATGCAGTGCAAAATGGACCGTGTGCTACGTAAAATTAGTCACCTGAGCCGGGATGTTCACCATATGAACAGGCATGTGTGGTCCATAAAGCAGACCCTCCGGTGGGCCAACCTCTAGACTTTGTAAATGGACATGATTTCCTCCCCTCCCTCCTCTTTCCTTGTTCTTATACTTAGTGGGCTTAGGGGGCTTAGTGTTAGTTTAGTATAGGCTGTTAGTTTAGTTAGTGTTAGTGGGTGGGGGGTCCTGATTATTTCTATTTTTTCTTTTTGAGTGTGTGGGTGGGCGGGTGGGGGGCTATGTTGGGGTTCTTGTGTGTTTAGAAAAAAAAATATATAATATCAAAAAATACAAAAGAATATATATTTGTTTAGTATAGGATAGTATGTGTTTAGGTTAGTATCTGTTGTCCTCCATGTGTCCCGTCTCATAAGGGGGTGGTGGATTGATGTTTAGAACGTTTCGTTACATGTGATAAGTAAGTTTAGCTTAGGTTAGTTAGGGACAGTTGTGGGTAATGAGTAGTTAGGGTAGATTAGGGTAGGTAAGACTTTTCCTCGAGTTTCCTCTTCTGTTATTACTGTTTAATAAATATATAGTGAACCCTCTACAGTATGTGTTAAATGCTTGTTGATCAGGGCCTTGGCATAAGTGTACATGCATTTTGTTCTATTACATTTGTGTCCTATGCTAGGAACAAATCCCAACTGAGCTGTAAGATTGGCAGCTACCCCAGAGCTACCTTGCAAAGATTTCACCATTCATTGCAACCACCAATCACAGTTAATATGGATCCCAACGTGTTTTTTTCAATAAGTATGTTTTCAAAGTCACAAACAGTGCTTCCAGATTTGGTATTGGGGGAACTGTTTTATGTCTGACTGCAGTGTGATGTTCAAGGAAACCCTTATAAGGTGAGTGGTCGTAAGCACTCTTGTAGTATCATCTTCATGACTCACAGACATCATTTGTGACACTGTTCAACATGATTACTTATTTGGATTTTTTGAGTGTTTGCTTAGATTTGTGGGCACTGTTATATGTGTTAGTATTGCATGGTGACAACATTTTTCTGCCACTATTTGATGGCTTAGATATCCCTTGAGGAAGCATTATTCTGTCCAACACAGCATGATGGTGTATAGTTTCTCTTTTCAACAGATATTACCCTCAGGAAGGGCAGAGTATGATGCAATCCAGGCCACTGTGCAAAGTTATCAGACTACATAATTTCAGGACAGTTGTATTGACAAGCTACGTAATTTGACAGGAGGCACATTTCAGTTATCTACAGCACAGCTGATGTGTCACATTACATAGAGACAAAGTGGTTGTGTAAGTGCTATTTATTGGAAAGTGCTGTGGTGCTATATGTACATTGTCCATGATTGTGAGTCCATTATAGTGACATCTTCCATTGTGATCCTACACAAGTGCTAAAGGAAAATGCATTTGACATGCTGGGGTGATGTGTCAGACAGTGCAGAGGGGCAGGATTTGCCATTGAGTAAGTGAGAGACAATCACTGGGCAGGATGACAAGATAAACAGTGGTTTGTAGAACAGTCATTGAGTACAGTTGTTGTAAGACTGGCATGTTACAAAGCGCTGGACCTTGCTTATAGTTGGCCATGTGGCAGGGACTAGTGCTTCCGGGTACTTTTCCGTGTGAAGGTGATCTGTTCCATGTCTTCTTCTTCTGATGTGTGTGTTGCCTCCTCTGTTCTTGGTGGTGGTGGTTGTGAAGGGGCAACACACACCTCAGTGTTAGAAGACGTGGAGTCAGACATCCCGGTCGCTGCTACCTGTGAAGGTCTTAAGGGCAGTACTGCTGCAAGGAGGATCTGCTGATTCTTAAGAATAGCAGCCACATCACGATGGTAGGCAGCCGGGTTGGCCCTGTGGTGGTCATGATTGCATTTGTGCATGCAGTGGAAGGTTTGGGGTGCGAGGTGTTGTTGCAACTCCCTTACTACAGTGGTCAATTCCTTGACAGTTTGTTGGAGTTCTTGCAGGATGGATGTTAGGGCTTGCATGGCTGCTGCCTGATCTGCAGATGATATCATGCATGAACGCACCCCATCTAGGCTAGCTGCCATAGTTTGCATCCCCACCTGCACCTCCTTGGCCAGCTCCTGCTGTACTCCGACTACAGTTCTCTCAAAGCTGGTGCCTGTGTCGTCTGAGTCCTCAGCTGTATTGGAGCTGGCAGGTCATACAATTGGTGTTGGGGGTGGGTCCTCTGTGATGGCTGCTTGTTCTGAGCTCCTCCTTGTGACAGAAGGTGGGTTCTAGAGGGTTCCAAGGACATCTTGGAGGGTCTGCTGGGTGATATTTGTCAGCTCGTCATCCATGTCATCAGGGTAGTCCTGGACAGGCATATCCGCAGGAGATCCATCATCCTCTGCAATGAAATAGAGTACAATTAGTGTGTCTGTGTTGTGGCACAGGTGATGTGACATGCCTGCCTTGTGATGAATTAACATTGTGATCTTGTTTCCTGTTCATTGCTCCAGTCTTTCAGATGGGCATTCTCCCAGGCCTATGGCCCACCTGCATGTCACATGTATTGTATTAAGTTATTAGACTTGTCGGCATCATCTCCTCTAGTGTTGTTTTAGGCCAAATAGTCAATTGCCACCTTCTTGTCCTACTCAAGCCTCCGTCTACATCCATTCTAATGGTGAGGCCTTTCACTGGCTGTGGGTGCTCTGATGGCACTAGCAGCACACTTAACAATCTGGATCTGCCGCAGTCTCTGATCTTTCACATCCACTTATATGTAGTTGACATGTAGCGTATCCTATGCATAGCATTGTTATGGCACGATATGGATGTTAGCATTGGTAATGTGTATAGCTGACGTTGGGGAATGTGTGGTACATTGGATTGCCCTGATAGTCGTAGCAGTGTCCTATTTCCTCCTCTTACTGTGCAGTTGTATTACAGTGACCAGTTACATGTGTCCTCCCCCTCAATGCTGTTGTCTGAGCAGTATGACATTTGGGATGTTGCATTGTGACCCAGGCACAGGATGGACCCTGGCATATGCAGCATGGGTGTGTCCTTAGTGCTGTGTAGCTCCTCATGTTGATGACATTGACTGATGTTTGCGGAAACTATGGGCATTCACATTTGACAGGACCGGAGCCTTTGACTTGTTTCAGTGGATTGTTAAAGTTGTCATCCTCTACCCCCTATTTTAGGTGTATATGATCCATGGGGACCTTACTGCCATTGGCAACTTGAGCTGCACACAGAGCGGAGGTGGTAGTGGCAACTGTTGTCACTGTTACATTCCAGTTGTTGGTATGGCTAGAGGTTGTTAATTGGGCCCTAGTTAATGTAGGGGGTATAGTGGCTGGCGTGTGACGGGATGTCAGTTTGACGTTGTGCCCTTCCCTCCTGGCATGGCTTTACCTTTGCTCCATTGTTGGCATGGCAGCATGCCCCATGGGACTGTTGTAGGTGTAGTGTAATGGTGTGCCCCAGCTTCTCTCTGTGCAGGCCATGCCCCCATGCCATACCCCTTTACCCATGCCACTCCATGTATATGATGACTTCCATGCATTTTGTGGTCCGTATCCCCCCGCTTACAGTTGACATTAGTGCATTTTTATTCCCCATGTGACTTACCCTGCATGTGCGTTGTCTCCTGGTAGTCTGCGCTGTCCTGTCCTTGAATCCCTGTGACAATCTCCTCAGGGATGATGGCTGCAACCATGTGGTCCAGGGCCTCCTGGTGCGCTGGACTCCCACCTCCTGTCTGCAGTGCTGCCTTCCTGTTCCTGGCCATCTTTTACTTGGTCCTGCGCTTGCAGTGATGCCAGCGTTTCTTGCACTCGATGACTGTTCTGCGTACTTCTGCCACACTGTTAATCTTGTCAACAATTTGTTGCCATATTGCCTCTCTCCTACTGATTGGCAACTTTGAGGTGACAAACAGTTGGTGCTGGTGTTCCGTCACCTCTTTAACCAGAATTTCCTGTTCCTCTGCACTGAAGCGACACTTTCTTTTCTTCTTAAAAGTGTCTTGGGTCTTGTGTGGGCCCTCCTGACTGGTTCCTGGTCTGTTGTCATCTTCCTGGGGTCTGGACAGGCATCTGGGATCCATTTTGGCTCTCCTCTGCTGAAATGTACGTGTTTGAGGGGAATTTTGACGCTATTGTGTCAAAAAATGCCGCATATCTGGTGTGCGGTGTTTTAAATCGACCCACAGTCATTTCCGCCGCATCAACGTCGTTTTGCTTTACGACTTGACGCTGCGGTGTGCATAAAAAATAAATTACTTACACCTGTGGTTTGCGCCGCCGGGCATCAAAGTATAAATTTGACGCCCGCACGGCACACAGAAATGGCGTTAGCCGGCGGTAATATTTTTGACGCAAAACTGCGTCGGCGCAGTTTTGCGTCAAAAAGTATAAATATGGGCCTTAGTACATTAAATGGAACCTCCGTGACAGTGGTTCCCCTAAATGTACAGAGCTGACTGCTGCACCAGGGGTCTTTTCTAAATTTGGCAAGGGGAGTACTGTTGAGATGGGAAGGTAATGTCCTCCACCATCCCAAAGAACTCTGCTCCATCTGCCAAAGGCTAAATGAGGCCCATAGTCTATATTTGTATACCCTAAAAATATGAAAAACAATTTTCCCCTAAGCAGTAGTTCCCAGCCTGTGGTCCTTGGACCCCTGAGGGTCCACAAAACCTCCTCTGGGGGTCTGCGAATGCTTAGAAAAATCAAATAATATTAACAGATTAGGTGCCCAGCTTTCAGTAGTGACTCAGGGGGGGTCCCCTGATTCCATTAATAAAGTGGGTGTCCACAGAAGTCATAAGATTGGGAACAATTGCCCTAAGCCATATTTGTCATACCATTAAACGACATCATGCCATTGTTTACATTGTTCTTTGTTAAATGATAATTTAAAAATGTGAATCTTGCAAAGGGATAAGCACAAAAAAAACTTCCATGCATTGACATCGGAGGTGAACAGCTGCTTTCTACTGCATTCGAATCATAACCTCCCTCATGGAAAAGGTTGTATATTCGCCTTTGTAAAAGGTATTCCAGCGGTGCTAAATATTTCATGTCATGTTATCCTCGGTAAATGTATTTTATATTCTATGTTTGCCAAAGGATGGAAATAAAGTGCATACAAGGTATGATGCTTGCATGCCTCTGGACCTTGGTAATGGGGATGCAAAATAACACTATTTTTCACTCCTGGGGCTTTGTAATGTGTTTGGTTTTGGGTGACTGCATGTTTGCAAAATAATTTACAGGCCACAGTTTCAAATGTGTTTATGCAGTAACCAGCGTGAATTCCAGAGTGGTACATTCGAAAAGTGGGTAAATTATTAAATGCCAAAATGCCAAATGTGATTGTTTGTGAATTATTTTTGACATTCTGCTGCAGGAGCACTTTTATTACGCTGCTTGTGCTCTTGAAAAGGGAATAATGGAACAAACAGCACAGCACACACTCTGCTTCTTGCAGATGCTCGCAGCACTTACGTGAAGAATTTGACTCCTCTGTAACAGATCAGAATCAACTCTTTCCATAATGAAAATGCATGTTCGCTTCTATTAAAAAAATAAACCTGCTGCTAAGCAACATGCTACCCAAAATAGCAGTGCCTTGGAAAATTATATATACTCAGGCACAAAGATAAAACCTTACAAAAAACATTTAGGTAGAAAGTATATAGCATATGTTATATTTATAGCAAGAAATATCACTTACACTACGTTAACATAATTGCTCATTCATAAAGTTAGTCTGGGTAAGTAGAAGAGGCGGTAAGAATAATAATCTGTTACCGATTTAGGGCCTGATTTAGGTCCTGGCGGAGGGGGTTACTCCTCCGTCACAAACGTAATGAATATCCCTGCGTAGTATATATATATATATATATATGTATATATATATATATATATACATATGAACATATATATATATATATGTTCAATGAAAAAAACTAAAGTTACAGGGACGTTATAGTTAGGTTCTGAATTTACTAGTACAGAATCATAGAAATTCATGAGTTAATGTTATAGAGTTATTTCAAATAGCTATAACTCACACACTAATGTAACTATATAACACACTCCTTTACCATGCACAGTTATCTTATCAATAATTTTACTGCAAATGTTGCAGTGGTAGTATCAAAGATTCCATATAAGATGTTGTCAATGATATAGTATGTGGAGTAATTAGCTATGCATGGCGACAGCGCGATTTAAACTTACCTTAGGACGCAAGTTATAGCCATAGTCAGATTAAACAACAACGTATCCTTACCCATGGTACTTCCTGTGTCCAGCAACCCCAGTGGGTAAAGCAAAATGACATCCTTTATTCCATGTCTGAGACACACCTGATCATGAAAAGGTTGGCCTAACGGCTTACCTAATAGACTACTAAAATTATAAAGTATAATATAAATGCTCTTCCTATACAAGGGTGTGTATACCAATACAAATACAATAAAAACAAAATTAAATAAACGATGAAATGAAATTGAATATACAAAACCCTGGTGGGAGATTACTTTGTCTGTCGCTGAACCATATGAAAACTTCTACTGCACGACACAAACAATACCCTACGAAAACCAAAGTGCCTGACCCTAAGTCAGTATCAGAGAATGCTCAAAACATGTTCACTACCTACAAATAAACATGTAAATTTTCATCTATATTAAGGTCCCTCGTGCCTTGGTATCCAGCTTGAGGATATACCTAGATTCTGATCCCCTCAACTGCTGTTCTCTAATGCCTCCTCATACTATTTCGGGCAACGCATCAAGCACAAAGTACCTGAGTTAACTCCATCATGGAATTCCTCAAAATGACAGGCTTCTGGGTAATTTTCTGATGGCTCTAATATGCTGTAGGATGCGGGGATGGAATTTCAATGTAGTACTCCCTACAAATATCCCTGGACAGGAGTATTTGAGGACATACATTACAAATTCAGTTTAAATTTTTTTGCAGATAGGTATGGGGTACTCCGATAATGGTGATGCACATAAGATGTATGCGCCCCTAAAGTACAAACCTTACACTTGTGACTAGTGACATTTCTTCAATCTGGGGTTCTGTGAAAACCAAGGCCCATATTTATACTCTGTTTGCGCCGGATTTGTGTCAATTTTGTTGACGCAAATCCAGTACTAACTTAACTCCACATTTATATTTTGATGCTAGACCCCTCAAGCATCAAAAATATGGAGTTTGCATCATTGTAAGGATGCGTGAAACCGCCTTGCATCAATGAGATGCAAGGTAGAAGTTCCCGTCCAAAAAATGAAGCAAACACATTAGCTCCATATTTATCCAACAGGGCAAAAATTACGCACAGGTGGGAGGTGGACCCGAAAAATGAGGCTAAGCCCGATTTGCGTCAAATGTTAACAGCTGGGTCCAGCAGGCAATAAAATGAGGCAAACACACCACTAGCTAAGAAAAACACACGCAAGCAACATCATAGCAAAACAGGACAACATGGAGGTGCTACTGATGCAGTATGCTAGATGACGCAGAGCACAGGACCAACAGCAGCAGCCACCACCACTCCAACATGGCCCCCAAAGGCAACGCAGAAGACAGGAGAGAGTCTTCAGGACAAGGACAACCCTCCACCGCCTCAGGGAACAGAATATCATACTGAGGTATAGGCTCAACTGGCAAGTCATCCAGCAGCTGCTGCACCAAATTGAGCCACATATAACAGGCAGCCTGCAGACACCACACAATATACCACCTGTGACCAAGCTTCTAGCTGTCCTGCATATGTTGGCAAGTGGCTCCTTCCAAACAACCCAAGCCCTCATTCTCTGCCTTCCTTCCTAAGGTCCTAGATGCCATCATCTCCCTCACACCCCACCACATCAGCTCCCCAAACACCCAGCAGAAGCAGCAGGAGATCAAACAGGGGTTTTTGTCAAATACATGGTTTCCCGTATGTGCTTGGTGCAATTGACTGCTCCCATGTCCGGATTGTACCACCTGCAGCAACAGGCAAAGCACCTACTCCATAAATGTGCAGGTCATAGTTGACCATCAGGGATTGTTTACTAACATCTTGGCCAAGTATCCTGGGAGTGTACATGATTCCTTCATCTTCCGCCACAGCACGATCAATCAGCACTACCAGGACGGACAAAATGGCAATGGTCTTCTTTTCAGTAAGTCCATAAACCTAGCAATATACACACAGCATAGCAACCCTGTAGGACACACAATACATGCACCACTACATTGACAAGTGGGCAGGAAGACACTGAGGTGTGACACAAGTAGTTATGTTGTACACCCTGACACAATGGGATACACACCTCTGGACAAATGACGACTGCCACAAACATTAGCTGCCACTCTAGAGCTACAAGGGACCAATGTCAAAGCACACAGTGACAATGACATGACCTGCACTAGAAGTACAACTTGGAAGATGAACCATTTACTATTACATTAGGCCACATAGTCAATCCAACACCCTCCCAAGCAATATGTTGCATGAAAGGGGTGTGCAGGTCTAACATCATGAGACACATAGCATGATGATGCTGACTCACATGTAGGTGAGACAGAAATACTGAGGCAGTCCTAACATCATACATCACTCCTGGGGTGCCATTGCCAGGTAGCAATAAGGAAGCGGACTGTGCTATGAACACATATTGATGTGCCACTAATGTTAACTGCACACTGCTGCACACACTGAGAGAGCCAATTGTCCATCAAAATAACACATGTACGTGGAGATGGTCCTTCCTGCACATATTCATCCACCTCCATAAGGCAGTTAACCAGGTTACCTGGAGCAAGTTTAGTAGTGTAGGTGCACAGTTGCACTTGAGCCACTGGCAAAGGGAGCTACAAAGGTTTGCCTAGAACCAAGGCACACATGGGACAAGTGTGCATTATCAGTACTGAACACCTCTGTGCTGCCAACTTCTGGAGATGTGTTGTGCACTGTCACCAAGCCAAATCAAAGGGCCTCACTGTTGCATTTCATCTGCAATGACATATGTTTAATTGGATGGGTTGTCCGCTAAGGTTTCTCTGGCTTCACTTTTCTGTTTTCTCTGCCTTACCTTATCTGCCCTATCCCCTTGTGTGCCTTTCGCTGCTCTTCTGCTTTTTTACACTTCTTCCTTGCAAGATACTCTGTGAACTCAAGAGTTGCCCCTAACAGACTCCTGACTAGACCGGCACGAAACGGTAACACCATGGAGCCCAATCCTGACACAGGGTACGCATGCCCACACACTGGACACTTCTGTGGAATGCACATCTGAAAATATGTGAACACATGCAGCCAGGGCAGCCAGTCCACCACTGTAACATGAGAAAAACAAGTATTTTCATGAGTCAAACTAACGTGTACATAACATTTTTTTGGCTAGAATTAAGTCACAGTGTCTCAAACACTGTACGTACCAAACAAGGCCGACATATGGGTAGTTCACACTCAAGTCACCATAAAGTCATAACCAACAATTAATTACATATGAAGGCACCATATCCGACCTAGCACTCATCAGCCATCCTCAGCCATCTGTGAGTTTTGTTTGTCGTGTGAAATGTAATGTCCCCAAAGTTAAACAACTACACACATCAAATGAGTTAACACATATGACAAACACATATCATGACTGTTGTATATCACTGATTGCCATCTGATATAGATACCCATTAGTAATACATTCATACTTGAGCATTACGTCAAATGGATTGCATGCTGTTCCTTTAGAAGCACACATATTGTTGTTACAGATCATTCACACACAAAACACACAGGCCATGATTCATACTTTTGTTGCGCCACATTGCCATCATTTATTGATGCAAAAGCGGTGCAAACTTACAAAACGCAATTGTATTTTCTATGTTTGTGCTGCTTTTGTGTCAGAAAATGAAGGCAATGCGGGTCAAAGAAAGTATAAATCTGGGCCACAGTTGCATGCTCTACCACATGTGGCCAACCACTACACCACACACTGCAGGCCATACAATCCTATCTCCATCTTGATACAGGATGCATGCATGTTAAATATTTGAAAATCATGCAAACACAGTTTGAGTCAAAAATGTTGACGCAAATGTGTCGAGAAACAAGGCAAATGGTAACTAAACATACATGGGCCCTTAGCGTTAATTCCACCAGCGCACCACACGCATACGGCTATCCATTAAAATAGAAGGTTCCCGGTAATGCGTGGTATTTTGCCGCACATGTAGGTTATGTGTTGAAAATATTCACTCAAACATCGTATGCGTCAAAAAAATACACGCAAGGTGGAAAACGGGCCACAAAGGGGACAGGAAGTGATGTAATAGGAAATCCTGTTTACAGACATGGTACTGTGGGTGTACTTTCACTTTCACTTTACAGTCTGTGATTTTTCTTGACTGTGCGGCCGTGTCTTGGTGGTGCTCGTGTCTGGATTGTGTTTCTTCTGGTGTCTCTCTTGTGTCTTTTGTGTATTCTATTTGTATATTGTACCTGTTTAAGTGCTTTTGTGTAGTTTAGTGTTTTTTGGATTGTATTTGTACTGTCAGGTGTCTGTTTGGGGGTTACATTAGTTGGGTTAGTTGGGGTTTGTAGTTTGGGCTGTAAGTTTCCTTTTTCACATTTATTTTCCTTCCTTTTTACCTTTTTCTGTTTTGCATTGTTGTTCTAGGACATGTCAGGAGGAGGGAGGTTGACCCGCATGGGAGAGGAAGAGCTTGGGGGGTTTGTGTGGCTGGTGTGCTACTTTCTGCAGTTGATGCTGGAGATGTATGGGCATGTGATACAGGGGTATCACACAGAGGCAAGGCAGCCTCAGTGGGGCAAGCTGCTCTACCACCTCAAATGTTTATTCACAACAACAACAAATGAGCACCAGCTGAAGGATCGATGGGCTGACCTGGTGGCCAGAGAACAGGACCTGCTGGACCACCTGGGTGTGGTGATCGGTGGCCGTGTTGGTGAGTATCACATTTGCAAATGTGTACAGTAGAATGCTCCTGAGTGACAGTAGCAGATATCTTGACGTGCTGCATGCAATGTTTGTGGCATGTTGAATGTAACTAGAACAAACTGTTAGTGTCCCAGTACTGAGATGTATTCCACATGTCTATGGTGGTCATTACAACCCTGGCAGTTGGTGTTAAAGCGGTGGTAAAACCGCCAACAGGCCGGCGGTAAAAAAATTGGAATCACGACCATGGCAAACATAGACAGCCACTTTAACACTCCGACCCCCAAGGCGGTACAAACAAACACAGCGGCGGTAACCGCCAACAGACACGCGGAAGACAAGGTTCCACCCACTGTATTACAACAGGCCAATCCGACACCTTTTCCGGGCCATATTTACCATGAACAAAAACACGGCGGAAACAGGACTTGGAAGGGAAAACGCTCACCTCAACACACCCCACGAGGAATCAGTGCGCCATGGAACCCGAGCTCCAGATACTCCCAGCCTTTATCTACCTGCTTCTCTTCCAGGAACAACAAAGACGGCGGTGAAGACCACAGTGAGTACTGCACCTACGACACAGGGGAGGGGGGAGGGAAAAAAGAGTGACACAGACATGCAACACTCCTACCCCCACCCTCACCCACTACAACACACACACATGTTGATATATTACATTAACAACCCCCAACACCTCCTGGAAGAATGCAAGGACAAAAGGAAATGAGTCGAACCTTTGTAATCTATTCAAATACAATAATCAAAAATATATATATATATATATATATATATATATATATATATTTACACTAGAAACAAATATATACACCAAGCATACAAGTCCAAGGTATTCCACTATCATAGTCCGTGGACCACTGAGCCCAAAATGCATGGGCGAGGCCCACACTCAATACCCAATCAAAACGGAGAGAACACTGCTGGGGCATCAGATAGAAATACAACAGGCACCTCAGGGGGAAGGGGGGCACTTCAGCCGGATGAGTGCACGATGCCAGATCCACGAGGGGGCTCCATGCCCACTGCTTTATCCTGGGGAGTGCAAAGCCACAGTCTCTCAAGTCTCTCCAGTGGGTGGTTTGCCCACTGCTTTATCCTGGGGAGTGCAAAGCCACAGTCTCTCAAGTCTTTTCAGTAGGTGGGTTGCCCACTGCTTTATCCTGGGGAGTGCAAAGCCACAGTCTCTCAAGTCTCTCCAGAGGGTGGTTTGCCCACTGCTGCATCCTGGGGACTGCAAAGCCACAGTCTCTCAAGTCTCTCCAGTGGGTGGTTTGCCCACTGCTTTATCCTGGGGAGTGCAAAGCTACAGTCTCTCAAGTCTCTCCAATGGGTGGTTTGCCCACTGCTTTATACTGGGGAGTGCAAAGCCACAGTCTCTCAAGTGGATGTCCATCTCCATTGGTTCTGGAGGGGGCCTTGTGCCCAGAGTCATTCATCCTGCCAAGGACAGAGGTAGTGGATGTGATACTCCACTGGTTCTGGAGGGGACTTTGTGCCCATAGTGCTTCATCCTGCCAAGGACAGAGGTAGTGGATGTGATACTCCACTGGTTCTAGAGGGGGCTTTATGCCCAGAGTGCTTCATTCTGTCAAGGGCATAGGTTGTGGATGTACATCTCCACTGGTTCTGGAGGGGGCTTTGCGCCAGAGTGCTTCATCCTGCCATGGACAGACGTAGTGGATGTGATACTTCACTGGTTCTGAAGGGGGCTTTGTGCCCAGAGTGCTTCATCCTGCCAAGGACAGAGGTAGTGGATGTGACACTCCACTGGTTCTGAAGGGAGCTTTCTGCCCAGAGTGCTTTATCCTGCCAAGGACAGAGGTAGTGGATGTAAATCTCCATTGGTCCTGGAGGGGGCTTTGTGCCCAGAGTGCTTCATCCTGCCAAGGACAGAGGTAGTGGATGTGATACTCCACTGGTTCTGGAGGGGGCTTTGTGCCCAGAGTGCTTCATCCTGCCAAGGACGGAGATAGTGGATTTAAATCTCCACTGGTTCTGTAGGGGGCTTTATGCCCAGAGTACTTCATCCTGCTCATGGTGGCCTCAGTAGCGTCGGAAGCTTTGGCGCTCATTGGCCTGCGGTGCTTGTTGCGGGGGTGTCCTGTTCAGTGGTGCTGGTGGCTGCGGTGTCTTTGGCAGCGTTGCTTGTTGCGGCGGTGTCCTGTTCAGCGGTGCTGGTGGCGGTCTTGTCCGCTGTGCAGGTTTTCGCAGACTTGCCTGTTTTACTGTGCCCCTTCCCCACCTTGGATGATGGCGCAGCTATCTTCACACTCCCAACTGTACCCTTGGGAGAGGCTTTGGCGGAAGATGTTTTGCCTCTCTCCCACCGGGCACTGGCCAACTTTTTGTGCTTTTGAGGTGGGGGACTGTCCGTGGTCTGGCTCCTTGGCACACTGGCTGCCCTGCTGCCTGGCGCACTCCAGAAGCCAGTTACTACTGGCACCACTGTTCCCACAGATGTTGTGGCTGAGGCGCTGGGTTGGGACCTGGAAAGGCGGGCCCTTGGAGACTGAAGGGGTGGGGGAGGTGAGGGGAAGAGGTCAAGGTAGGACAGGAAAAGTTTTTGGGACACACTGGGACAGGTAGATGGAGAGGGTTTGGAAGTGGAGGAAGAGGTAGTGGTTGTCGGAGGTGTACGTTTGGTGACTTTGGGTGAAGGTGCATGGGCTAGAGGCTGTCGTGAAGTGGATGTCTGTTGGGTGGGTGTGTGGCTGCGTTTGTGTACCTTGGGAGGTGGGCTCACAGACACACTGGGAGAGGACACAGGGGATGTGTGAATGGTAGTGGGGTGGTGAGTGCACGTGAGCAGGGTGTGGTGGTGGGTGTGCTGGTGATGGAGGTAGTGGCTGACGATGTAGTGCATGCAGGTGTGAGTGGAGATGAGACTGGGAGGGAGGAGGGAGACGAGGAGGAGGGGGACACAGTGGAGGCAGTGGTTGTTGGTATGTCTGCATGTGTATGATGCTTGAGTGAGTGCCTATGGGATGTGTGGTGCTTATGGTTGCCTGAGCTTCCCTTGTGTGTTGACGTGTGTGCATGCTGGTCTGACGGTGTGCTTGGGATAGGCTGAGGTACAGGGGTTTGGGTCTGGGTGGAGGAAGTTGGAGGGGGGAGGCTAGAGACAGGGACAATGGCTGCCATCAGTGCTGAGGCCAGATTCTAAAAAGCTCGCTGTTGGGCTGCCTGACCAGAATGAATGCCCTCGAGGTATGGATTGGTCTGTTGCAAATACCTCTCTACACCCTGGATGACATTCAAAATGGTAGACTGCCCAACAGTGAGGGACCTGAGGAGGTCAATGGCCTCCTCACTGAGGGCAGCAGGGCTGACTGGGGCAGGGGCTGAGGTGCCTGGGGCGAAGGAGATGCCCACCCTCGTGGGTGAGTGGCCACGGGGCACACTCTAAGGGGCTGCTGGGAGGGCGGTGCTGGTAGGGGGGGTGGTGGCTGTACCTGTAGATGCGGGGGGCACAGAGGGGTCTGCCACCACAAGGGAGCTCCCATCAGAGGAGGAGTCGGTGTCGCTGGTCTCAGCTCCTGTCCCCGCCATGGAGCTACCCTCGCCCTCCGTCCCACTGGTGGCTTCTGACTCCATTGTGTCACCCTCCAGGGCCATGTGGGATACAGCTCCCTCCTGCTCCGGTGGCACTGCTCCTCCGCCTGATGATGCTAATGCACACAAGAACAGGGAGACCACAAACAGGGGGGGGAAAGACAGAAGAAAGACATGTTGAGTGCATCCAATACCGCTACCGTTGGTGGACACTACAGACACAGAAGCCCCCTGCACTACACCATGCACTTAGAGTTCTCAAATTAATCATAGGGACATGGGTTACAAGGCCTATGCCCGATTGCTGCACACATGGAAGTCACAGGAGCCTGACTAGGTGTAGTTGGCTCTGAACACAGGTGGAGTGGGGAGCCACAGGGCCTGCCTTAAGAAGGGACCTAGCCTACTAAACTCGCCCTGGCCTAGGAGAACCCACAGCCCACCTCCCCCACCCAGACACCTACAATGCACGCTGAATCAGCAGAATGAGAGTGTACTCACCCCTTGTGGCTGCTGTGATGCCCTCAAGCGCCCATCCAGCTCCGGATACGCCACCACCAGGATCCGGAACATCAGGGGGGTCATGGTGCGATGGGCACCCCTTCCACGCTGGGAGGCCATCCCCAGCTGGGCCTCCGCCGTCTTCTTGCTCCAGCGGCGAATGTCCCCACATCTTTTCCGGCAGTGGGTGCTCTGTCTGTGGTGGACCCCCAGGGTCCGGACTTCCTTGGCGATGGCACGCCAAATATCCTTCTTCTGGTGGGCGCTGACCTACACGAATAGTGCAGGGGAAAAGGAGAAGATATAACCATCCGCACCGTCACAGTCATTGGCCCCCATCCCTACCCTTGCCATGACGCACATGCACTCACCGTCGTATCATGCACGCCTCATTCTCCCCCCACCCTATCTTTCATCAACACCACTCCAAACAGGCATTGCCCATACAGCATGCTCACAGTGTACTCACCTGTTTGTCTGGAGGACCGTAGAGTAGCGTGTACTGGGGGAGGACCCCATCCACTAGTTTCTCCAACTCCTCCGTGCTGAAGACAGGTGCCCTTTCCCCAAACACATGAGCCATTGTCTCTTCCAGACTGAGGTCACAGCAGCACTCGCAGTGTAGGTCCTCTCCTGTCGAAGATCAGTTATCAAGTGATTGAACAGAGAGAAAATGGTGGTGACGTCCACGGCGGTGTGTACCATCACCGCCGGCGTACATCGGCATTGGCTCCTGGGACCCATGGGGTCCAATGTTAACCAATGCAGGATTGCGCCTACCGCGACAGTGTACAACGCCAGCGCAGTTACTGCATATCCCCTTGTCCCACATTACAGGTCAGGCAGCCGCCATTTCAGGGGGCCACATGGCATTAATTTTGACTGTGTCACAAATATCAAGGCCTTGCTTAAACACTAATACAGCCATTTGTCGATTTTCAAACATTTTCCGATAAAGTTGTGTTTACCTACCTCAGTGTTGGTTGACTCTCTGCTCGCTATTCTCCTCCATAGAGCACGTCCGCTGGGGCAGGTGCGGAGATGGTGGCATCCTCTGGTGTACAGACCGCTGGTGGACCTGTCAACAATGGAGGAGCGACATGTAATTATCACCTACAGACTTGATCGTACCACAATCCTGGAACTTTGTGCCCAGTTGGAGCCCGACCTGTTGTCAGCTATCCACCATCCCACAGGAATCCCCCCTCTAGTGCAGGGGCTGTCAGTACTCCATTTCCTGGCAAGTGGGTCTTTTCAAACAACAGTGGCCATAGCATCAGGGATGTCCCAGCCTATGTTCTCCAACGTGTTATCCAGAGTGTTGCCTCCCCTGCTGACACACATGCGCAGCTACATCGTTTTCCCTCAGGTGGAGGATTTGCCAACAGTGAAAGATGACTTCTATGCCCTGGAACATAGCCCCAACATCATTGGTGCCATTGATGGGACACATGTGGCCTTGGTCCCCCCACGCAGGAGTGAACAGGTGTACAGAAACCAGAAGAGTTACTATTCTATGAATGTGCAGATGGTGTGTTTGGCTGACCAGTACCTCTCCCATGTAAATGCCAAATTTCCTGGCTCAGTGCATTGACGCTTACATTCTGCGAAATAGCAGCATCCCTTATGTGATGGGGCAACTCCAGAGGCACCGTGTGTGGCTATTAGGTGAGGACATGGACCCAATACAGTGTGACTAGGTGTCTGGGTATGGGAAGGTCCCTAAGAGTTCGTGTGTGTCTAACAGTTGTCCCTCACCATTTGCAGGTGACTCTGGTTACCCCAACCTGTCATGGTTACTGACCCCAGTGAAGAATCCCAGGCCAAGGGCAGAGGAAAGCTACAATGAGGCCCATGGGGGGACAAGGAGGATTATAGAGAGGACCTTCGGCCTCCTGAATGCCAGGTTCCGGTGCCTCCATATGACAGGTGGTTCCCTATTCCACTCACCAAAGAAGGTGTGCCAGATCATCGAGGCCTGCTGTATGCTTCACAACTTGGCTTCGCGACGACAGGTGCCTTTTCTGCAGGAGGATGGTCCAGATGGAGGTGTTGTGGCAGCTGTGGAGCCTGTGGACAGTGAAGACGAGGAAGCAGAAGAAGAGGACATAGACAACAGATAAACGGTGATCCAGCAATACTTCCAGTGAGACACAGGTAAGAAGACAACAATGCATGCTACATCAGATTTAATTCTTCTACCTCTCATTTGTCTGTCATTTTCACCCAGTGTATGGACACTCAGTTGTCACTTTCCCTTTCGAATTCACAGATGTGGGTCCCACTGTGTGACCTCTGCTTTGTTTCCGCATGGACTAGAGCTGTGTGACATAGGTATGTTGACATTACATTGGATATAGCATTTTGCCACAGTTATTGCTAATACCCATTTTCGAAAGCACAGACTGACTCCAGATTGTTTTGTGATTTAAGGGTGTTTATTTAAGTGCTGAATAGTGGAGGTGGTTGTAAAATGGTCAGGGGGGATGGTGGAGGAATGTCCATGGCAGAGTCCAGTCTATTAGTCTCACAGGTGCTTTGTCCAAAGGGGCGTAGGAAGTGGAGCTAGGGCAGTTTAAGTATGGACAGGGTGACAAAGTGGGACAGAAGGATGACAATCAGGGTGGTCTCATTTCTTGGCGGGGGTCTTGGCATTGTTCTCTGTCTTTGTCCTGGATCTCAGGGACCGCTTGCCGGGTGGTTCTCCATCTGCAGGGGGTGTGGTGCTGGTGTTGTGGTCCTGTGGCAGTACCTCCTGTCCACTAGCACCGGGGGAGGTGGTGGGCAGTCCATCGTCCTGGCTAGTGTCAGTGGTCCCTTGTTGTGCCACAGTGTCCATCCTGGTGTTGACGAGTTCCTTCAGCACCCCTACAATGGTGCCCAGGGTGGATTGATGGATTTGAGTTCCTCCCTGAACCCCAAATACTGTTCCTTCTGCAGCCGCTGGGTCTCCTGAAACTTGGCCAGTACCGTTGCCATCGTCTCCTGGGTATGGTGGTAGGCTCCCATGATGTTGGAGAGGGCCTCGTGGAGAGTGGGTTCCCTGGGCCTATCCTCCTCCTGTCGCACAGCAGCCCTCCCAGTTCCCCTGTTTCCCTGTGCCTCTGTCCCCTGAACCGTGTACCCACTACCACTGCCCCCAGGTCCCTGGTATTGTTGGGGTGGTGGGTTAGCCTGGGTTCCCTGTAGTGGTGGACACACTGCTGCTTGACGTGTCCTGGGGACAGAGGTATGGGCCCGCTGGGGGGGGTGCTGTGCTGGTGTTTCCAGAGGGGGAGGCTCTGTAGTGGCCTGTGCCAGTGTGAGGGGAACCGACTGTCCCGAGGTCCCAGATGGGCTGAGTTGGTCATCTAGATCCAGTTGGACAAAGCAGCTGTCATCACTGTGGGCCTCTTCTGTGGGTGGAGTGGACATGTCTGGACCCTCCTGTCCGGTGACGTTGGGTAGGGGTCCTGCAGGGGTGTAAAGGCATGATTATTGCATCTGTGTGTGCCATGGTGTGCAATGGGTGGGTGACCCTGTACCCCAGTGCTTCCATTCTTGTGTGGGACCTTCTGTGATAATGGTTTAGGGGGGTGTATGGGTATGTGCAGTGGACATGCTTTGGTGATGGGTGTTCGTGCTTTGGTGTTACATGCATGGCTTGGGTTTGGGATGTGTGGTTTGTGATAGTGGGACCTGTGTGAGGAGTTGGAGTGATGGGGGTGAGGGCGAGGGTTGGGGTATGTGATAGCATGCAGGTGGGTGGGGGATGAAGTAGTTAAAGGTTTGACTTACCAGAGTCCATTCCACCAGCTACTCCTGCGAGGCCCTCAGGATGCAGTATAGGCAAGACCTGCTCCTCCCATGTTATGAGTTGTGGGGGAGGAGGTGGGGGCCCGCCGCCAGTCCTCTGAACCGCGATGTGGTGTCTTGAGACCACGGAACGCACCTTCCCCGGTACGTCGTTCCACCTCTTCCTGATGTCATCCCTAGTTCTTGGGTGCTGTCCCACTGCGTTGACCCTGTCCACGATTCTTCGACATAGCTCCATCTTCCTAGCTATGGAGGTGTACTGCACCTGTGATCTGAATAGCTGTGGCTCTCCCCAGATGTTTTCCTCCACCATGACCCTGAGCTCCTCCTCAGAGAACCTGGGGTGTCTTTGCGGTGCCATGGGGTGGTGTGGCTGATGTGTGGGGTGGTGTGTGTTGTGATGTGTGGGGTGATATTTAGAGGTGTGTTGTGTGAGGTGCGTGGATGTTATGTGAGTGATGGTGTTGAGTGCCTGTGGATGCTCGTTTGTAGATGGCGGTGTCTCTCTGGCCTTCAGTTGCAATTTTGGTCGTAGGGGTTTGTGGGTGATGTGGGTGTGTGTTTTATATTGTATCGGATGTGTGGAAGTGGTGTGTGTATGTGTATCAGGTGTGTGTATTTTGAATTGTCCAATGTGGATGTGTTTTGTAAATGTGTGTGTATTTTGAGTGCGGCGGTGTGTACCGCCAATGGAATACCGTGGTTGAAAGACCGCTGCGTGGATTCGTGGGTCGTGATAGTGTGGGTGTATTCCTGTTGGTGTGACGGTGGAGGTTTTGTTATTGCCAGTTTATCACTGACCTTTCGTGTGGCGGACTTGTGTGGGTGTCTAGATTTTGGTGGATTCCGGGCTTTGGGTCATAATGAACGTGGCAGAATTCCGCAGCCGCGGCAGTGTGTTGGCGGTCTTCTGCACGGCGGTAAGCAGCTTTTACCGCCAATGTTGTAATGGGGGCCTATATATGTTAACAATGCTGTCCTGAGCTTTGTTGAGTCATGTCCAACTATTATTTAGGGCCACATGTACCAAGCTATTTTTAATTCTCACAAATGGCCTAGTTTTCAGATTTTGTGTGTTTACGTCAGGAAAAAATGTTTATTCAAATGCACACCTCCAATTTTGCCATTCTGCTATCACATTGCCCAATCACAGAACAGCGTTTGCTAGTGGCATTTTAGAAGGGGCGTTCCTTTCCAATCCTCTGATTGATTGTTTGTTGACTGCAAATGGTGACACTAAGGCTCATATTTATACTTTTTGATGCACAACTGCGCCAACGCAGTTGTGAGTAAAATTTTTTGCCGCCGGCTAACGCCATTCCAATGCGCCATGCGGGCGCCTTATTTATGGAATGATGTTAGCCGGCACTGCGCACTGGTGTGCGTAAAAAAAAATGACTCACACCAGGCAACGCCAGCGTATGGGAAAATGGGGGTTGTGCGTCAAAAAATGGGGCAAGTCAGGTCTGAGGCAAAATTCAGGCCTCAAACCGGATTTACGCCATTTTTTTTTACGCCCAACCTACATTGACATGACTCCTGTCTTAGCAAAGACAGGAGTCATGCCCCCTTGCCCAATGGCCATGCCCAGGGGACTTATGTCCCCTGGGCATGGTCATTGGGCATAGTGGCTTGTAGGGGGGCCCAAATCAGCCCCCCTATGCCACAAAAATAATCTGAAAAAAATACTTACCCGAACTTACCTTTACTTCCCTGGGATGGGTCCCTCCATCCTTGGGTGTCCTCCTGGGGTGGGCAAGGGTGGCAGGGGGTGTCCCTGGGGGCAGGGGAGGGCACCTCTGGGCTCCTTCCGAGCCCACAGGTCCCTTAACGCCTGCCCTGACCCAGGCATTAAAAAACAGCGCCCATCAGGCTCTGCGTCGTTTGTTAAGGCCCACCCCCTCCTGTTCGTCAAAATGACGTCAGAGTATAAATATGGGGCACAGGCCTTAAAGTAATTTTTTGGAAGGGAACGCCTACCTTGCATATAATTAACGCAAGGCTGGTTCCCCCTTCCAAAAAATGACGCACATGGTGGAATTTTGACGCCCACGGGGTCGGACGTCAAAGTATAAATATGGGGCAGGGTTTGCGCCGATTGTGCGTCAACATTTTTGACGCACATTCGGTGCAAACAGAGTATAAATATGCCCCTAAACAACTGCAGTTACCAGCTGTTTCAAGTTGGTGCTAACCCATTTGCAAAAAAAGGAGGGGTCCCCATGGGATCCCTACCCCTTTGTGAATGCATACGCCAAAAATATTTCTGAGCAGGAAGTTGTCCCACAGACCACTGACTGCTTCAAATAAATTATTAGAGTTTTAATATTGCTTTTGAAATGCTTTCTGTTTACGTCTGATGAAGTGAGGCTGCATTTAAAAGAAAATATACATCTCTATTTGAAAGCAGTCAAAGACATGGTGGTCTGCTGAGCCCAGCAGGTCAGCATCCTTGTGAGCGCTGCCATTCCCAAGGGGTTTGCATAATAAGACCTACCTCATCAAAATTCATGAGGTAGGTAATTTGCTACCACATTTGTGATTTGCAAACAGTATCATTGACAGTGTTGTACCTCAGATCATCCTACTTGCAAATTGCAAGTTGCTAAGTCTCGCAATGTGTGACTCATAAAACCTAATCTTCGTACATGTGGCCCTTAGTAACACATTTCAGGTGCAATGACAACACCTGTGCCCATGCATTCTGTCAATGATGATCAGGTAAGACACACCACATTTCACTGTATTGGGACAGCAAAATGGGCAATCCTTGTTTAGTGGTACATTGTCATCATTACACACACATGATCCCTGCCATCTTGTTGGCAAAGGTGCCATATACGGCTTAGGGGACACTGCCAATGGGGCATTTTTGACCTATATACAACTGTGCCACATCTGTTATGGACCACTGAATGCATAATAATTGCTGACAGAAAATTGAGCCACATGTCCATCACACAGTAGCTTAGGGGCATATTTATACTCTGTATGCGCCTAATGTGCGTCAAAAATGTTGACGCACATTCGGCGCAAACCGTGCACCATATTTAAACTTTGACGCCCGCGGATGTCAAAATTCCTCCGTGTGCGTCATTTTTGGGATGTGGGAAACTGCCTTGCGTTAATGACATGCAAGGTAGGCGTTCCTGCCCAAAAAATGACTTTAAGGCCTGTGCGCCTTATTTATACTCCCACGTCATTTTGACGCACAGGAGGGGACGGGCATAAAAAATGGCGCACAGCCTGATGTGTGCTGTTTTTTAACACCTAGGTGAGGGCAGGCGTTAAGGGACCGGTTGGCTCACCTCCATGGTCTCTGATCATGGAAGAAGTCCAGAGGTACCCTTCCCTTACCCCAGGGACACCCCCTGCCATCCTCGCCCACCCCTGGAGGACACCCATGGATAGGGGGACCCATCCCAGGTAAGTACAGGTAAGTTGAGGTCAGTATTTAAAATGTAAGTGGCATATGGGGGCCTAATTTGGGCCTCGCACACGCCACAGGGAACCAGGGAAGAGCCATTGAAATTGTCACCTAATTACAAATCATGACATGGAGTACCAGCTGAAATGAATTAGCCACAAATGTTTGTAGTCAGGTTTAGCACCACATGATTGCTGGGCCCAGTGCATGTGTGCAGGTGTGTGTCTATCACTCAATAGAGTGTCAGTGTGAGTTTGCAGTGGTATGTCTGATTGAGTGTTTACATGCAGGATCAGCAGCTCACTCATATAAAATGTTACACAGTGTGAAATGCTGTCCACACGTTTGTACAGTGATCTGACATTGAGCATATATTTCCTTTCCCTGTCTTACAGGTGGACCGGACCTCTATACCATCAGGGAAGTGGCTCGATTTTTAGGACCCAGACGTTAACAGTAAGTGTGATAATGTCTGGCCTGTGTAGTGATTGCAGCTGTTATGTGAGTGACTCTTGTCTGTTGCACTCGTTGCAAGATATGATGACATGGCACGTGATCTGATATATTACTTGACTGGATGTTGACATAATGTTCCATGCAAGGGTTCGATATTCACAGGCAGAGAGTCATATCTTGGGAGTCTTGTGCTGCGCAATAGGCAGCAGCATGTGAACAAGGTGATTAGTAGCTACATGTAGGCCCACATGTGACTTGGAAGTGCTCCAGTGTCAGAATATTGTCACTGAGTCATACCCACATTTTCACAATCAGTGATGCATCAGTTTTCCACACAAAATTGCGCATCCCTGTATTGTAATGTACATGTAGGACTGTATGGGTAACTGGCCCCCAGCATGTAGCCCCATAAGTTGTACTCCATTTACGTCAAACTTATGTGGTATCCAAAAGGCGTGCCCTGCTCACATGTGTTCCACCCACTAAATCCATGTACAAGTGGACATGGCTCTATGGTTGTCCTCAACAGTTGTGATGATGTATTGCGTGCCCATCCCCCCTGAGGCACAGGGGTAGGGGGAAGAACATATATGTAGGTAGATGTGATGGTCACAGTGTAGATGACAGACATCTCATTCAAGCATGCATGTGTCCCAAACAACACTGGGCCATTTCAATTAGAAACTGCGTACCATCCTGCCAATTACATCTATAAATCACTGGTCTTGGGTGTCTTGAAGTTGACTCAGATGATAAAGATTAGTCTGCCTGCACCATGTGAAGTTCTTGCTGCATTTGCATTGTGACACATTGCACTATATCAATGCACAGGTCAATTTTGGACACCTCTTGTTGTGCTTTGCTGTGCTGTACTTGATGGGTAGGCAGCATTGCCATTTCATTTGTCAGGGACATTATATCATCTGTACTGAGATTTGGGCTGCATGTGCAAATTGAGAGAGTGTTAGATTATCATCTGAACATGCATCACACAATGATGTCACTGATGGTTGACTGTCTCATTTTACAGCTGCCAACATGAATGTAGCTGAGATTAGGGATTTCCAGAAGGGGAAGTGAGGTACAGACACATATTGGATGTCGAATCTGGGTACCGGAGGATGGCAAGACGCTATCAGAATACAAGAGCCACAGGAGAATCGTGAGCTTTCAGCCAAGGGGGACCGGCATTGGCCACAACGGTTGGAGCCACCACCACAACTGCACCCAGTAGCACAGCAGCCATCATCACATCAGCCTCACCTGCTGCACCTTCAACCTCAGCACCATGACGACCACACCTGCTGGAGCAACAACCTCTGCAACACAGACCGCCACATCTGCTGCATTGGACATGGCAGCCATTTCCGAGCTCCAGAGGGACATGAGAAAAGGTTTTAGAAAGTTTGACACTCTACAGAGGGACATGGACAAAAATACCCAGAGGCTCAAATTTATAAAGAAGACACTGAGGAGGGCAAACCTCTGGACTCCTGCCTCCCCTCACCTCTAATTCAGTACCCTCCCTCCTCATTCCTCATCCAGTTTTTTAGTGGGTTTAGGGGGTTTAGTGATAGGTTAATGTCGGGTAGTACTTTAGGTAGGCTAAGTATGTTGGAGGGTGGTGTGTTTTATATTACTACATGTTAGTTTGTGGGTGGGTGGATGTGATGTTGGGGCTTTTGTGTATTTGAATGAAACAAAATGAAAAAAAAAAAATATATATATATATATATTTGTTTAGTATTAGTATCTGTTTAGGTTAGTATATGTTGTCCTACATGTGTCTCGTCATATAAGGGGGGTTGAGGGCAAATGTTTAGAGTGTTGTTACATGTGGTAAGTAAGCTTAACACAGGGTAGTTAGGGCCCGTTGTGGGTAATATATAGTTAGAATAGATTAGGTTAGTAGAGGTGTGTTACATAGTTTTAAGTTCTCTTTTGTACACAGTTATTAAAGATTTAGGTACTCCCTTACTGCATGAGTCATATGCTTGGAGTGCAGGGTCTTTGCATGAGTGTACCGTGAGAATTGTCTGTTGGCCTGTGTATTCCGTCCTGCATCCACATCCCTCTCTTGACATGTTAATTCCCACTTCCAACTAAGCTGTCATATTGGCAGCTACAACAAATCTAAATCTCAATGCATTGGCCATCCATTGCACCCACAACTCAACGTGACTATGGTTCCATGTATTGGACAGGTAGGTGTGGTTTTAAAGCAGTCATCGTTTGGGTCCTGTGTCGGAATGTTGGGCACTGTGGGACATCTGCCTGTAGCCTGATGTTCTTATGAACACTGCTAAACTGAGTAGTGTCAATTTCAGACAAGGTCAATTATACAAATTTCACGCCTATGTGTTTTACTTGTCCCAGCTGAAGGTATTGGCCAAACCCTCTTACACAGCCATTCCTGCTGTATGTTGCGGGTGAGGCATGTATATTTTAAAGCAAATGTCACATACACAATGACTTTCTTGTAGGAGATGTGGCCAGCATTGAGTTTCATCCTGTAGATACCTTGTCCCAGAATTATACTATTATTGCACTGCATTTGCCTCATTTTTTGATGCAAAAACAGTGCAAACTTACAAAATACAATGCTATTTTGTAAGTTTGTGCTGCTTTTCCTTAAAAAATGATGCAAATGCAGCACTGAAGAATTATAAATCAGGTCCCTTGTGTGTAAATATCTGCCCACATTATTTCTGCACTCTGGTATTGACACTCTGTGACCATAGACATGTTACATGCATTACAAATCTCCAGCAAAGTAGATGTGTCACATTACACAGAGACAGAGTGGGTGTGTAGGTGCTGTTTATTTTAAAGTGTTGTAGTGCGATATTTACATAGTCCAGGTTTGTGACCCCATTCGTGTCAAGCATTCTATTGTGACGCAACACAGGTGCAGGGTTGAGGGACATGTCATTGGACATGCTGAGATGAAGTGTCATTCAGTACAGAGGACCATGAATGGCCAATTGAGTAGCGAGAGACAAATGTAGTCCATAGTAGAAAGGTTAACAGTGTGTCGGTGAACAGTGCATGTCACCAACTGTACCAATACTGGCATGTTGTCAAGCACAGGACAAATGAAAATCAGTGCCCATGTGGCATGGGCTGGTGCTACCGTGTACTCCTACGGGTGAAGATGATCTGTTCCACATACAACTTATAAAGGTGGCTGAAGTGCCAAACATAGTACAGTTTTGGGGAAAGAAATCTGGCCCTGGGAACCTGTTTACCAGGGGACCAGGGCACTTAAAGCTTGAAGCCACATAATTTTACAGGCAAAATGTGGGAACTACCATGTCTAAAGAGGGCCTGTCTCACAATCTCTAAACAGTGCATTGAAGCCTGAATATGCAATAGCCTGGGTCTGCTGACAGGATGGTAGGGATGAGTTAGTTACAGGCAATCAACAGTTATGCATCTTAGGATGTGGGCAGCAAGAGACTAGACAGTAATTGTTTGGATTGTTTTAAAGTTACCTGTTAGCTGTCCTGTACTCATATGAGGCAAGAGCATCTTGGCTTGCCCCATTAAGGAATCCCACGCTCCAAAAACAGTAACATGCCTGAAACCAAAACTCGAAAGTAGGGAAATGTGACAAAGTGATCCTGGTGAGGAGAGCGTCTCAAAGGCTAATTTTTTTTAAGATTGGCCAGCTCTGGGCTTTAGGGGCAATAATTCAACTCTATAGTGGAACCCCAAAAATCAAGTATCTAACTTCATGAAAACGTCTTAGAGCATCCCACTCCCCTTGCTTGAGGTGTGGGACTCCCCTAAAAAGAGAATGTTAAATTGCAAAAGTCTTATTTGGTGCAGCCCAATAGAGTTAAGTACCCTGAACTCCAGTGTTAGAAATGGGGTATCTAGTTGGCAGGGGTATACATCCATTCCAAGTAGGTACCACCATTCTAGTCAGGGTAAATCGGATACACACTAAAAGATAACCTACAGCAGCTTGGTACAGAGCTTTCAGGCTTAACTCAAGAGGTACCACACAAAATGAATCCACACCAGGTTAGAAATTAATTTAATGAACAAAACAAGACCAAAACATCAAACATCCAAGAAACAGAAGTAGAGATATGAATTTGTAAAGAATATCTGTAAATGCAATGCTTTAAAAGCTTAAAACACCAAATGAGGCTATCACGTCATGCTAGGTAAATCCAAAGTTCAGGCTGACCTCAATGGAGCGTGGGCCAACTAAAAGGACCAACCTTGTCCAGCTGAAAGAGTACCTTACATGGAGGGTTGCATTAATGATCGGATACGAGGAGCAGGAGCACTGATGCAAAGGCTATGCGTTGGTCTGATTCACACAGTAGGGATGTGTGATTGTTGAACCGTGCAGTGATTGAAACAATGTCCTTGAGGTGCGGCATTAAACCCTTTGCGATGAAGGCGATGCGTCATTGTCAAGCCACTCAGCCGATGATACGAAGCTGATGTGCTGAGGCTGACTGTGATGCATAATTCACGCAATCCTGAGTCACGCAATTGGGATGCAAAGCCCTCATCCTCAGCTTCAGAGGCCATGCATTGGCATTGAGGAGAGATGCTTCTATTCTGATTGGGGCAGTGACGGTAATGCATGGATTTTCTCAGAACACAGCTGCGATACCCACCTACAAGGCCCCAGGATTGGACTGGTACCACTTGGCAAGGCAGGACTCACAGATGGTCCAGGTGCTGTTGGAGAGTTGCAGGCAGTCTTCGATGTCTCTGAGACTGAGGAGAAACAGAAGGCAAGCCAGCAAGCCCTTGGAGTTACTTGGCTCTGGGGATGTAGAGATTAAGATCCAGTCTTCCCACTACCAGCCAAGAAGGGCAACAGGACAGGCACAGCAAAGGAGGAGTCCAGCAAGTCCAGCAGAGTTAGCAGAGTGGCATTGCTTTCAGCAGCACAGCACTCTTTCTTCCTGGCAGAATGTACTCAGATCCAGAAGTCTTCTGATTTGGTAGGGTCAGAAGTCAAGTTCTTAAACCCAGTGGTGCCATTGAAGTGGGGGTGACTTGAAGGGGGGACTTTGAAGTGCACAAAGACCCTGCCATTCCTTCACTGATAGCCCTTTGTATGGGAACAGGCACCGCCCTATTCAAGTATTAATGTAAGCTAGTCCCTCCCATCTCACTCAGGAAGACCCATCAGCCTGGTGATGGGCCATCAGAATGTGAATGACACACCTCGGCTCCCTTTGTGTGTGACTGTCTAGAGTGAATGCACAGCACCCAGCTGTCACCTACAACAGACATGTTTTCAGAGAGAGACAGAAGTCACAGAATGGTTAACATAAGAAAACGTCAACTTTCTATGTTGCTACGTGCTGCAGGTCCACAAGTAGCATTTAATTTACCAGCCCCGGGCCTACTATTTACTTACTAGTAAATTAAATATGCCCGTTGTGGATAGACCAATGTTACCATGTCTATAGGGCAAGAGCACATGCACTGCAACACTGGTCAGCAGTGTAAAACAAAACAAAAACAAAAAAACAAATTCATCAAAGAGAGGAGGAGGAAGGCAACAGGTTTGAGAATGGCTCTGCATAAAGTGCCAGGTCCAACATCCAGGTGAACCTCAACTATAGAAAATTTGCATCTTTCTGGAACATTTTGACTTCAAAACTTTTAAAATTCATATTTTAAATTCCCTTAATCCATTTTATCCACTTTGGTGCCATTAAATTAATCTCCTGTTTACTAAAGCCCTCAATTGATAAAGACTTTTAGGCTATCCACATATTTTAATATTAAATAGATTGTTTTTCTAAATTCAGTACTCATTACTATTTTTTTGTCTAATTTGTTTTTTTTTCCAATATTTTTATGGTGCTGCTCAGTCCGGACGTGACAGACGTTTTTTTCTGGGCAAAGCATACTACCTTGTGTCATTGCTACCAGGGGTATGTCCAGGTTGCTAGATCACTAATCTGGTGAGACTCGACCCCTAAACTAACATTGGTGTATCCATAACTGGCATATTTAATTTACTAGTAAGTCACTAATCAAGGGCACTACATATGCCTATGGCCTGTAAATTAAATGCTACTAGGGTACGTGCAGCACTGATTGTGCCACCCACTCCAGAATCCCACAGTCTAGCACATGTTGGCATACATCATGGAGAAGTCAGAATTGTATTTGGAATAAGTGTCCGTAACTAACTGCAGAATCAAGACATGTAGTGAAGTACAATTTAGCCATCCAGTTCAGCTATGTAAGGCATGGAAATGTTTCTGTGAATGGGGTTGTACCCGTTTTAATGTAAGATTGCTACAGTGACATTAAGGACCTGATTGAGATCTCATCGGATGGAATAAGCCATCAGTAATGAGATGGATATCCTATCCACCGTATTACGATCTCCACAGAATATACTGTAATGAGATCATAATACTGCAAACTAGATATCCGTAACGTTTGTGATTCAGTATTCCCCTCCAAAATCTAAATCATGCCCTAAATCTTTTATCTCATCTGTTATTTTATGTCTCTTATGATTGTGTCCACAGCTATTAGATGAGCCATATGGGGTAGTTTAAAAGGCAACTCACATCACCTTAATCTGCAGGTTTGTTCTATATTTGGGATATATCACTGAGTTCAACAACCTTGGAGAACAGAAAGAAATGCAGCAACGCATAAAGCAATTCTGATCACAAGGTCCAGGTAACAACTTCGCATACCAAGTTTCATATTTCATGCACTTTTAAATGAGGTTGCATTGTTCACCCTTGTAAAATGCAATCAGGCAGTGATGAATGTTTCATGTCATATTTTGAACTGAAAATGTATTGTAAAATCTGTGTTGTCAAAGGAAGGAAATAAAGTACATAAAAGTTGGAATGCTTCCATACCTTGGGCCTCTAGACCTTGGTAATGGGGTTGCAAAGGAACACCATTTGTCACTCTGTGGACTTGGTAATGGGGTTGGTTGTGGGTGACTGGCTCTGTGAGAAAGAGTTTATACAGTAACATCTCAAACATGTTTATGTGGGTTCTAACTTCAATTGTAAGCAGAAGGTAAATTGCTATGAGGAATATGCATTACTCAAGGGAAAGTCTATATATATATATTCACTGAAAAAACAAAAAGTGGCAGTGACGTTATAGTTAGGTTCTGAATTTACTCGTCCAAAACCATGGAAATTCAGCAGTTACAGTAAGATATATTTTAAGTAACTATAACTCACTCCCTAAGATAAAGTTAACTTGCGCCCTTGTCATGCACAGTTTTCTTATCAATAATTTTATTGCAAATGTTGCAGTAATAATATCAAATATTCCTTACAAGATATCATCAATGATATAATATGTGGAGTAATTAGGTATGCATGGTGAAGGTGCGAGTTATAGTTAGCTTAGGGCGCAAGTTATAGTTACTTAAAAGAACTTTAATTATAACTGCTCCATTCCTATGGTTTTGTTTGAGTAAATTCAGAACACTATAACATCCCTGTAACCATTGTTTTTTTCTGTGAATTTCTATGTTTTTTGAACTGTAAGCAATTTCAATTACTATGCGTAATTCCAAACCCAGCAGGGGTTGGTCGCAGGGCCTGTCCTGCAGTCAGTCCTTGCAGTCAAGCTCTTATAGCTACCCAACCCCATGCCAGGCACTTCCTTTGGGAATGGGGGAACGCTCCCTTTGCATACATAGGTGTTCATTTTGACATTAGTGGTAAAAAATGCCTCCTGCTTCGGTGACGGCTCCCAAAATACCGCCACCACGGCCACCATCCATCCTCCAGATTATGAGCACTGCCGGACTTCCACCTCAAAGAAGGGCGAAAATCCAGAAATGTTCATGGTGGCGAATGGTGGTAAGGTGGCGCTGCTACCACCAGCACCATCACGCCAGTGGAACACCACCAGCCATATCATGATCTGTGGTATGGCCTGGCGGTGTCCTGCTGGTGGGGTGCTGCTGGAGGGAGCAGCACCCCTTCCCGTTCCATGCCAGAAGACCTCCTTGCGCAAGGTAAGTCGGGCTTCTGACAGTGAAGGGGGGTGTCAAATTGGGGGGTGAGTGAGAGGATTGGAGCATGTGGTGTGTGTGTGTGTGTTTGGATCGGGGTGGGGGTGGTGTGTGTTTGGATCAGAGAGGTGGGGGGTGTATTTGAAAGTTGGGGTGGGGGTTAGTGTGTGTATGAGGGGTGGATCTTTGGATGGAGGGGGGTGGGGGATGTCTGGTGTGTGTTGGGGGAGCCACCTACCAGTGACAGGGAAGGAATTCCCTGTCATCGGTAGGGCCTACCGCCATTGGTTCTCATGGCATTGCTAACGCCACGAAAACCATGGTGGTCGGCAGGCTCATAATGCAGCCGGTGGTACTGTGCCGGCCTCCAGGCTAGAGATTGATATCTCCGGCCCGGCAGCTGATACCGCCATGGTGGAATGAGTGGACAAGTGGCGGGTTGGCTGCAGCCAAACCGCCATTCTCATAATGTGGCTGTATGTACTGCCAGCCTGTTTGCGGTACTACCACCACATTAACACTCACCGCCGGGGTCATAATGACCCCCATTATGCCTAACAGAGGCATAATGTAGCACAAAGGGTTACAGAGTGGCGCCATGCATGCTTGGTGCCACTCTGCAAATACGGCGCAGGGATTGCGACCTCGTTGGGCCACATTAACTTTAAAACAAATTATGTTAATGTGGCGCAAGGTGGCGCTTGGACATTATAAAAATTCCCCTTAGTGTCTCCTCAGCACTCTATCGCACACCATGTTTCAATAACCTTTTTCTGGATCCTTCCAGCACTTGCATCCAATCTTTAATTATATTATAACCCATCAGATTTATCCCTTTCAAATCTCAAAACCTTGGATCACTTGTGCGAGAAAAAATAAAATATCAACATTAAGGAATATTCCTGTTACCAAATATTAATATTCATCTGCACTTTGGTTAATGACTGAGCTCTCATCTTTGCATGTAAAAAAACAATATTACTATTTAAGCCTAATGACTATAATGTTCCCCTCTTTCTTCCTTCCACAACAAGTCTTAAACAAGTTCCCAAATCCACTTTCAAGGCATTTGAGCATCTTCTGGTGGAAACACCTCAGTATGTTCAGTAGAATAGTGGAGGCAGAGCATCTGAAGTAAACCTCTTCTTCAAATTTGCTAGGTTATAACAGGACTATTAAGTATCAAATGTCCCAGCTGTAAGAGCAAGCCACACTCTCCTTCTTCTGAGACATTATGCATGTCAATTTTGAAACCCTTTTCTGGCTTTGGCAGGAGTGTCAATAGATGGGAAGGTAGGTGAATTGGTGAGAGTCTTCTAGTTTGTAGTGTACCTCAGTTTGTCACTCAGACTTGCTCAGGCACACAGGGGGTCATTATGACCAGGGGAAAGGTGGCGGTTTCACCATCAACAGGCTGGCAGTGAAGACGGCCCCATTATGAGTAGTGGCGGGTTGGCCGCTGCCAACCCCCCACATCTTCACTCATACCACCATGGCGGTCAGAGCCGCTGGGCTGGAGATGAGCATCTTTGACCCAGCAGTCCACAGAGGCCTGCCAGCGGTATTTGGAGCTGCCTTTCTACCAGGGTTTCCGCGGCGGTAGCACCACCCCGAAAACCCTGGTGGAAAGGCTACCGGTGACAGGGAATTTATTCCCTGTCACTGGAAGATGACTCCCCCCCCCCCAGCAAGCACTAAACCCCTATCCCCCCTCCAGGCACAGCATCCCTCACCTCCTCCAGACACAGCACCCCACTCCCTGCATACATGCACACAAACAGACACCCACACGCACCACGCATGCAATCATTCACCTACACTTACACTTGCTTACTCACACACATCCATACTCGCAATCACCTCAGCACTCATACACACATTCAACCATGCATACTCACACCCATCCAAACATGCATACTTACATGAAGACAAATGCACATTAATTCACCACAACGCTGATACTCATATTCACCACAACACTCTCTCTTGCATACACACACGCATACGCAGTTACATGTATACACGCACTCACTTCTACATTCAGGCATGCATACAACCACACATACACACATTCATACACACATGCAAACAACACACACTCACACATGCACACACAACACGCCCCACCCTTCCACCCACTTCCCTGTCAGCCAAACAGACTACCTGGTCCTGGGAGGAAGTCGTCTGGCAGGGAAGGGGCGCTTCCACCTCCAGCAGCTTCCCACCAGTAGGACACCACCAGGCCAAATTATTGCTCAGAATACGGCGGGTGGTGTCCTACTGGGGGGGCAGGGCCAGTGGTGGAACCACCCCCACGTCTCCACCCGCCAGCATGACTACTGCTATATTTCCACCTAAAGTGTGGCAGAAATCCAACTTGTGGATTTATACTCTCACAGGGAACATGGCAGTGATGGTGCGAAACTTATGAGTGGTCTTAAAAAATATTACTCTACATAGTCTCTGTTCTGCCAAGTTAAATTCACTAATAATCTTCTGGAGGGGAATGACTAATACTCTCAAGTCCCTGTTTTTCCATAACTGTGCAGAACAGTTTTAATCTTTCTATCTGTATAAATGGCTTGTAATTTCACCCTCTACTTTTGAATTTCATAGACAAGCAGCTTGTTCATTCTTAAAGACTGGCTTGGTAGCATCTTATCTTAAATGTGGTGTCACCACTTCCTTACTAAAAGAAATACTTTACAATTACCATTCCAACTTCAATACTCATTAAGTAGCTAAATTGTTTGAGAGAGCAGTAATGGAACAGGAATAGACATTTATTGAGGTAAAATAACACTTTTTGCCTAACTCAGACTGTATTTAAGATCACTTTGGGGAACCTATTATTGGTGGCCTCAGTCTCAAACTGTATAGAGGTGGCATTGTTGATTCTGGGACTAAATATTCTATTCAGTATATTGGACTTCTTTGTCTGGAACTGCCTAGAATTTGTGAACCATCAGTAAATTAGCAAGTTTTAGCAGTAGTCTGTTTTTTTCATCAGTTGTATTTAATAATGCATATCTTTTAGCCATTTTCAGCTTATTACATATATGAAACATATAATTGCTACCTAGAAGATACTGAGTTATTATTTGAGATTTTTTTCTAGCATTTGCTGATTCCCGGTCAAAGTTTGGTGACTATTTACCTGTTAAACTGATTATTGGCACTCATCAGGGGGAAAACAATAGCCAAGATTGTGGTGGGGCCACAGACTCTAGTTGCTGAGCTGTGGGGATACATTTCATTTTAGGTCCAAGAGGGATCCCTCTGAGCTTGGGTCAATCAATCAATCTATCAATCAATCATATTTCTTATATAGCATGACTACTCAACTGTAAGGGTCTCAAGGTGCTGGGGGGGACCATCTGCGGTTCAGTCAAAGAGCTAGGTCTTGAGGTCCTTCCTGAATTGAGGCAGATATGGTGATTGCCTGAGTTGCAGGAGCAGGGAGTTCCAGGTCTTTGGAATACGGCAAGAACAGTATCTTCCTCCAACCAAGGTCCTGCGGATCCGTGGAATGACGGCCAGGGCAAGTTGGGTGGAGCAAAGATGTCTGGTGGGTGTGTAGAAAGAGAGGCAGTGGTTGAGGTATGCTGATGCTGCATTGTGGAGAGCTTTGTCGGGGTGTGTGAGGAGTTTGAAGGTGATTCTCTTGTTGATTAGGAGACAGTGGGGGTCTTACAGGTGTCAGGCAATGTGATTGCATCGGGGGTGTTCAGGATAAGTCTGGTGGAGGCATTCTGATGTTCTGCAGTTTCTTTTGTTTTTTTTGTGTGGTGCTAGCATAGAGTGCATTGCCTTAGTCGAGTCGGCTGGTGAGCAGTGCATGGGTGACCATCTTTCTGGATTCAGTGGGGATCCACCTGAAGATCTTGCAAAGCAGGTGGAGCATGTGGAAGTAGGAGGACGATATGGTATTGATTTGGCAGTTCATGGAAAGTGAGGAGTGGGCAAGAATTTATAGTCTGTACATTGATTCTGGAATCACCTTGATGCTTCAAGGTAATATTGTCACCATGGGGGACTTTTGCTATCTCAGTCTGTTACAGAGAATATTTTCTTTCTGACCATTGCTAACAAAATTCATGCAATATTGACTTTTGTGATCTCTTAAATGATGTTTGCTAAAGGGAAATGTCTGGGTTTCCTACATTACCAAAGACAGTGCCTAGAAAGGCTCAAAGTTGCTGTTGTATGTTTGAATCTACAACTTAACCAAGAAGTCTGTATAGCCTCAACATTAATGTTCATTCATTGCCTGCAGGTACAGTAGCATTCCATCTGTAAAGATGTGTGTGTGGTTCAGAAAGTGGTTAACATCTCAGGTTTACCTTTCCTCTGCACTATGCTCCATCTCTGTATCCTACTTTAGACTTAAACCTATGATTTTTTTTACTTCAGTTTACTACGAAAAGGGAATATGTGCCATTCTTTTATCAATTCATGCATTGTAACATCAGAATAAAGCATTATACACAGAAATACAGCAGCCAATGTGACATTCCCCAGATGCATTGGGACGTAGGGGCTGTTTCATAAATACATTTGTGAGACAAGCTAGTAGTACGTGCCAGTACATATCTTTGTGATTTGACTCTTCAATGTCTAACCGCCACCATAAAAAGTAAAGAGGTCACAACCCATTCAATCTCTAGTAATTCTTTACGACTATCCTATGTTATTCTCAATGTATTCTCATTTTAAATTCAGAAAGATCCCTAAAACCTTTCCATTTAAAAAAAGGAAATCTGCTTTCAGTCTCTCATCGTGATGGCATGTAATGCTTGGAGATAAAAAGTTATTTAGCATTTGAATACATTACTTTACACTAGTTTATGGGGATACCTTTGTGTATTTCTATAGTAAAAACGTAATATATGTCCTTACCTGCTGTTAAATTGTTTGCAGTTATACCAGATATTCGTAATAAAGCATGTCTCTAGTCAAAAACGTAATAATGAGCAATTACACGATTACAGCATATTTATTGCATTTTTCAGGCCCTCTAACAAGGCCCTGGATTCTGGTTGTAAAAGTTGCTAACGATTTAGGTGTGCAATGTGAAATATTTGTCTTTTTACTGCGATGTATACCTTAATATTATTACCGCTGAGTGGTATTTAAGTAAAATAATGTGTGATAAAAAAATATAGAATTCTAGAATTGGCCGGTAGCTGCGCATTTTTTTATCTCCTTTCCTAGCAAAGTACGGCATCTGCCTTTGATGTTGGCTGTTGACTTTGGTACTAAGCCAAGCAGAGCTTTTCTGAACAGCATTCAAACTGGCTTGGAAGCATCATTCATAACCAGCAGGAATTTCATTCAGAAAGTCTACATAACTCATGGAGTTTAATTAGTGTCAAAGGGACAAAAAATCCTTCACAGGCATGGCTGTCAGGAAGGTCTACAAAAAGCTTAGCTTACAGGTTTTCAGATGTACCTGAACATTTTGCTCTTTTCTGAATGCCATGTCAGGTACTAAAAATATGAGAGGCAAAGGAAGTAGCTCTCGCATTGTACTTTGCTGTAAGGAGCGTGCATTTGTTTTCCATCATTGAACGTTTAATCATGTTTACAGTAGTATAGGAGTATGTTTATGGATATGTTATACACATATTTACACTGGCTTACAGACATGCATATCTTTTATCAGTTAGTTGTTAGTGTGCCAGTGGGTCTTAAGAAAGCTAAGTGGGTTTAGTACTTATTGTGGACATCTCTGTGTGATCTGCACATCAAACGTCCCTGCAAGGCCAACTCTTCTAGTGAACATTAAGTTAGAATATTTAGGAAATCTATGTATTTCTGAAATGGAAACAAGATATGGAGTTCAGGAGTAGTAGTTCTTTGTTCTGTGTACTATTATGTGATTTAAAGTGTATTTTTCAAAATCTTTTCTTTTTTACACACTGGCTTACATTTGAAAGGCATTAATGCATTGAAATCCAATTGGTAATACCAAATGTTTTACTATTCTCTGCCTACTGCCCCTAACAAGAAATGGGCCAAAACACAAAAGGGACACATCACATTTTTCCCATGAAAACTGACCTTTTTTCAAATGCAGGTACCTGTGGATTTTGAACCCTAGCTCAGCAGGCACCTAGAGAAACCCAGCAAATGTGTACATTTTTCCTAGACATCTGAGGGAATTTAGGTTGGGGTGACTTGCATGCCTTTCTACAGGTTTTTAACCCAGAATCCCTTGCAGACCTCAAACTTTGACAAAAACACATTTTCCTCATATTTCTGTGATGGAAAGTTCTGTAATCTGGCATGTTTAAAAACTAGACAACTGGCGGAATTCATTATGGGAAGACTTGCATGGCCCTAACCAAGTTTCTTTTACCCAGAATCATTTGAAAACCTCAGACTTTGGCTAAAAGAAAAATCAATTTTCCTATAATTTCTGTGATGGAATTTTTTCAAATCTGTGGGGTTCCACAAATTTCCTACCACCCAGCTTCCCTCTAGGTATCCCAATAAAATTGGTACCTCACTTGTGTGGGTGGGCCTAGTGCCTGTGATAAGAAAAGGGCCAAAATGCACCATGGATGCATCACATTTTTCCACTCTTAACTGACCCTAAGTGGGTAGCTGTGGATTTTGGGCCCTAGCTCAGCCAGCACCTAGAGAAACCCACTAAACTAGACACCCAGGGAAATCGAAGGTGGGCTGACTTGTGTTGCTCTCAATAGGTTTTGTTTTACCCAGAATCCCTTGCAAACTTCCTACTTTGACTGACAAAACACATTGTCCTCACATTTCTTTGATGGAAAGGGGTAGAATCTGCTGGGGGCACACACGTCCTTCCATCTAGCATCCTCCCAAATCTTCCAATAAAAATGGTGCCTCACTTGTGGGGGGTAGGCCTAGTGTCCACAACAGGAAACAACCCAAAAAGCAACATGGATACATCACATTTTTCCACTCAAAATGGACCTTTTTTTTGCAAAGTTGTAGCTCTGGATTTTGGGCCTCAGCTCAGTCGGCATCTAGAGAAACTTAACAAGGTTGCTCATTTTTTAAAACTAGACACCTCAGGGAATCCAGGGTGGGTGGCTTGCATGGCTCTTACTAGTTTTTTTTTTCCAGAATCCCTGGCAAACTTTGACTAAAAAAACACATTTTTCTCATATTTCTTTGATGGAAAGTTCTTGAATCTGTGGGGAGCCACAAACGTCCTTCTGCTCAGCCCTAGGTCTCCCAATAAAAATGGTATCCTACTTGCGTGGATGGGCCTAGTTCCTGCAACAGTAAACGGCCCAAAATGCAACACATTTTCCCACTCAAAAGAAACCCGTTTTTGCAATGTGAGTAGCTGTGGATTTTGGGACCTAGCTCAGTCAGCACCTAGGGAAACCTAGCAAGCCTGCACATTTTGAGGAGTCCGGGGTGGTGTGCGTGGTGTGGATCACATGAGATTTTCTTACATACAATAGCCAGCAAAGCACAAACTGTGCTTGAAATCACACATTTTCAATATATTTCTGTGATTAAAACTTTCAGAATCCACAGGAATCCACCAAATTCCTACCACCCAATCTGTGTGATAAAATCGCTGCACCACTTGTGTGGCTGGGCCTAGTGCTCGCCACAGGAATGGATCAAACCAAGATCAATACAAGCCTAAGTGAAGGGGCTCCCATTGAACTCAGTTTGGTCTGTTTCTATCAAGAGGCCCTCACAGGTGTGTCTGTAATTCTTCCCTGTGTCCACAAGAGACTGAGACCTTGATTATGAATGGCAAAATTTCACTGGAGAGTTAACTCCCCCCAGACAGACAGGCATATCCCATATCCCATACCCCCACAGTCCTCTGTTACCCTACAGCACTCCCACAGACATTCTCCACCAGGTTAGCAGTGGTCTTCCCAAAACCAGCTGACACTGCCCTGAAAAGGATCCACTATCTGTGGATCTATCATTCCCGATTCAAGGGAGCAAAACACCTGTTATTGATGCAATGATACCATCCAGAATCAGGATTCTGGCCTCAGGTATTGGTGCACAAAAACTCACATAGAGACATGGGAATAAAGCTTTTGAGGGAAGTGTTATTAGGTGACCATGTACTATAAGGAATAGAATGCCCCCTGCCATACGTTAAATGAGTATTCAAAGTCACCTCAAAGTCCTCTGAACTTAAAGAAGAACAAAGTAGAAAGGAAAGTCCCATGAACTTAAAGAGTTGCAATATTCTTAGGATGTGTGGCAGAGGGGACTTTGTTGTGCATAAAATGGAACATTGGGGGCATAGCACAAGTGTCAGATTACACACGATTGTGAGTGAGGAGGCACAGGTCCAATGTATACTTGTTTAACACTGTTTAATAATTTAGCTTGTGAAATAATTAAACAAAAAGTATATTCATTTTGTTTTGAATGGGAGAGAAAATTACATATGCATTCAGTAACAGCACTACACATGGTGTAACCAGGAAAGAAGATTAAGGCAACCCTATCCCTAATCTTCACTTTGCCACCTGAAAAAATTATGGTGGTCATTATGACAGTGTTGACGACACCGTTTGTCACCATACCCTTCGCACACACCTCTACAACGCCGGGATCTGCGGCAAGGCTCTCGACTGCATCTCTTCATTCCTCTCCGGCAGAACCCAGAGAGTCCGCCTTCCGTCGTTTTTTGTCCGAAGCCTCCAAGACCATCTGTGGCGTCCCCCAAAGATCCTCCCTCAGCCAAACGCTCTTCAATGTCTATATGGCCCAACTCGCAAACATCGCATGAACCCACCACATCAACATAGTATCCTACGTAGACGACACCCAGCTGATCCTCTCCCTCACGAAAGACCCTGCAATCGCAAAAAAACAACCTCTACAATGGAATTCACATCATCGCCAACTGGATGTAATCAAGCCAGCTCAAGTTAAACACTGACAAAACAGAGATCCTCATCTTCTGCACCGACCTCTCATCTTGGAACGACTCCTGGTGGCCTACCGCTCTAGGAACCGTACCCACACCCACCACTCAAGCACGCAACCTAGGATTCATCCTGGACTCAGCACTCAGCATGACTTAGCAGGTCAATCCAATCTTCTATTCCTGCTACAACACCCTCCGCAAGATCTTCAAATGGATTCCTGTCGAAACCAGGAAAACGGTCACCCACACTCTTATCAGCAGCCGATTAGACTACGGAAACGCACTCTATGCGGGATCCACGGCTAAACTCCAAACGAAAATGCAACAAATCCAAAACGCATCCGCCTGCCTCATCTTCGATGTCCCACGCCGTGACCACATCTCATCCCGCCTCAGAAACCTACACTGGATACCCGTAACAAAGAGGATCACCTTCAAACTCCTCACCCACGCAAACAAAGCTCTCCACAACACTGGTCCAGCCTACCTCAACGACAGACTCACCTTCCACACTCCCACCCGCCATCTCCGCTCCACCAGCCTCACCCTCGCCTCCGTGCCCTGTATCTGCCGCACCACTGTCGGAGAAAGATCCTTCTCTCACATCGCCGCCAAGACCTGGAACTCCCTACCGCTCCACCTATGCCAGACCCAGGACCTCCTGACATTCAGGAAACACCTCAAAACATGGCTATTCGATCAGTAGCTTCCCCCCCAGAGCCTTGAGACCCTGACGGGTGAGTAGCGTGCTTTATAAATTAATTGATTGATTGATTGATTGAGTGGTGGTAAGTGATGAAGTGGCAGCAATTACCACCAAATTATGACCATGGCGGTGATAACTCCCATAGACAGCCAATGTACCACACCATCTGCCAGGGCGTTCAAACCACGCACCACGGCAGTAGCCATCAACAGCCATGCGGAAGACAAGGTACCGGCCACCATAATATGACATAGCAAACTGACAGGATTTCCGGGGTGGTACCAACGCCATCAAAACCCTGGCGGAAACAGAACACAGAAGACCAAAGACTCACCATCAGAGACACAGAGAAGACCAGCGCCGCCATGGAACCGGAACTGCAAGTCTTCCCCATGCTCCTCTCTGCCATGCTCCTCCTGGAACAGCAACGCCGACGAAGACGACGATGGTGAGTACAGCCACCTAGCACACAAGGGGGGAAGGGAGGAAAAGGATAGTGACACACACACGCACAACACACACCAGACACACACACACCATACACACAATCAGCTGCAGAGGAAAACCAATGGCACACGATGCATGGCATAACAGTACAAGGACTAGAGTATGGAAGCACTGAAAATGTATTTCCAAGGCAAAAGCCACCACATAAACCAATATGAAAACAAAAAAGATATGTACAGTTGTCCACAAAGGGCCAATGCCCTGTCCAAAATACTAAGGGCTCACATCGCCACAGGGCACAGTCCATGGCCCAACTTGTTTCCTGACAACATCCTAACAGAACTGTGTAGGGGCATCATCATTGAAGTGGGCAGGCAATTCAGGGGGAAGAGGGTGGGGGGCACTTCAGCTGAAGTCGGGGACTTGCCCACTGGTTCTGGAGGGGGCTCCATGCCCATTTCCCAATGCTGGGGAGTGCAAGGTCACAGTCTCTGAGGTGGGGAACTTGCCCACTGATCCTGGAGGGGGTTCCATGCCCATTTCTCTTTGCTGGGGAGTGCAAGGTCACAGTCTCTGTGGTGGAGAACTTGCCCACTGATCCTGGAGGGGGATCATACCCATTTCCCAATGTTGGGGAGTGCAAGGTCACAGTTTCTGAGGTGGGGAACTTGCCCACTGCTTCTGGAGGGGGCTCCATGCCCATTTCCCAATGCTGAGGAGTGCAAGGTCACAGTCTCTGAGGTGGGGAACTTGCTCACTGATCCTGGAGGAGGCTCCATGTACAGCAGTCCCTGGAGGGTGGCCTACATGTCTGCTGCTGGAGGTGAGGGCTGCACCCTCTCAGCTGGAGGTGAGGGCTCCGTGACCACCAGTGGTGGTGGTACTCTGCCAGCCTCTGCTGGAGTTGAGGGCTGAAGTGTCCCAGTTGGTGAAGGTGCCCCCTGGGCAGCCTCTGCAGGAGGTGAGGGCTGCTGTGTCTCAGCTGGGGAAGGTGCCTACTGGGCAGCCTCTGCAGGAGATGAGGGCTGCTGTGTCTCAGCAGGGGATGAGGGCCCCGTGCCCACTGGTGGTGGTGGTGTTGGTACCCTGCCAGCCTCTGCAGGAGGTGAGGGCTGCTGTGTCTCAGCAGTGGAAGGGGCCTCCTGGACAGCCTCTGTTGGAGGCGAGGGCTGCTGTGTCTCAGCTGGAGGTGAGGGCTTCTTACCTTTCATGGCAGGAGATGAGGGTTCCTTCCCCTTCCTGCCTGGTGGAGTGGGATCCTTTCCCCTCCTGGGTGGTGGAGTGAGATCCTTCCCCTTTCTAGCTGTTGGAGTGGAATCCTTCCCCTTCCTGGCTGCTGGAGTGGGATTCTTACCCTTGCTGGCTGGTGGAGTGGGATCCTTACCCTTCCTGGCTGCTGGAGTGGGATCCTTCACTGTCTTGCCTCCACAATTAGGAGGAGCCTCCACTGTCCCCATGGACTGTTTGGCTGAGGTGCTGGGCTGGGTCGCTGGGACCCTGCTCTTACGTGCAGGACGGGGGAGGGAGAGGGAGGTAAAAGGTCAAGTTGGGCAAGAAAATGTTTCACTAGGACGGTGGGGCGGGATGAAAGAGGAGGGATAGGAGTGGTTGTTGGAGGAGTACATCTGCTGGAGTTGGGTGCAGGTGCATGGGTAGTGTGCTGATGTGAGGTGGATGGCTGTTGGGTGTCTGAGTGCCTGTGTTTGTGTCCTTTGCGGGGGATAGACAGGGTGGGAGAGGACAGAGGGGACTCGTGCATGTATGTTGTGGAGGGGACTGCCAGTGAGGTGTGTGTGCTGCTTGGTGTGGTGATGGTGGTGGTGGCTGTTGAAGCAGTGCATGCAGGTGTGAGTGTGGATGTGACTGTGAGGAGGTGGAAGAGGAGGAGGAGGGAGAGACAGTGGAGGCAGCGGATGTGGTTGTGTGTGCAACTGTCTGGTGTTTGTGTGAGTGCTTGTGGACTGAAGTGTGGTGCCTGTGTTTGACTGTGCCACTCTTGTGTGTTGCCTTGTGTGCATGCTTGTCTGTATGTGTGCATGGGATGGGTTGGGGTTGAGGAGAATGGGACTGGGAAGTGGTAGTTGGAGGGGGACAGTAGGAACAGGGACAATGGCTGCCATTAGAGAGGAGGCCAGGGTTTGAATCGATCTCTGTTGGCCGGCCAATCAACTTTGGGTGCCCTCCAGGAATACATTACATTGCTGCATCTGGGATGCCAGCCCCTGGATGGCATTCACAATGGTTGACTGCCCTACAGAGATGGATCTCAGGAGGTCAATAGCCTATTCACTCAGGGCAGCAGGGCTGACTGGGGAAGTGCCTGAGGTGCATGGGGTGAAGGAGATGCCCACCCTCCTGGGTGAGCGGGCAGGGGTAACTCGCTGAGGGGCTACTGGGAGGGCGGTGCTGGTACAGGGTGTGGCATCTGGGTGGTGGATGGTGTATTAGTGGGTGCCCCTAAGGCCAGGCCAGGCATTGCAGCGTGGGTCATCTCAAGGGTAATGGGTGTATGGAAAATACAGGTAACCTAGCTTGTCAGCAGTCAATTTCAGGCAAGGCATTGTGGGTCCCCGGAGTGCTGCAGTTGGCGGTGTGTGTGGCCCTCATCTTCCCTTAGTAACTAGCCATATCACTGGTAGTGCAATGCATAGTGCTTAAGCCTGTTCCCTTTGCGTGACGGTGATGTGGCGGTGATGTGTATGCCAGCTGTGGTGTTGGCGCAGTCATTGACTGTCAACATCAGGGTAGTGTGCGCTCTATGGCCTACTGGAATGCAAAGACCCAGCCCTTATGAGAAAACGTAATTCATGCATTATGTTGATATGCTGTTGGTTAACCTTTTGCATTGCAGACTTTAAGCCTGAAGACTTATATTCAAGGTGCTTTTAAATACTGTTCATTTGCAATGTATTGCTGCAGGCTTTCAGAGTGTGTCAGGGTGTGGTCCCTTTCCAGGGCCTTCTAGAAGCTTTCTCTGCAGCATGACTGGGTGTGGTCTGTGGGCTGGACCAGACTCTATATAAGGGAGCCAGCCCAGCTCCACATGCTCACTATTCAGTGGTCCCGGTGCAGAGCAGCAGTAACTTCCTGAGCTCCTGTACCCGAGGCTTACCTTGACCTTTCAGGTCTTTGACCTTCATTGTATTGGTGATCCATGATCAGGGCAGTAAGACGGAGGTCGGGCTCGGCCCCCGATCCCGTTTTCGAAGGCATTCAAGTTTTTTGGGCCTAGTTTTCATGTTGAAAGATTTTTCCTTGTGCGTGTGAATGTGCTTGTGGTTTCTGGTATTTACATGTTGATATTCGAATCGGCAAGATGCGCAACTCATTCCTGGCATTTGGCTTTTGAGATTTGGGTCGGCAACAGTGTGCGCAACCATTTCTAGACATTTGCATATTGACATTCGAATCGGCAAGACACGCGATTCATTCATTGCATTTAACTCTTAATACTCATTGTGCGCTACCATTTCTTGGCATTTGCATGGTGGCATTTGAATCGGCAAGACGCGCGATTCATTCCTTGCATTTAACTCCTGATACTCATTGCGCGCTACCGTTTCTTGACATTTGCATGGTGCATTAGAATCGGCAAGACGCGCGATTCATTCCTTGCATTTAACTCTTGATACTCATTGTGCGCTACCATTTCTTGGCATCTTCATGGTGGCATTCGAATCGTCAAGACGTGCGATTCATTAATTGCATTTAAATCTTGATACTCATTGTGCGCTACCATTTCTTGGCATTTGCATGGTGGCATTCAAATCGGCAAGACGCGCAATTCATTCCTTGCATTTAACTCTTGATACTCATTGTGCGCCACCATTTCTTGGCATTTGCATGGTGGCATTCGAATCGGCATGATGCGTGATTCATTCCCGTATTTAAATCTTGATGTTTCAGATTGTTTGCAGAGTGTGTGAAACTTTCATGGCATTTTGCATATTCTTGTTGTAATCGGCAAGACGCGCGATTCATTCCTGCATTTAAATCTTGATGTTCGGATCGCTTACAGAGTGTGCAATCATTTCATGGCATTTGCATATACTTGTTGGAATCGGCAGTGTGCGCAATTCATTTTCCGCATTTAAACCTAGGTGTTCAGATCGCCTACAGTGTGCACAATTTTTTCATGGCAATTTATAACTTTGATGTGTAGTGTTTCCTGAAGTGCACACAACTATCCAGGCCTTTTGAATTTTCTGCAAAGGTATTAAAATTCAAGAGGTTACATTATGTGTGCATATTAGGGGGCATATTTATACTCCGTTTGTGCCGAATTTGCGTCGTTTTTTTCGACGCAAATTCGACGCAAAACTAACTCCATATTTATACTTTGGCGTTAGACGCGTCTAGCGCCAAAGTTCATGGAGTTAGCATCATTTTTTTGCGTGAACACCTTCCTTGCGTTAATGATATGCAAGGTAGGCATTCCCGTCTTAAAAAATGACTGCGATGCATATGCGTCGTATTTATACTCCGGGGCAAAAATGACGCCCGGGAGTGGGCGGGACTAAAAAACCCGCATTTGCGCCGGATTTTAGCGCCTGGGTCAGGGCAGGCGTTAAGGGACCTGTGGGCTCAGAATGAGCCCAGAGGTGCCCTCCCCTGCCCCCAGGGACACCCCCTGCCACCCTTGCCCACCCCAGGAGGACACCCAAGGATGGAGGGACCCACCGCAGGGACATTAAGGTAAGTCCAGGTAAGTATTTTTTTTTTGTAGCATAGGGGGGCCTGATTTGTGCCCCCCTACATGCCACTATGCCCAATGCCATTGGGCAAGGGGGCATGACTCCTGTCTTTGCTAAAACAGGAGTCATTTCAATGGGGGATGGGCGTCATAAAAAAATGGCGCAAATCGGGTTGTGGCGATTTTTTTGCCTCAGCCTGACTTGCACCATTTGTGGACACCCATACGCCATTTTCCTCCTACGCCGGCGCTACCTGGTGTACGTCGTTTTTTTTAACGCACACCAGACAGCGCCGGCGGCTAACGCCGGCTAACGTCATTGAATAAATACGGCGCCCGCATGGTGCTTCAGAATGGCGTTAGCCGGCGCAAATTTTTTTGACGCAAAACTGCGTTGGCGCAGTTTTGCGTCAAAAAGTATAAATATGGGACCAAGTCCTTAGTACAATTCCTATTGTTTTCCAGGAAACGTTCAGATAACTTTTTGCCCGCTTGTAAAAAGACAATGTTTGTTTTGAAAACATAATTCTAGAAGGTTCTTATATTCCTAGACAATATGTAACATTACATGAAAAGTTTCATATGAGAAGTTGAATTAATAATTCTTGATTCCTTCCCAGGTACCTAGACGTCTTGAGGCCTAGTTATAGTCCTTTCTTAAGTTATCCATGATTACAGTATGACACTGCTTAGAATCATAGTCTAGTGAAAATCAATGTGATATAATCCTGATATTGTGTGGTTTAACCTTTTGCTTCCTACAGGTCTCCTTCCCAGCTGTTCCCATCCTAATCCCCTTTTCCCCCCGCTTGGACTCTCTCAGGCTCTGTGATTTTTTCTATCAGAGTTTTGGAGCTGTCTAGTGGTGGACATGTTGGGAACGTGCTCAGACCCCGAGGATCTGGTCTCCCTATCAGAATAGTGAGCCCACAAATTAATTATCCTCCTCGTTTGCGTGTGTTCTCAGCATGGCCACATTGGACAAGCTATTCAAGGTTATCACTCCAAGCAGAGGTAGTGTCATCAAAGGATATAGCAGCCAGCCTAGCTGAGACAGTGAGTCAGTTGCAGGAAAGGGTAGAAAAGAAGGAACAAAGGGCCAGATGTAGCATTTTTGCAAATTGCGACTTGCAATTTGCGAGTCCATCCGACTCGCAAATTGCAAGTCGCAATTTGCAATGCAGTACGGTGTCTAAGACACCGACTGCGACTCGCAATGGGGTCGCAATGACCCACCTCATCAATATTCATGAGGTGGATCGCAAATTGCGGCCCCATTGCGAGTATAGGCACTCGCAAACATGGAGGCCTGCTGTAGTCAGCAGACCTCCGTGTTCGTGACTTCTTTAAATAAAGCAGTTTTTTTTTTTTTAAGTGTAGCCCTTAAAGGAAAATGAGCTGCACTTAAAAAAAAATCCGAAACCTTTAGTTTCATTATTTTTTCAGGGCAGGGAGTGGTCCCTTGGACCACTCCCTGCCCTGAAAAAATATTTTTGGGTCCATTCACAAAGTGGAAGGGGTCCCATGGGGACCCCTTCCAATTTGCGAGTGGGTTACCATCCACTTGAAGTGGATGGTAACTGCGACACCATTTGCGACGGCATATGCGGTCGCAAATGGTATTGCATACCACTAGGAATCGCAAATAGGAAGGGAACACCCCTTCCTATTTGCGATTCTGAAATGCATTTTGCGAGTCGGTTCCGACTCGCAAAATGCATTTCTGCATAGGAAACTCCGGTTTGCGACTCGCAAAAGGCAATTTTTGCCGTTTGCGAGTCGCAAACTGTTTCCTACATCTGTCCCAAAGTCCTTTGGGTGTGTCTTGGCCTGGTCCTTCTTCTCAAGCTTCTGGAGGTAATCCTCCTATGAACATTTCCCTCAACGTTCCTGCGGGCATTCCCCTAGTTCCTCCAGAACATTTCTCAGGCGATCCCCTGAAAGTGCAATCTTTCCTGGTTCAAGGGGAATTACATTTTAACTGCCGACCACACACTTTCCCTGATGTCCAATCCAGGGTGGCTTTCTTGTTATCATACCTGATGGGGGACGCAACCCCCTGGCAATTCCTCTTGTGTGTAAAGACAGTCCCCTGCTTTACAATTGGAGAAATGTTGTTTGTGAGTTTGAACGAGTATTTGATCGTAGAACTGTGACATTGTCGGCAGATCGTGAACTATTAGTCTTGTGACAAGGTAACCAGGTTCTAGTGTCTTACTTAGCTAACTTTAATTGGCTGGTAGCCGAGACATCCTGGCCTGAAGAAAAACAAGCGGCTTTGTTTTACAAAGGACTCAAGGATGAGTTAAAAGACATCCTTGCTCAAATAGACCCGCAGCCTACAGATTGCCAAGATCTAATAAACCTCGTTTTGAGACTGGATCATCGGTTAGCAGAACAAAGGGGAACACGCAAAAAGACTGCGAAATATTCCTGGCGTGTTCACGATAATAGAGAATCAAGAACCCAGAAAGAAAGAACTCCAGAACCTATGGAAATCGGATCAATCAGGAGGCCTTTGACCAAAGACGAAAAGGACCTACGTAGAAAGAATGGACAATGTCTTTATTGCGGGTGCAAGGGTCACTTCGCCAAAGAGTGTCCAGTCAACCCAAAGAGCAAACGAGGTCCTGTCCAGAAACTTGCAGCTAATGCACAAGTTGAGACGGAAAACTAAATTACCCAAGATGTAAAGAAGGGTTGCTCTTGGGTGTCACCGCACCCTTCACAGTCTAGACATCTCAAGCTGGGCATAAAAGTTCAAGTAAAGAGAAAGAACTATTTCAAGAAGGCCCTCGTAGATTCTGGGGCTACCGGGAACTTTGTTGATGCCCAATTGGTTCACGCATGGGGGATCCCATGTATTGAGAAGAAGACTTTAGAAATAATACAAGCAGTAGATGGAAAACTCTTGACTGGAGGCCCAGTAACTCTTCAGACTGCCCCCTTGTCGGTGATCTGAGAAGGGGAGAACCAAAAAAACAAACATAAAGAGAAACTCATCTTTGACGCGATCCATGCTCCTCAGTATGGAATTATCCTTGATTTGCTCTGGTTAACTCATCACAATCCTGAGATTAATTGGGCAGAATGGAAAGTTGTCTTCTCTTCAGCCCTATGTAAAAAAAAAATGCTTCCAGACGTCTCAAGTAACCAAAAATTGCACTCTTACATAGCCACTGCAGCGGAGAAAGAAGTAAAGTTGCCCAGACAATATTCATCCTATGAAGATGTATTCGATGAAAAAGAAGCAGAAACCTTGCCTCTTCATAGACCTTATGACTGCCAAATTGATCTAACACCAGGTGCGATACTCCCCAGCTGTTGTGTATAAGCCTTTTCAGAACATGAAAATCAACATTTACGAACGTATCTAGATCAATTCTTAGAGAGTGGTTTCATCCGCCCTTCCAAGTCTCCTGCAGCCTCTCCTTTGTTTTTTGTCCCGAAGGCAAATGGGGACCTTCGAACGTGTATTGACTATAGGGGTTTGAACAAGGTCACAATCAAGAACAAATACCCCTTGCCCCTGATTCCTGCCTTGCTGGAACAAGTTAAAAAAAGCAAAAATCTACACTAAGCTCGATCTACGAGGTGCTTACCATTTAGTCAGAATGAGAGAAGGTGACAAATGGAAAACTGGGTTCAAGACAAGAAATGGTCTCTTTGAATACACCGTCATGCCTTTTGGCCTGTGCAATGCTCCAGCAGCATTTCAATTTTTCCTGAATGACGTTCTTAGAGAGTATCTCGACATATTTGCAATAGTCTATATCAATGAAATTTTGATCTACTCTGACAATGAAACCGAACATGTGCAACATGTCAAGAAAATTCTCATAGCCCTCCGAGAGCACCATTTATATTGCAAACTAACCAAGTGTGAGTGTCATGTTACCACAGTTGAGTTTTTAGGGGTTATCCTTACCCCTCAAGGTAGGGTCATGGCAGAAATGAAAGTACAAACTGTATCTGATTGGCCCACTCCAAAGACTGTTCAAGATGTACAATGTTTCCTGGGGTTTGCAAACTTTTATTGCAGGTTTATAAACCATTTCTCTCAAACAGTGGCCCCAATCACCAAGTTATTGAGAAAGAAAGAAAAATGTGTATGTTGTCCAGAAGCTGACCAAGCCTTTTCAACTTTGAAAGAGGCTTTTTCCACTGCCCCAGTCTTGACTCACCCTGAAGTGGATCGTCCATTCATAGTGGAAGCCGATGCCTCAGATGTGGCAATTGGTGCAGTCTTGTCACAACGAAGCAAAGACATTGGGCAACTTCATCCTGTAGATTACATGTCTCGAAAGCTGAACGAAGCCGAACAGAACTATGTCATTGCTGAAAAAGAGCTTCTGGTGATCCGTGACGCCTTTAAAGAATGGAGACATCATTTGTTGGGTGCCAAGGACACTGTCACAGTATATACTGATCATCGCAATCTCCAGTTCATGAGTTCAGCCAGACTTTTGACTCCGCAGCAATTACGCTGGATGTTGTTTTTTGCCGAATTTGATTTTGTGGTAACTTTCCGTCCTGGTAAAGACAATCGCAAAGCAGACGCCTTGTCCTGCCAAGAGTCTACCACGTTGTCTACAGTCCAACCTTCCAGAGTTATCATTGCTCCAGACAAAGTCCTATGCATCATAAAAACTGAAGATTTCTTTGAAGAGATCTGTAATTCCTTCACCATTGAGAAATGGCAGACATGGGCTCAAGCAGATCCCAAAAGATCAATCAAGCAAGGACTACCTTTCCATGACGCTCGTTTGTTCATGCCCACTACCAAGCTTCGCAAGTTAGTATTTTATTGGTCGCATGTTATACCTACGGCAGGTCATCCAGGTACTCCTAAAACTCGTGAATTAATCCAACGCTCCTTTTGGTGGCCTACTATGACAAAAGATGCCAAAACAATGGTAAATAACTGCGAAGTCTGTGCTTGCATCAAGGCAAGTCATTCAAAACTGAAAGGGTTGTTCCATCTGCTCCCAACTTCATGTCGATCTTGGGAACACATCTCTTTAGACTTCATTACAGGACTACCAGTGGTACAACAACATTCAGTAATCCTTGTGGTGGTAGATAGTCCCACGAAATATGGACATTTCATTGCCTGTAAGAAATTGCCCACCTCCAGTGAACTGGCAACCATCTTACTGAATAGTGTGGTCCGTTATCACGGGCTGCCGAAAATTATTCTCTCCGATTGAGGGTTGCAATTTGCCTCCAATTTCTGGAAAACATGGTGCAAAACACTTGAAGTCACATCCACACTATCTTCTAACCATCATCCTCAAACAGATAGTCAAACTGAGAGACTAAATCAGACATTGAAGCAATACCTGCGTGCTTATGCTGAGAAAGCACTTAATTCTTGGACATCAATGCTCTGGTTAGCTGAGTTAGCCTACAATAACTCATTCACACCTCCACTGGTGTTACACCCTTTTTTGGCTTGTTTGGCTATCATCCTGACACCTTGCCCATCACGATCCCTCAAGAAAGTTCTCTTACACCAGCTGTGTCGGAAACAATTCAACACCATCACCAAACCCAGAAACTGATTCAACAGCATTTAGAAAAAGCCAAACAAAATACAAAAAGCATTACAACAAGAAACATTGTGAGGGACCTCAGTATCAACCAGGTGATAAAGTGTGGCTTTCTACAAAACGTATAGACTTCAAGAAAAAGCACATGTTTAATCCCAAATTCATAGGTCCTTACACAGTCCTTCAGCAAATCAATCCTGTGACCTATAAACTGCAGTTACCAAGGTCATTAAGTATTCATCCAGTGTTCCACACTTCCCTCCTGAAAAAGGCAGCCCAGAAGGTCCGTCCTCATCCAGCTCCAGTACAGGGGGAAGTGGAATACGAAGTCAAGAAGGTGTTGGATTCCAAACTTAGAGGGCGTGACCTATGGTACTTAGGGGGTCATTCTGACCCCGGCCGGCGGCGGAAGCCGCCGCCCTGGCTAGAACCGCCAGAATACCGCTGTGCGGTCAAAAGACCGCTGCGGGTATTCTGGGTTTCCCGCTGGGCTGGCGGGCGACCACCAGAAGGCCGCCCGCCAGCCCAGCGGGAAACACCCTTCCATGAGGATGCCGGCTCCGAATGGAGCCGGCGGAGTGGAAGGGGTGCGAAGGGTGCAGTTGCACCAGTCGCGATTTTCAGTGTCTGCATGGCAGACACTGAAAATCTTTGTGGGGCCCTGTTACGGGGGCCCCTGCAGTGCCCATGCCATTGGCATGGGCACTACAGGGGCCCCCAGGGGCCCCACGACACCCCATACCGCCATCCTCTGCCTGGCGGCCAAAACCACCAGGAACAGGATGGCGGTATGGGGGTCGGAATCCCCATGGCGGCGCAGCAAACTGCGCCGTCATGGAGGATTCCCCAGGGCAGCGGAAAACCGGCTGTACCGCCGGGGTCAGAATGCCCAAGGGAGCACCGCCAGCCTGTTGGCGGTGCTCCCGCGGTCGTTGGCCCTGGCGGATTTTACCGCCAGGGTCAGAATGACCCCCTTAATCTTGTGGAAAGGTTATCGCCCTGAAAGTAACTAATGGGTTTGCACATCTGATATTCATGTTCCACTACTTGTGAGGCGTTTTCATCGTCTCATTCCAGGCAAGCCAGGCCCTAGAGCGCGTCTGGGAGATGGGAGTACTGTCAACATCAGGACAGTGCCCGCTCTACGGGCGACTGGAATGCAAAAACCCAGCCCTTATGAGAAAACGTAATTCATGCATTATGTTGATATCCTGTTGGCTAACCTTTTGCATTGCAGAATTTAATCCTGAAGACTTATATTCAAGGTGCTTTTAAATACTGTTCATTTGCAATGTATTGCTGCAGGCTTTCAGAGTGTGTCAGGGTGTGATCCCTTTCCAGGGCCTTCTAGAAGCTTTCTCTGCAGCATGACTGGGTTTGGTTTGTGGGCTGGGCCAGACTCTATATATAAGGGAGCCAGCCCAGCTCCACGTGCTCACTATTCAGAGGTCCCGGTGCAGAGCAGCAGCAACTTCCTAAGCGCCTGCTCCAGAGGCCTACCTTGACCTTTCAGGCCTTTGCCCTTCATTATATTGGTGAGCCTTGATTAGGGTGGTAAGAAAGAGGTCGGGCTCGGCCCCCGATCCCATTTTCGAAGGCATTCGAGTTTTTTGGGCCTAGTTTTCATGTTGAGAGATTTTTCCTTGTGCGTGTGAATGTGCTTGTGGTTTCTGGCATTTACATGTTGATATTCGAATCGGCAAGACGCGCAATTCATTCCTGGCATTGACTTTTGAGATTCGGGTCCGCAACAGTGTGCGCGACCATTTCTAGACATTTGCATATTGACATTAGAATCGGCAAGACGCGCGATTCATTCATTGCATTTACCTCTTGATACTCATTGTGCACTACCATTTCTTGGCATTTGCATGGTGGCATTTGAATCGGCAAGACGCGCGATTCATTCCCGCATTTAAATCTTGATGTTTCAGATTGCTTACAGAGTTCGCAATCATTTCATGGCATTTGCATATACTTGTTGGAATCGGCAGTGTGCGTGATTCATTTCCCGCATGTAGATCTAGGTGTTCAGATCACCTACAGTGTGCGCAATTACTTCATGGCAATTAAAAACTTTGATGTGTAGTGTTTTCTGAAGTGCACACAACTATCCAGGCCTTTTGAATTTCCATATGAGAAGTTGTATTAATCATTCTTGATTCCTTCCCTGGTACCCAGGCGTCTTGAGGCCTAGTTATAGTCCTTTCTTAAATTATCCATGGTTACAGTATGACAATGCTTAGAATCATAGTCTAGTGAAAATCAATGTGATATAATCCTGATATTGTGTGGTTTAACCTTTTGCTTCCAACAGGTGTCCTTCCCAGCTGTTCCCATCCTAATCCCCTTTTTCCCCGCTTGGACTCTCTCAGGCTCCGTGATTTTTTCTATCAGAGTTTTGGAGCTGTCTAGTGGTGGACATGTTGGGAACGTGCACAGACTACGAGGATCTGGTCTCCCTGACATTGACCTAGTGTATCCTTTGTCTCTCTCTCCCCTTTCTTGTTTTGTCATCCTGTCCCACTGTCCCATCACATTGATGC